>NC_047580.1:16883922-17535311 GCF_011004845.1 Esox lucius | reverse complement strand
TGGTTGGCTTTTTCAAGGTCCCTGGGTTCTAGTCACCATGCTTTTTAACTGTCTACGGGCTGCCTTTCCTGCACTGATGGTGCCTTACCTGGTCCCGCTCCTCCTCCTACTGTCTACCTCTGGAATCCACAGCCAAGGTAACGTGTATTTCACTACTACTGCAGCATGGATCAGGACAGGTTCCATGGGACTGTATATTACTCAATGGATATTCTGTTGCCAAAGATGTTTTGTCATTTTGTTGCTTTCCCTCCTTCATGGCGGGTTGACTCATGTCACGGTGGAAAGAAGTTAAACACACACGCACATACTGTCTATGGATTCAAATAAGAGATATCATCTGTCCTGAATTGTCTGTGTTTTGTTTGTTTCATTGTCACTGGGCAGCAGTGAGATCAGTCAGATGTCTTAGTGCAGTGACGGCTTATGCTCGCTGGGTGCCCAGGAGCACATGAGTCGTTGTTGTTATTCATGGAAGGATGGGGCATTGACCACAGTCTCCAGATCCCCTCTGATCCACTGCCAGAACAGGAAGCAGGGACAGTGTGATACTACTCACACGTTTCCATGTGAACAGAGACCCTTGACTCTTTACCCCCGTCTTAGCCCCAACCTCCCGGAATGATGACACTGCCTGAAGTCTGCCAGCAACACTGAGTCCAGTGATTCATGTCTGCACTCTTCTACAGTGTCTTCCGCTTCGCCCTGTACCCCTTCCATAAGGTGCCTTCAAACTAACCTTCAACCCCAGGCCCTAAACTGATTTCCTGTCCCTCTTGCTATTCCAGTGTAGAACACAAGGCCTGCTTTGAGCAGACAGGGACAGCTGGAGAGTAGAAAGGAGGATAGAGAGAATTACATGAAAGAAGAGGATTGTTGGGAAGCCCCCGTTGGAAATTATGGAGATGAGCAGAAAACAAGAGACAGATTTGATCATAAGGCTCCTTCTTCAAATCTGGAGGCCTGAAAAAGTGGATTTTGGGGGTCTCTTTCTTTGATCTTAGAATAGCACCGCCACTACAACACCCCCATCCCGCAAACACCTACAGTACAACCCATTGCCAAGTTCACTGCTATACTACAAACCACACATTCAGGGATACACTGCCCTGTATCAAGTCATCATAGACTTTCTTGTCAAGTTTTGAATGCAGAGTTTGGGTGCTTTTCCAGTCCAATTAATCTCAATCTCAAGTACGCTGAAATTCAAATTATTTTCACTGCTTTACCTTTTCAAATATAGTTGAAATTGAACCTTTTTTGTCGATGTAATTTTTATTTATTTTGGGTCTTTGTATCTGTGTTTTGGTTACACTACAGGACGTCTGAAGTTGACAGTGCTTTCGGAGGATCGGCTACAGATGAAATGGAAGGAAGCTGATGGGCCTGTCCAGGGATACAAGGTCCGCGTGAAGCCCATCTCAGGTGAGACTGCAGTACTTTAGGGTATCCAACAAATCTGGTTTGAGAAGTTAGCAAGATTTTTTGTACATTTTAGTCATTTAGCAGAGGCTCTCATCCAGAGTAACTTTCAGGAGAAGTTAGGTTATCTTTCAGAAGAAATTAGGTTAACTTTCTGGAGAGGTTAGCTTAACTTTCTGGAGAGGTTAGGTTAACATTCAGGAGAGGTTAGATTAACTTTCAGGAGAGGTTAAGATAACTTTCGGGAGAGTTTAGGTTAACTTTCGGGAGAGTTTAGGTTAAACTTCAGGAGAGGTTAGTTTAACTTTCTTGATAGAACATCAGATTAAAAAAAAAAAAAACAGAATCCTTAATGATGGAGCCACCCACCTGCTATTCTAGTGAAGCTCCTGAAATCAACAGTGTTTATTTGACGAACGCTAGTCTGCTTGCATGACGCATCTTATTGACCATGTATTTTGATCTGAGCCTGTCTGCTCACAGGCCCATTAACACCTCATAAGCTTCACTGCAGTGCAGGGAATGCAGATGTCTCTGGTACTAATGCGGGACGAGCCTCACACAAATATAAATACACAAAGCAGTCATTACCCATGTTCTCTAAATAGAAAAAACATTATTTTTATTATTTTATTATTATTTTTAAGCACACACACATCATAAAAAAGAAATACAGCAATATAAGGGTCATCTAAATTCTTATAGAATAGCACTAAAGGGATCAATTCCTTATGTAAAATTTGTAAATTGATCCAATCTTGATTTTTAGCTTCCTTACAAAAGCATCAACTTGTGTTTGATATATTGTCTTCTCATCAAGCCAAATACCAAGGGTACTTGTTATATCTGTGTTCTGTTTATTTACAGTATTTCCAATGTCATTAAGTGAACAATAGTGAATCCAAAACTTTAACATGGCAAACAACTTTATGTATTTGCCATAGCCTGAGTTTTGCCATTTAGGTTGTTTTGAAACCATAAGCAGGTGTTGTTTCCCAAACCTGAAGAGGTGACCATGGAGAGATAATCTACACTGAACAAAATTACAAACGCAACACTTTTGTTTTTGCCTCCATTTATCATCAGCTGAACTCAAAGATCAAAGACTTTCTCTATGTGCACAAAAGGCCTATTTCTCTTAAATATTGTTCACAAATCTGTGTAAATCTGTGTTAGTGAGCAATTTCCTTTGCCGAGATTATCCATCCACCTCACATTTGTGGCATATCAAGATGCTGATTAGACAGCATGATTATTACACAGGTGTGCCTTAGGCTGGCCACAATAAAAGGCCACACTCTAAAATGTGCAGTTCCATCCACAGCACAATGCCACAGATGTCACAAGTTTTGAGGGAGCATGCAATTGGTATGCTGACTGCAGGAATGTCCACCAGAGCTGTTGCCTGTGAATTGAATGTTCATTTCTCTACCATAAGCCATCTTAACCTCCAAGATCATCTGAGACCAGCCACCCGGACAGCTGCTGCAACATTCGGTTTGCAGAACCAAATAATTTCTGCACAAACTGTCAGAAACCGTCTCAGGGAAGCTCATCTGCATGCTTGTCGTGCTCATCGGGGTCTCAACCTGACTGCAGTTCATCATCGTAACCGACTTGAGTGGGCAAATGCTCACATTCGATGGCGTCTGGCACTTTGGAGAGATTTTCTCTTCACGGATGAATCCCGGTTTTCACTGTGCAGGGCAGATGGCAGACAGCATGTATGGCGTTGTGTGGGTGAGCGGTTTGCTGATGTCAACGTTGTGGATCGAGTGGCCTGTGGTGGCAGTGGGGTTATGGTATGGGCAGGCGTGTGTTATGACCAACAAACACAGGTGCATTTTATTGGTGGCATTTTGAATGCACGAAGATACCGTGACGAGATCCTGAGGCCCATTGTTGTGCCATTCATCCACGACCATCACTTCATGTTGCAGCATGATAATGCACAGCCCAATGTGGCAAGGATCTGTGCACAATTCCTGGAAGCTGAAAACATCCCAGTTCTTGCAGGCCAGCGTACTCACCAGACATGTCACCCATTGAGCATGTTTGGGATGCTCTTGATTGATGTATACGAAAGCGTGTTCCAGGTCCTGCCAATATCCAGTCATTGAAGAGGAGTGGACCAACATTCCACAGGCCACAATCAACAACCTGATCAACTCTATGCGAAGGAGATATGTTGCACTGCATGAGGCAAATGGTGGTCACACCAGAGACTGACTGGTTTTCAGGCCCCCCCGGACCCCCCCCAATACAGTGAAACTGCACATTTTAGAGTGGCATTTTATTGTGGCCAGCCTAAGGCATACCTGTGTAACAATCATGCTGTCTAATCAGCATCTTGATATGCCACACCTGTGTGGTGGATGGATAATCTCACTAAGGAGAAGTGCTCACTAACACCGATGTAGACAGATTTGTGAACAATATTTGAGAGAAATAGGCCTTTTGTGTACATAGAGAAAGTCTTAGATCTTTGAGTTCAGCTCATGATAAATGGAGGCAAAAACAAAAGTGTTGCGTTTGTAATTTTGTTCAATGTATGTAAGAACATTAATGTATTAATGAATTTATCCAAAGTACAATGCCTCAATAATTATTTTCAACTTACAATTTCCCAATGAGCTGCCTGTACACCACAGTGGAACCGCCATTATGTCCTCTAGAGGGAATCTTAACACGTCTGAGTTGGCAGCAGGGTAACCAACACTGAATTTGATTATAAATGGTCTTAACAAAGTGGCTCACTTTTAAGCCAGATTTCTATGGCAACGTATCCTCAAGTCCTTCTTGAGTATAATTGTTATTATTAAATAGCCTACTTCTCATTAGTGGTACTGAACTACACACAATAGAATAGGACTGACTTCAAAGCAACAGCATTTTCCTAGGTCCCTCATATTAAATTATGCTGGTGGTGTATTTCATATACAGTATTTCATATATAGCTTTGGAAAAAATGAAGAAACCACTGCACATTTTTCTTTCCTTTCCAAAAAAGTTGAAAAGGAAGGTTTTGAGTGAGGAACAGAAGGGTTAAAAGTAAGAGTCCACTGCAAATAGAACACTTCTGTTCCTCACTCAAAACTCAAGGTGCAGTGGTCTCTTAATTTTTTCCGGAGCTGTACGTTCGGAGTGTATACAGACCCCTTCACATTTTCTTATGTTATAGCTTTATTCTAAAATGTATTACTATTTAAAATGTATTACATCATTACTATTATTTTAATTACTTTTTTTTGCAAATGTATTAAATTAATAAAAAAAAAAGAAAAATACATATACACTTTTTTATAACACTGGAAATTGAGCTCAGGTGCTTCCTCTGTCAATTGATTATCCTTGAGTTTTTACAAATTGATTGGAGTCCATCTGAGGTAAATTCAACTGATTAGACATGATTTGGAAAGTCATGCAGGTGTCTCTATAAAATTCCACGGTCTGACAGCGCATGTCAGAGCAAAAACCAGACCGAAGTCATGAGGTTGAAGGAATTGTCCGCAGAGCTCCGAAACCATTATTGTGCCATTTACAATTCAGTACAAATGACATCACGGCGCAGACTTGGCAGCTCCGTACTGTCTCAATAAAGAGGTCTGCGTTCAACTAACCACTTGCTACATGCACCCACAATTACAAGGTAGTGAAAGACAGACCAGCACTGTCCACTCCAAACTGATATGTAACGGTAACTGACGCTGGCTGCCTTTTTAATAGCATGAGTAGATCAATCTTGCTTCAGGAGATATGTCTTCTAGGTTGAAGCTGAACCCTCTGCAAAGAGTTCAACTAGCTAGCAGCTATTGGGACCCTATGGGGACGAACTGAAGTCATCTGTATGGTTCTCCCTCAAATAGTGTAAAACTCTTCTCTCTTTATTTTTTTCCATTGTCTGCCTAGAGGTGAAGTGATGCTAGGAATGTTCCCTCTGACTACCACATTGTTTCTCACTGTCATATTCTGTCTAATCTCCCATTCTCTTAGTCCTCGCTGAGTCTAGACAGGCCTGTGTGAGTGTGACTCAGAAACAGTATGCGGTAAAATAAACATGAGAAATGCCTGCCTACCCTGCAGCTCTCAGGAGAGAGGAAGATGAGGAGATAGGGAGGAGAGAATAGGGGGAATAGAGAAAGATAAGGAGGACACCACTACAAAAGAAGCACAGGAAGAGTAATTTGTGATTTCATCGAGATGGGGGCTGTTGAAACGATGAAGAGGTGGCCAGAAGAATAAATGCATAGAATTTACCCTGGCTTAGTTGATGCTGTAAATAAAGCCTTTAAAGAACAATTGACATTTGTTATGTTTTGTCTATGTAATCTTTAACACACTTAGCTGTGAGCTGATAGCTCGGGGAGATATACTGTAGCTTAACCAACCATCTTCCTGGTCATGACTCTCAGATTTTGTACTACTGAACAAAAGGATAACAGCTTGTCTGTCTTCCCAATCCAACTGTCGTCTTAATATGAAAGCTGTAATAGATTTTTGTCTTTTATTTTTGCTTGCAATCTCTCTCTGGCATTGTCGGGCTAGCACGAAGCCGTGGGTCTGTCTGACGGTTGTGCGCTCACTTCTGTGGTGATCTGATGAGGTGACGTCTCTGTCTTCCAGAGGTGCCGCAGCCTGAGCTGATGCTGACAACCACACGCGGCCGCGCTACAGTGGTAGGTCTGGACTCCAGCCAGGAGTACACCCTCCAGGTCCTAGTGCTCAACGGAACCCTGGAAAAGCTCATTGCCAAGAGACGCTTCACCAGTAAGACACAGGAGTGGGAGACTAGGACGGAGAGGATGAAGAACAGGGGGGAAATAACTGGATGCTGTAGATTAAAAAAGGAAAGGGGAGATGGACTAAAGGGCGGTGGACAAATGTGTGCCACGTACAAACATACGAATGTCGGCCACTAGTGAACCCCTGATTGTTGGATGGAGTTGTGGATGTCCATGTTCTGTATCTGGGCCCAGCACAAAGGTTGTCAGATATAGTTTGACAAGCCAATGATAAAATGGAGACATAGAAAAACAATACTGACGAGAACATATTGATGGGTTCTCGTCACTCTAGGGATGTACAGAAATCACTGTTGGAAGCCCAAACTATCTTATGGAATTTCGGGATGGAACTCATGGATGCGAAGGCAGTAGGGACAGGGAGTTGAACGGGATAGGAGGTTAGGTGAATGTCTGCTATGGCCAGTATGGGAGAACTGGAGCAAGATGGACAGAATATTTTACAGAAAGATAATGACCGCTGCACTGTGAAGCACAACGAGAAGGAAAACTGTGAGGGAGTGGTGTGCAGATACAGAGATAAAGACAGAGGAAGTGTGTATGTCAACACACAGGCCTCCGTGTCCAGTCCTTAGGCTTACCTAACAGATCTGATAGGACAACACTCCTGTTCTAACGTAGATCACCTACAGCTTCCATGTGATTTATTGGAATCCTCAAAGCATTTAGGAATTTCGAGAATTCCCTTGACAACGTGAATGTGCCTTGGTGGGCTTTACCAAACACATGTTTTACCGGCTAGTAAACCGCTGATCACAAAGCAACTGTCACATACGCTGTCAAGTAAATAATTATGCCTGTAGGTTACGTAAAAAAGCCTTTCTAGAACTATTTCCATACTTTTGGCCTTGAATACACAGGAGAAACACGTACAAACACATAATAAATACAATAGTAACACATTCATACCTACCAGCCTTTCTTGCACAAGGCAGCATGTGTAATTGATACCTAACAATATTACACACAGTGATTGCTGCAAGAGGGAGACTATATACTAACTGTTATGGGAACAGAGCACCCTTCCAGGTTGTATAACTCACACATGGTCCTTTCAATTTAAATAATTCATCTCAGTAACACTACAATGCAATTGTCATCTAGTATTAAAATGACTTCTACCACACCTCAAAGTAATTGGTCTGCTAGTCTGAGAGTAATTGACAGACGTTTTACATGTGATAATGCTGAATGTTTCTTGTTGTTGCCAACCTTTTAGGGATAGTGGGTTACTGTGTCGAGGGAAGCGTGTTGGGACAAGTCAGGCCAGTGTTGACTGGAACATATCTGGCTGTCATTCAACAACGATCCTCATCTGGGAGCTCCTTCCTGGCCTCCCTTCTCAAACCCCCCATCCCACTTATTATTTCCATTGAAATGTCACGCTCAATTTGCTGTCACACTTTCCATTTTCTTAAGGCTTTATTTGCCCTTTTCATTGGAAATGTTCAACATTAAAGTCTTATCCTGAGTGTCTTATAAGGGCAATTAGGGTTAAGTGCTTTGCTCAAGGGCATGACAACAGATTTATGTTTTTATTACCTTGTCGGCTTTTGAACCAACGACCTTTCCTTTACTGCCCTACCACTGAACACTAGCTTGGCTCTCTGCCACTGTCATAGCTTGGGGTGCTGGCATTTTATTGTTGTATATAACCCAGTGTAGAATGTAAGATGATTAAGGTTCATTTACTGATCCACTGCTCTTCAACAATCTCCCTGTCCCTAATTCCTCCTCACACTCATTTTCATCCTCTTCCATCATCTGTTCCTCCTCCCTGTGTCTATCCATGGCGTTGTCATCTCCTCCCTGTCTCCCCTCTATGTCCCACCAGTTGAGGGCCTGCGAGAGGAGGAGCTGGTCCGTAGTGGCAGTCGTGAACAGCGGAAGAAGGCCCTGCCAGGGGGGTCGGGGTCAGGGGAACTGGACGACCTCATAGAGACCCTGGTAGATGTTCCCACTGTGGTCTACAGAGAGCCTACAACCACCACCACAGGTATGGGGCCCTCTAACCCCCAGGGCCCTTTAGGTCTAAGGGAATGAGTACATTACAGAGTCATTCCGAGTATCCTCACTCTGGCCAATAAGCACTTACTGTAAGTGAATGTTATAAGTAATGATCAAAAGTTGTGCAAGTGAGGGGCTTTAACAGGATTCCGGGAATGATGGTTATTTCACTTGGTGTTTGCTGCGGTAATTACATACAGTGGTGCTTTTGGCAAAAGGATGCATGTAATATCTGATGGGTCCAGGATAGATCATTGCTTTTGTTGCGGGTGGCAATGGTGCACACAACATCTCCTCACATCCTCCCTATAGTTGATCTAAAGCTGTGCTCCCGTCTTCCGCCACGGGCTCTGTCATTATGTGCATGGTTGACGGCGAGGTTTGGGGGCAGGAGACTGGAGAGGCGCCAGAGTTCTCCCACTTGGTCTGTAATGAGAGCCCTGCCGCAGTGCCACAGCTGTAATCTGGCCTTGGAGAGGGACTGGGGAGAAACAGTGATAAAGGAGGGCCAGTCAGGGCTTCACTAGTGACCAGTACCTCATTAGAACTGAAGACTATGATGTCACTGTCTTCTACCTGGATGTGTAGGTTGTCATACAGGCGCTGGTCAGCAGAGACACTTGGTTTCTTTACCACTGCCAACTGTGAAATTGGGTTTCTGTAGAACCAACTGTCAAATTGGGTTTCTGTAGAGCCACCAGCTACTCCTGACACAACTACCCCAGTGAATGAAATGCTGACCGAGAAGGCTTCCAGAGAGAAGAGGAAGAGGAAGAAGGATCGCTCTAAGGTGGATGATAAGGAAGAGCAGGGGACAACTCAGGGGGAGGATCCGGCGTCCGACAGGGAGAAACTAAGGAAGACAGTCTCCGGCTATCCTGTCACAGGTACAGTGACTCTCCCTTACCACAGAAAACACATTGGAAAGACAGGTGCATCAGTACCTTTCCAAACCACTCTAATTGACCCCCACCAATGAAATTGGAGGGGGGGGGGGTGTAACAGGTTCAGTATGTATGTTTTTTGAGATTGAATAATTAATAGGCTGCTATGAAGAATTATTTTTAACTGATCTAATGTGTTGTTTTGAAACTGATTGAGATCCATGATTAGTCTAGTACCATGGGTTAAACAGCAAGAGTGGCAGACAAGATGTTTACTGATGCCTGGTGATTCAAAGGCCATTGCGAACATACTCTGGCATCCATGAGTTCCAGTCCTACAAGGGAAGTCGAAAGCTTACTTGGTAGTAAGAGCAGTGCTGGTTAGAAAATGTGATAGTGAGTGTCTGTTTCAGATGTGATGACAATGTTTCCTGAGGTGGGGCGACAGAGGGGACAGGAAAATGCTGGGTTCCCCTGTATGCCCCTGGGGATGAAATGTACCTCTCTTCTTTAATCCTCTGTAACATACATAGACCCACACACGCTCGTACTACTACTACACACCTCGTGGGGCGGTACTGCTCGTGGGGCGGTACTGGGTCAGTCACTGAAAGGTTGCCGGGTCAAATACCAAAGGAGCCTGTGGTTCTGCCCTTAAGTTAGGC
The DNA here is from genome assembly GCF_011004845.1 of Esox lucius. Classification (NCBI taxonomy): domain Eukaryota; kingdom Metazoa; phylum Chordata; class Actinopteri; order Esociformes; family Esocidae; genus Esox; species Esox lucius. The sequence goes on along the minus strand of NC_047580.1, from coordinate 17,525,531 downwards.
CCATTGTGGTACCAGTCACTCCTTTGAATGAATCGGTTATTTTTTTTAAGGAAAGCGTGGATTTGATTATGGTGTCTTTGATCCAGAGGTATCCACTCGAATGGCCTTTGAGTGTGACATCACAGCAGCCGCCGACGTGGTCTTGTTGGTGGACGGCTCATGGAGCATCGGGCGCACCAACTTCAGACGTGTCCGGGACTTCCTGGAGGGCCTGGTTGTGCCTTTCCAAATCGGCCCTGACCGGGTACAGATCGGTGAGTACAGCCGTTCGGCTGATCAGGCTTTTGGTTTCCAAAGGGATCACATTTATGTGATCTCATAATTAACACAACAAGATACCACATAAATAACGGCTCCGCTGGCAGGAGTCTTTTGATGTTAAAGAGTCTGTACTTTTCCTTTCATCCTAATCCCGATGGTTTTGGCCAGGATATTGTTGCTACAGCTGCATAGAGTTGCAGTAGACCCCGCCACTTAGCTTCTGACTGTACAGGACACCAGAAACTAATGTGTTGGATGATACTTTCCGTTTCCCAGCCCTGTCTCAGTACAGCGGAGACCCTCGCACTGAGTGGCAGCTGAACAACTTCACAACCAGGGAGCAGCTGCTGGAGGCGGTCCGGAACTTCCGGTACAAGGGAGGCAACACCTTCACCGGCCAGGCTCTGCTGCACGTCCTGGAGGAGAACCTGAGAGAGGAGTCGGGAGCGAGGCCTGACACCCCTCGTTTTCTGATCCTGCTGACGGATGGGAAGTCGCAGGACGACGCCATCGCTGCGGCCAACCGGCTGAAGAGCACAGGCGTGGAAATCATCGCCGTAGGTGAGATCTTAGTCCGGGCCGTTTCCTTTCCATGATGGGAAGCAGAGCATTTCATATGGTTCGTTACTGCACGTTATTTGGGCTTGGTTTTGTTTGTCAGTTGCATGGGTGTTTCTGAACATTAATGTGTGTGTGTGTGTGTGTGTGTAAAGTGAAATGCCCCTGACCGTTTCCCAGGTGTGAAGAATGCAGACGAAGCAGAACTGCGGCAGGTGGCGTCTGAGCCCCTGGATCTCAACGTCTACAATGTGAATGACTTCCCTCTGCTCAGTAAACTGGTGGGCCGGCTGGTGCAGATTCTCTGTAAGAAGATAGAGGAACGCAACATCATCAGGAGTGAGTTCTTCTGGAGAGGGATGCTTAAACCTGACAGAAGTCTGATTGTAGCCAAGTCAATTTGAAAGTCAGGAAACACCATATCCACCCACTGAGAAAATACCAAGCAAAGCTCCCTGATTTCCCTGCAGGAAAAGCGCGGCCGACCGAGGATCCTGTGCTGTCCTACCCCAGCCCCACAGACATGGAGTTCTCTGAGCTGGGCCCCAGGGAGGTGCGGCTGGGCTGGACCAGACCTGGCCGACCGGTCCTGCAGTACAGAGTGGTGTTCCACAGCGCTGAGGGACCAAGCCCACAGGAGGTCAGGCAGGCGTCCATTTACGTTGGGGTGGTTACAGGTCCCAGGACCTCTGGAAATGTGGTCAGTACATGGCGGTTGTGTGAACATGTCACTGTTTGGCTGTGTGTGATTGTCCCTTGGCTCGGTTTGTTCAGGTGGTTGTGAACGGGACTGTCACCAGTGTGTTGCTGGGGGGACTCACCTCTCAGACCCTCTACCACATATCAGTATTCCCCGTCTACGAGGACAACGTTGGCTTGGCCCTCAGAGGGACTGTCACCACATGTAAGGCAGAGCCTGTCTGAACGTCCCTAAAATAATATTAGGTACCGAACCGTAGAGATAACTGCTACATTCTACCCAATGTCTCTCTTCCCTCCCGGGTCATCAGTGCCCCTGGCCATGCCTGTGGGTCTGGAGGTGACCCCCTCGTCACCTAGCAGTCTGAGGGTGCGTTGGGGGCCCGCAGCGGGGGCCACTCAGTACATGGCCTTGTACTCTGCCCTCAGCAACGGAGAGCCTGACGATGCCAAGGAGGTGAGATCAAGAGGGGTGTGTCTGTTGATGGCCCCTCTGTGTCTGTTGATATTGTGTCTGTGTGTGTCTGCTGAGCCGGTGTCTGTTAATGATCCGTCTGTATGTGTCTGTTAATGGTGTGTCTGTTGATGGTCCCTCTGTGTCTGTTAATATTGTGTCTGTGTGTGTCTGATGAAGTTGTCTTTTAATGGTCTGTATGTATGTGTCTGCTAATAGTGTGTCTGTTGATGTGTCTGGATGTGTCGGTTGATGGTGTGTTGATGATCTGTGTCTGTCGATGGGGTGATTTTGATGTTGGGTGTTGTGTATGTTAATGATGTGTCTTTTGATGTTGGGTGTTGTGTATGTTAATGGTGTGTCTTTTGATGTTGGGTGTTGTGTATGTTAATGATGTGTCTTTTGATGTTGGGTGTTGTGTATGTTAATGGTGTGTCTTTTGATGTTGGGTGTTATGTATGTTAATGGTGTATGTCTTTTGATGTTGGGTGTTGTGTATGTTAATGGTGTATGTCTTTTGATGTTGGGTGTTGTGTATGTTAATGTTGTGTCTTTTGATGTTGGGTGTTGTGTATGTTAATGGTGTGTCTTTTGATGTTGGGTGTTATGTATGTTAATGGTGTGTGTCTTTTGATGTTGGGTGTTATGTATGTTAATGATGTGTCTTTTGATGTTGGGTGTTGTGTATGTTAATGGTGTATGTCTTTTGATGTTGGGTGTTGTGTATGTTAATGGTGTATGTCTTTTGATGTTGGGTGTTGTGTATGTTAATGGTGTGTCTTTTGATGTTGGGTGTTATGTATGTTAATGGTGTGTCTTTTGATGTTGGGTGTTATGTATGTTAATGATGTGTCTTTTGATGTTGGGTGTTGTGTATGTTAATGATGTGTCTTTTGATGTTGGGTGTTGTGTATGTTAATGGTGTGTCTTTTGATGTTGGGTGTTATGTATGTTAATGGTGTGTGTCTTTTGATGTTGGGTGTTGTGTATGTTAATGGTGTGTGTCTTTTGATGTTGGGTGTTGTGTATGTTAATGGTGTGTCTTTTGATGTTGGGTGTTGTGTATGTTAATGGTGTGTCTTTTGATGTTGGGTGTTATGTATGTTAATGGTGTGTATGATTTTCCATGTCTCAGGTGAAATTTGGGGCAGACCAGACTGATGTGGTGCTGTCTGGTTTACTGCCAGAGACAGACTACTCCGTCACCCTGTACGCGCTGTATGACGAAGACCCCAGTGACCCTGTCACAGCCGTCGCCACCACACGTGAGGGAGCCATCACAGTTCATTATGAACCAAAAGGTAATCAGCTGCTGTCGAGCTAAGAAGGGTTGAACCGCTCTGTCTCTGTCCTCCACTCTCCATAGACCCCCTGCCCCCCCCGGTGAGTATTCGGTTTCCCATGGTGAGCCACAGCATGATCAGGGTCAGCTGGGTTCCTGGAGGGGTCGGCGTTCCCCGTCACAGAATCACCTGCAGCACCAACCACGGCAGTGACGTCAAAAAGGTAGTCACCAGTTAATGGAGCAGTCTGTGTGTTTGAGCCCCTGAGGGTGAAAGTGGCCAGTTCGTGTCTATTTGTGACCCATGTCATTGAAACCTCTAGCTTTTAAACCTGACTAACTAAGATAAGACATCATATTACACATCCAACCCAAACAGGAGGTTTAAAAATGTTTTTGTTATTAGCATGTTCCCAGAACGCATCTCTCACTAATGTGGACTATATGAGACTTACTAATCAATGATTCATTGAAGAGGTTGCCTTGATTGGCTGATTTTCTATGTTTCTTGTTTGTGTGTCTGTGTGTCTGTGTGTGTGTGCGTGATGTGGCGCAGGTAGAGGTGACAGGTGTGAACTCAGTGCTGCTTCAGAACCTGTCCTCCCTGTCCAGATACTTGGTGTCAGTACAGTCACAGTACCAGCAGGGCCTGTCCTCCCCACTCACAGCCAACGTCACCACGTGTAAGACAATGAAACAGAAGACACACAATCCACATCCGTACATGACCTGGGTATGTGACAGGTTTTAGTTAACCACCCATCTCTCTTATCAGTGAAGGTACCCGCCCCCTCTGATCTCAGAGTCACCAACTTCTCAGGAAATGACATCACAGTTCAGTGGGAGTCAGCAGCAGATGATGTTGTGTCTTACCTAATCAAATGGATCTCACTCAGCGGTGGAGACCTGAGACAGGTGTAGTATGTGATGAACATTCTCCATGGCCTCTTTGACTGCACTGTATCGCGGGTGGCGTGTTCGTTTGGTGAAGTATGTTGTTGTTGAATTCCTGATTAATGAGGTCAATCCTATTGTTTGTTGATGTTGTCTGTGTTTCAGTTGAGGGTGGATGGGGACAGTGAGGGGGCTATACTGGAGGAGGTGCAGGACGATAAGGAGTATCAGATCTCACTGTCTGCCCTTTACGCTGACGGAGCCCAGAGTGAGGCAGTGGCAATACGATACAGCACTTGTGAGGACAACATACACACATTTTCAATATATTGTACTGTATAGGGATGTTCAGCAGAAAGAGCCTAACTTCATTCAGGGAGTGGGTAGCCCGGCATAGCCCCAACACCTGTAGCCCTAATATGAGATTTTTATATATTCATATAACAGTATCTGATTCTAGTCTAGTCACAGATATTATGCAGAAATCTTGAAGAAAAAAGCCAGAGTTGCCAGTCACCTGGGTAACATTGTGGGTTATTAGAAACGTGTTAGACTGATGTCTTATACACAGCGTCCCAACTGTTTTGGAAACAGGGTTGTATAGTTACATACATATATAAAACGCAAAGCCTTCCATGTAAGGTTGTTTTTTATATATAAACCAGAAGCTCCTCTGTGCAGATACATTGTGCAGTGACACATGCCCCACCCCCCACCTCCTAAATCCTCATTTAACCCCTGGGTCTCACGTCGTACCGCAGTGTCAGGTGGCGGCCCGTCCAGCCTGTCCATCTCAGAGGAGACAGCAGTGAGTTTGTTGGTGAGCTGGGTTCCTCCCAACGCCCACGTCCTGCAGTATCACGTCTCCTACACAGCCCTGACAGGAGGGGAGACGCAGGAGAACACTGTGAGGAACAAGCACCAAACACACAGACGACATACACACAAACGCACACGGACAGTCAGCCTGTGACGGTGTGGTTACATCCCCTCAGGTGTTGGTTTCCGGCAGCGAGAGACGGGTTGTGCTGCGGTCCCTGTTACCGGACACACGCTACAGCGTCCTGGTCACTGCTGAGTACCGCAACCGCGAGGGAGGGAGCGCCTCGGCCCAGGGCAAGACCAGTGAGTCTGACCGAACAGTAGTCACTCAGGTGTCCGTGACTGTCGGTCACCTGTGAGCGCGCCGTCAGGGCGGTGATTCGCAGCCGTCCTCAGCCGTCCTTGTGTGTCTGTCTCTCCAGCCAGTCTGAGGGTGAGCAGTGTGAGTGTGATGAGGTCTGATCACTCCAGCATCTGTGTGTCTTGGAGGCCCGTTCCAGCTGTGAGCGGATACCGCATTGCCGCCCAGTCTTTCAGAGGTAACAGTCCTTCTCGTCCTGAAAGTGCTCGGGTTGTGAGTCTGGGATTGGGAGCTAACGCGCACGGCGTTTGTGTGTGGTGTGTGTTTTTCCTCTACATCCCTGTTTGGGTGATACAGACAAAGAGACAAAGCAGGAGATAGTGGACGCATCCAGTAGCAGCTACTGTTTCACTGAGCTTCAGCCGGAGACTGTGTACCGTATCAGTGTGCACTCCCGCCTCGAAACAGTAGAGGGAGCTGCAGTCTCCATTCTCCACCCCACAGGTCAGTAGTGTCATCATGATACTAGATGGAAACAGATCAGTGACAAATGCTGGAAGTACAATCAGACAAATGCATTTCATGAAACCCTTTTTACATCTACAATCATCTTGATATCGCCTCACTCCCGAAGAGTGGTTAGATGCAGTGTGAAACACATACGACACGTTAATTGATAACAGGTTAATTGATCTGGAAGTGTATATGATTAACCACCGTTTGGATGTTTACCCGAACAGCCTCTGCCCCGGCCAGAATCCCCATTTATCCCAGACTGAACCCTATTCGCAATGAAGGTAATGTTTGCTATTCCAGTTGTCTGTCCAGAACAGAGCTCCCTTGACAGATATGTAACAGGACAATGCTATACTGGGGTTAAACACTGCCCTCTTGTGTTCCAGTGTGCCCTGTGGTGACCATCAGACACAGTATCGTAAAAGGTATGGGGGGGAATAAAATGGGTGAAGTAAAAAGATTTTGTCATGTACTCGGGTGTGTGTGACAGTCTGCGTGTGTTTCGGCGCCAGGGTTTGATATGATGGAGGCTTTCGGTCTGACCCAGAAGGCTCACTCCTCTGTGGAGGGCGTGTCTACTGAACCCTTTGTCTTCAATACTCTACCCACCTACACTGTGTACAGAGACGTCCAGCTCACTCAAAGCACGGGGTGAGAGGTTCGCACACTGGCAAATGCATACCAACATACACACGCACCCACACACACACACACACACACACACAGTTTTACTTTACTGTCTTAGACTGGTCCTTCCATGCGCAGGTTCATCCACCCGGCAGGCTTTTCTTCAGAGCACACCATTAGTATGGCGTTCCGTCTACTGCAGGACACCCCCAAGGAGCCCTTTGCACTCTGGCAACTCACTGACAATGACTTCCAGCCCAAGATGGGCGTGGTGCTAGACCGTGAGTCCCAGCAGGGAAGGGGTCACTATATTGACAGATCTATAGTTTACCCTGTGATGGTGTTCATTGTTGTGGGTTCTCACTAAATGCCCTGTTGATTGGGAACTTTGTTATTTCTCATCTCTCGAATTTCCCTCTCAGCTGGAAGCAGACTGCTGCAATACTTCAGTCTGGATTACAGAGGAGAAGTTCAAGAGCTCACTTTCAACCAGCCACAAGTCCACAGGCTGTTCTATGGCAGTTTCCACAAGGTGACAGAGAGATAGAAGACCGTTCAATATCAAGACAATGATGAGTTTTAGGTTGTAATCAGAGGTTTCGACCACATGTTGTCTATGGTTCTGATGTTGCAGCATGAGTGAGTCTTGTCTTATGATTGGCAGATCCACCTGTCCATCAACCAGGTAAGCGTATCCCTCTCTGTGGACTGCCAGCGTGTGGGTGAGAGGCCTGCCCGCCCCTTGGGCACTCTGCCCACAGACGGCTTTGAAATGCTGGGCAAACTGACGAAGACCCGTGGACCACAGAGCGGCTCTGCCCCGGTGAGTTGGAACAAGCCTGTTACTGTTACCCACACATCAACATATTGTCGTGGAACTCAGAGATGAAACCAGGCCGTTTTCAACCCCCCCGCCCCCAGTTCCAGCTGCAGTCTTTTGAGATCGTGTGCAACACCACCTGGGCATTAGAGGACACCTGCTGTGATCTTCCTGGCCTGGTTAGTGACTGTAGTAACTCAATTAAAGTGACTGTCTAAAATCAACATACACAGATGTCCGGGGACACGTGGAGTTGTATGAATGCCAGCTCGCCTGGCACTAGATAGGCCCAGAGGTCAGTTTATCTAGTGATAAGCCCTGAACTAAGTGTGTCTTGATCATGTGATCCTGTCTCAGAGAGATGAGGAGAGCTGCCCGGCCCCTGCCGATGCCTGCACCTGTACCTCCGACGTGCCTGGAGCCCCAGGTGTCACCGGACCGCCTGTGAGTCCCGGTGTTCTGTATGATGAAAGCAACATACACTGACCACATGACTAAACCCACATGTTGTGCACTGATTTACTGATTGATGCTAAGATAATTATACAACCATTGTAATAATGTTTAACCCTGTTTTTCTTTTTTTAGGGAAAACCGGGTCCTCGTGGAGAAAAGGGTGAAAAAGGGGAGGAAGGACAAAAGGTCAGAGGTCATATCACTTGTGGACTGTACAGAAGTATTTGGAGTTTAGTATACATTGTTAAAAAAGACATCTTACTATATATATATGTGTATACACTCACCTAAAGGATTATTAGGAACACCTGTTCAATTTCTCATTAATGCAATTATCTAATCAACCAATCACATGGCAGTTGCTTCAATGCATTTAGGTTTGGTTTGAACATTTTGTTTTGCAAACTCAGTCCTAACACAGTTTTATTTACATGTTGGTAGGCGGTTTTTTATAGTGTATAATAGACATACAGTACTGTATCTTCATGTTTGTATATGTTCACCACTACTGTTCTTCTTAGGGTGAGATGGGCCCTTCAGGAAAAATAGGTTCAGAAGGCGTGCTGGGGCCCTTGGGAAGTCGGGGCCCTCGAGGATTGACAGTTCAGGGCAAAGCGGTGGGTCAAACTTTAGATGTCTTATAACAACAGGACATACTGACTAAGCTATGGATGCATGTATAAGGAGCAATTCTGTCCTCTATTTGTTCATGATAACTGGCAGACAGAATGGAAACACTGGGACCTATGAGGGGAGAAAGTGTTACTTTTGGACCAGATTAGTATTGTTGCTCATTCCGAACCGTAATATTTAAATTGTGTAGTTATTCATTCTGAACTGTAACATTTAAATAGTGTCTTTCTTCATTCTGAACCGTAACATTTAAATAGTGTCGTTATTCATTCTGAACCGTAACATTTAAATAGTGTTGTTATTCATTCGGGAACCGTAACAGTTAAATAGTGTCGTTATTCGTTCTGAACCGTAACATTTAAATAGTGTCATTATTCATTTTTATAATGTTTGTGATCTTTTTATAATTCCCATTTTTTGTAAAAATGCAAACATTCATTGAATTAAAAGCAAGCCAGAGGCAATTTACAGGTTGGAGGTTAAGTGTTTGTTTTAAAAGTAGACTCAGCAACATCACGTACATGCAGTAGGTACAGAGCATGTTGGGTCAATTTCTACGACAGCGGACAGCATTAAACCACAGTGAAAAACATTCTCTCTGTCCTGGTCCAGAATGACACGTTATGTGTGATTATGTGAGAGGGAAGACATGCACCTCACTGTCTCATCATCAGCGCCAGGGCTCATAACTAATATCCTTTCACTGAGTCTACCTTTAAGGAGAATGCTGTATGTTTCCAATAAAGACACAAACATTCTATTAAACAAGACATTCATCTAATTATAATCCAACTTTAATCCAAAGGTATTGTGAAATGCATTCATAAGCAACATAACAAGCCAGCTTTTTGTGTGAAACTGCCCTCATGTGGTAATGTTTGCAAACCCAGAACAGGGTCTACTGTATATAGAGCATCCTTTTTGCTACATCCTTTACTACATAGCTTTTTGAAAACATCTATGAATTTCCTTTTCAGTGGGAAATATATGCATTTAGTGTATTCTGCATTTAGTGTATCTTGCATGTAAGTATATTTGGATCTTTGTTGTGTTATTATCGGTTACAACGTATTATTGGTTAGGTATCACCTATGACCTTATGACCTCATCTTGTTTTTACAGGGACCTCCAGGGGCTAGGGGAGAGAAGGGGGAGGTGGGAAAGCCAGGAGGCCAGGTGAGTCTGAGCTATAAACAGAACAGGATTGTATCCTGACTTTAACGGTCTCCCATCATTTAAATCACTGCACTATAATTTGACTTAAGTCATTCTTCTTTTCTTCCCCTTTCCTTCTTTTTCTACCATAATATACATTACTTCCTCTTCTGTCCTTGTTCCTGTAGGGTTCACCAGGTCCTCCTGGTCTCAAGGGGAATGAAGGATCCCCTGGACCTAAGGTGAGCTAATTCTCAATTTGTATTCAAATATATCCACGGTTCAACAGACTCAACAGCTCAAGATTTCAAGGGTTTGCATTTTTAGTGTATTTGTATCAGTTCTGAATTTGACCTTGGTTTCCTGGTTTTTTCCTGGTTTTCAGGGCATCAGAGGTTCTGAGGGGAATATGGGAGCACCAGGGATTACTGGACCAAGAGTAAGAATCGGATAATTGTGAAAGCAGATATATACTTTGTAATGTGTCATTGTTTCCTAGTAAATGTCCTCTGTTTGTTCCTGTGCCCCTAATCCATCCATCTGTGTTTTCAGGGTTTCCAGGGTATGCCAGGACACCCAGGGGTTGTTGGAGAGAGGGGACCTTTGGGGGGGGTGGGCCCTACAGTAAGTACCCAGGAACACAGCTTTCTGAGTTGACACGGTTACATCCAATATATGGTTGACCACAATAACCATTCCACCACACATTTTCAGTTATCGCAACGTTAAAGTAAAAACAGTTTCACTGTGTTTGTAGTGAGAGTGGATGTTAACTGGTAAACTGTAAACTTTTGACATTTTGATTCACAGGGTCTTCCTGGGAATAAGGGTGAACGGGGGGAGAAGGTAGGCTTCTAATATTGGAGTATTTCTTTCTATGCTCTCTGTGACCCATTAACTGACAGCCATGTTGTTTCAGGGAGAGCCTCAGTCCATGGCAATGATCTTTCAGCTGGTCACTCAGGCTTGTGAGCAGTTAGTGCACAGTAAGTACTGCCATGTTGTACATGTATTCATGACAGCTGATGTTTAAGTTTATGCGTACAGGGTAGGGTTAGGGAATGGTGAAGGTTAGATTTAGCGTTAGGGGACAGGGAACATAGATATCCGGTCCCCCACAAACATGGAAAAAGAAGTGTGTGTGTGTGTGTGTGGATTTAGATCAGCTTTTACTGACAAGGTGCTTTTCAGATGAGGTGCTGAAGCTGGACTCGTTCCTCACTGAGATGAGCCGTAAGCCTGTGCCCATTGAGGAGCCAGTGGGTCCCCCAGGAGAGCCTGGTATACCGGGGGGAAAGGGTCCACCAGGACAGAGGGGGCACCAGGGACGACTTGGGACCAGGGGGGATCCAGGGAAGCCTGGGTACCCAGGAGAGATGGGTGAGGCCTTGGGTTTTACCCATTCAATTGCTCTTTGCCCTAATGATATTGGTGGTGGTGGTGGTGACAAGACCGGTGATAAGATTGTCTTTCCTCCAGGACGTAGAGGACCCCCTGGAGAGAAAGGCAGCTTAGGGTCCAATGTCCAGGGACCACAGGGAATCAAAGGATTTGCGGGTATGCAAAGTATTGTCTGTCTACGAGCTGGAAAAAGTCACAAATACTGTAATTCATTTGTCATTTCTCCTGTTCCCACTCATTTGGCTGTTGGTTGATTGTATTTGTGCAGGTCTTCCAGGAGAGGCCAAGATGGGCAGTCCCGGTCCTAGAGGAGAAGATGGCAAGACGGGACTTCCGGGCATTGCAGGGACAGTGGGACAGCCAGGAGAGGTCGGTCCCCCTGGTGTCTGTGATAGCACTGGCTGTCATGGAGGTGCTCAACCACAAGCAGGTACCCCAGTCATACTCAGGACAAAATGAATATTTCCATAACTAAGATGTTCCCATTAATGTTTTGGCCTTCCTGCAATTTGAACGTTTTCATTGCATCTCATTTTCAGAGGACCCATATTTTGGATATCAGCCTTGAGCACACTGGAATCTGGATTTTCATATGACATTGTGGTCCAGTTCTTATTATCTCCTTCATTTTAAGTGGCGTGTTGAGTTTGAAAAAGCACTCATGTCATTGGACCTAATGGACAGACTGGAAAAGGAGCTGACCAGACACCACAGCAGAGCAGTTGGTGCATAGGACCTAGTCTGTGACTCAGAGACACATGACCCACTAGAAAGAGGAAAAGGAAGTTGAGCTGGTACCTTTTCTTCACTTCTCCCTCTGCTTATGAAAGACAAATTAATTAAATGTTTCTTTTTTTTTTGAACAAATTAAAAGTGCATTTCTATAGGTCTGCCTGTTAATAAACTTTGTCTAACATTTTGTAAAGGCCTGTATTGTAATGGAAGCAACGTAGTGGATATTTTGGAAGATCGTGTTTGTAGTTTGATGTATATTACCACATTCGCACTGATGTTTGAATGAAATGTTTGTATATCTGTTACTTTAGATGTCAATGTTGATGTACTCATGCACTGTAATGTGTAATGTATCACATGTTAAGTGTACTATTTTTTTTGAAGGTACAAGCCTACAAATACAGTTCCTGCAATCTGTAGCTTTTTTTTTTTAACCTGAACTGCCTCAAGAATATAAAAAGCCAAAGAGTTAATTGTGTTTTAAAAAACTGTATTTTGTTTAAACAAGTATTTACTGTGAGAATGTCTATATTGTTGTAGAGCGTTATGCTGTATATGATCAATTGTATATTTCATCTTTTTTTAATTCTCATTCACCACAGCATATCATGTATTTCATGATGTTTGTTGTCTCACAGAAAATCCCAGTTTACAATGACTTCTTCATTTGGGCATTGGCATTTTGTGTGTGTGTAGTATAAGGTCAGCTTTTACTGAAATTATAGTATAAATTCTTCTATATCAGAAAGCTAATTGTGAGTAATAAAATTATGCCTACAAAAGTATATGGGTCTGTGCACTTTCTAATATCCAAACACTGGACTAGTACTGGCTGTCCACCAACCGCCTATGAACTTCCTGGGCCCAGATTTGGGACTCAACCCACTTAACCTGGGATAGTGGGTGATAATGGTAAAGTCTTTCTAAAGCACACCATTCCATTTACCGTTCAGGTGATTTCTTTGCTCTATTTGATGGATGCATTAGTACAAGTGAGTGGTTTATATTTTCCTATTATATTACTTTGATTGTCTTGTTGTGTTACTGCCTGGAGTTTAAACCTAAAATGCTCATTGGCTGAAGCTGTGGTATTTGTAAGCAATAGGGCACAAAAGCGTGTGCTATATGGCCAATATACTTAACCGATGATACATGACTTTGCTATGGTAAATTGGCAATACCACAAACCCTCATTATTACACATTTTGTTCTAAACCAGTTACAAATTCAAATAAAACCTGTTGTATATGAGATCTTTTAAACCAGGTGGTTTTAATCCTGATTGCTGAGGTAGCTGGGTATAAGAGACCTTGTACAATGGGTATGACATCACATCACTTTTTACTGTATTTATTGCGTTGGTAACAAGTGTATAAGAGCAATAGAGGCTCTTTGGGATTTGTGATGTGTATTATCACTGTAAGTGCTGTATATGTGTCATACCTAATTACAGCTCTTAGCTGTGGTCTATTGGCCATATACCACACATTGCTTACATATACTACAGCTTTTTACCATTCAGCGTTCAGGATTTAAACCAACAGGTTTATAAGAGACTGTATACAAGCATGACAAAAAAAAACTTTCTACTTTTCTATTTGCACTACTTTTCTAATGGCAAGGGTATACATTGCTCATTTACCATGGAGAATGGCTCTCTTGGCACTGTGATGTGCCCTGAGCCATGGTTTAAGTACAGCCCTTAGGCATGGTATATTGGCCATATACCTACCACACACGCCTTGTTTAGACCCCTAGTCGAAAATATGTTATGTAGCCTACACTCTCCATGGGGCCCCTATGTAAGAGGATGGATTTCAAGGGATATTTAATGTGAAAGCCTGTGAGTTGATTTCTGTGATATTAAGTACATAATACTGGATTTGCTAAAGAGTGTAGGGGAGGAACTTCCAAAGACCGCAATGTTCTTGTCAAAACGAGTGAGCTGGGGATCTAGTTCCTGCCATATCTACGTCTGGTTATGTTATGCAAGAGCTCCAACAAGCGGTAGCTATAACAATACGACGTAGGAACCTTTATTCTGGATTATGTGTTTCGGGGTGGCTATTTTACACAGCACCCACATCCGGATAAACAACATTCCAACCAACATGGCAAGCCGAAAATGTTCACAGCAAAGCCGTGGAGACGGAGATAAGTACTCGGTGTTGTTGCCCACTTACAACGAAAGAGAGAATCTACCGCTTATCGTGTGGCTATTGGTGAAATACTTTGGTGAAAGGTAAGTAGTTTCAATGTCTATGCAGTAAATATAGCTGATCTAGAGTAATAGTGTGTCATTATCAGTGATGAGCTGTCACAAACTATCTGGTTTGTCAAGGGATTGACAATGGCATACATTTGTTTTGCAATCTATTGCTGCAATTTTCATGCATGAGCTGATTGATTAATGACATCTTATGACTTAACCAATACTTTTTTGCGTAATGAATAGTTTACTCAGCTTACATCTGTATCATTTAGCTTTTAATTTGTTTTGGGATGAGTTGAAACATCTGTTTCCGTATTTACAGTGGATACAACTACGAAATTATTGTCATTGATGACGGAAGTCCAGATGGAACCCTTGAAGTAGCAAAACAACTGCAGAAGATATATGGCGAGGACAAGATAGTAAGTGATATTAATAGCATTTTTTCATTCATTGTTGGTTTAATGAGACAGTCATTCTCTTTTCTGCCTTGTTGTTTTCTAGCTCCTGCGGCCAAGAGAAAAGAAACTAGGGTTAGGTAAGGGTCACTGAAGTAAAGTCAGTGCTAATCTGTATTTACAGTCCTCAAAAAATTAAGGGAACACCTAAATCATGCATCGGGTCTTGAGGAATGACACATATTAAAGATCAAATTTTTTACTGTACATTGTGTAATTCGTTGAGAACAAAATTATGTAACAACGGTCGATGGAAACTAAAATCCCCAACCAATTGAGGGCTGGATTCAAACTCACTCCAAAAATCACAGTAAACAATTGAAATCACAGGCTGTTCCAACTTGCGTGAATTTCATCACAGCAACTCATAATGTGACTCAGTAGTGTGTATGGCTCCCACATGCCTGTATGCAAGTCTGTGGCGCTACCTGGCAGCGTCAGATGGATCGATACATAATGTTTCAGGTCTGGGAAACGTGAGGGCCAGTCAGTGGCATCAATGCCTTCATCATCAAGGAACTGCCTACACACACATTGTCCTGCACCAAGATGAACCCAGGGCCCACTGCCCAAGAGTAAGGTCTGACAAGGGGTCTGTGGATTTCATCCTGGTACCTAACAGCAGTCAGCGTATCGTTGGCTAGCATGTGGAGGTCCTGTGTGACCCTCCATGGATATGCCTCCCCAGACCATCACTGACCCACCGCCAAACCAGTCATGCTGGATGATGGTGCAGGAAGCATATCACAGCGTCTCCAGAATCTTTCATGTCTGTCACATGTGCTCAGTGTGATCCTACTCTCATCTGTAAAGAGAACAGGGTTCCGGACCTGCCAATTCTGGTGTTCCCTAACGAATGCCAATCGAGCTGCATGGTGTGCACAGGTCCCACTAGAGGATGTCGGGCCCTCATGCCACCCTCATGAAGTCTGTTTCTGACAGCTTGGCCAGAAACATGCACAACCACTAACCTGCTGGAAGTAATTTTTTAAGTGCTCTGGCAGTGTTCCTCCTTGCAAAGGAGCAGATGCCGGTCTTCCTGCTTGGTAGATGCCCTTCTACGGAACTGTACAACTCTCCTCTTGTAACAGCCCATCTCCTGGTATCTCCTCTATGCTCTTGACACTGCACTGGGAGACACAGCAAACCTTCTTGCGACGGCACGTATGGATGCGCCACCCTGGAGGAGCTGGACTATCTGTGCAACCTGAATGGGCTGCAGGTACTGCCTCATGCTACCAGTAGTGACATGGACACTAGCAATATGCAAAACTAGAGAAGAATCAGTCAGGAAGGATAAGGAAAAAGCAGTTGTCTTTGGACACCACCTGCAAAATCATTCCCTTTTTGGGGGTTGTCTTGCTGTTGCCTCTTCAGTGCACCTGTTGTCACCTTCATTTGCACCAAAACAGGTGCCACTGATTCACAGTCACTTATGTTTCCTAACTGGATACATTGAAATCCCTGAAGTTTAATTGACTTGGTTTTATACTGTGATGATTAGGTGTTCCCTTCATTTTGTTGAGCAGTGTAGTATGTCAATGCATACACATGGATCATTGACCATGTCCTATGACTCTTCATACAGGCACTGCCTACATTCATGGCATCAAACATGCCACTGGGAACTTTGTCTTCATAATGGACGCAGACCTCTCACACCATGTAAGTGGATGTCATACTGGAGGGCAATATAGTGTCAGAGAAGCAGAATGGTATATTGCCTCCAGATCGGTTGGTTTCATATAAAGACATTCTGCTTGCAGTGTTAAAAACCTTACTTGTTTTAATAATTGTCATTACCAGGAAAGTTTTTTTTATATACATTTCTTTTAAAAATTTATATTTTGTCTTTGCCTGCAGCCTAAATTTATTCCAGAATTCATAGAGTAAGTAATACATTTTCCTTCATCCCAAAAATGTAGAATGTAAAAGTTGTGACATAGAATAGAAAATGTGGCATGTCTGCTTACCTGCTTTATCTTTACCATCTGTTGCCAAGTAGCTGATGAGCATATTTGTCTCCAAGGAAACAGAGAGAAGGCAGGTATGACCTGGTGTCAGGCACTCGATATATTGGAGATGGGGGAGTTTATGGCTGGGATCTGCGCAGGAAACTCATCAGGTGATTAATCTCCTTTAGGCTACATCTTGATTGTTGGCTGGGATTGATCCTGCTTGAGCTTTTTCTAACTCACAAGGAAACCCTAAATACTGAAGAGGTTATTATGACCTGTTGTAAAATTCCTCATCCATCTCTCTGAGTATATCTATCCCTTCTCTCTCTTGCAGTCGAGGAGCTAACTATGTCACACAGGTGCTGCTGAGACCTGGGGCATCCGACCTGACTGGCAGCTTCAGGTAAATGACCAAATGTATATACAGTGGGGAGAACAAGTATTTGATACACTGCCAATATTGCAGGTTTTCCCACTTACAAAGCATGTAGAAGTCTGTAATTTTTATCATAGGTACTCTTCAACTGCGAGTGACGGAATCTAAAACAAAAATCCAGAAAATCACATTGTATGATTAAGTAATTCATTTCCATTTTGTTGCATGACATATGTATTTGATACATCGGAAAGCAGAACTTAATATTTGTTACAGAAACCTTTGAAATTACTAGGTTTCCTGTAGTTCTTGACCAGGTTTGCACACACTGCAGCAGGGATTTTGGCCCACTCCTCCATACAGACCTTCTCCATATCCTTCAGGTTTCGGGGCTGTCGCTGGGCAAGACTTTCAGCTCCTTCCAAAATTTTCTTTTGGGTTCAGGTCGTCCTGTCCCCTTTGCAGAAAAGCATCCCCAAAGAATGATGTTTCCACCTCCATGCTTCACAGTTGGGATGGTGTTCTTGGGGTTGTACTCATCCTTCTTCTTCCTCCAAACACGGCGAGTGGAGTTTAGACCAAAAAGCTCTATTTGTGTCTCATCAGACCACATGACCTTCTCCCATTCCTCCTCTGGATCATCCAGATGGTCATTGGCAAACTTCAGATGGGCCTGGACATGCACTGGCTTGATCAGGGGGACCTTGCACAGCTCTCTGGTCCTGGCCATTGTGGACAGATTGGAGTCTGTTTGATTGAGTTTGTTGACATGTCTTTTATACAGGTAACGAGTTCAAACAGGTGCAGTTAATACAGGTAATGAGTGGAGAACAGGAGGGCTTCTTAAAGAAAAACTAACAG
The DNA here is from genome assembly GCF_011004845.1 of Esox lucius. NCBI lineage: Eukaryota > Metazoa > Chordata > Actinopteri > Esociformes > Esocidae > Esox > Esox lucius. The sequence goes on along the minus strand of NC_047580.1, from coordinate 17,508,052 downwards.
GTCTGTGAGAGCCGGGATTCTTGCTGGTTGGTAGGTGATCAAATACTTATGTCATGCAATAAAATGCAAATTAATTATTTAAAAATCATAGTGTGATTTTCTGAATTTTTGTTTTAGATTCCGTCTCTCACAGTTGAAATGTACCTATGAAAATAAATTACAGACCTGTACATGCTTTGTAAGTACGAAAACCACCAAAATCGGCAGTGTATCAAATACTTGTTCTCCCCACTGTAAGTATAAAGAACAGTGCATCAACTTTTGTCCATTGAAGACCTTGTACATTTATGTATGCCAATGAAATGTTTTATGAATGGACTCTCCTCAATAAGTGAAAATGGGTGTGTGGAAAATGATTCTCAATCCTTGTAAACAGTAGTGATGTTTCTGTGCAATATTGATGTATATTAGTACAAATGTATCCATCGGAGTGACATAATATCCATCGGATTGTTTAAACCTCTGTGTTGAGAAATTGTCAAAGATCCTTGAATATGAAGATATGCAAAACAAGACATGGGTCAGAGCCCCAGATAAGGGGTGCCACAGAGCAAGACATCTCACTGGCTCCTTTTTTCTGGTTAGATCAGGGTGGGTGGGGCAAGAGGAAGGGGACTGTCTGATTTTTGCCCGCACCCCAACAAGAAAGAATTTGCCAGTGAGATATTTTGCTTTGGGTCAGCCCATCTGTGGGGTACGAGTGGCCCCAACTGGAGTTGCTTCATTTGGCTCAAAACATAATGGGAGCAGGTCTTTGAGTGGGATGTCTAAGTTCCTGGACTGTTTCTGAAATCATGTTTTTACATTCAGTTCCTTGTTTTGTAGACTTGGAGTTTATCCTCCAATCACAGAGTAGATTCAAGTAATATGAGCAATCACGTGCTCACTAGCACATCACCTGTATCAGTTTTTTCAACCAATTTCAGTACTCACAGCGTTTTACGTAGTGAGGGAAATATACACCACCTTTTACTCCGCCAATGTGTAGCACCCAATCGGTGGATACACGGCTAGCAATTTGTGCCAAACTGTTTACTACACATCAGCTTTGAGGGGGAGGGGATATATATACAGTACCAGTCAAGTTTTGGTGTGTTCAAACTTTTGACTGGTACTGTGTTTCACTCCAAAGATTAGATCATATCATGATTTGATTGTAAGACCAAACTGATAAACAACAACAAACCTTTTCACAGCCTTTTTTACCTAATGTGCCAATGGTTGTACAACATTATTGCCTGTTAGTCTTTTGAAATTCCCAAAACCTTTCTGATGTATTTCAGGCATTTCAAAAACATAGTTCCTTCTGATTAATGTACAAGCAACAATTTTGGCAGACTGATTTGTAATAGACTGATACTAAAAAGTAAGCGTTTGTCAGATAACTGTTTTACATGGTGGGTGTGTCTATTTTGCATTTTATATTACAATTAGGTTGTTGGGTGAAAATGTTTGGGAACTATTGGTCTGTAACCAAACATGAAGTTACCGACAATATTAGTGGGAATCTTGTTGCTATGATGAACATTTTCGGTTTCGTAGGCAAGGTTTCCATCGAATAGCAACATTTTGTTAACGTTCTGTGTTTTGTGTGGTAATCAGGCTGTATAAGAAGGAGGTGCTGGAGAGTCTGGTGGAGCGGTGTGTGTCAAAAGGCTACGTCTTTCAGATGGAAATGATTGTTCGTGCTAGACAGTTGAACTACACCATTGGCGAGGTGAGGCCTTTCAGTCCTTTGTGTGTTTCATGCTTTCTGTATTTTTGCCTTGTTCATTTACGTACAATATTTTGGTTACCATTTTATGTTATGCTGTTTTTTTTTACTCAGTGATTGAAGGAAAACTTGTCAGTGCTAACCTGGGAATACGTTGGATATCTGTTGTATTTGTTTTCATTGAATTTATTCCGTTTTGATCACTCTGTTCATCATGACATTAAGTAGTATGTGACTATGTTAAACTATATATTTTCCCTTCTCCAAATAGGTCCCAATTTCATTTGTGGATCGTGTTTATGGGGAGTCTAAACTAGGAGGAAATGAAATAGTGTCGTTCCTGAAAGGACTGCTTACTCTCTTCGCAACAACATGATTGAAGATGCTCTAACTTTGGACAGAGTATTGCTTATGTAATGTGTTTAGTCTTTCAGTCATGGACTTTAGTGTGGTAATTAGGCTATATATGAGTGAGTGAAAGGGAAATGGACATTCTGTAGGAATTGTTGATTATTGAAAAATCCAAATACAAGCAGTAATGAATTGGAAGAATATATCTTCATTCCCTCTGATTCAGATGTATCTCTTCAGACGTTGAAGCAGGAGTCCATGTAAAACAGTCCCAAATGTATTCCTATGTATTATTGTAGTTTCATCAATTGCTCTGTTTACCTACTTTTTGTAGGATTTATAATAAATAATTGAAAAATAAACAGTTTGTCAATATATTTATTTTTATTGGTTGTGGATTTTTTATGTACTGTGACTTAGTGAACATTGGTGTCCAGCTTTTTTATCCTATTTTGAAATCTATGTAAGTTTTAAAGTATGCATGGGAAACATTGTTACTCATTGTTAAATGGAAAGTTTACCAAAATGGCAAAATTGGTATCCCATTCACTCATCATGTTCAAATGACCTAAGCTTAACAAAAACTTTAGATACGTTTGGATGGTTCGGACATGCAAAAGAAAAGCTATGGAAGCTAATGTTGACACTGTGACTTCAATGAAATTTTTGCCAGAAATACTAAAGCATATATTTATATGTATGAAAGCAGAGAAATTAAGAATGTATTGTTGTCATGCTCTACTCTCTTGCTGTATCTGCTTGTATGTATGGTTTGTATATTCAATGTTCTGACTCATTGTACATGATTCGCTGTATTTAAACAACATTCAAACTTAACCTACAAAGGACCTTCCCTCTCAATCAACTGGAAAGGCCTACATTCTTACTGTGAATGAAACATCTGGTCTACTACTTGGTGTGAATTGGCCATTGTTTTAGGAATACAGACATTTAAAAGACCAGCATTCTTGATAGTTGGGTCAACAGTCTAATACCTGTTGATATTTTGTCTCAGACCCTCCATTATAACAAAATCACAGTACTGCCGGTAGATTATGTTCAAGGATTTATCCCATATTATTATTTGTGATGGGCTGTTCACAGAATGTGTGTGTACATGTTAAAGATGAGAATAGGGTATTCCACACAGATTCTAAAAGGGGGTAGTCCCTAGATTGTACAGGATAAGGAAAAAAAACTATAATTTGGGTAAACTAACCCTTTTGCATGCTTGACCTGCACAGGGTCAATAGTGAAAGTATTTTCTTTATTTTCCTAGTTATTTTAAATTGTCACTAAATGCAGACATAGCAGAATAATTAGTCTCCTGCTTATTTCAACAGTGATAGAATGAAAGGTGTGATGAGTATCAGTGGAAGATGGCCTTTCATGGGCTCTTGCCAGTAATTGCTGGCATACCTCTTACTATCATCTTACCTACCCCCCTACACACACGCACGCACGCATGAACCAATCTGTCTTGAAGACCTATGCCAAAATGGACAGAGCAGTTTGCTGACCGACTTCTAAATTGCCCCAATCGCAGGAAAGTAGTCCCAGTGAGTTATGTGCAATGGGAGAACAGCATAGAACAGCGTCACCTACTGTTCTAAAAGCACTGTGACGTTGGGCAAGTGCAAAGGCAATATGTAAGTACTGAGGCACTGTATACATCCGACCCTCAGGGCGCCAGATGTAGCTAGTCCTAACGCATGCGTTCATGCTCTACAAGAGGGCGCCTGCTGTTGGTTGAATCTGGTAAATGCTATTTGAGCTTGTTTACCCCGAACCCAAAGGCAGAGAAACTGCTTGGCCCTGACAGACCTTGAACAACGACCATGGCCAAAATTTGAGGCCAATATTGAACGTTAAGAGGATAATTGATTACCACACACTAATTGAGTTTTTAAGCTTGAATACCTCAATCAGCTTTTTATGCTAATCAAATATGTCACTTCCGCCCTTTCAATTGCGCCATTTTGGATAGGGCAGAATCTAGGCAAGGAGGGGTGTATTGTCTCTATAGGGAAGAGATGGGAATGTATTATTATCAGTAAACAGAGTAAACACATTTTTGGATTACGCTTAATTGTAATATTTAAATGAACTCTGCCATGTATTTTGATACAATGGGTATCTAATATGTTTATCCAGTAAAATGAGTTAGAGCGGCACTTCATCCCCGGCTGCGGAGGATACAGTACTCTCTGTCGAATAATAGTGAGGAGTCGAGCTCCCTCTCTCGGTGTGGTGTGACTGCTTGGAGACGTTGGACGTCAAGACGGTTATTCCTGGCCACTTATTTGGAGGAATAGGAAGGAAAGTGATTGTGTTTAACGACTTGTCACAGTTTCTCTTAATTGAGATAATCCATACCAACGGGAGCACAGTATCTCAAACCAGGTAAACTCTTAATACACTGCTTTCCAGACAACCAAGCTAACTGCCTAGCTACTAGCTAGGATACCCAGCTAACTAGCTAGTACTACTAGTAGTACTAGCAGTGGGTTAGCTGCGATGATGCGTTGCTGTTGTTCTTTCATAGCAAATGTCTGTGAAAAAATAGACTATCTTGACATGGATTGATAATAGATAATAAATGTAACGTCTTCACGTGGAGCATTATGACCCCATATATCATAACTTATTGGTAAGCATCATGTCGCTTTTGGCCAGCTGAACTTGGGTATCGAGTAGCGCTCAGAATCAGCACCGACCAAAGAGCTCGTGCGGGGCTCTTTTCTAGTACAGTATTCCGCTAGCGGCTGCTAGCGCGCTAGCTTACTGTTTTACTTGCGCTTCCCTTTGTGGTGGCTGGCTATACTGCTAGCAAGCTATCAGCTATCAATCTGGTAACAATAATACCGGGTCAGTTGTTGTTTATGCATATAACCATAAGGTCTGAAATATGTAGTAGTTAATAGTGCTATACATATTTATATCCTCTTTCATTTGTCAACCAGATAACATTTAAGCTAGTCATTAACGATGTTCATTATTTACTTCAATCAATGCCATAATTTAGCTAAATTCATGGGGGAGATATTGATGCCTCGTTAGTAACATCCCCTTACGTTACTCTCCTTACTAATAGCCACATGTCCCTCTTAAAATCAAATGCAATGTTCTGGTTTTCGTCTATTATTTAACAGAGAAGTGAACTGAGGCTTTATAATATAGCTGGCAACAACTGAAGAAAGACTCTTTCAGCAACTTACGAGCGTGTGTGTCGGTGACAAGGGGTTGTGATCCGCACGTTGCACGTTTGATTTTAAGTATGGAAACACAAGTGATGTCAGGTGGCTAAGTAGTCTACGGTCTGGTATTCTCCTCACAGACATAACGGCCTAGTGATTCCATGTTGCCAGCAACTTAAGTACGGTGTCAACATTGTAGGATACAAAATCAACGTTTGTTTTGGGGATCTTATTGTGACCACAAGGTAATGTCATCAATGCTGTGGGAGGGCGTAGCTCACCTATAGGGAGAGGATATGGGGAATGCTCTTGAGTTTGGTCTTAGGTTTATGACTAAGCTATAGAGTAGTGCAGTCTGCTTTTATGCTATAAACCTTATCCTTGCCTCTTCTTCCACTCCTCTTTCTCTCTTCCGCTTCCCCTCTCCTCAGCTGTAAAGAGAGGCTATTCTCTGCCAGCTACCCACCCAGCCCCCACTCCACTTGCAAAAAAAATTCCACTGCAGACATATTGTAAATGTTGGGCTCTGCTGCTGACTCAATAGGAGGCGCCATTCCGTGATTGTAGAAGCTGCAAAAAAGAGGGCAGGCAGAGCAATGGAGGCCTTATATAACGGAGGCAGAGCTGTCCTCTAGCGCCATCTATAAGCAGTGGGAGTAAGCCCAGCCAGTAAAGGAGTCAGTCAGTCAGTCAGGCAGCCAGATGGCAATCAGCTCACCAGCACTACCATCTTCTAGAACATTCAACCAAGCTATGACATCACTGGATGGGGAAGATTGTTTGCCCTCATGCTGCTTGTCACTAAAGCATCTTGTCCTGTCTGACCTTTTGACCTAAGAATCAATTCTAAAGTATTTTCATCATTTAGCATTGACTAGAATAACAAAACAGTCCAGACAGACATGGAGATAGATGGTAGTAGGAATTATACGTGATGCTGCTGAGAAAAAACGCTGATGGTTTCATGATGAAAGATGAATGGCGTGGTGTTTTCTTTCATGGTTATGGCAATATCACCCAGGTTATTGCAATATTAAGATGTTTGTGTTGGGTCTGCTGAGCTCTGCTCTTCACAACAATGCTCAGTACATATGTTGACATGACCTTACCTCACCCATTGCTAACTCTAACTGTGCACCGCTCGTGTCTTTCCCTTCTCCAGGTGAGCAGCATGTTCCAGCTCCCGGTCAACAACCTGGGCAGCTTGCGGAAAGCCAGGAGAAACGTAAAGCGGGTTCTGGGAGACATCGGCCTGGAATTTTGTAAAGACCACATTGAGGTTAGCACATTGAAGGTTATTCTGTGATCTGTGGACAAGTGTTATGTTCTGACATATTTAATCAAAAATGGTCTTCTTAAAGTATTATGAGTTAACAGCTCATTAATAAATAGCTAATGAATAGATCAGTCATTGTGTTACACAGTTTGATAAGTGCAGTCCACAATCCTAATTACATGAACAAAGGCGGTGCTGTGGGAAACATGTTTTAGCAGATCACCTTTATTGGAGTTGAAGTTGAAATGGATGAAGTATTAATTGAGATCCTGTTTGTTTCCCTCCCCTTGTAGGACTACAAAGACTATGTCCCTAATGAATTCTACATCAAGCACACCACCTGGGATGACGTGTGTATGTGGGATCCTTCACTGACTAAAGCCCAGGTGAGTTGCTCACTGGGACCCACTGTGTGACTGCTGTCTGCTCGTTTTCAATCAAAACAGTGTTTAGCGTCGACAGCTGACTGAGCGCTGTCTCCGTGTCTCCCTCTCCTCCTAGGACTACAGGTCCAAGCCTTTCTGCTGCTCCGGCTGCCCCTTCTCCTCCAAGTTCTTCTCAGCGTACAAGAGCCACTTCCGCAATGTCCACAGCGAGGACTTCGAGAGCCGCATCCTACTCAACTGCCCCTACTGCACCTACAATGGGAACAAGAAGACCCTGGAGACGCACATCAAGCTGTTCCACGTGCCCAACAACGTGGTGCGCCAGGGTCCCGGGGGCATGCCAGGGCAGGCGGGGGGGCTGAAGGACGGCATGCAGCTCGGCAGGAGGCCCGGGGAGAGCATCGAGCAGGCTGTGTACTACTGCAAGAAGTGCACGTACAGGGACCCTCTTTACAATGTGGTGCGCAAGCACATCTACAGAGAACACTTTCAGCACGTGGCCGCGCCCTACCTGGTTAAGCCCGGGGATAAGGCCACGCCCAATGGGGCAGCAGGGGGCGCCACTGCGGGGAACACGGACAGCAGTGGGAACACCACTACCCACGTCAGTACTAATGCCAACAGCAACACCATCCACTGCAAGCGGTGCCTCTTCGTGCCACGCACCTATGAGGCTCTAGTGCAGCACGTTATCGAGGACCACGAGCGCATCGGTTATCAGGTCACTGCCATGATCGGTCACACAAACGTGGTGGTGCCACGGTCCAAGCCCGTCATCATGGTGTCTCCCAAGCCGGGGGAGAAGACAGTCATTGGGGTGGGACCCAAAGGTCAGCTGGTGACCACCACAGTGGGCGGGGTCCGCACCTTCTCCAGCCAGCAGCTCAGTCGGATCGTCATACCGAAGCCAGGGCTGAGCTCAACGGGACTCCTGTCTGGGGTTCACATGAAGCAGGGGGCTTTTGGCTTAAAGAGCGGGACCTCTCAGTCCTTCTCTATAGGCGGGCAGCAGGTGAGAATCACTCTGCCTGGCAATGCGCAGGTGTCTGTGCCCCAGCATTCACAAGCTGCCAAACAGAACCTCCCCGGCCTGCGGAGCCCTGTGGTGGTGAGCTCCTCCTCGTCCACGCTGAAGACCACCCAGCTGAACTCCCGGGTCCAGGCGGCTGCCACCACGGTGGCCTCTGTCACGGCCAAGGGGAAGGGGGGCTCGTCCGTCCTGGGCACATCCTACACGCAGAAGTGGAAGATCTGCACTATCTGCAACGAGCTCTTCCCGGAGAACGTATACAGCTCACATTTTGAGAAGGAGCACAAGGCAGAGAAGGTCCCAGCCGTGGCCAACTACATCATGAAGATCCACAACTTCACCAGCAAGTGTCTGTACTGTAACCGCTACCTGCCCAGCGACACGCTTCTCAACCACATGCTCATCCACGGCCTGTCCTGCCCGCACTGCCGCGCCACCTTCAACGATGTGGAGAAGATGGTGGCGCACATGCGGCAGTCCCACCCGGACCAGACGCTGGGGCCCCGCACCGACTCCCCCCTGACCTTTGACCTCACCCTGCAGCAGGGCAACCCCAAGAACGTCCAACTGATTGTCACCACCTACAACATGAGAGACGCGCCCGAGGAGTCGGTGGCCTTCCACGCCCAGAGTGCCTCGTCTTCCGCGCAGACGGGCAAGAGGACCGTGCCCAGCCAACCACCGAAGATGCCCTCGGATTCAGAAGACTGCTCACCTGCCAAGAGTGCCCCCCAAGCGGCTGTGCCGTACAAGAAAGACGTGGGCAAGACGCTGTGCCCGCTGTGCTTCTCCATCCTGAAGGGCCCCATCTCCGACGCCCTGGCACACCACCTGAGGGAGAGACACCAGGTCATCCAAACGGTGCACCCGGTGGAGAAGAAACTCACCTACAAATGCATCCACTGTCTGGGTGTGTACACCAGCAACATGACCGCCTCCACCATAACGCTGCACCTGGTGCACTGCCGTGGCGTCGGCAAGACCCAGAACGGACAGGACAGCCGGCCCGCCCCTTCCTCCAGGGTCTCCCAGGCCCAGGGCACTGCACTCAAACGGGCCGGCTTTGACAACGGTGACCCTGGCGACCTGAAGCGGCGTAAGCTGGCACCCGGAGAGCAGGAGGGACCGGCAGCTTTTGTAGAGAACCCGGATGATCCCGTGAACTTGGTCCTTGACCCTAAAGGTCACGAGGACGAGTCGTATGAGGCGCGGAAGGCCTTCCTGACACAGTACTTTAACCGGGAGCCCTACCCGACGCGTAGGGAGGTGGAGAAGCTTGCCGGCAGCCTGTGGTTGTGGAAATCTGATATCTCTAGTCACTTTACCAACCGCAGGAGGAAATGCACACGGGACTGTGAGACCCAGAAGGCCCAGGTGTTGCTGGGCTTTAACATGCGGGAGGTCAGCCGGCTCAGCCACCAACTGACCTTTGACCCCGAGTGCTTTTCTGCGGACAAAGACAGCGGGGAGACGGTGGAGAGGCGGACATCTAGAACGTGCATCGGGCGGTCTGAGCAGGCCATCCGCCGCATGGAGGAGAGTGCCGCGGTCAACGGTGCCGCCACACTCCAACCGGGTACGCCGGCCGGGTCTGACGGTGGGGTCAGGGACTCCACCCAACCCAACGGGGATGCCAGTAGCGACCAAAACAAGACAGTCGGAACCTTAAAACTGAGAGGGCCTCAGTATCCATCAGAACCTATTGCTATTGACTCGGACAGCGATGAGGAAATGGAGGAGGAGGAGGAAGAGGATGAGACGGGGGGAGTAGAAGTAAATTCCAGGGGAAGTGACAGGCTGGCTGCAGGGACAGAGGGGGAGGTGGTAGGGACTGGGGCCCTCTCCGGCTCAGACCTAGAGGATATGGAGGATGGGTCAGAGGAAGATGAGGGTCATGTCGAGAATGGATACGGCTCTTCAGCATTGCCGGAGAGACCGGGTAAGGGGAAGGAAGCTGTTGCCAATCTTGGACAATCAGGAAGTGAAAAAACAAGGGCCCAAGTCGGCAAGCAGCAGGTCTGACCAATGGACACACACACACACAAATAACACACACAGAGACGTTATTGACATTTGATCCATGCCAACAACTCTGCCTCACCCGAACTCTAGAGCTGGAAACAGTCAATGGTGACATGATGGACAGCAAGAGGGTGTAAAAGATTGCCTCTTTTCACTTCAACAAGCCATCTAATGATGTTTAGACAAGTCATGTCAAAAGCCAATTGATGCTGCTCTGCAGTGACAAGTAGCTATGAGTTATGTAAGAATTTGTGAACAAACTTTTAACTTTTCCTCCAGGGGAAAAATATAACACTGAAGATGCACCAAACGATAGAACATGATCTGCCTTCTATTTACTTTACTAGAAAATTCAGATAAGTACTTATTCTTGTCCATACGGCCACAAGTTACACTGTGGTGAGTCATTATGAGTTACTAGCTTTTGAGAGAAACTAGATTATCCCAAATTTTTTATGTAGTCATGCAGGAATAGCTAGTGTATATTTGTACAGTCTTTTAGACATGTTTGGGAACAGACTACCGTAGATGTACTCATTAAAATATTTGCTATACTACTTTCTGTATACAAGCTAGCCTCATATGTTCTACATTGTTTTGCTAGGCAATAGATATCGCTTTGGTGGCTGGTATTTTCTGTATGGTTTTTGTTAATTTTTTTAACAAAACCATAGCATTTTTGCTAAATAATATATCTATATAAATGCAACTTTAAATTAACATAATCATTTGCTTTCTTTTATTTCTTTTTCTTTATGATTGATATTACTTTTTTATTTGGAGTTCAAACTTTGGTTCTATTGAAAGAACAGTTCCACCCACTTGGTCAGAGTAAAGGGGCATTTCAGCTGATCTCTCTGTAGCCCAGTGCTTTGTAGTCTAGATTGTATTTGCTTTGTCTCTTCACGTACCTATCTTTTCCTTACTTTGCCACAGAATGGACTTTTGCTGTCGCCTGTGAAACTGACACAGCATTGCTATTAATATGACTTTTCTGTGTGTATGTTTATTTTGTGGTCTTCAATTTGTGTATATTGGTTTCGTTTTTATTTTTCACTTAAGCATTTATGAATAATAAAGTGCTGTATTGTGCTTCTCACAGTGCTCCTAGTCTGGCCTCTTCCATTTTCTTTGACTTATTTTGTGTGACACACCCCGTAATAGAGACGGTGTACCAGATGTGTCGGACCATTATTTATGGTTTCTAAATGAGCTGGACATAGCCACTGGTGCTACACATCTTATCAGCTATTGACAGCTTTTTCAGTGCATCCTTAAATTGTCTATCTGGAGTTAATACATATTTTTGGGGCTATTAATTAATAATGTATCCCTTGATTATTGAAGATTAGAATGTATATAAATGTCTCATGAGCTTAGTCTAACTGTTGTATACAATCACAACTTGATTAACTCCAGTGTTTAAACACTTGCAAGGATTTTGTGTCTAATTGCTTGTCTTTTAACAACCTTGGGTAGAGTACATGTATAGGCTGTGAGCTAGGCCAATATGTGAGTGACTTTGGAGAATGAAGTATCTTAAATGAATGCACCCACTAGTGAATTTGAGCCAATGGGTGAGGTGCTGATGGTTAGATGGTTGATGAAAAATCAACAGTTGGACTCAAGAGAATGCCTGCGTTAGCCTAACCCTTTTCTTAGTCTTACCATCTGCTACTATGGATATCAATCTGGTCCCTAATACACGATTACCTTTGATTGTGTTACAGTTGTGATTTATGTGAGTAATTCATTATGTTACAAATATGGGTGTGCATCGTGGTTATATTCCACACCATGGGCTGACAGTCCCTTGCCTCCTGGTAAGAAGGATATAAAATGGAGGGAAACTGCCCCTTTGCGAGAGAGAGAGAGCACCCTCCCCCTTGCTGGCTTGCTCAGTGTTGCTATGCTGGTATGAGGAGCAGCAGGGAGACAGCGAGGGAGTGGCAGGGGGAGACTGAAGGGAGGCGGGGGAGGCTGAAAGAGAGGCCTAGCAGACTGGGGGACGTGGAGGCCTCATCCGCAGTGCTTTGAGCAGCAGGAGAGCTAAGCAGACTGAGGGGGAGGGGAGACGGGGGGCAGGCGAGGGAGAATGAGCAAGAGGGGGAGGGAGGCGTGTAAGTGGGAGAGGAGGGAAGGAGGCATGTAAGGGGGAGGGGAGAAAGGGAGGTAGGCAAGGGGGAGGGGAGACAGATGAGGGGGAGCGGAAGGTGGGGAAAAAGGGAGTGAGGCTGGATGGGAGGAAGGGAGGGGAGAAATGGAGAGTGTGGGGAGGAAAGGAGCCAGAGAGAAAAAAGAGACAGGGGGAGGGAGGGGAGAACGGGAGAAGAGAGTGAGGGAGGGAAGCTGGGAAGGAAGGGAGGGAGGAAGGCTGAGGGGGAGGGGAAGGGTGAAGAAATTGAGCTTCTACTGGCGCCCCCTGGAGTTAGAGACAAGCTCTTGTCTATGTACTGCCTCTAGTGTTTGACACAACGTACTGCAAGCTTGGAGACAGCAAGTGTATCAAAGGAACAGTCATACAATTTAGCATTTGTGATGGTGAAATAGTTTGTCGTTTCTTGTTATGGAGAGCTGCATATTGATGGCTCAATTGTCTCGTATAGCTGTTGTCTAATTTATTGACCAAACTGATGTTGTGGACCTACAGGGATGGGGCAGTGTAATACATTATCTAACATTAACCCTAACCTAACTTTAGGATTTTAAAATCTGTGCTAGTGTTGTCACACATGTTATGCTGCAGCATGCGTTTGAATACAGCCTACAAAAAAAAAACTATTCTCTATCTCTTCTCTCAAACAAAGCATACCTATGTTCAGCCAAGCTTTTTCCTTAAAATAAGCATTCAAGATTTAACCTGACTTAAAAAATTCAAAGGCATTTGCTATTATGTTTAGTAACATGGAAAAAACTTGCTGTTGAAAAGTGTTTGCCCCCTTTAGATTTGTTTTCAGATTTGCATATTTGTCACGCTGAATGTTATAAGATCTCTAAACAACCTAGTAGGCTATTACAGGGCTTTCGGGGCCTTTGACCTCACCCTGCAGCAGGGCAACCCCAAGAACGTCCAACTGATTGTCACCACCTACAACATGAGAGACGCGCCCGAGGAGTCGGTGGCCTTCCACGCCCAGAGTGCCTCGTCTTCCGCGCAGACGGGCAAGAGGACCGTGCCCAGCCAACCACCGAAGATGCCCTCGGATTCAGAAGACTGCTCACCTGCCAAGAGTGCCCCCCAAGCGGCTGTGCCGTACAAGAAAGACGTGGGCAAGACGCTGTGCCCGCTGTGCTTCTCCATCCTGAAGGGCCCCATCTCCGACGCCCTGGCACACCACCTGAGGGAGAGACACCAGGTCATCCAAACGGTGCACCCGGTGGAGAAGAAACTCACCTACAAATGCATCCACTGTCTGGGTGTGTACACCAGCAACATGACCGCCTCCACCATAACGCTGCACCTGGTGCACTGCCGTGGCGTCGGCAAGACCCAGAACGGACAGGACAGCCGGCCCGTCCGTTGTTTAGTGTGTTTAGTATGTTTAGTAACATGGAAAAAACTTGCTGTTGAAAAGTGTTTGCCCCCTTTAGATTTTTTTTCAGATTTGCATATTTGTCACGCTGAATGTTATAAGATCTCTAAACAACCTAGTAGGCTATTACAGGGCTTTCGGAAATTTTTCGAGTCCCTTCGGTTTGTTATTTTGTTGTGTTATAAATGTAATATATAAATAATTATTTTTAAGTTTGCCATCAACACATGCTACCTCATAATGACAAAGCAGAAGCAAATGTTTTGTGCCAACTTATTGAAAATAACAAATGTTAACAACTTATGTGCATAAGTATTCAGGGTCTTTGATTCAGTACATTGTAGAAGACCCTTTGGCAGCAATCACATATGTCTTCTTGGGTATGCTTTTACCAGTTTGCACACTTGAATTTGGGCAGTTTGTCCCATTCCTCCTTGGAGATCCTCTTAAGTTCTGTCAGACTGGATGAGGAGTGTTGTTGAAATGCAATCTTCAGGTCTCCCCACAGAGGGAGAATGGGGTTCAAGTCCAGGCTTGGGCTGGGCCGCTCAAAAACTTTCACAGACGTCCTGTAGACACTGCTGTCTCCCAGCCACTTCCACTGAGAAGCATCTCCATAACATAATGCTTCCAGTTTGAATAGGAAATATAACAACATGAAAAAGAAATACAGTCATTGACAAGGTTAGAAAAATGTCTAACTTCAAACTTTGCTTTTGGCAAAGAATCCTCCATTTACAGCAATTACAGCCTTGCAGAACTTTGACATTTTAGTTGTCAAGATGCTTAAGGTAATCTCAAGAGATTTCCCCCCATACTTTCTGAAGCACCTCCCACAAAATGGATTGGATTGATGGGCACGATTTACGTACCATACAGTCAAGCTGCTCCCACAACCGCTCAATAGGGTTGAGATCCAGTGACTGTGCTGGCCACTCCAATATAGACAGAATACCAGCTGACTGTGAGGCATCTGTTTCTGTATTGCTCACTGGGGCCTCCGACTCCTATTTCTGTTCTATGTTCACACTGTTCTATGAAGGGAGTAGTACACAGCATTTTATGAGATCTTCAGCTTCTTGGCATTTTCTTGCATGGAATAGCCTTCATTTCTCAGAACAAGAATTGACTGAAAAGCTTCAGAATAATGTTGTTTGTTTCTGGCCATTTTGAGTAATAGAACCCACAATTACTGATGCTCCAGATAATCAACTAGTCTAAATAAGTTTTATTGCTTCTTTAATCAGCACAACAGTTTTAAGTTGTGCTAACATAATTGTAAAAGGGTTTTGTAATGATCAATTTGCCTTTTAAAATTATCAACTTGGATTAGAAAACAAAACGTGCCATTGGAACACAGGACTGATGGTTGCTGATAATGGGCCTCTGTAGGCCTATGTAAATATTCCATTAGAAATTTGCTGTTTCCAGCTACAATAGTCATTTGCAACATTAACAATGTCTACACTGTATTTTTGAAAATAAATAGCTTTTTTGAGTGACCCCAAACTTTTGAACAGTAATGTAGGTGTGATGGTCAGGTGTCCATATACTTCTGGCCATATAGTATATATGGGCAAAAATAATAATCTATCTCCATCCAGTTTGTATCCACAGAGAGTCATCAATCCAACATTTAAAGAACTATCAAACTACAGTTTCAACTAAAGGTTGAATGTAAAGGCAGCAATAACCATTTCAGAACCACACATTCTAACAGGGACACTGTACCGTACTTATCCGGGGCCGGGTCGCGGGGGCAGCAGTCTAAGCAGAGATGCCCAGACTTCCCTCTCCCTAGACACTTCCTCTAGCTCTTCCGGGGGGACACCGAGGCGTTCCCATGCCAGCCGGGAGACATAGTCCCTCGAGCGTGTCCTAGGTCTTCCCCGGGGTCTCCTCCCGGTGGGACGGGCCCGGAACACCTTCCCGGGAAGGCGTTCAGGAGGCATCCGGAACAGATTACTGCAGAAGCTGCACCGATCTGTCTGTCAATCTCCCATTCCATCCTTCCCTCACTCGTGAACAAGACCCCTAGATACTTATACTCCTCCACTTGAGGCAAGAACTCTCCACCAACCTGAAGTGGGCAAGCCACCCTTTTCCGACTGAGGACCATGGCCTCGGATTTGGAGGTACTGATTTTCATCCCAACTGCTTCACACTCGGCTACAAACCGTCCCAGTACATGCTGAAGGTCCTGGTTTGAAGGGGCCAACATGACAACATCATCCGCAAAGAGAAGAGACGAAATCTTGTGGTCCCCAAACTGACACCCTCCAGTCCCTGGCTGCGCCTGGAAATTCTGTCCATAAAAATTACGAACAGAACCGGCGTGAAAGGGCAGCCCTGCCGGAGTCCAACATGCACTGGGAACAAGTCTGACTGCCGGCAATGCGAACCAAGCTCCTGCTTCGGTCGTACAGGGACCCGACAGCCCTTAGCAAAGGACCCAGGACCCCATATTCCCAAAGCACCCTCCACAGGATGCCACGAGGGACACAGTCGAATGCCTTCTCCAAATCCACAAAACACATGTGGATTGGTTGGGCAAACTCCCATGAACCCTCCAGCACCCCGTAGAGGGTATAGACCTGGTCCAGTGTTCCATGGCCCGGATGAAAACCACACTGTTCCTCCTGAATCCGAGGTTCTACTATCGGCTGTATTCTCCTCTCCAGTACCCTGGCATAGACTTTCCCGGGGAGGCTGAGAAGTGTGATCCCCCTGTAGTTGGAACACACCCTCCGGTCCCCCTTCTTAAAAAGAGGGACCACCACCCCGGTCTGCCATCCCAGAGGCACTGTCCCCGACCACCCCGTGATGCTGCAGAGGCATGTCAACCAAGAAGCCCCACAACATCCAGAGACTTGAGGTACTCAGGGTGGATCTCATCCACCCCCGGTGCCTTGCCACAGAGGAGTTTCTTGACTACCTCAGTGACTTCATCCCGGGTGATGGACGAGTCCACCTCTGAGCCCTCAGCCTCTGCTTCCTCAATGGAAGACGTGACGGCGGGATTGAGGAGATCCTCGAAGTACTCCTTCCACCGCCCGACGACATCCCCAGTTGAGGTCAACAGCTGCCCACCTCCACTGTAAACAGCGTTGGTAGGGCACTGTTTCCCTCTCCTGAGGCGCCGGATGGTTTGCCAGAATCTCTTCGAGGCCAGCCAATAAACCTTCTCCATGGCCTCACCGAACTCCTCCCAGAGTTTTTGCCTCCACAACCACCCGGGCTGCAGTCCGCTTGGCCTGCCGGTACCCGTCAGCTGCCTCAGGAGTCCCACAAGCCAACCAGGCCTGATAGGACTCTTTCTTCAGCTTGACTGCATCCCTTACTTCCGGTGTCCACCACCGGGGTCGGGGATTGCCGCCTCGACAGGCACCAGAGACCTTACGGTCACAGCTCCGAGCGGCTGCTTCGACAATGGAGGTGGAGAACATGGTCCACTCGGACTCAATATCTCCAGCCTCCCTCGGGATCCAGACGAAGCTCTGCTGGAGGTGGGAGTTAAAGATCTCTCTAGCACAGAAGTCCAATAACTGAATACCGCTCGGGTTCAGATCAGGGGGGCCGTTCCTCGCAATCACGCCCCTCCAGGTGTCACTGTCGTTGCCCATGTGGGCGTTGAAGTCCCCCAGTAGAACGATAGAGTCCCCAGTCGGAGCACTTTCCAGCACCCCTCCCAGAGACTCCAAGAAGGTCGGGTACTCTGCACTGCCGTTCGGCCCGTAGGCACAAACAACAGTGAGAGACCTATCCCCGACCCATAGGCGCAGGGAAACGACCCTCTCGTTCACCGGGGTAAACTCCAACACATGGCGGCAGAGCTGGGGGGCTATAAGCAAACCCACACCAGCACGCCGCCTCTCACCATGGGCAACTCCAGAGTGGTGAAGAGTCCATCCTCTCTCAAGGAGTGTGGTTCCAGAGCCCAAGCCGTGCGTAGAGGTGATCCTGACTATCTCTAGTTGGAACCTCTCAACCTCACGTAAAAACTCAGGCTCCTTCCCCGCCAGCGAGGTGAGGTCCCTAGAACTAGTTTTCGTGTCCAGGGATGGGATTTTCGTGGCCCCCGCCTTCGACTGCTGCCCGATCCTCTACGCACCGACCCCTTATGGTCCCTCCTGCAGGTGGTGAGCCCACGGGAAGGCGGCCCCACTTCGCTCCTTTGGGCTGAGCCTGGGGAAAGGCCCGGCCACCAGGCACTCGCATACGAGTCCCCACTCCGGGCCTGGCTCCAGGGTGGGGCCCCGGCTGCGCCAACCCGGGCGATGTCACAGTCCTCAAAATGTTTTCCATCATAAAGGGTTTTTGAACCGCTCTTAGTCTGACCTGTCGCCCAGGACCAGTTTGCCTTGGGAGACCCTACCAGGGGCATATAGCCCCAGACAACATAGCTCCTAGGGTCACTCGGGTCAGTCGGGTACCCTCCACCACGTTAAGGTGGCAGTTCATGGAGGAGGTAACTTGGTAATTATGTTGCAATTTAATACAATTGATGAAAAATCCCTAGAAGAAACAGTTTGACATCTTAAAGCTTCCACATATTGTCTCGACACACTGCCATCAGACTTTTTAAAAATAGTTTTTAAATATTTAACAATGAACCTACAGTAAATAGTTAATAGCTCTATGCAAACAGGCATTTTCCAAACATCTCCAAAATCAACTGTATCAAATCTCCCTTTCATAGCCAAGATCATTGAGAAGGTTGTCTTCAATCAACTCAGCAATTTTGTGACCTCAAGCGGTCTCTTAGACAAATGTCAGTCAGGCTTCCGACCTTACGACAGTACTGAAACGGCCCTGATTAAAGTTTTAAATGATTCAGACAAAATAACAGTTCTGGCTAAATTAGATCTCAGTGCAGCAGTTGACACTGTAGATCATAGAACACTTACAGTCTGGAAAATTGGGTAGGCCTACCCGGGACAGTCCTTGATTGGTTCAGATCTTATCTAGATGGCTGGAGTTACATTGTCACCATTGGTAATCATGAATCTGATAGGGTGGCTATGACATGCAGTTCCCCAGGGATCAGTTCTCGGACTGCTTCTGTTCAATATCTATATGCTACCTCTGGGCCAAATTCTACAGAACAACAACATTAACTTCCACAGCTATGATGATGATACACAAATACAGCTCCAGAAAAAATTAAGAGACCACTGCACCTTTTTCTTTCCTTTCCAAAAAAGTCAAAAAGGAAGGTTTTGAGTAAGGAACAGAAGGGTTAAAATTAAGAGACCACTGTAAATTGAACGCTTCTGTTCCTCACTCAAAACTTTCCTTTTCAACTTTTTTGGAAAGGAAAGAAAAAGGTGCAGTGGTCTCTTAATTTTTTACGGTGCTGTATATATGGCTCTCGAACCGTATGACAACAGCTCAGTAGAGTGTGTCACTGTATAGAGCGCAGAAATACCTGGATGAACCACAATTGTCTACAATTAAACCAAGATAAAACAGAGATTATTGTGTTCGGCAACAAAAATAAAATAACTAGTATTAGTAAAGAGCTGGATTCTCGGATCAAGTGCGTTATCTTGGTGTTGTGATAGACTCAGACCTCATTTAAATCAAAGCGGTCACCAAAACTGCATTCTATCATCATAAAAATATAGCCAGAATCAAAAGCTTGGTGTCGCAAAAAGACCAAGAGAAGCTCAAACAAGCTTTTATCTCTAGTAGGGTTGACTACTGTAATGGCCTCCTAACTGGACACCCCAAAAAGACTGTAAAACAGCTGCAGCTCATTCAGAATGCTGGTGCCAGAATGTTAACCAGGACCAAGAGAACAGAGAACATCACCTTGATTCTTAAATCTTTGCACTGGCTTCAAGTCAGTTACAGAATAGATTTTAAAGTGGTGCTTTTAGTTTATACATTTCTGAATGGTTTAGGCCCTGAATACATTTCCTATATATTTGAAGAATATAAACAGAGCAGGGCTGTTAGATCCATTAACACAGGTCAGCTAGTAGAGCCCAGTGTCCAATCTAAATATGGAGAAGCTGCGTTTAGCAGTTATGCTGTACACACCTGGAATAAACTCCCAGAAGATCTTAGACGTGCCCCAAACATATCATTTTTTAAAACCAGATTAAAAACATTTCTCTTTTCATGGGCCTATGACTGAGCACTTAAACTTAACCACACTGTTAGCCTTACAGCTTTTATAGCTTCCTAAGTTTTTATCCCGTTTTTATTCTTTTTCTATTTTATTAATTTATGTTTTATTATTATGATGTTGTTTTGATGTTTTCATTTGATATTTGATTTTATGCTATTGTATATTTATATTTTTTATTTATGAATTGTGCTGTACATAAACTTGCTTGCTTGCTTTCATGCCATTAGGTGTTGGCTAACTTTAACTGGGTTATTATGAATTTCGTATTATTTGTTAACTCACGTTTCCTTACGTTAGTTGTTAAGTACTTACAATATTAGTTGTCAAAAATATCAACAAAAAAAAGGGTTAATGTATTCACTCTACAGAGTTTAGGGTTAAGGTTACAGTTTAGGTTATAAAAAAATGTTTTAACTCGCAACGATTTCAGTCAGGATTGGTCACATTATTTGTGTACTAGTTATTGAATGTTTCGCTAATTAAGAGTCACGTGTCTAACGCCAGTGGGTGCAACGTATTAAATGCACCGTAATCAACTAAATGTTTCTGTCAGACCTAGTGAGGTGACTGGCTAGTTAGTGAAATCAAATAGAGATAGCCACTCCCTTACACTGGGAAGTGTACTGTGTTAATCAGATGAGCTGATTGGGAGTGCTGATCAAACCCAAAACGGGAGGTTGTAAAATATGACTGCATCTTTTAAATCTCATCTTCAGAAATCAATAGCATAGTGGAACAAATTATGAAGAACAAGCTATATGAGCCCTCTCAAATTGCAATGTGATAGCAAATATGATTGACTGAAAGGTTTTGAGATATTTTCTGTAGCGTATACCAATTTATATAATTCCAACAATACACTGGCAATTCGTTTGGTTATGCTGCAGTTCCAAAAATGAAAATGCAACTATTGAGAGGCATGAAACTTTGCAAAAATCCATTTTTGGAACTGCAGCATACCCAAACGAATTGCCAGTGTATTGCTGGAATTATATATTATAATTTGCTTTATTTTAATGTACTCTTTGAAAGAAATTGGTATACGCTAACACTAGATGGCCAGAAGATGTCGCAATGTCACCTTACACCAGCATTAAGGATTTTAGGAAAGGAGTGGAGCGAACTCACCTTGGCCAAAATAAATTTGTGTAACTTACTTATTTTATTGTTTATATTATAGACATCCAGATACTTTTTATGGCTACTTTGTACTCACATATTTATTTCCAAAAAAACAGTTCAGACACTTATTTGCAATTTAAGACATTCTGGCTTAGGAGATGCAGACAAAAGTTTTATAGAAATTATATAGAAATTATGTGAAAAGGGTAAACATAAACCACGGTTACAGATAAAAAGGGATTTAGAAAAGTTTACTTGATTGTGACTAGCGGGAGCGCGCGTTTTGGGAACGAGGCTCTGCTGGGCTCCAAACAGAACAGGAGCAATTTCCTGGTGGGTGCGTGAAAACGTCACATTAGACAGTGAAGTGGTTAGTAGCTGCTTGGCGATGTGGCGAGTATGAGAATATAAGTTTGTTACAGCGCGTTGATTGGGAGGCGTTGCCGCATTCTGGAGGACAACGCGAACGAAGATACATAAGTGTCTTATAAGGACACACAGCTAACTGGAATACCTGTGTTGATATAATTAAGTATAGAGGTGCGAAGAAGACAAGGGCAGCCCCGCGAGGGCAAGTGTGTGCTGTGGCGGTCCTGCTAGCGAAAGATGAACAAGAACCACCGAGTGCCGAGCAACCGAACTCTGAGCGCCGTAGAGGTGAAGAGCAAGGTGCGTTGCTTGCAAAATGAACTAGCTCGTTGCCAACCAAACGGCTGTCCATCTTTGTAACTGTTGTTGTATGAGTTTTCGAAGTCTCATATTGAATCCTGGCAAATTATGTCTAAATTAGCCTGCTAATTGACTTGCCATAACATACGTATGATGTTGTACTGTAGCAAATTCAATTGTCTGGTTTGCGCCTGTGTAACGTCGTTTCCAGTTTGCTAGCTCGCTAGCTAGTTCTGACTGTACTGTAGAGAGTAGTTGATCTCCAGAACCCAAGCAAGGCTCGGTGGTGCGGTAACATTACGGTCAGTAGTCGATTAAATGCAACTCCAATAACTGTACGATGTAGCTAGTACAGTACGTCTTGGATTTATTTTCCAACCAAGGTGGCATTCTGACCTACACGTACATGAATTTGGATTTTTACTTGCGTTTTCGTTTCGTAAATATCTATCTTACGAGCGAGCAAGTTATATTGGGATTTACGTTGTTTACCGTACCACATTCTGTCACTTTCTACGAATTCCATGATGTATTACGCCGCGTTTCCGACACCTGTCAAAAGCTTTGAGATTAGGCAGTGATGTTGTAAATAACCAATAGGCATATGACCGAATATCCTTACAGTAAACCAGACATTACTGTGCTTGAGTTTGGACAATGTTACACAGTTAGGTAGATGATGGGTCGCATATTGATGATAACTAATTATAAAGTTTGATATGCATATCATAGGTAAATGATTGTATCGCGTACTGTGTTCGTTATTTAATCGGTAATGAAGACTGTTGACCTATAGTGCTGGCAAGTAATTTTGTTAATTTTCCCTGCGCAGGTGTCAGTCACAGGTGATCTTAATTTCTTCCGCATAGGATCGCTAAGTTTTAGTCTGTAGCACTAGATACTGTATGTCATTGCACAGTTGTATTCCTCTGAATAGTTCAATTCTTGTGACCGCAGTATACCAAACTAATCGCTGGAATGACATGATGATTTACTCTATGTATTCAAAATAGTTTTTCATTAACTATATACGTTTTGACAATATTAATTGCGTTAGTCTCATAAAAATGAGAATGTTACCATTCCCCTGTGTAACAAGTGCACATTTTTTTTTTGCTTTTCGTCTTTATCCTGCTCCGTTATCACTACAAGCTCAGTGCCCCGCTCTGTGGAGCAGTAACCACAACACTGCTAGTCACTGGGGGCACCGTAGTAATGCAAAAAGGATGGGAGGTTCTAACCCTTGTCTCAGTTAACGTTGACTTTGCTCACAGGCATTCCCTTCAATCATGAACAAACCATGTTTGGAGCAAACTGCCTCACTAATTGAGTAGCACCAGAAAAAGTTAACGGAAACTGGGGTGGATTTGGATCAGTTTTTTTCTATTCATATCTTGATGTGTCCATTGCTGTAATTAGAGGCTACTATAGTATGAATGCACATGAACATGCACAACCACAGCTATGGACATTTTCATTGACTCAGATGTTGTACTTCACACACATGAGACAAGGACTCATCATTAGTATCATCTGAGTGGTGCTCTGGACTTAGACCTCAACCGCAGTGTTCCTGAGTCCGTTGATTGAGTGTGAAGACAGCAGTTCATTTACTTAAGTCAGATACAGGGGAATACTTTTCAAGTTTGCTGTCAGCTCTTTGCTGGTGAACCTGTATTACAAACACCAATGTTAATACAGGCCAATTTATCTTATTCTGAATCATGTATGTGTGCATTGTCCCAGTTTGGGGCCGAATTCCGCAGGTTCTCCCTGGACCGGTCTAAGCCAGGCCGGTTTGATGAGTTCTATGGACTTCTGCAGCACGTGCACAGGATCCCCAATGTGGACCTGCTGGTGGGCTATGCGGATGTCCATGGTGACCTGTTGCCAATCAACAATGATGACAACTACCACAAGGCCATTTCTGTGGCAAGTCCACTGTTACGGCTCTTCTTGCAGAGGAAAGGTAAAGAAGAATCGGTGAAATTCAATTGCATTTATTTTCTTGTGGCCTTTTTATATTAGCAGTTGTAACAATGTGCTTTACTAATACCCCGCTTAAAACTGCTAAGAGTAAGTGAGGATGCGTAAGCATTGTGACTGGGAAACACTCCCTAGAAGGCAGGGGCCGGGAAGATGCTTAGAAGAACCCGGTCTGGTGGAGCCCAGTCTACAGGGTAGAGCAGTATGACCTGTCATATTTAAAGGCCTTTAAAGCTACTGCCTGGACTGAATATTGTTGAACTGCACTGGGATTGTTTGTTTTTAACTAGCTGTCTCACAGTTCTGCCGTTACGTTCTGGATTGTTTGTAGTCGTTGATCAGTGAATGAGGCCTAGGCCTACTTGTGTGTGATCATTTAGTACCTTTTTCTTCCCTGATGTGAGAATTGCTGATTTTAGCATGGGTGTTGAACTCAGGATTTAGAGACAAAAACATATTTTCCGACAGGTGTCAGGGAACTCTTGTAGTGTTGAAGTCACAAATTTGACAGGTGCTGCTCTTGATTCAAGCTGGAAAACAAGAACTAAAAATAAATGCTTAGAAGTAAAGTGAATGCTTTTTTTTATAGCCCGTGTTTAGTGCCAATATATAAAACATCACCAGATCTGTCAGCAAAAAAATACTGTGCCTTGTAAAACCATTCCTGTTAGATAATAAGAGAAGGCAAAGCCGCATTCCAATTTTCCAACTGGAAGAAGGAGAAAACCGCAAGTAGATTTTCTCATCCATAGCCTGAATCGTAGCCTCATCTCAAATCCAGCTAACATGAACAGGCTTCAGACATTTGGGATCTCAAGCGCTGGTTTCGCGGACCCAGATTAAGCCTAGTCTAGGACTAAAAATAATCTAGGTAAATAGAGAACTCCATTGAGCTTGATTTTCTTTTCTTTTGTCGGTATCCTTGAAACTGGCCCCTAGTGTGAATTGCTGAAATAGCAATACTGTTTACACTTCCTCAAACAAAAACTTTTGTAGGATGAATTGGATAATATAGCTTAATTACATGAAATGCTTATAATCATGCCTGTAACAAGAATGGTCCGATTGTTAAAGTGCCAATGTCAAGCCCAGTATCTATTATTGTCAGAGCATGAAATGCATTTACATTTTTTCTTTCACCCAGCCTAATTGAGTGCCTGCTGTGTGTGTATATATAGCTAAATACATTTTTGTATTGGCTACCTAATGCAGGTCTGGTCTCTCCCTGTCGGTCTCTCCCTGTCGGTCTCTCCCTGTCGGTCTCTCCCTGTCGGTCTCTCCCTGTCGGTCTCTCCCTGTCGGTCTCTCCCTGTCGGTCTCTCCCTGTCGGTCTCTCCCTGTCGGTCTCTCCCTGTCGGTCTCTCCCTGTCGGTCTCTGTTAAAAGGTCCTTTGTCACAATTGTGTTTGCAGTGCAATCTGTTTAATCCAGGGAGAATGGGGCTGTGGGCTTTAAGTCCAAGATGTCTCTTTGTGCCCTATGACCTGTAGATGCTAAGCCACTTTGTCAGGAGGGGATTACTGGGGTCACTGTGTAATGCAGTATGGGCCCTGTGTTTCAATTACACGCTGGCCACTAATGTCTAATGGGCCCTGTCACAGTGGCTGCAGCCCCCAACCACACATGCTTGCGAACATGCGCGCACAAAGACACTCATGCTTTACTGCTTTGCCCACAATCTTTGTAATGGTGAATTTCAAAATACCCGTGCCTCATGTATTGGGATTTTGGTGCAACGGGAGCATTCTGTTAACCGAGATGAGCCTGTTGTTCAGTCGCCGACAAGCCGCACAGTTACCTCTTCTTTTAAGGCCTCTCACCAGCCTTTGCTGTCTGACTGCAACTTCTCTGTAGCAGTTGACTCTGTCTTGGAGGAACCTTCAGACTGAGTGATGAATTAATTTCTATTCATTACAGTCTTCCTTGTTTGGTAGGGGACAGTAGGCTTTTCATCCAAATAAATGGTGCTTGTCAAAAATTTGCAAAACTAACTAGCAGGACCTACTTTATGAGGAATCAATCAGTTGGTCATTCTCAGCATTGTGTCCTTCTGTGGGCTCAGTCTGTGTGATCAGATGTAAAGAGCACGTTGTTACTTCTTGTTGTTATGTGGGAGCTCTCTATGCTTAAGTTTGATTAACACTTGTAAAAGTGTTGAGTAGGAATGTTTTCCCTCCAGCCATGGCTGACCTTGTGTCACTGTGGAAGTAAAAGGAACTAGACTTCTTTAGCAAGTAGCACATTTAATCTTCATGGTCTGATTAAGAATCAGATTGCCATTGTAATGTTGTATGGAACGCTTCAGTGATGAGCTATGTGAATGCGGAATGTTGGAAATGTTGGCGGGGATCCTGTTGTGAGGAGGTTGTGGGCTTGGTGTGTTGGGAATGGTTTTGGACTTTATAATTGTGTGTTCATGGGCAATGTGTGTGTTTGTGTGTTAATTTCATCTGCCGATTTGATTTATTGAAAACATCTCTAACACACACAAAATAAGGAAACATCTTCACAATGTCTAGATGGCTGCTGTGTCTGTTTGCCTGTTACTATGGTAGCCCTGAAGAGTCTCGTGCAGCGTTGAATTCATGGCTCTGGGTACTGTTTAGGTGTGATGGGGTCTGCAAAACCTGCTGGGGAGTTTTACTTTTTGTGTTCAAGGGTTATATTTCAACCCCAGTCTATGCTGAAATAAATATCAAACCGTGTGCAACACCAACTCAAATCACTCCCTGCGTGTAGCTGATTGGCTTCCATTAGCATACCACGCTATGGTATGTTTAGTATGGCTAGAGTCAGTAGTATGCACATGTAACATTACATCAAGTAAGGTTTTGCTAGGGGGTCAAGGGCGGGGATGGTGGCCGGACATAAACTCCACCGTTTATGCATTTTTTAATGAGGTTTTTTTTTTTCTAACCATAACAACACTGGACCATAAACACTGTTTCTCTTGCAGAACCTTAACCCTAACCTTAACCACACTGGAATATTACCAAACTTTTGTTGGAGCCGAAGATAATGTGGCCAGGTTTTGAGTCTGCAGCTTTTTTATCTCAGTGTTATGTAACAGGTATTTTCTGAAGTAGTCATTGTTTTTGTTTAGTAACTTCCCCATGTCACACAAGCAAACGGTCGCTGAGGTCAGGTCAACAGTGTTTATTGTGGTCAGCCACACAATGAGAATTTCTCTACTATGCTCATCACTGAATACTCATCACAAGTTTTCTGGTAATGGGTTCGTTGGCGACCATAATTGTTTGAACATTCTCATTGTGGTAGCCTCCGTTATTATCATGAAGAAATGCAGAGCACTAAAGGAAACCGCCCGCTGAAACCTAGTCAGCCGTGGTATCAGTTGTCACGGGGATGGGTGTGGTAAACTGGTGAAGTTAGGTGTCAGTCAAGTGGATCACGGCATTGTTGGAATGCAATTCCATTGGTTTATTATGTAGTTTTTGTCTGTGTTTGTCATACAGAGGACACTCCTTCACCTTCTGTCCTGTCCTCACAATGTATGGCTCTTTCAGGTTTCACTGCATCTGTTGATAGCCAGTTATTCCGGGAATCTGGGTGGACGTGTTTTGTTTAACTAATGATTTCCACACCGTCATACCTTCAGTCAGGGCTCCACACTAACAATTTCCACTGAATATTTCAGTTTATGGCATCACCATAGGATTTGGTTGTAACCCCAAACAATTATCTAGTATAATAGAGTAAAATAAATATTAGGCATTTTAGTAGATTTTTACAAAGATTAATTCATTTTGTTAGATTTTGATTGCTGTCCCTTATTTATGTTTTGTCTACTAGCATTGGGACGTCGGTCTCTATATTTCTAAAATAGTACAAAAAGTTCTTAATCTATTTATCATATCTATACAGACACACCTGTGTGTGTGTGTGTGTGTGTGTGTGTGTGTGCGTGTGTGTGTATACACAGTTGTGCTCAAAATTTGCATACCCTTGGGGAATAGGCTTTGTGCGCAAGCGTATGGACAAACTTCCTCTTTAGCCTGATGTCGGCATATCATTTTCCGGTTTACTTAAGGCAATCACCCGCGTCGCCCAAAATTTCAGTTTTTAGTAGATGTTAAGTTAGTTAGCGTTGTGTTCCTTTTTAGTGTAGTATTAGGCAGGACAATAGAATGCATACAAATTCACCCTAGCCTCAAAAACGGCAAAAGAACGCTGGCTAAGCTGGAACGCAAGTGCGTCCCCATAGCAAGTGAATTGAAACGAACCTTCGTTCAGCCTCTTCTAACCTGAATTAAGCTTAAAATTCCATAGCCTCAAAAAAGCACCAAAACAGGTCGTCTCTTTTATTTTACTACTGTAATCTCATTTCACAATGAAACTGAAAAATAACAACTGGCATAGGAAGTAAACATCTGGTCCTATATGGTATTAATTGCACTTAAACCTGCGTTACGTGGAAGTATATAAAAAAAATCGCCTTTTCTGACTATTTCTAGTCTAGCGTTTGAAGTCATTGAATGTCGCAAGCCATATTTTATTAAAAAGAGGACATTCTCCTGATTAAAATGATGCCCCATTGTACCTTGAAACTTAAATGAGTCACGTACATTATATTTCTTTTTTTTCCGTACAACAGCATCACTCATCTTGTTGGGAGTTTAGGTGTTTACTAATGCGGATTAGTATTAGTAAGTAAACTGGAAGCTACAATACCGACTTCTAGACAAAAGCGGAAGTTCCTCACTACGCTGGTGCACAGAGTCTATTGGTAATGTATGTACTATTTGTAAAGAAAACATGAGTGAGCAGGCAAAACGCATATATTCAACTGTAGGTCATAACAGAATGGCACAATCATAAAGCAAAACATGGCAACAAAGAAAAAAAATGAACTGACCCCTGTTTAAAAGTCTGCATACCCTTAGTTCTTAATACTGTGTGTTGCCCCCTTTAGCATCAATAACAGCGTGCAGTCTTTTGTCTAATAGTTGTCTATGAGGCCCCAAATTGTTGCAGGTGGTATTGCTGCCCATTCGTCTTGGCAAAATGCCTCCAGGTCATGCAAAGTTGATCTTGCAATTGGTTGATCTCCCCAGAGTGGCTCGATGATTTTACGGTCAGGACACTGTGATGGCCATTCCAGAATCTTCACCTTTTTCTGCTGTAACCACTGGAAGGTCAACTTGGCCTTGTGCTTTGGGTCATTGTCGTGCTGGAAAGTCCAAGAGTGACCCATGCGCAGCTTTCGTGCTGAAGAATGCAAATAGTCTGCCAGTATTCTCTGGTAACATGCTGCATTCATCTTGCCAACAATTTTCACAAGATTCCCGTGCCTTTACAGCTTATGCCCCCCCCCCCCCCCCCCTAAAACATCAGTGAGCCACCACCATGCTTCACAGTGGGGATGGAATTCTGTTCACTATAGGCCTTATTTACCCCTCTCCAAACATAGCTCTTATGGTTATGACCATGAAGGTCTATTTTGGTCTCATCACTCCAAATTACAGTGTGTGCGTGCGCAGTGGGGAGAACAAGTATTTGATGCACTGTAGATTTTGCAGGTTTTCCTACTTACAAAGCATGTAGAGGTCTGTAATGTTTATCATAGCTACACTTCAACTGTGAGAGACGGAATCAAAAACAAAAATTCAGAAAATCACACCTTGATTTTAAAATAATTTATTAGCATTTTATTGCATGACATCAGTATTTGATCACCTACCAACCAGTAAGAATTCCGGCTCTCACAGACGTATTAGTTTTTCTTTAAGAAGCCCTCCTGTTCTCCATTCATTACCTGTATTAACTGCACCTGTTTGAACTTGTTTCCTTTATAAAAGACACTACACTCAATCAGACTCCAACCTCTCCATAATGGCAAAGACCAGAGAGCTGTACCCAATACTACTTAAAAATCATACTATGTGATTTTCTGGATTTTTGTTTTAGATTCCGTCTCTCACAGTTGAAGTGTACCTATGATAGAAATGACAGACTTCTACATGCTTTGTAAGTGGGAAAACCTGCAAAATCGGCAGTGTATCAAATACTTGTTCTCCCGTGTGTGTGTGCGTGCGCGTGTGCGTGCGCACACAGTGGGGAGAAGTATTTGATAGAAGACTTATATAAGTAAGTCAAGTCAAGTATGCCGAGAACACATTCTTACTTTCAACAATAACCATGCAGATTAAATTTTTTTACTTTTTTGCCGGCCTGCGTAAGCGGAGTCGGCCAAGATGAGCGAATGTCTCTTACTTACTGACTGACTACCCCTTGTTAAGTAGCGTAGTGGTTAGAGAAGCGGACCTGTGAACTTTAGGTCCCGAAGTCTTATCTCTTTGCCGGCGAAGCGAAGTACGCCTTATGAATTATTCCATATAGAAGAGAACTTTGATAGCTAATACTTTTATCTACATTATAGTAAGCCTGAAATAAAACAGTTTACAGTTATATTCCGACTGTTTCTGGTGGATTTTCGAAGTATGAATCTGCATGTGTTTTGGGTCAGGATAGACTTACACATATGATTGTATTGTGACTGTTCCTGGCATGGGAAACTTCATCTTCAGTCTCGCTAGCAATTGCTCTATTCTGATGATTATTCCTAGGAAGTTGATACTAGTCAGCCTATTACTATCTAATAAGCTGTTAAATCGGCCAGTGGCAAAAGCAATACCCTTTGACGCAATGGTGGAGATAAAACTTAATAAGGAACGTTAGTCAGTTTTACACAATCCTCATTGGAGTCAGCGAGTACTGTGTAATGCCGTGGCGTAGTGTTTAAAGATAGGTCTTCCACATGAGAGGCACGAAGTTCAAATCTATTGAGAGCAAAAACATTTATTAATTTCTGGTAGATTCCATGATTTTCTCATCCTTTCACTTGATTAAGAAATTGGTTATCGTAACCTTTATTGATAGTTATTGTATCAATGTCATTCACGAATGACGTTCAGTTTTTTTCACTCACTGGGATCGTTCAGTGAAAAGCACAAATGTTTTGCAAATTATTTCAATAAGAGCACCCCTTGACCCACTGCCAGCAAACAAGAAACTGAAAACTAGAGTCATGATTCTTCAAGTTCTTGGAAATATTTGTGCATGGCAGGAGGCTGTTGTCACTGTTACAGTGGATATAAAAAGTCTACACACCCCTGTTAAAATTCCAGGTTCTTCTGAAGAATGAGACAAAGATAAATCATGTCAGAACTTTTTCCACCTTTAATGTGAACAATTCAATTGAAAAACGAACTAAAGTCCTTGAGAGAGAAAATAAAAAAACTCACAATACACACAGTGGTATGTAGACTTTTTATCCACTGTACAATCCCTTATCAGGAGGAGTGGTGCGTGAGAGGGAAAGGGAGAGGAATGATTCCATTACCGTTTTACTGAATAAATAAAAATACATAAAAATGAATATTTCTGAAGGTCGCGCTGGCACAGCCAATTAAAAATGTAACCAAAGTGCAACCATTTGGTCTCAGTCTGGGGCCCTGCTAGTGGAATTACTGTACTGTGGTACTCTAACCATGGTGGGCAAAGTCATTTGTAATAATGACTCATAATGTTTGAGTACATAGTGCAGCCTTCCCGCCCCGTAAAGCAATTAATGAAGCATGATAACAGGTTGTGGCCAGCTAGGTAAAGCATGATATGGAGGCAAAGACAAGTAATGAGAGGAAATGTGCTAATGACAGGCTATGTGCACTTACCCTAACTTGAACTTGCTGCCGCTAAACCGTTACTGCTGATGGCACTTGCATTAACCAAGTAGAATTGCCTGTACATTTTCATACATTCCGCAAAGGAGAATTTCACTGTAGCGCACCTACTGTACTAATTACTAATGTTAGCAATGATACATTTGTCGTAAAAATAGTATCTCCTCAAGTAAATTGGAATTCTGTGGTAGAATACATTTTCTTTGTTTGTCTGTTCATGAAGTACCACAAGTTTCAGCATTCCAAGCAAATGTAGTTACTGCTGTCTTGGTTCCAAGTAAAACTGTTTGCAGTTAGTAAGTACATATTTCAAACAACATTTTTTAAACCATTTTTGGAAATGGCCTGCTGTATGGTCACTGTCCCTTTACCAAGCTGTGGCAAAACTGTATCCCAGTTAAAGGCTAATGTTTTAGGTTTCGCTATATCCTCTCTCATTGCTTTATAGATTCACTTATGATAAAACAAGGGCTGCCTTGATGTGAGTTAAGTTACTATTTTAGCCGCTTTTAATCTAGATGTAGGATTAGCTATTAGCCAGCTAACATCAGCTAGCTAGCTTTGTTAATGATTGCTAGCCAGCAAGCATGCTTCGCTCATGACATAACTATAAAGCGGTTGAAAGCAAAAAAAGTAGGCTGCTAACTACAATTCCACAGGCTTGTTTCTTTACAGACAGTAGAGCTAGCCAATTGAGTAGTGCATCAAACTTTACAGAACTGTGATGCTAGCTGCAGCTGAATGTATAGATTTTTCACAGATTTAAGGTCTTTTTCTTGTATTCAGTAAATTCACTGTCCATTATAATATTCATTTTGTCATAGTACTCTGTACCCTTCTAATGCCTACATTATTTGCTTAGCCTGCTTATAGGACTGCCCCCAACTAAAATATTGATCAACTGAGACTCAGGTTCCTTCAACCAGTTGATTGTTTGTCATTTTTAAATGTGTACATCCTACATATTTTAATAAACTGCCAGCGGTCCTGATCGTTTTCAGAAGTCTAAAGTTCCAAAGCACTCACTCACCAAATATGCTCTAGAATGCAAGAAAATAATTCTGGGTCAGAGGCACTATGTCAAAACATACTTTTCTTTGCCATTATCTCATAATATAATGCTACTGTGGGATTTGAAGTAAGAGGTGTGCAAGCAAAAAGTATCTGCACCGCAGTAACATAAATTTTGGCCTTTTTGAACAGGAACAATTGAATATTGGGTGACTGACGACAGGAGCTTCTAAACATTTCAGTATGAGTGTGTCCTGGGTGAAGGAAGGGAGGGAGGGAGTGAGGCCCAAGATGGTGGACAGGGAGCTGGAAGAGGGGTGGGGGAGCTTCGTTTACTGGAATGTGCACAGCCTCTGATCACCACTGCTTGGTAGATTAAACAGGACAGCCGGCCAACATATAAGAGTGGAGACATGGGCCAGAAGTTAGCTAGGGAGAGAGGGAGGGTGTACTGACTACCAAAGACTTGTAGAGTGGTGTGGGGAGGTAGACCCCAGGAGGGAGGTGAGGAAATGAAATTAAATAATGGAAAGAATTAATGATTTTTGGCAGGAACGTACATGCAGTGTTTTATTTGCCATGTTGGTCAAAAGGCTGAGGTTGATAAATTGCCGTGCTGTACATTTATAGATAAGGTACTTCTCTTCCTAGCTGGGGGGGTGTATCCAGCTCCTCAAAACAGGACAATAGATTTTCTGCCTCAGTTGGGTAAGTTGATAGTCTTACATGGCTATAAATAGTAATTATAGCTGTACTGTAATGGACAATAGTCAGTGTTGGTATAACTGACCTATGTTTTGCAAGAGCGATAAATTGCAATCAATCATTTAAGGTAGAAGTCTTTTAGATGTTTTGGTAGCCTAATAATTCAAGCTTGCATATCGTACCTGCCATCATGAAACACATTTACATATTAACACATCTGCATCCAGACTTCAAAGCATTTCAAAGCCTGGCTGCTGGAAGGGGCCAACAGGGGGTTGGTGATAACCTGATCCATGATTTGATCTGATGGATAATCTGTAATTGCATCCATCTCTGAATATGAAAGTGTTTACGTTTCTCCGGCTGTTGCCCATACCTGTCCAGAAAGGGTTACTTTTTTTTATTTCAATCACATTCTCCCTATTTTGGGCAAAATGGTTAATTTTTCTATCACTGATGATTTATGTTTTCATTTTATTTACATGGTCATATTGATTTCCCATGATGTGGCAAGGATAGGTATTTATTGCTGAGCTATTTTTAGGCACACAACACAGCATAAAAAGTCTTGACTACTCCTCTGATCCCAAATCGCAGTGACAGCCAAACTCCTTGTGTTTGCAGAAGCCCAGGATGATGAGACAGGGGGAGAGAAAGGTGTTCTAAGCCTGGCTGCATCACCGGCAAAGTCATTGTTCAGGAGAATGAGTGACAGAATGGCCTGGGTAGGGATGGGCATTACAAGCCCATGTGCCCCCCATCAACCTCCTCCCTCCTCCCCCCATTCACCCCCGTCCTCACCCGTTTCCCTTTGGAGGCTGGGTGTAGCAGGTTGCAGTAGGAGCCTGGAACACAGCGTCGAGCTGGCCCAGCAGCAGCGTAATCAGTCACCGTCAGGCAGGACAGAGAGAAGCAAGCCAGTCTGGATGAAAGGGACTGGGAGAGGCAGAGAGACTGAGTGAAGGACGGAGAAACGGGAAGGGGGCGGGGGCCACTGTCAGCAGAAATTGAATTGATGAAGTACAGTATGCTGCAGTGATGACAAGGGACAGAAGGAATAACTCTTCTCTTTCACACTTGTTCTTACGCACTCAATAAAGGTTGCAGAAAGTAATGCACTCTGTATATCTTAGTAGGCCAGTACAGTAATAATAATGGAGGTTCACCAAGTGTGTGCATTCAGTCATGCATTGCTAATAACGAGTGATTCATTCAGAGTCCTTTGTTGTAAGCAGTTATCTTTTGGCTCATGGAAATGTTATTATACAACCATGATATAAATGATAGCCATGTAGTGTAGTCATTTTGTCCTCCCTTCTAAATCAGTGCTGTTTCTTATGTACTAGAGGTGGAACGTACACGTTTTCCTACAGGAAAGTCTGCACTGAATATATCATGAATTGCGTTTATGATACACTGGTCTTTGCACCACATACCTCTGTACCAAAGCCCTGGCTAATCACTTTCTGACTCTCCCTCTTCTCATTGCTTTTCTTTTTAACCTTCCTCCACTTTCCCTGTCTCCTCTGCTGTTTTCTCCTATCAGCATACCACTGTATCTGTTCACTGTTCACCACCGAGAATAGAATCACTGCAGGAATGTTCCTATTTGAAAGTATTTTCTGTCCGATCAACCATCTCACCATTCTTTTAATAAGTGGCCTCCGCCTCCCTCCCTCCCTCGCTCTCCCACTCCCTTCCTTGTTTTATCGCTCTGTGACTGGAACATCATGGTACTCACCATGCGAGGAATATCCAGGCGTCTTGTCAACATAGTAGACGGTTTCCAGAGCCGTCATTATTGAACAGATGCCGAAGAGTGTTTTCTAGATATCAAGACTGAACGTAGCCCTGTTATTTTAAAAAGCACAGGAACGCCCACATTCATTGTCTAGGTGCGTCTATATTTAAATTATTAATGAGTGTGTTTTCACCGTACTGGAGAGTAGTGAGTGATTGACAGTCTAGTTGCTCTGTGATGGTGATTGTTGTCGCTGGAGCGTAGTGTCACATTACGCTGACATGGCTGTCTGCTCTGGCTGTGACTAACAGAGGGATGTTCAGTGGCTCCTCCAGGGATCACGTCACAAGCCCAGTGCCCGGTACTAGGTTGCTCCGGTTTCTCAGATGGAAACATGGAAACCATAACGTTTTGCAAGTATGATGCCGAAGAATTCCCATGCTGACATTGGGCCTCATGTTTGCCCAATCTTCTGACATCGCAGGTTTTTTGCGAGGTTTGCAAAGTATTATTGGAACAAATTAAAAACAACAAATGGTTTTAAAAGCCTACAGTGGATCTCAGAAGTATTCAAAACCCTTGGACATTTCCACTGTTTATGTTACATGAAGTCAAAGAGTAGCCTGTTTAATTAGGAGATTTTGCCACTGATCAACACAAATACATAATGTCCAAGTGAAAAACTAAAACTTTTTTTTTTACTAAATTAATGACATGTAAAAAAGAGTGATGGATTGGTTGATTTGAGTATTCACCCCCTTTAGTTAATATTTGGCAGAGGCACCTTTGGCAGCATTGAGTGTATTTGGATCAAAGTCTCTACCAGCTTTGCGCATCTGGACACAACATTGCCTAATCTTTGCAAAATGTATCAATCTCCAAGTTGAATAGGGACCTGACATTTTTCAACCCTTTCCACAAAATCTCAATTGGTTTGCGGTCAGGGCTTTGACATGGCCACTCCAGGACACTGACCTTTTTATTTTTAAGCCACTCCAGTTTGGCTTTGGCTGTATGTTTGGGGTCATTGTCATGCTCGAAAATGGATCTTCTCCGAAGTCTCCGCTCTCTAATCAGACCATAAAATCATCTTCCATTTGGTATCAAAGTCTATCCCAAGCATTCTGTCAAACTCTGGCCAAGATTAAAGTGTTCTCCCATAAAGGCCACTTTGCTCATTAGGGTAGACTTTTAAGATATCCTATGGCTAGCCTACATGCTGACTTGCTTGTCAAACCTCTCATCCTCACTCCTGACAACTTGCTGATTACACTTGGCAGGATGGAAAAGAAGCCTTTATTGAGGGGGGGCTATGCTGGGTTTTTAATTGAATTAAATTGGATGTTAACTTTAATCTTGTTTTATTTTTTTCTAAATGTGAAATGCACATGCACCTCCTATGTAGGCCAGATTTGTGCCTTTGGTCTATTTCTGTCTGTTGACTCAGGCACTTTGCCACATTGATTGTGGCAAAAGAGCCCTATAAGACCCATTGTTACCCTGGAGTTCCTGGAAACTTGTCAGAGTATGTCTCAGTCAACACTTGGCCTGAAGTGCCACTGGTCTGAACTTTATTCTCTATTTGTAGATGGTCCATCAGACTGTGGGATGATGTGCTTCAAGTTGCTTGGTAACCCCTCCCAGACTCATGGACATCAATAATCAATTGTTTTTCCAGAGAGCCTCGGATAGTTGTTTTGATTTTGCCATGATGTCACCGCGCATCCATTCGGTTCGTTTCTGGTCTTTATGGAAGGCTGGACCCTCCCAAGTTACTCTTAATGATTTTTAAAAATCATTTGCATCTGTCTTGCACGAGATTGTTATTTTAGACATTTTATGTGATGGTAATTGCAGGGCTGTTTTCCCTCCGACATCCATATGTCCATACAAATGTCTAAGTGAGCCCAAACATTTGATCAGTAGTGTAAATGTAAAAATAGACCCCCCTCCCCTTTCTGTGGGGTGGGTGTCTTTTCTTCACACCATTGTACAGCACCTTCAGACTTCCACAAACTAAATAGTCTGAAACCAAACATTTTTCTTACTGACACCATTGAGGGTTGTAGGCTGGTATTTACTTTCTACACAGTTCCCATGAATTGGTTTCATTAACCATTAACTCACGTATACATCACGCTCAGCTACGCAGCTACATGCCTGAGGTTTGAGTCAATAGGTGAAATCATATCTAAAGGTGTGACTTCTATTGTGTAAACATTAATAAACAACCATTCTTTTACTCTTATTCAACCAGTTCAGCATAATCTAACCACTAG
Organism: Esox lucius; assembly: GCF_011004845.1. NCBI lineage: Eukaryota > Metazoa > Chordata > Actinopteri > Esociformes > Esocidae > Esox > Esox lucius. The sequence goes on along the minus strand of NC_047580.1, from coordinate 17,471,192 downwards.
ATTATGCTTAACTGGTTTAACTAGATTGTCAAGTCTTTTAACCACTATATGCTGCCTGCTGAACGGTGACTTCAGGTACTGAGTGTGACTGATCCTAGGCCATCGGCGGAAGTTGATGAGACGCTGATATTGGAAATACTGTATGTGAACGAGAGGAGGTTACAGAAGATTAGTCTGTGTCCATAGGGTTTGCTATCAGCTGTAGGAAACCGGCTCTGGTGTTAGTAAGGGACTGTTTTGGACTGGTCAACTGATCAATCAATTATATTACCCTTGAAAGAAAAGCACATTTCTTGTCAATTAAAATAACATCAAATTGATGAAGACTGATGAAGAAACTGCTGATTTTGGTTCTGGGGAGTTGTGCGGCTATAGGGTATTGTGAATTTTAAATGTTGAATTCACAATGCCTCTATAGCTGGATTTCCACCCACATCACATGGAGAATTCTAGATAGACAAAGCCTGTGAATAAGTATTGCAGCTAATAGGATGGTAAATATCCGAAGTCCTGTCACTTGGATCCATGGCTGTAACCTGAGATTTGACTTTGCATTATCAAATTAATGAGACCGTTGCCATGCTGTTTCTCGGGTCAACTCACTGTCATTTGTCACTTTTCAACATATTCCCTGGCCGAGAGAACGCATGTTAACTACTGTTTTCAGTAGAAACATTGACTGCAGCTCTCACCTTTTGACACCTCACCTATTCAATTTGTATTTAGCATTTTTCTGTAAGTACTGGCTCGCAGTGTTTACTTAAAAAGGAGAATGTGATCTGATATAAAAGAGCAGCGATATTTGCACAAGATGAACTATGCTGCTGGAGTTTTAGTTAAATTAGAGTTCCACCATCTTTCTTACATCTTGAGCGTCAAATTCTTTGATCAACTGTATTGGGTAGGTCAATAACCCACAATACACATCTTTTTGTGTGTATCATTCAACTTTGTTTCCATTTTTTGTCTTTAAGCGGTGTGACTTTTCTGAACCCTCTGGGTGTTGGTGCAATAACAGAAGGCCACTGGGAGAGGGACTGGTGTACACAGCACTGGCAATAGGCATGTTAATGTTTAGCGTCAGTGTGCTGGTTAACTATTAGAGAGCCTGCTTTTCTGTTTCTCTCAGACCTTTGATCACGTCTCGACTGCTGTCCGTGCCCTTTCTCTGAGTCATGCTCAGGTGAAAGTCCAGGTATATCCCACAGAAAATGCTTTGTAAGCTTCTGGGGAATTCAGAAAGCCGTGCTATTAATGAGACCGTAGTCCGTATACACCTATATTGGTGCACATGACCAAAAAGCCCAGGAAAGGGAGGGGCAAGCTCTAAATTGAAAGGGGGAAAGAGGCCTAGGCTTTGGGCTTAGAGCAACACAGTCACTTTTCCATAACTTCTGTGTAGTCAGCAGTGAAATGTCAGTAACGATTCATAGTTCCACCCTAATAATGATTATCAATAAGCCTTTACAGTGAGCCATTCGATCTGAATTTCAGTCTTATTGAGGTAGTCTGCTTTAATACGTCTTTTGCCCTCTTTGCAGAGGAAGCTGACTACTCAGCGTTTGGTACGGACTCTCTGACGCGCCCTAAGAAGACGGTCCTGGCGGCCGTGTTGCTGCGGCCTGATGCCAACCGGAAGAAGCCCCCCGTGATCATCAGCCTGCCCAGGGACTTCAGGCCTGTGTCCTCCATCATCGACGTGGACATTCTCCCTGAGACCCACCGCCGTGTGCGCCTCTACAAGCACGGCCAGGAGAAACCGCTCGGCTTCTACATCCGCGACGGCTCCAGCGTACGGGTGACGCCTCAGGGCCTGGAGAAGGTGCCCGGCATCTTCATCTCCCGCATGGTGCCCGGGGGCTTGGCTGAGAGCACCGGCCTGCTGGCCGTCAACGACGAGGTGCTGGAGGTCAATGGCATCGAGGTCCAAGGCAAGTCTCTAGACCAGGTGACGGACATGATGATCGCCAACAGCCACAACCTCATTGTGACCGTGAAGCCCGCCAACCAGCGCAACAACATCGTCCGGAGTGGCGGCGGCGGCGCGGCTTCCGGGAGCTCGGGGCGCTCGTCGGACAGTGGCGCCAGTTTCTACGGGTACTCCTCCTCGGGCACCGCCGTGGCAACGACCCCGGCACATATCATCCAGAACTATCATCCGGAGGAGGTGGAGAGCGACGAGGACGATGAGGACCTGGTGATCGAGGCGGGCGGGGAGGCTGTGCCCATCCCGCGGGCGGCGTCGGCCAGCTGTAGCATGCCCGCCCTGCCCCGCTACGAGCCTCACCTGAACCTCCGCACCGCGGCCAACGGAGCCCTGGCCGCCAGCAACAGTGCCAGCTCATTGAGCGCGCTCAGTCCAACCGGCCGGGGCCTGGAGGGAAGGAGCCAGGAGGAGGACGGCACGGTCATCACACTGTAGGCCCCCGTCCTGTAACCTTGACGATAGTGACGCCACACACACTTTCACACATGCAGACGTTGACTTTCTCGTATATGCAAACACATAGTCTTACACAAGCACATACATTCGTTGTCTACAGGAAGATGCCGCCAACGCCCACCCCACGGCCGCCCATGTGCCACAGTATGGATGCACGCCGTGTGACAGGCGGACACATTGTGCTCACATGGTTTTTGTGCGGACGGGGAGAAGTGTCTCTGAGAGAAAGGCCTGTAACTCCTGATTCGATCCACAAAAGGCACTTGTTTCTATTTTGCGAATGGGAGGCTGTTTCTATGTTCTTATTTGTGGGCAGCAATGAGATGGTACTTTCAGTAGTTCTTTTTTTTTGTGAGTTGTACGAAAGGCCTTGAATGAAGGAATGAATGAGTGAGCATCCCTGGAGGCTAAGTACTCTGCTTAGTTTGTTAGATAGAGGGGACATATTTGACAATCTGCTTCTACCAGTTCACTTTGCAAACACCCACTCCTCCCCTAGGTGATTACAGCATGTGGGAACAGAAGTAATGGCTTCCATCTGACGTGTTACCATAGTAACGAATGAAGAGCAGAGGTCTGCAATAATACTCTAATTTTAGTCTGAGGAGAAATGGCAGATATGGGTGTCTTTGCATGACCCCCCCCCCCGACACCAGGGTTACTACTTCCTGTGTTTTCTTCAAAGCTATTAATGTTGATAAATCACACAAACTAACTCAAAGGAATTATGCGAAGAAACGTAACATTCTAGAATCTCTTAAATGTTTTCTTGCATGGTTTTCTTGCAATCAAAAATAATTTACTGTATTTTTATTTACTGGAAAATGGGTGCATCTGAACTCAACATATCGGAAAAATTAGACCTGTGGGTAAGGACCACCTCTCCATTGGACCAGGCCATCTTTCTGGTTCTCTTTCCATATGACAAGGGCTATTTCCCCGCTTCCTGTATTAAGCATACTGTAACTGAATGTAATTCTAAATGTCATCGCTCATCTCACATTCTCCCTTTTCTCTCCTATCTGTCCATGTTTCTTATCAGAAGATGTGCATGTAACAGGCAATGTAGTCTTGTACAGTTTTCCATCTCTAGGTTAAATTGGATGTAATCTGATTTATTTGTTTGAACAGTCCTCACTTCATTTACAGTATTTTTTTCTATTTTAGTTTCCCTGTATCAAGGGGATGACTCGTCAAAGAATGTAATACTAGTATAGATTGCGCATAAATAGCTGGACCATGGCCCAGAGAGTACTGCATAAGTGCTTTTAGCTTTACATAACTTATGTAATTTAGCTAGGACCTTAATGCAACAGTAGATGACTGATCAGACTAATGTTAAAGAATCCAGTCATTGACAAGTGAAGACTCTTGACTTGAACACTCATACTGTCTGTTTGCACCTTGTGTTTGAGGAAGGTGGAGTTTGTCACATTATGCCTTGAGTACAGGTGTATTCTCACTAGTTCCTGGTCATGTGCTATCTATTGCTTTTCAGGAAGGGCAAAACCAGCAAGGTGATTCGAATGCTGGAAATGTAGAACCAACCGGTTTCCCCAAAATGCTAGATACTTCCCCACCAAACTCAACAGGCTTAACATGAAACCGATCAAGCTAGTCCTGCAGAACATCCTCAATCCGCTATATTATAAAAGCTAACAGACTCCTCTGAGAGCAGATGGGACCTCTATGTGCATCCTCTCTCATATTGATTTTGCTTTTTCAATGCCCATTGCTAGGGAAAACAAACGCCCTGGGAACAGTTGCCTTACTCCCCCACCTACCCTCTCTAACCCTACTCAGCCTGACTGCAGTCTCTTAATGCAGAAATACCTGATGAGAATTATAAACACTGGATCTCTGTGATCAGACATCTGCTCAGAGCAGGTGATGTGAACTCAACTCCCCCTCCCACTGAATCATTGACACTGTGACCTACTACTTTATTCTCTTTTATGGTACAGAGTGTTGAAGAGCTGGAATTGTTTTCTTTCTCATTCCAAACATTTCTGGAACATTCAAAGCATGAGAAGTGACATTTTTAATAGAAGAAATGTAGAAATCTATGTTAATTTATTTTGGTTTTAACTACACAGGAGAACATGGGGATTGTAACCACAATTATTTATTTTCTAATCATTTTTTAGTCATCGCTAATTAAGTATACTTGTTTTTTTTTTATTTTTTTTTTATAACTGATCAACTATGTTACTTCATGGTAGACGTTCATCTTTTACTATATATATATATATGACAATAAGCATTTTACAGGGATATAGATTGTCACCACATCATACCTTTCTTCATACTGTGAATTGCTTTATTTCCAGGATAATCCCTGTATGTCAGAAAACACTAAACATGTTATGGAAACATTCAGTTTTTTGTCAGTTCCTTTTTTAAATTTTTTTTTTTTTTTAAGAATAACAATGAGCAATGATTTTTGCTTGCCAGATAATCCTCAAGTATAGATTTATACTGAAAATTGTCAGTATTTTCTTATCAGAACTATATAATGTGCATTTCTATCACTTTTAATGAAAATGTTTTAAAGTAATGTAAAATTCAAAGAAATGTATGAATCTAGATGCACATGTATAATTGTTGATTCCATGAGCAGGAAAAATAAACTAATATGTAGCAATTATTGATTGACAGTTTTGTTTTAAAAACTTTGGATTTAAAGAAATAATCCTCATGACTATGTAATCTGTACTCATCAGTGTAATTTATTTGCTGATCCCTCCAGATACCTGAGGAGGTTGTTAATGTTCTGTCATCTCCTGAAACCCTATTGGAGGAGAGAAGGGACCGCTGGCTTTTTCATCCTGTAGATTTTGGGAAGAGCGAGAGTATGCAATTAAGATCTTCCACTTAATGGATTTACAGTTGCTGTTCCACTTCACATACTTGATAATAGCATGCATCAATCAGTGGTTGCGTGCAACGTTGTCAACTGTCATTGCCTGACAGATTGCAACAACATGTATTGTTTAGCTACAAGGAATGGTTCTTGGCATGCCTGGATAGGCATTTTACCTGTCAGATGTTTATTTCAGGCGGTCTATGATCTGTCTGGCATCAGAAGTACCTAAACAGTGGAACTCATGTCACCTTAGAAAACCATAGGAAATCCAACCTGGTTGATTCAAATAGGTATGGATAACACACTGGAGGAACCAGGCGCCCTACGGGCAGGCCCGGCGCCAGGACAAGGTGAGTGAGGGGCCTGCCCACCGGATGTAAGAATCTGAAACATCAGGTTCTTTCTTGGACTCATCAGGCAGGGGAAGCCCAATGGATGGGTAGCGAGAGTGTATTTGAACTGACATCCTGATGATTTTCTCATCAAGGAAACCTCCGATCTCTTGTTCCCAGTATGTTAGGATCAGAGTTTTCTAGAATTTAGCTGAATTCAAAAATTATATATGAACGTTTTGAGAGGACCAGGGGGCAAAATATGTTGCTGCGCTCTGGTGCCTCACAGAGTAGGTGCTTTCTAACAAAACCGTTTCACATGCATGCTAGAACATTTAAGTAAACATTTTTACATTTCCTGCATACATTTTAAGCAGCAGCGTGAATGGCAGAGCTTGGGGATGTGGGTAAACTTGGGAATGTTGAACACCAGGCAGGCAGTAGCATTCTGAATAAATGGGAGGGTTTGGCGTTACATGCAGGGAATTGTTGCAGGAGTCCGGATGTGTGATGAAATGTGCCTGGATTGTTATCTGCGGCACCTCCTGTGGGAGGTGAGGATGTGTTCTATGATTTTGGACTTGAACTGTGGGAGCAAGTCGCCACCTTAATGTCTGTGGAGAATATGATGACGTGGAGGGGGACTGTGAAGCCGGGTAGGTGGGTCAACATCCAAGCAGAGATGTATATCAGCACCTGGGTGTGAGAAGGTGGATAGGAGACATAATTCACATCCACAGTAGTGAGATCTCCACCTCACTTGGTAGAAGTGACCAGCCAGGAAGAATGCAGTGAGTGCGCTATGGCGTGCGTGTATAAAACCTGAGATGCCCAGTCCTGAGACGCTGGAGGTGAGGATCTGATTGGTCACAGTACTGAAGACAGCGGATAGTTGAGTTACCCGTCCTGCCGTCGGACTGTTTTGGTACCCTACATGCTGTGATTTCACAACACATGCTGTTATTTCCAAATAATCTGATATTAATGAAAATACCTTAATATTTAAGCTGACAGGCTGGAATTTGTCATATCATTTCAAATCTAAAGTGCTGTAACAGGAAAAAAGTGCTCCTCTCCAAATACTTCTGTAGTTCCGTGTACCCACAGACTCATGCACACTACTGTACACACTCATCACACACTCACTGCTACTGTTTATTGGCTATTCGCTGTTACCTTGACCATACATAAACCTAAGTGACATATTGTTATTCATATAATGTTGCATGTATACCTTATTTCTATTTGTTTCACTGTAGGCCTATATTTCTTGTTACCATGTTAATTCTTATGTAATCATTTAATTTCCTGTAGTTTTCATTTTTTGAATAGAGCTGGTTGTTGACAGTAACTGGATCAGCGTAATGCCATCGAATCATTTTTTATGGAAAAATCAATCTGGTGCTGGATAGCAAATACAGAAACTGGTTTATTCTGATACTGCAACCAGAGGTGTAGCACAAAATTCTGGGCCCTGTACATAGGAGGTCTCTAAGGACCCCTCCCCTCTTTATTCAAGAATCAAAAATGTTCGAGGGCCACTTTACACGTTAGGGCCTTATATACTTAGTTCCCCTTTTACCCCGGTCCGACGCCACTGACCCCAATACATTTAAAACTGTCAGCGCTTTTGTCAAGATAACCTGAGTACGTTTGGAAACTGTAATGTAGGAATTGATCCAGTGGAGGGAGACAAACAATCAAATTAGCTAATCACGTGTCGTGACGTGACGTGTAACAAACATGGCGACTCAGTGCTGAGGTAGTAGACCCACGAACTCGGTGGATATACACACACACTGGCCGGTTTTGGTAGCCTTCTCTCTCCTGCATCTACGCAGGGATAGGTCGAAGATGACGGCCTGATAGATGAGCAGTTATATCAAGAAATGCAACAGCTCCAACATATTGCTGAACAACACCAGAAGCAGACGGAGAGCACAAAAACTAAGAGCATGTTTCTGTCTAGGGCGCTGGAAAAAATTATTTCGGATAAGGAGGTGAAGCGTAGCCAGCACAGTCAGCTGCGGAAAGCCTGTCAGGTGGCACTTGGTGCGTGAGTTTTGTTTTCATTTGTCGTTTCTTCATCCTTGAAATAAGGTTGGGTTATTTCTTCAATGTAAAGTTTGAACCAGCCAACTGTTATGTGCTAACTCACATTGGTATGAATGTTAGCTAGCAAATTTCTTTAGCTAACTTGCTAGCTAGGTATCTGGCATTCAATTAGCTAGCTTCCTAGCCAGCTAGGTTTGCCAGTTTGGTGAAGGTAGTCAGCTAGGTAGCTAACAACACAACACAGGAATATCATGTTTGTTTCCACTCTTTGAAAACTGGCTACTTTCGTGAGGCCTTACGGTCATAGATCTGACTGTTATACTTGGATCCTACAGTCTTGTCTTAAACTTTGACAGCTAGCTTTCTACCTAGCTGGCTAGTTAGTTAGCATCATGCCTAGCAAGAACCAATCAATGTACAGTACGTAGCACTGTCATCTAACCAGTGCCACCTTTTTATTCAGTTGGCTACTTGAATTTTACTCCAGGATACTGTGACGTCCATTGTTTTCCAATCGACAACAGAGGGATTGTTTCACACTCCTAACATTTTTTGTTTGTTGAGAGCTTAATCTTGCTTAGTTGTATCTTTGTCTTTGATCCCCCGAATGGGAGATCTGGCAGCTGTATTCATTTGGCTGTAAATGAATGATCATGTTTTATTTTTACAGCAAATAATTGCTGCTTTAGCATGGCATATGACAACGCTTATGTACCAAAGACAGATGCTTGAGGTTTTAACCTAGAGGAACGTTTAGAAAGATTTTCTGTATGACTACCATAAATTCCAGTTTAGTGATACTTGTGAGCCTGTTATGCTATCTTTCTCGCTACTTCTGAGATGGAATCCTTTGACCCGATCCTGCACTAAATTATTTATGATTCAGGGCTGGTAACAACAAGTAATGGTTTCTTGTTAACCACTTAGATTCCAGTCCACACACCTGTCCCATGACTGTGTAATAAAGTAGTTGCATTTTCATCACATTTATAACTTATCAACTTAACCAACTAATAGACTATCATTTGCAACACACTGTAGACTAGACAGTGAATTTTGTTTAATTTGTTGAATACTTTTCACATGAAGAAATATTAGTTGTTAATCAACTTGACTATGGATGTGACTGGGTCCACTTCCAACAGAAACTGGTGCCATAGTTTGTTCATGTGCAGTTTCCTGCACTGTAATTCTCCTATATTGTGAAATATAGACTATTGCACAAGTTGTATTTACTGATATTGCAAAGGAGAAATTAGATGATTGACTAGTGTTGTCACACTATGCACTAATGTGTATATAATATACACAATGTTATTCTGCTTTCAGAGCTAATGGAATGTTCATGGATCCCAGATAAATCTTTAGTGATTCCCTCTCTCCTTCAGTCAGCAGTTTTTACATGAACCCTACAACTGTATTGTTCATAGTTACAGCAGAAATTGGAAATGTCTTCTGCCCTCTTCATTGTCCTGGCAGCGTTTCACCCAGGCACACTTTAGAGCAGCAGAGTGTAGCTGAGAGACTACAACATGGAGGTTTTCATGAGTGGGATCCGGGTGCAAAATGTTGGTCTGTTGCAAAATGTTTTGCAATGGTAACAGTTAACTGCAGGGAAATTCTTAAAGGGGGTGTTAAAACTCATACATTCTTTTTGGAAGTTTTGTTAAATGCAACGGTTTTCTTTCCTCATTTGTGTTGTTGAAGTCACATTATGCATTTAAGAATCTCTGCAATTTGATTGTGTGGTTGAATTAGACCAGAGGTCTCAAACCGGTTCCACAGAGGGCAGAGTGTCTGCAGGTTTTCGCTTTCACCTTGTACTTAATTGACTAATTAGGACACTAACTGGTTTGTTTCTACCCCCACCTGGTTGTTTAGGTCTAAACTGGGAACCAATTTAAAGGAAAACCCAAAAACCTGCAGACACATGGCCCTCCGTGGAATCGGTTTGAGACCTCAGAATTAGACCATCAGTATTTGGAAGTGCTTGACATACTATGATCTGAGTTTCTATTGAGGAGAAGTTGGTGGTTTTATTTGATAAGCTAGATGTTTTTTCTATTACATTTTTAAGTATCATTAAAAGAGCCTCCCGTTAGTACGGCAGTTGTATTGGACAAACAGGAAAAGCATTTTACAAACTGACCTTTACAGTGCCTGCAGGTAAATCTACACCACCTTCAACTTCTTCCCAAATCGGTAATTCTTCCCCAGAATTCCATGCTTTTAAATTAAAACTGATGCTCCATTGTTGATTAGCGACCCTTTACCAAGCTGTTCATGCTCTGTCAATTTCCTTGGGGAGGGTCGTTGGATGGGAATCAAGTCATGCGGTGCATTTTGGATTTGACTTAGGTTGTGACTCTGACTTGGCAACTTAAGCACATTTACTGTTTTACTCCTTGGTCATTAGCCTGCTGTGATCTTCAGATTGTTGTCATGCTGAAAGGTGAACTTTCATCCTAGTTTCAGCTTTTTTGCAGAGGGCAGCAGGTTTTTCTCTAACTTTTCTACATGTGCTCCTCTTATTTTACCTTCTGTCTTAATAGGTGCTTCACAGTTGGAATGGAGGTCTTTGTGTGATCTGTGGTGTTGGGTTGGTGCCGAACGTGGGTTTGAGTTTATGCCAATATGTTTCGTTTTTCTTTTGTCTGACTTAAACATTTCTGTCTGACCGAAGGTTCTTCTGGGCATGTTTCAAACTGTATTCAAGGTGGGCTTTTTGAAGTAATGGCTTCTTTCTTGCCACCCTACCATATAGAACAAATTTACGTAGTGCTTGTGATATTGTCACATTGCCGTAAAGCCTGTGGTTTTGTCAAAGTTGTCATTGCCCTCTGGGTGACCTGATCAATGTCCTACTGGCTTGCTCATCCAGTTTGGAGGGATGACCTCATTTATGTAGGGTTTTGTTGGGACCGCACACCCTACTCTTCTTGTTGTCGTGACCATGCCCCAAGAGAGATTCAGGGCCTTTCAAATCATTTCTCATCTGTCTTCACAGCTTTATCCCTTAGTTCTGTTGAAAGCTTATTGGTCCTCATGGTTGAGTATTTGTTCTGCAGTTCACTATTCAACAGAAGGATTTACAGAAACTGCTGATGTTATGCTAAAATTATGAGAATCAATAGAACTTGTTGTTTCTATGCTGGTACTAAATGAAAAACCACAGATGAGACCCACACAAGTGTCAATTTGCAGTGGTTCAATGTAACTGAACAGTGCGCAATATCCTGAAAACATACTTTAAGCCATACGTTTTATATTGTGTGGTCAGTCCTTGCATCCATAGCTCTGTTTATGAAATTGAGAAAGGTTAGATATACAGCTCTGGAAATTAAGAGGCCACTGCACCTTTTTCTTTCCTTTTCAAAAAAGTCGAAAAGGAAGGTTTTGAGTGAGGAACAGAATTGTTCAATTTGCAGTGGTCTCTTAATTTTAAACCTTCTGTTCCTCATTCAAAACCTTCCTATTGACTTTTTTGGAAAGGAAAGAAAAAGGTGCAGTGGTCTCAATATCGCCCGGAACTGTATTCTGGCCCATTTCCCAGCTTTTTACTTAAACGGCTGCGGGCAATCTGCTTGTTGTTTCAATCGCTAATTGTTTCACTGGAAGATTGACCCTTTAAGGTGACGTTTTCTTATTACTGTGTCTTATTATTTTTGTCTTTACAGATGAAATCAAAATCGAGCTTGAAAAGCAAAAGTAAGTTCCAGGCCCATTCTTTATTTTAAAGTAAAATTAAGAACTGACACTGTAAGTGAATTTTCTTATGGTAAATAAGTGGGTTATAAAGCAGCTTGTCTGTGTTGGAATAGTGTGACACACGTTCTGCCTAGCCTGTGGTCTGGTGGTAACACTCAGAGACCTGGGTTCAATCCCTAGGTCCACACTTCCTATTGCTGCTACCACCAACTTGGTACCACCAACATTGTATCATTCTCCAATGCCTTTAAAAAAGCAGTTGAGATTCAAGTCTGTATGGGATTTGTCCTTTTATACTTTATAAGAGCATAAGTCAACAACATTGTTACAATATGAGATAACAGGTTCTTAACTTTTACTATGCAGTTACTATAAGCTGTAATGGTTTTTGGCATACTTGATTTAATTGGTATTTCATTGCATCATAGTCATTGAGGAAACAGGCACTCTTTGAGAGCATCTTCCACTACATTCATCTTCTGGTTATTGTTCATGCTATGACCTTTTTCTTTTACCTACAGAGATGGAACAGTGGTCCCACCCCGAGCAAACTACATTGAGGCTGACAAATATGTGCTACCCTTTGAGCTGGCTTGTCAATCCAAGTACCCACGTATTGTCAGCACCTCGTTGGACTGCCTACAGGTGCGCAAGTTAACACACACGGTTGTGTTTTTGTGGTCCAGACCCAGAGTTAATTGAGGGAGGAAGGACACTGTGTGGCACAAAATGTGATTGGCCGCTGAGTTAAATGGTTGTTACCGCTATGCTTCCTTCTCAGTGTTGAGCTATATGCCACAGATGTGAACACTCACCACAACCTCTCATCTCCCCTTTCTGCCATTACAGAAGCTCATTGCATATGGCCACATAACAGGGAACGCCCCTGACAGTGGTGCTCCAGGGAAGAGGCTCATTGACAGGCTGGTGGAGACCATCTGTAACTGCTTCCAGGGCCCACAGACTGACGAGGGGGTACAGCTGCAGATTATTAAGGTGATTCTGCCAGGGACTCATTCATTTTCAACCTCATTTATTTATAGTGGCTCTCAGGATAAATTACTGCGCTGATTTCCCTCCTCCAATTTCCCATAGTGATACTGTGCCTGGTTACCAAAACTCATTGCTTTGGACAAAGCCATTTGCCTGATGACTTAAAATCAATTATTTCACTGCAGCTAGCCTAGAGGTTAGAGAATTTGAACCAAAAGTTTTCTGGATCGAATCCCTGAGCTGGCAAAGTGAAACATCTGCAATTATTTTCTTCAGGAAGACCGTTAACATAACTGCTCCTGCAATCTGCTCAGAATAAGATTACTAAAATATCAATGCTACATATTTCAGTCTAACTCTCATTCCATTGCGGTTGCTAAGGTGACATCAAAATTAGAGGGTTTTTTTAACCATCATGTGTTCTCGTCATTTCTGTGACTGGAAATTCCTCAGAAGTGTTCATCGCCAAAACTCCTTTTAGAGAAGAAACCAACGCCCATGGCATACCACTTGACCAGAGCAAGGGCTAGCCAGACAAAACACATTGCCCACAAAATGATTTTCTCCAAATAATCTGGTGCTGACTTAATCTACAACCATTCATTTTAATCATCTCGCAAGGTTACACTAGAAATGTCTGGTCACATATCACTGTTAATACAGTAGTCATGATACGTAACCCAGAGCTAATTTCACTTTCTCTTTTTGAGGGTCCAAAGTCTGTCTACTTACCAGCTATTATTAACCTTGATAACAGAATTTATTGGACTACCCAACCCTTAGCAATGTTTTAACTTGTTACCTTTATGACTAATTATATATTGTATTTACATGGTATATTTGTTCAGTATCCCCTGACTGCTGTATTCTGAATTCCCAAGGCTCTCCTGACTGCAGTGACCTCTCCTCACATTGAGATCCACGAGGGGACTGTTCTGCTGACTGTGCGTACCTGTTACAACATTTACCTGGCTAGTCGCAACCTCATCAATCAGACCACAGCCAAGGCCACGCTCACGCAGATGCTCAATGTCATCTTCACCCGGATGGAGACACAGGCGGTCAGTATACTGTCTACCCGTCCAGTTCAGCCTCATTTACAGTGCATTCGGAAAGTATTCACAACCGTTCACTTTCTCCATATTTTTGTCTGTTGCAACCCAATTCTAAAATTGTTTTAATAATTTACACAATACCACATAATGACCAAACGAAAAAAAATGGTTTTTAGCAAGTAATAAGAAAAGATTGGATTCCACCTGTGGTGTATTCAATTTATTACAAATAATTTGGAAAAGACCACACATTTCTATATATCATCCCTATGATGTAACTTGTCAGTGGCAGCATCATGCTGTGGGGATGTTTTTCTGCGGCAGGGATTGGGCGACAAGTCAGAATCTGTAGACGGATCCTTATTGAAATCCTGCTCCAGAGTGCTCAGGACCTCAGACTGGGGTGAGGTTCTTCCAGAGCCAGGCTTGAAAAAGTACATGTAATCCATTTTAGAATAAAGCTAAAATGTGGAAATAGTTAAGAGGTCTGTATACTTTCCAAATTCACAGTACATGGTCGGGTTCACCGTAATCTATACAAAGCACTCAAATCAATCGGACCCTGGTCAGTATCTGCTTGAAGCTACGCTGATTGAGTTAAACAATATTCCCTGATAGTGGAAATGTATACTGTCTTAACAATTCCAGTCATTTACCACTGTGTGCTTGTATTTTACCCGGAATCAGTGTGGAACCGTCTCATTATCTGTTCTTACATGTTGTTGGGTGGTCTGATCCTGATGACCGCTCTGGCTGTCTTTATCTATACAGGCTTTAGAGGCTCAGGAGAAGGATAGACTGTGTTTGCCTCAACAGAACCCCTCCCCTTCTCCTGGGCGTATTTCCGGTTCCCCCCGGTCAGACCGCACCCTGGACTTCAACGGGACCCCATCTCCAGCAGCCAGTACCCCGGACCTCAATACCACCCCCCTGGCCCCAGACATATCCCCCATTAATGGCCAGCAAGAGGAGTGCAAGACCAAAGGTGATGGGGCTGCGACAGAGATGAGGGAGGATGCCCCGCCTCCAGGTACTGGCCTTGATAATCGTTATGTTATGTTACTATTCTTTTATTATTCCATGGAATATCTCCCTCATTAATTTGACACCTCTTTTCAGATCTTGTTCCAGAGCCACCATCAACATTAACACAGGCACAACAGGATGAAGATGAAATGGATAGTGGGAGGTCAATAGTAGGCGAGGAGGAGAAGTCGGAAGCTAAATCCACCGAGCAACCAACTACAGATGTACCTGAACCACAGTCGGTGGCCCAGACTGCCCCAGGTTAGGAATCTCCGGCTGAGTAACTGGTTGCCCTCACTGGATTGGTAACTTGTGTATTGATCGGATAGAGTTGGTTAAGCTGGTCTCTGGGTTATCATTAACAGAACTGACTGATCTGTTCAACCGCTCCACACAGATAAGGATCATTCCCCACCCCCTGAACCTTTGCAGACAGAGGAAGCACAGCCTAGACCCAGGGCTGATACGAACCAGATGAATGGCATTCTGGATGACCGTGGCTCCATGTCCTCTACAGACATCCTGGTAAATTAGCACTTTGTGGGACAACTTAATGAATCTCCCCTTTAGAAGATATGTTTAGCTTTAAAAGATATGTTCTTCTCAGTTGATTTATATGTATTAATAAATATGTAATTATGATGTAGTATTATATTGACAGTTAATTGACAATTACTGTAGTTTAAGCATTTCTGGTTGTTTTTGCTTTGTCTTTTAGGATGCAGAGTCCATGCAGGGTGGCCAGAACGCTGCTCGTTTCTCCCACATCCTGCAGAAAGACGCCTTCCTGGTTTTCCGCTCCCTCTGCAAACTTTCCATGAAACCCCTGGCAGATGGACCACCTGATCCAAAGTGAGACAGGATTCATGGGTCCCTCCGATCACAACTCCTCCCTTTCCCTGTTCTCATCACCTTAATCACTTCCAAGTTTCTCCTGAAATCCTCTTTACAAAACAATAAAAAATGACCCGCTTGCTAATTATTTGGAGAGTTAAAAAAATCCTGGTTTGTTGGTTTTGCATACGGACTGGGATGGTTTAGTTTCTGTCATTTAATATCCTCCGTCTGGAAATGTGAATCGACAAATGAAAGCAGATTACCCCCTAATCACCTCCCTATGTTTGGCTTTTCTTCTCACTCCTCTCTTATTCGTTCGTCTCCCCTCAGGTCTCATGAGCTGCGCTCCAAGGTGGTGTCACTGCAGCTGCTGCTGTCTGTCCTCCAGGGGGCAGGGCCGGTCTTCCGTACCCACGAGATGTTTGTCAATGCCATCAAACAGTACCTGTGTGTGGCCCTCTCCAAGAACGGGGTTTCCTCTGTGCCTGAGGTTTTTGAGCTCTCCCTGGCCATCTTTCTCACTCTGCTGTCCCATTTCAAAGTCCACCTCAAGATGCAGATAGAGGTACCGTATGCCGTTTTCATAGATAGGTTAAAGGACTCAAAAGTTACTATTTCTTAATGGATGACAGAAAACAGGTTTATGAACACAACCACATTTACATTCCATACATTTTGGTCAGATTGCGTTGATGCTTCCTTTTTTTTATTGGCCCAGTGTGTTCTAAAATACAGAATTTAATTGCTTCATGGGCCATGTTTTTGTTTAAGACAATTCATTGTATAGTTATGGTTAGGGCTGCATGATTTGGATAAAATATTGAATCGGAATTTCTTTGACAATGTTATGATTTAGGATTTTCAAACATGGGTATAAGCAGGGTAGATAATCTCACTTAAAAATAGAGATCATAACCTACATAATGTGCTATTAAACTGACCAAAGGTGAGTTTTCTTTCTTTGAAGGTGCAGCTGTTGTCAAACTATTCATATAACTGCTCAATTAATACAATAGCGTTTGCTATGTTTGTGCTGGTGCCATAGCTGGTTAGGCAAATCTTCTCAACCCTTGAGGTATATTTTCTCTCATGTTAAGTTTGTTTGTAGACACAGATATTGAAGCCAAAAGAGAGAGAGAGCGAGCGTGCGTGCGTGCGACAATATCTTGGTGCCACTCGCTAACTTGAAGCAGATGTCTTTGCTAGTAGTTGCAGTGTTAACTCAAACTAACATTGAACAACCTTAAACAAAATTAGTCCAGGTATTTAAGTAATCTACAAAAATACCTACAGCACCTACGATGCTTGCCCGTTGCCTTGGGTGAAGCGCTTATCATTCACCTTTTTTGGAGATGAAAAGTTGGCGTTTTGGATATTGCACATGTCAATATTGTGATTTTGATTAATTGTGCAGGCCTAGTCAGGGTAATAGAAATTGTAATAAGACTAGTCAATGTCATTTTATTTATTCATGTATGTCCCCTAGGAAGAAACACACAATTTGCTGGTTCTTGGCACAAACACTCTCTTAGAAAGACTAGGTTAGCATTTGACAGTTAGCCCACTGACAGTTAAGCAATTAATTTCAAAGGCTAGACGTGACAACCACACAACTAAGCCAGTGCTGGAGACGCCAATCATAATAAATAAAATGCAAGCATCAGTTCAGGGAAGGCAACACTGTTCGTTTTTGCTTTGTCGCCCTTTAATACTTTTCCTAGGTGTTCTTCAGGGAGATATTCTTGACCATCCTGGAAACATCATCTAGCTCTTTTGAGCACAAGTGGATGGTCATTCAGACCCTCACTCGGATATGTGCAGGTAAAACGCACACAGGCCTGACACTTTTTTCTTTCTCTGTCCACTATTACCACCAAACCCTGATGATACTGGTGTCATTTCTCCCCCAGATGCTCAGTGTGTGGTGGACATCTATGTGAACTACGACTGTGACCTGAATGCCGCAAACATCTTTGAGCGTCTGGTGAATGACCTGTCTAAGATCGCCATGGGGAGGAGTGGTCAGGAGCTGGGCATGACCCCTCTGCAGGTACTCCGCTCACAGTGTCCTCTCAGGAGGTGATCCCGCTGTGTTGATGGTGGGATTTCTCTGGTGGAGTGTTTTTCAGCTATGTGCCTGATGTGACCGAGTGTAACAGGAGACATGTTTATCAGGAGCTGAGTCTGCGTAAGAAGGGTCTGGAGTGTCTGGTGTCCATTCTGAAATGCATGGTGGAGTGGAGCAGGGACATGTATGTTAACCCCAACCTGCAAGCCAACCTGGGTGAGTAAATCTTTGTGTGTGGCTGCTCCTCTGGTTAGCCTGAACAGAGGTGGTTTTCCTGACCCTGCAGTGTATTTGTGTGTGTCCCAGGCCAGGAGCGTCCGTCGGAGGGCGACGGTGCGGACCTGAAGCTTCCTGACCACCTGGCATCTCGTCGGGACAGCGTCAGTTCTCTGGACTCCACCATGTCCTCCAGCGTCCAGTCCTCCCAGCCAGATCACCCAGAACAGTATGAGGTCATCAAACAGCAGAAGGATGTCATTGAGCACGGCATTGAGCTGTGGGTCTCCCTTTATCCTCCCTTCTGGTTTTCTCTGCCGTTTAACTGGGAGAAGTAGTCATGACACTTGGCGTCTCCATCTCTTAAGGTTCAACAAAAAGCCGAAGCGAGGTGTCCAGTACCTTCAAGACCAAGGAATGCTGGGAACCACCGCTGAGGACATCGCCCAGTTCCTGCACCAAGAGGAGCGCCTGGACACTGTGAGTGCTGTAGAAACATGACTAGCGTACTAGCCTCCCTGGAGGGAATGTAACCGCAGGGAGTTACCAATATTGGAAGGTTTCAGACCCAAGTATGGATGAGAAATATTTGTTATTGTAAATAAGAATTTGTTTATAAGGAAATTGGTGGAAATACTAAACAAATAAAGGTTATCCGTGTGTCTGTGCTTTGCATCATCTTCCCCGTCTCCTCTCTAGACCCAGGTGGGGGAGTACCTCGGGGAGAATGTGCGTTTCAACAAGGAGGTGATGTACAGCTATGTGGACCAATTGGACTTCTGTGGCCGGGACTTTGTCTCCGCACTGAGGGCTTTCCTGGAGGGCTTTCGGCTCCCTGGAGAGGCCCAGAAGATTGACAGGCTCATGGAGAAGTTTGCTGCCCGATACCTGGAGTGTAACCAAGGGTAAGGGAGATATCTCCGTGGCTGTTTTTCTACCTGCAGGGGGAGGCACTGAGCTTGTGTACACACTGGAAACATGTCAGAGTAGTCCTAGACTGGTTGGGAAGAATTTCTGCAACCATTTTGAATAGTTAATCAATAAATAAACCAATCTTATTAGTAAGCATGCTAAAAACAGACACTTCTTATTAATTATTTGTTTCAACAATTTTTTATATAGAGCTATATGCATTAGCTTTCAATTAATCAGATTAAATATTGTATTTTGGGTCGAGACTGAGACAACCTGGTTCCATTTGGTTTCCGAGGCAAAACGTGACGAGCCACTGACTTAGAGAAGATCCAAACAATAGATACCTTGTGGAAGGAGCCCATTTGTGGCAGAGTTTAATTTGACACCTCTGTCAGAATACTGGCCGGTAGCGCCATTAGCCCGTCCCTCAGCCCCTCGTGCGCTGTCTGGGAGTGGCTCCTAAACCTCTGCTCTTGCCCCTGCAGCCAGACAGAATTTGCCAGTGCGGACACAGCCTACGTCTTGGCCTACTCCATCATCATGCTCACCACCGACCTGCACAGTCCACAGGTATGAACCCCAACCAGTCTGTCCATTAGCCTGTTCATCGGTCCGTACACCCGGGTGCAGCTCTTTTCGTTTACTATTCGTCCCGGCTGTTATTGGATCTGTACAGGTGAAGAACAAAATGACGAAGGAGCAGTACATCAAAATGAACCGTGGTATCAACGACAGTAAGGACCTGCCTGAGGAATACCTGTCCTCTATATACGATGAGATCGCTGGCAAGAAGATAGCCATGAAGGATAGCAAGGAGCACACCATCACACCAAAGACCAGCAAGCACAGTAAGGATGGCTGACAGTCGTGTGACCACGCAGAAACACTCATGCACAATTTTTAACACTGTTCTGAACAGTTATTGGTGTGCCCATATGGCTGTCATATCCTTTTTCTATATACCGTGTCATGTATCATAATGCCGAAACCTCAACAACCTAAAGAAATGGTTCTCCACAGAATTCCCCTTTAATAGCTAATCTTGCTATTTGAATCCAGCAGAACATGAATGTCCCGGTCTTGAATTCATCTGTAGCCTGCTGTGGTTATCTTGTTGTGACATCAGAATTTTTCATTAGCTACTCATTAATGGTCTGAGTTATCTGGAACCTGTTATCAACTTGTTGGAAACTGCTGCTCTAAATAAATGGCTCAGTGACCTTGATTTATTTGCCTACACCCACCTGCTCGGTTTTTATTGTAGTCCTAAAGATCAGTCAATCAATCAAAAGTATTTATAAAGCCCTTTTTGCCACAAAGTGCTTTTACAAAACACCTGGCCTTAAACCCTGAGGAGCAAACAACAGGAGCACCAAGAGAACCATGAAAGAACCATGAAATTTAGAAGATTTTGGTCACGTGATTATTTGGGTGGCCTCTGTTTGCAGACGTATCCAATGAGAAGCAGCGTCGTCTGCTGTATAACGTGGAGATGGAACAGATGGCCAAGACGGCCAAGGCCCTGATGGAGGCTGTGAGCCACGCCCAGGCCCCATTCTTCAGCGCCACCCACCTGGAGCATGTTCGGCCCATGTTCAAGGTACTGCAGGGCATGGCCCCTCTTGGAATGACTGTCTTCTATAGCGTAGTTCGAGCATTGCTCTTCTAACACCAAGTGGTGGAGTGCAGTGTAGACATGCATGAGTGCCAGTATAAGTGTCTCCTAAATGGCATTGTTTGTTATTTTGTAGAGTGCAGTGAAATGCTAGAGTCGATCTGGGCCTTGTTTTGTGTGTTGCAGCTGGCTTGGACTCCTCTGCTGGCAGCGTTCAGTGTGGGGCTGCAGGACTGTGATGACCAGGAGGTGGCCTCCCTGTGTCTGGAGGGGATCCGCTGTGCCATCAGGATAGCCTGCATCTTCAGTATGCAGGTCGGACCCCGCAGCCCGTTCTCAAAAGAGTCACCTTAGAAAGTTAAATCTCTCAAACTTATATCTGTACTTAAAGGAGCATGTTACCATGAGTAAATGCCCTTTATCTACATTCCATTTTTATGTTTACATCCAGATTAAGGTTGTTTTGTGAGCCAACGCTAATGACTGCAGCTGGCAGAATTAGACTCTGGGAAAGTAGATCGAGGGCTTGTTTGCTAAAGCCTAGTTCACCTTTACAACAACAAAAAATGTAGAAAACGCTGGCGTTGTGCTGGTTGCCCTTTTTAACATCTTTCAACA
This sequence comes from Esox lucius, assembly GCF_011004845.1. NCBI lineage: Eukaryota > Metazoa > Chordata > Actinopteri > Esociformes > Esocidae > Esox > Esox lucius. The sequence continues at coordinate 17,450,445 of NC_047580.1, read as the reverse complement.
AGCCTTTTCTCAGGGTTGGACTGTTTTGTGACTCTCCCTGCAGTTGGAGCGGGATGCGTACGTCCAAGCCCTGGCTCGGTTCACCCTGCTCACAGCCAGCTCCAGCATCACTGAAATGAAACAGAAGAACATCGACACCATAAAGACCCTCATCACCGTGGCCCACACCGACGGGAACTACCTGGGCAACTCTTGGCATGAGGTGGGTCAGGGATTCTCCCGTGGAGCCTGTCTAGCTTTCCCATCTCTTGGCCAATATTATACACAGTCTGTTAGACCTAAACCGAGCTACTTGGGCTGAGACATCTGAAAGCAGAACCGTGTGTTACTCTGTGCAGATACTACGCTGTATTAGCCAGCTGGAGTTAGCCCAGCTGATTGGCACCGGGGTGAAGACGCGCTACATTTCGGGTGTGGTCCGGGACAGTCAGGCTGGCATCAAAGGCTTTCCCACCGGGGGAGAGGAGTTCATGCCCCTGGGATTGGGTAGGTCGCACAGGGCATTGAGCAGGGGCAGTGGGGGTGTGAATGGTGCCTGTGTGTCAAGATGTGATCCTTTGTAGCTTGGCTGGTAGAGCATGGCGCTGTGCGGTTTTAAATGGGTTTCCTTTTGCAGGGACCCTGGTTGGAGGTCCAGACCGAAGGCAGATGGCTCATATCCAGGAGTCCGTGGGTGAGACCAGCTCCCAGAGCGTGGTGGTGGCGGTCGACAGGTGAACAGCATACATTTTATACTCACCATATTGGCCCATGTGATTTTATCTGGATGCTGGGTTTTGGCGGAACGTGGCTTGAAAATCTTTCTTGTGTATGTTGTCTGCAGGATCTTCACTGGTTCCACAAGGTTAGATGGAAATGCGGTTGGTAAGTGGATTTGTGTGCTTCTGTGTGTTGTCGATAAGACTTTCACCTCACTGTTTGCTGACCTGTCATGTCCCGTGTCTTCGTCTTAGTGGACTTTGTGCGATGGTTGTGTGCGGTCTCCATGGATGAGCTTGCCTCTGCTCATCAACCGCGGATGTTCAGTCTGCAGAAGATAGTAGAGATCTCTTACTACAACATGAACCGCATCCGTCTGCAGTGGTCACGAATCTGGCAGGTCATCGGAGATCACTTCAACAAGGTGAGCTTCTATCATGAGTAAGGAATCTCTCCTGGGACCGGAGTAAGGTGCACTTCAAATGCGGTAGTCTGAATGTGTAGATTGAGCCTTACTATCCAGAGATGTAGCCTTTGAATTGACTGTGGATTTAGTCCTCTGTGTTTGATTCACCAGGTGGGCTGCAACCCCAATGAGGATGTGGCCATCTTTGCTGTGGACTCCCTGAGGCAGCTGTCCATGAAGTTCCTGGAGAAAGGAGAGTTGGCAAATTTCCGCTTCCAGAAGGACTTCCTCCGGCCGTTTGAGCACATCATGAAAAAGAACAGGTAGAATGGAACGGGGACAACACAGGGTGGGGAATATTCAAGTCGAGTCAGAGCTGATTTGAATGTAGGGAATTTGATAAGGGAACCCAATCCAGCCTACGCACTTTCCACAAATGATTAACTGTGTCTATTTCCCTCTTCTCCAAAGGTCACCTACCATCAGGGACATGGTGATCCGCTGTGTGGCCCAGATGGTTAACTCCCAGGCAGCAAACATCCGCTCCGGCTGGAAGAACATCTTCTCTGTGTTCCATCAGGCCGCCTCGGATCATGACGAGACCATAGTGGAGCTAGCCTTCCAGACCACCGGGCACATAGTCCGTAAGTCCATACTAATTTCTGCCGGAGCCCAACCGCCATGTGTCGAGAGATGGACTGCTGAATAGATCACTGTTCTTTCCTCCAGTGAACACATTTCAGCAGCACTTTGGCGCAGCCATAGACTCCTTCCAGGATGCGGTGAAGTGTCTGTCTGAGTTTGTTTGCAACGCTGCCTTCCCTGACACCAGTATGGAGGCCATCCGGCTCATCCGTCATTGCGCTAAATACGTGGCGGACCGGCCGCAGGTAGGCTTCCCACGAGCGATTCCCAGTCCTCATCCGTGTCATTTAGGGGTATGTGCCGGTGTTCCGCTGCCTTCCCCTAACGGCTGTTCCCCGGTTCGTCCCCAGGCTCTGAGGGAATACACCAGTGATGACATGAACGTGGCCCCGGGGGACCGAGTCTGGGTCCGAGGCTGGTTCCCAATCCTGTTCGAGCTGTCCTGCATCATCAACCGCTGCAAGCTGGACATCAGGACCAGGTCTGCGGTCTGATCCCTAGCTCCTCACACCGGTGTGGCTGGAAACGCCACGCATGTTTAAGGCTTTGAGCAGGACGAGCGTTAACGTGTGCTTGGCGTGTGTGTCTCTTTTCGTCCTAGGGGTCTGACGGTGATGTTCGAGATTATGAAGAGCTACGGACACACGTTCGAAAAGCACTGGTGGCATGACCTTTTCCGCATTGTCTTTCGCATATTTGACAATATGAAGCTTCCTGAGCAGCAGACTGAGGTGAGTGGAGGACAGGATTTCCCGAATGGCCTGCTGGCTGTTTTTAAAGTCAGCCGCGTGTGCCAATGCACACCCTGGACAAGATGTCAGTTACTGCCGAGGGTTACGCTTGAAAAAGTGTTTGCTTTGATTAGGCAATAAAAATGAGTTCCTGTAATGTCTGTTCAGTTGAATTGTTATGTTCATTTTAAGAGGGCTGATCCGTGTGTATTTTGTGTCCTGTGACTTCTTGTAGAAGCACGAATGGATGACCACGACCTGTAACCACGCCCTGTACGCCATCTGTGACGTGTTCACTCAGTTCTACGAGCCTCTCAGCGAGGTCCTTTTAGCTGACATCTTCACTCAGCTGCAGTGGTGTGTCAGGCAAGGTGGGCCCAAACCGACCCAGAGAGAGATGGAGGGACAGACACAGCATCTGTCCTGCAAACACACACGCTCAGTTGATGCTGTGTCTATACTAATGTGTATTTTGTAACCGAGGTTATGTAAATGAATGGTGCATGACACCACTTTTCTCTTTCCTACTCCAGATAATGAGCAGTTGGCCCGGTCAGGGACTAACTGCCTAGAGAGCCTGGTCATACTGAATGGGGAAAAGTTCAGCCCGGAGGTGTGGAACGTCACCTGCTCCTGTATGCTGGACATCTTCCAAACCACCAGTCCACACGCGTGAGTTCTGCTACTAACCCATCATTATCTATCTGCGTCAGGCTATAATAATCGGTGTGTTTTACATATATCGGGGACAAAACTAAACAGATGATGTCCTCATCGGGTAATGTAGGATGGTTTTGTGTTGGTGTTGCCATACAACAAGTCAGATGTTGTGCAGTCATCAGCACCACCATGTCCTGGTGACTCACGGGCACAGCATGTCACCACCCAGAGTACAGTAAACAGTTCCTCTCACAGACCACATGACTGACGCGCTCATTCTATTTGCTCTGCTCAACAGCCTGTTGACATGGCGACCGGCTGGTCAGGAAGAGGAGGCTGGTGATGGGAAACACATGGTGAGCCTGCAGTAACGTGACGTCTTAACCCTTACTAAAGGCGTGTGGGCAGCGATGGAATTTGTGTGTACATTGACCCTTGTTTGTGTCATGACTTGATCTTTCACAGACATGCAGGTTAATGAGCTGTCTTGGGTTAGATGTGGTTGTCATTGAGGGCCCTTTTAAAAAAAACTAAGGCAGAGGGATATTTTAGGGCATGTGGTTTCGGAAGCCGTTGTGTGATTTTTCACAACCACAAATTAACAGGCCAGGGGTTGATGAGAGAGAGCTTTGTCGTGATGAATAAATTAATTCTGCGCGAGGCTTGAACACAGACTAACCAATCAAGATGCTCCATGGCTAAGATATTATGGTTCCTTCACTGTGTGTTTAGTGTTCTATGTAGGCTATTGTCTTAGGATCAATTCTCTAGGTTTTAAATAGCCTATAGAACTAAAATGACAGTGTAGACCCATCCCATATTTGCTGAATGTGTAAAACATTTTTTTTACTCTAAGTTATTTAATTAATTATTAAACAAAATCCTTAACAGGTCAAAAAAAACATGGCCTGTGTGTTAACGCCACTCCAAAGTAGAGCCCTCTGTTTCTGTGTGCAGGATGTCGATTTTGACACCCAGTCCCAGAGCAGCTATGACCGGGCCCTTTCAGAGAGAGGAGGGCAGAGCCAGATGTCCACCGCCAGCGATGACACCTGGAAGGGCAAACCACATGCCAGTAAGCAGAACGTTACCCCCCTCTGCCTTTAACGCTCACTGCTCTCATCCACCATGTCCTGCACCACTCACTGTTCTCATCCACCATGTCCTGCACCACTCACTGCTCTCATCCTCCATGTCCTGCACCACTCACTGCTCTCATCCTCCATGTCCTGCACCACTCACTGCTCTCATCCTCCATGTCCTGCACCACTCACTGCTCTCATCCTCCATGTCCTGCACCACTCACTGCTCTCATCCTCCATGTCCTGCACCACTCACTGCTCTCATCCTCCATGTCCTGCACCACTCACTGCTCTCATCCTCCATGTCCTGCACCACTCACTGCTCTCATCCACCATGTCCTGCACCACATTACCTCATTTGACCTCACTCTTTCATGAAACCCTGTCTGTCTGCCTGAAGACACTGCTCTCTGTGTGTCTGTGGTAGGAGTGTCAGACCAGAAGCTGTTTGCTGGGTTGCTCATCAAGTGTGTGGTGCAGCTAGAGCTGATCCAGACCATAGACAACATTGTCTTCTACCCGGCAACCAGCAAGAGGGAAGACGCAGAAAACATGGCTGCTGCACAGGTTTGTCACAGCAACTCAAGGATGAAGATGACTAATGGCTGTATTTGTGTCTTTAAACTTTTTGTGTTAGGATGTACAGAGCCCCAGAGGTGACATGGGGGGGGGGGGGGGTTGTAAAGCACCCATGCGTTTTATAACTCTCACGCGCACATTACTAGCACTTCAGTGCTCAGTTAGTGCCTAGAATATCCTGCTTGTGTATTACAACTTAAGAATGCATAGTCATCTAGCTATTATATTACACTTGTTAACGTGAAGATGTACTGTATGTTAGAGGATTTGACCCAGGCTCTGTGCTGTTTCTCAGAGGGATGCCCTGGAGAACACTGCAGAGGAGGAAGAACCCGGGCAGGGAGAGCAGGGCATGTACAGACACCTCACCTCCCAGCACCTCTTCAAGCTGCTGGACTGCCTGTTGGAATCTCACACCTTCGCCAAAGACTTCAACTCAAACAACGAGCAGAGGACGGCGCTCTGGAGAGCAGGTCAGTTCAACTGTCTGCTTTTTGATACTGGTGGCCTGTGTCAACACTGTTGTTTGACTATCTGTCCATTCATCTTAATGGGCCTCTGTTTATCTTAGGATTTAAGGGGAAGTCGAAGCCTAATCTGCTTAAGCAGGAGACCAGCAGTCTTGCCTGTAGCCTGCGGATTCTATTCCGTATGTACTCTGACCGGCAGCTGCAGGACTCGTGGCCTGACATCCAGACACGGCTGCTGCTGTAAGTATCTGTGAAAAGAGATCATGTCTTGGAATAGAGATCATTGTATGGGTACCTGGGAAATTCCATTTTGTGAGAAATTCTTGCTTTCGGTTTCTGTGACTTGCCAGACTAGACAAGCTAAAATGTGTTCCCTGGCTGTCTCCCACAAACTGTAGTGGGTTTCTTTTCCTTTTGTCTTCCCCTGTGGCTGTGAGACTGGTCATGTAGGTCCTGTGTGTCCTGTTTATCCTCAGGGTTTGCAGCGAGGCGTTGGCCTACTTCATCAACCTGACATCTGAGAGCCACAGAGAGGCCTGGACCAACCTGCTTCTCCTGCTGCTCACAAGGACCCTTCGACTGACTGACGATAAGGCACATACTAATTAATTCAGCCTAACACACTTATAGAAATATGGGCTAATATCCCTGCATGCACTCATTATCACTCCCAATCCAGTCGGTTGGGTTTGCATTGATGAATGGCCCAGAAGATTACTTTTTTATATAGAAAGGATGAGTAGAACACACTGTTTACCCTGATTCCAATTAATGTGTACAAGTAAAATTATAAAATAATCAAATAGTGAAAATGTCCTTTCGCAGTAACATAATCTGTTGTTTGACTCTAACTGGGGGCAATTGAGCGTTAGTAGATCTCACTGTGAACCTCTACGGCTGCATGGTCATATCCCAAAAAACTGTAAAAAACTTTGGCGTTACCCTTGACCCTGACCTCTCCTTTGAAGAACATATAAAATATGTCTCAAGAGTTGCTTATTTTCATCTTCGAAACATTGCAAAAATGAGAAACTTTCTATCAAAAACTGATGCACAAAAATGTATGCATGCTTTCGTTACTTCTAGACTAGATTACTGCAATGCTCTTCTCTCTGGTTATCCAGACAAATTAATAAATAAACTTAAATTAGTGCTGCACATGGCTGCTAGAATCCTAACACATTACTCCTGTCCTAGTGTCCTTAAACTGGCTGCCTGTTAGGGTTAGGGCTGATTTTAAGGTTTTACTCTTAACCTATAAATCAATACATGGACTTGCTCCTACTTACCTTGCTGAAATGATCCAGCCATGCATACCTACACATAACCTACGATCGCAAGATGCAGGCCTTTTAATTGTACCTAGAATTTCTAAACAAACAGCTGGCGGCAGGGCCTTTTCTCATAGAGCTCCACTACTGTGGAATGATCTGCCAATTAAGGTTAGAAATGCAAACTCAGTGCAAACTTTCAAGTGTCTACTAAAAACTCATCTCTACAGCACGGTTTATAATTAGGTGTAGCCTGGCCCGGGGGCGTGAAGGTGACCAGTAGGCTTGATACTGTCCACCCTTGCTGTCTTGCCAGGTGGGCTCTCGTCGCCACTGGGATGCCCTCCCTCCAATGCCTTTCGGGGGAAGAGTCACTGGCTTGTTGTTGACTCTCTGTTGCGCACTTGTGCAATTGGGCTGTACTCTTCTGGCAATACTCGGCCCTCATTCAGGGGGGTTGCGGTTGGTGGGTGTCCCTTTGGTTGATGCCTAGCAATGTGGGTGGATTGATTTCCTGCCTGTTGGGCCCAGTCCGGGGCCTCCCCCGGGTAGGGCCACAGTGTCACCGGACCCCCCCCGTCTCAGTTCGTTAAGGCCGGGTGTCTCTGTAAAGCACTTTGTGACAACTGCTGTTGTAAAAAGGGCTTTATAAATAAATTTGATTGACTGAAAGGGAATTGGTGTCTTGCATCACACTGCACTCATCATAAGTTATTGCAACTTAACATGCATCTGTATGTTTGACACTAAGTGGCCTGCTCTCCCCTCTCCCCTCAGTTCAAACCTCATGCCTCCTGTTACTACCCTCACCTGTGTGAGATGATGCAGTTTGACCTGATCCCAGAGCTCCGCGCCGTTCTACGCCGCTTCTTCCTTCGCATCGGCTCTGTGTTCCACATTGCTGCTCCTGAGATGGGGCAGGCCCGGCCCCCGGTGCCCTAGGGGGGTTGTGGGAAGGAATGGGATGCTGAGGTGTAGATAACGTGTGTGATCCTGTCAGGAGTAAGGGGGCGTCTAGTGACGCAGGAAGTCAAAGTAACCATTTCATTTCCCTCACGTACAGATGCTTTGCAAGAAATCTGTTGCAAAGGAAAGCCTTGAAGTGTTGGTAACAAGGTCCGGTGCCCCTTGACCTCTTAAGATTGACTTCCTCTTGACATTCTGGGACCCCTGCTGGGAGTAAAGTACTGTGAAAGGACGGAGCTCTCTACTGACTGTTTTCTCAACACTGACGTTAAATGTCAAATGTAATAGAAAATGAACTACAACGATAATTTATTAATGCTATATATATCCCATACCAGATTTTGTTTGTCCTATTTGTTGATTTGATTTCTTTCTGTTTTTAAGACTGAACAAACATGCATATCCAAATGTTAAAGCAGATGAAGAACTTCATTACTGAATATGCTGAAAAGTACCCCTGGTAGACACACTCATTGGTAATGTGCCAATTATAAGACACTAAAGTATGCTCAGTGTATCCCAATGTGACGCTTTTGTTAATCTTATCTAAACATTGTAACAACTGAAAGGCCTGATACCAAGTCTCATCCCTATTACTGTCTTTTTTTTGTAAAGTTTCCTCTTGATTTGATCTTATTGGTGGTTGTTTTCTGGCTTCCTTTGTTATTTGTACTATAACACAACCTGTATAGAGTATCGCACCCTAGGATGAGTTCATATAGGAATGGTGTGCTATTGGGTGGTTCCTCAGACACCATTCCCATTTATTCTGTGTATCACTATGGCCTGTTAGAAGAATCCTTATTTTACTCTTATTTATTTTTATAGACTTATTTTATAGTGATTATACATGCCAGCTTTCCTGGCAGGCTGGTTGAAAGACTACTGCACTTTCTCTTTTGCATTCCCTGTGTCTCGTCCCCTAAAGGAGCCATCTGGGGGCTCCAGTGTTCTGAGAGCTGAATGGAATTAGTTTCTATTTCCTGGAATGAATATGGTGTCTTAAAGGTTGTCACGGAAAAGCCCATGATGGTATATTGATGGGATGTTATTCCCCCGTAAGACAGTTCTATTTTTCTATTTTCCCTGTTCTGTTTTACATCTGTGGAGTTTGTGCAACAGAGCCTTCTCATGTATTGTCTGTCCAGTACTTTCTCAGCCTGTCAGTGTTATCAGACTCAAAATGAATGCATCAGACAGGAGGAAGAATGAAACAAAACCAAATGTCACTCATAAATTCATCAACATACAGCTACTCTCTTTACCATTTGTAGTTTATTCCTGTCAGCATTTTTTAAATAAGGGTGTGTGTAATTAAGTGCATTTAAATATTTTGAGACGTATTCCTCCCTCGCAACTATGGATGTCTACACTTCCCTTGTGAAAGGGGTTCTATATATATAAATATACATACAGTATGAAGAAATACGAGTGTAAAGTTTTCATGTAAAATAAATAGAAATTTAAGTGATATTGCTACACATTGTGATGTAATCTTCCAAGCAGTTGGTGAATTAAACCTTAAATTTATCTTGGTGAATTAAACCTTAAATTCAGATTTTTAGCAGCAGTGCATTTGATTTGAGTTCACTGGATGGGAAATATGAAATGCAGTTATGGCTGTGGTGTATGAGTTTAGTATGTGGTATTTTGACAAAAGATTGTTTGGTGACATTTAACACCCAGTAATTCAATGTGTCAAATGCAGTTTTGGCATAATGAAGGTTACAGTGGTGATTTGTAAGATACTTTCTTTGGGGTGTATCTATCATTCATTCAAATTGTTTGGGGTAACTACAATATCCTATTTATTGTTCAGCTAAATCTTGAATGTTACAGGGCTAATGTGTTTCATTTAATCAAGAATTTAATCAAGTACTCTGACTATTCGTCCTCTGCTCCTTAAAGTCCTTGTTGAGTGTTTTATGCACTTGCCAAATCATGTAGGTTGGCTGTAGCTGAGGTAAATCCTTACATTGAGATCATTGTCAATGTGTTTTTAGCTCATAAAAGACAGCTGAATTCAGTTGAACTGAAACAGCAGTGTTCAGCACCATAGTGCAGAAACCAGAAGCTGGCAACTTTCGTATGGCCAGTGCAGGTTATTTTCTTCACTTATTTATGCATTGGACTGTTTCAATAGACTGCTTGATCAGGGTTAAAATAATTGTCCGCTACCCTTTCAGTTTCTGTTTAGGTTTTTCCCTAGGTAGCTCCTTAGTCCCTCCTTGACGATTGTCTTGACAATGTTTTTAGTTTTTGTGGGTGGGGTGTGGGGGGGGGGTTACTTTCAACTCACGGAACACCCAGGGTCTCAATCAACCAAAAATGACTCAGTTTGCACATTTGCCGCTGTCCTGTGATATTGTATATTCCTAAATTAAACCAATTTGAAGAATGACTCCACTATCAGGCGTCGATGGGTGGACCACTGTACCTTTATATATTTTCATGATGTTGGCAGTAATGGTTTGGAGCGGGACACCTAGCAAAGATCCACTATTGCCAAAAGGGATGGTAACTTTCTGATTACTGTGGGAGAGATCCACTCAACCCCAAAACCCTGAATTACTTTAATATATATGGCTCAAATATTTACATCCCCACCTGTGTGGGGAAGGTTCTAGCCCTGTTATTAGAAATATTTTAGACTAATCTGGAGAGGAGACCATTGCTGGGCCAGTACTTTGATTAATCCTTCATTGCCTGACACCTGTGCTGGTTAACGCTGCTGTGTAACATAACCTAATCTTTAGTATGTAAACATGGAGGGGCTTATATTATAGCATTTCAAGCAAATGGAAAGAAAGAGTAAGCCAAAATTAAAATCAGATTTGGATGTCAAATTAACTTACAGGATGAGGAGTGTTGAAGTCATCAATCTCTGGAGAAACACCCCAAAAATATATATTTGAGTTATGACTACAATCAGATACTCTGCTAAAATATTTTACATTTATCACAAGCCCTACAAACTTTGACCATTCTACAATATAATGTAATCTTTGTGATTAGCTTTTGATCAAGTTAATTGGCTCTAACAATTTTCAGTTCTACAGGAAGGTCATGTTGGGGATGGATTTATAAAATGGATTGAAATACATTGGGATTGAAATTATGAAGCAATATTCTAAATTCAAAATGAATATTTAACTTCTGATGGAGAAATTCAAAGCAAAATATTCTGATATCCCTGCTGGGAAGAGTAAAAGCAATTTTCTTTTTCAAAAATTAACCTTTTTGAAAACACAATATTATTTTTATATTTTTGCATTATGTACTGTATTTAAAAAAAATAATAATTGTATTAAAAAAAATCTTAATCATACATTTCTATGGACATCGCCAGTTGGATTTAGTCGCAAAAGAGATTCATTCTCCAATACATTTCTTATTTGGAGCTCGAGATGCTTTAGTCCTCCCACCGCTAGAGGCATTGTTTGGGGATGTCCCAACGTTGTGGAAAATTAGCTATCCAGTCTCAGTCAGTCAATGGCAGTGTCCCTGCTGATGATTGTGCCAACCAGTGAAGTTGCTAAGTAAGTGTTACTTATTGTTTAGTTATGTTAATCGGGTTTAATTTGAAGCTGTTTGTATCAAGCTAGCTGATAGTTGGATGATAATGTTGCCAGTTTGCAAGTTAAGAACCACAACAGGCACCACTAGCTACGACGTAGCATGTTAGCCATTCTTACCAAATCAAATGAAATGGGAAAAAATTTAGACCATACAGTAATGATGAATTTGTTTTGAACAAACAAGCAAGCATATCTAGCCTGGTCATTTCATTTCCCTGTCCATTGTTAATAAAATAGAAATGTAATCCTGATCCCAGTCATAACAAGCCCTGGATTGTAACTGTACAATACAGCACTAATTGCCTTAGGTTTAGGTTGATTTGGTAATATTGGCCTCGACATAGTAAAAATACATTGTCGCTAACAATCGTAATGTTGACGTGCAGTTGGCGAACTGAATTTGTTGATCTAATAGTTAAAGTAATGTCTGCGACTGCAGTGATTAAAGGTTTTGACGCGTGTGTTTATGATCAGTAAAAAATGATTAATCGCTGTGTGACGGTAGTCTCTACGTTTTCCCTGTTCGAACTAAAAGTAGAAATTTGTAGTGAAGAAAATGTTTAAAAATACTACTATAAACGGTTGACATGTAATTGCATATTATGTTAAAATCACACTAGGTATGTAAGCCTTCTTAATTGCAATGGACGCATACATGTTATGGAGGACCACTCCTGGAATAATTACAATTAAATTAATGTCAACATAAACATATACAGAATGTAATATATGCATAAATAGAAAGTTAGTTAATGAATGGTATCAATTTATTTACAATATAAGTAAATAACCAGAAATAGATCAATTATTATTCCAAATGTATTTTATTTGAATAATGAATTTACTTATTTCTTACAATAATATAAAAACAGGTGTCAAATAAACGTATGTAGGAGGTATATAACAAAACCATTTATTAATGAACGTGACAGCGCGTTGCTTGATTGCGTTTGCTTGGGGTGCGTGCAATACCAGTTCTACATAATGGGGTTTACCTTAGGGACTATACATCAAAGAGTACTAAATTCTTGAAAAACTGTATATTTTATTAAGCAAAATCTAAACTAGAAATATTAAATAACCGGTTGTCTGTAGCAGTTGTTTTTAATTAATGTTCTTATTCATACAAATGTTACGGTAAAATATAAAACTAACAGCAATTCAACCTCGTATTTGTGTTCCACTTGCAATTTGGAACTGTTATTTTGAATGCGAACTAGCAAATACTTAGCTTGTTACGTAACTGAGTAGGTTGGTCTTAAGGAGTGCAGTGGTTGGGGGGCATACCCAAGACGGATAGATATGTATCCCACGTAGCAGTAGTAACTGTCCATACTCTCGGATTTTGACAGCAATACGGATGGTTTCCGAAAATCAAATTTTTCACGCAAATGACTGAGAAGGGTTGCTGTTAAAGATATTTCACGTTTAGTATAGGTAAGTAAGAACCTTGTTTGACGCAGCCTTGATTTTTAGCGACGTGATAATAATGATTGTTATTATGTAGTTCGCTCAGCTGACTTTTCTTTTATCAACAAATGTTTACTCGAAATTAAATGGCCCCTGGAAACCACCTTAAAACGAATGATTAGGCTACAACTACTGCTACATGTATCCGGTATTACATATTAGATAAAGTTGGATATTTACTCTATTTCAGTATTTTTTGCCTTCAGAATGTAATAGACTTGGCTGACATTTGATGAAATTTGTAGAATGTTGTTTATCTCTAGAGAAGCTAGCGACACGTGGTTGTTAGCTGTGGCTACTGTAAACATAATAAAAACAACCACATTTAGGGCACTCCTTTCGATGTAATAATTATCCTCGCGCGGAGTTGGGACTGTTCATCTAGTCAATTGTAACCTTCCAGCCATCAGAAAGGTCAGGTCCGGTGGTTAAGAGTATACTGACACAAATCTGGGATAAATGCCCCTTTATTACCACATGCTGTTTTCCAACAACAGGGGTTCCCTACTGTCCTTACTGACGCGCACGCGCAAAGTGAAGAAATCACTAATGATTATGAAGTAATAGTGTATCGACAATTTTTTTTGAAATTATTTTAGTTGGTTGACTAAAGAAAATGCCAGGTTTAACAGTATTGTCAATGCATATTGTAAAATTAGGTTAACTTGTGTGTTTTCATATTATGTGTTTCCATATAATATACTAAGTCAAATTTTACAAATGGTAATGGATATCGAATGAAACTACCTGGTAAAATAAAGGTAAGATATTTTGCTATATTTAGCCTCTGTAAGAAACCACCTGCTATTTAAAATGTCCTACTGCTGTGACTGTTCCATAGCCACTAGACTGTGGGAGCAGGCTAGTAAATTACAAAGATTTGCCATCTGTTTTATCCCCAATTAAGGCAATGTACTTTGACCCCACTTGTCAATATCTAATTTTTTTTTCCTTACAGCTACTGTCCACCCAACTTACCTATGCTAATTATTTAAATGAATACTACTTAATACTAAGATCTCCATTGTTCTCTCTCTCATCACAGGGGCTGACCCATTGCACCGGCTTTGTTTTTTTTTTTTGTATTCACAAAGTCAATTTTCTGGATACACAGAATGACACAGATTGGAATAAATACAGAGGACTGATCCTAAGTGGTGTGCCACAAGCAGGTAAAGATAAATACCCTGGAGCAGAGAAGAAACACAAGGAAACTAATTATGACTTACAACAACAAAGAACTGGTGGCATACTATATTACCTATAAACTATCCCAGAGAAACTACCCCATCAATCACACTGGGCTCACAGGAGCATTTGATCGGACTGAGGGGGGAGAGGTGGAAGAGGTGGCAGCAGTCACCATGCACCCCAATGGCACAATGAATGGGACGAGTCCTGGGACTCCAACACAACAGTCCCCCCCCTCATCTCCTCGGCGGACAGTTGGCCTGGATGCAGTGAAAGAGGCACTGCGGGACTCTGCCAACGAGTTTGAGCTGCGTTACGCCCTAGCATTCAGTGACCTGTCATCCCAGCTGCACCTCACACCGGCTACAGCCTACCAGAGCTTTGCAAGTGTGATGGATGAGGTGTTCCGGGATGGGGTGAACTGGGGAAGGGTTGTGGGCCTGTTTGCGTTCGGAGGGGCCCTCTGTGTAGAGTGCGTGGAGAAGGAGATGAGCCCCCTTGTGGGACGGATTGCTGACTGGATGACCGTCTACCTGGATAACCACATCCAGCCCTGGATCGAGAGCCAAGGAGGATGGGTGAGTCACTGGAATTCACTGTTATTCCTCATTAAGAGTGTGTCTGACCAGCGCAGAATGTGAGGGTTTAGCAATGGTTCTGTACATCTGCTGTTTGTTTCATGTGGAATTATGCAGTAATCACAAATCAGAAATGCAAATTATATACATCTGTTCGTTAAGTGTACTTTGGAGTTTTGGGAAGGTTTTGGGTAAGTTCAAAGTGTTTTTATCATCCCAGAATAGGCTGTTATCAGATGGCTGGACGCAGAAAGAGACCAATATGAGCCCCACATACACAGATGGGAAAAATAGCAGGAAATGAATTGTCTGTTGATTACATATAGTAGCTTACAGTTGAGGGGCTTGAGCTTTGTGAGATTTGTTTGACAGTTGGTGGTGGAATATATGACTGTGTTCTTCTCCTCTTAAAGAACCAATGTGAAGAACCGTGTGGTTACATTCTCGACGTTGTTGATAAAATAATTAGATTGGGTAAAATATTTGAACAGGTATTGATTGTACACATTAGCTGTTTGTGTATGCGTGTGAGTGATTGCATCAATCTCAGTTTTGAGCTATATCTAATGCTTGACCTCTGATGCTAGTGGCTGATTTTTCAGCTCTTGGACAGTTCTGTTGTCTCTAACCTCCTGAAATGGGGTGTGGTTGACCACATAAACCAAGCAGAAAAAACAGAGAGTAGAAGATAAGTGTGAGATGCCTCTGGCCAGCTGAGCATTGATTCGCCTCTTTTGAGTTCTCAGCCGAATTGAAACCAACTCTGCCGACTGAGATCGAAGTCTTCATGGGGGGATAAAGTATAGGCTTAGGATAGGCTTTACAGATCATTCTTTGTTCTCTCTGTTGTCAGCTGAGAGAGGGGTTATCTTGTCTGTTCCTGGTGGGTGGGTGTGTCATGTGATGGAAGGAGGGCACTTTAGGTCAGCTGTTTCCTTTTGTGGGGGATGTTATGATTGATGTTGAATGGGAAGGTCATTTTGTATCCGTCTCTGAGGACAGGTTCTATGGAAACAGTGTTTTTATTGGGTGCCCTGTGGGTAGGTGCCATCAGGTGGAAGTGTCTTTCCGTTGTTATTTACAGAGCTGAATTTGAATTGTGTTGTAATAGGCAGAATAGTTGGACACAGGTAGCACATACGGCTCCGTGTCATGCCACCACACCCAGAAACACCTGATCTAACACCCGTGAGGTAATCTGGAATCTAATAACATGAATGGCCTGAATATTGAATGGTGTAATGTGCTCTATAAAGATTCAGTGAAACTGTTTTGTTTCACTTCTGCTTGTACTATTGAAATAGTTTCAAAGTAATTTCCTTCCTAGTGTGTTCTTTGTCGTGCACTCCTAACACCCAGTTTAATGTTTTGTTTTCAGAGATGGGCATATTGATTATGCTTTGCTGATATTAGATAGATTAGCTGTTGTAGGAAAATGTGCCGTTGTTGCATGTATTACTGAGTTCTATCAGCGCAAAATGTTCCTGTCGTATTTATGGATAGAAAACTATTTAAATAGCCTATTATTTAAATGTTATTTCATTTTTTTAAATGATGTCTGGATAACTTGTTAATGTGAGTAGACCTGCACGCGGAGGAGAAATTCCCCTTATACAGCTCACACAGGAAAGAAAACAACACAAATGAGATTAGAATTGGTTTCATGTGGTTTGTATAATTTATATAGTAATAAATGTACAACCCACACTACTTTGCTCCCTGTGCAGCTAGGTGGGACAACCCCAAACCACGAGGGAAAACCTATTTATTTAAATTACCCGGTTTTTCCAGTTAAGAAATACCTAACTTATTTTGTCATTTCTAAATGTTGTTTGATGTTCTCTTGTTACATCAGCATGTCTAACGACCTACACACCCTTTGTTCTTGTTCTTGAAATGCACAGGCTATGCCCTCTGTTTCTGTCTTAAAACACCCACACGCACTCAGCCGTTGGCAGCTGCTGGATACAGACCTAGAGCAGGTGTGCCCTATTACCTGAATATATTGTGTTGGAATAGAGAACTTTAGTTGGTTGCTTAGGGAAGTCCACAATGGGTTGTATCAGTTCTACTTACTGTTTTCCCCCAAAAAAACTGGCTGCTCTTTGTTCATTGCTTTATAAGCTTTATGTTTCCTGCATGATAAGCTTTGACTTCTGGAAGTTGTGTGGGGGAACGTAACTAATTGGAAGGAATGAAACACAGTTTTAAAGTGATTGAAAATGGCCATCCCCCAAAAATGATGCACCAATCTTCTGGGCCGATCAGTGAAATTTGTATATGCCTGATCTTTATGTAAAGACACTTTCATTTACACAAGTTTAGTCAAAATATTGATTTAGTGTTGTTTTAGTGACTCACATCTCTGTGAATGTGAACCAAATGTATTTGTTAGTCAAACAGAGTTCTAAACGCGTTGATTTATAAAACCACCGTCTGCTTGATGTGACTTCATGTACAGGAGAACGTTCCTCCAGAGATACCCCATGCTACATTCCTACTGAGGTCCACAGTTTCATCCCAAAAATGCGTTCTGTGTAAAGTACATCTTCAAACAATGAAGAGTGAACGGACAGCAGAGTCCGCTTGTGAACCTACTCAGGATATTATAGCGGTATCTGGTGACTGTGCAGAACTTACTGGTGTCGCATATAAACCACCAAAGGCAAACTCTGTCTGTTTTTAAATTACGGTAGGCCGTTAGCATTAACCTTGCGAAGTTAATATTTTCTATTCCTTGTTATATCACCAAAATGTGAAAAACACTGGGCCAGAGGTGTCTGAGAAGTAGAGGCCCGGGTGTACATTCCACATTCACAGACGGAGAGTGATCCACAACCCTCAGGTCTATGAGGACAGGCAGTGAGAGGTGGAATTGCCTTCCATCTTAATAAGGCTAGTAACGCTTCTCTCACCGACAGGTGTGAAGTTGGAGGTAGAAATTGAACATGTTAACCAGAAGCAAATTCAATACTACCTCTCTCTCCATATACTCCAAGTTAATTGCTGTGGAAAAGCCTCAGCTACATTGGAATGAAAAAAGAGTTTGTTTGTGAGAACGATGAGCCTGGTAAATATTTTTTGTTTTAACAGACTGTAATGGATAACTTATTTGGAATGTCAGTGGGAGAGAGCCAATCTGACAATGATTGTAGGTGCTGGGTGGAAAATGCCCGAACGGAGACAGGCAGGAAATAGGTTCTATCTTATTTTTCAGATAGGCAGGAAATCATAACATCATGTTTTACTCTTATATCAGACTGTATTCATATATACTTATTTGTTGTTTCTGGAGCACCTGAGCTCTTGCCATTGTCCTTCTGTGGGTATTTCATAGTCAAGGCACATTTCCTACCGGTGCCCTTGGAAATAACCTACACACTCATTACCATGCACATAGGATACACACATACCTATCCTTGCCATCTTCTGTCAGACTGAGGGTGGTACAAGGATATGGTGCCCCTGGGACCTGTCACCCCTCCCTCTGGTCCTCCCTCCCCCAGCCACCACACACTTCCAGACGTGTTGCAGACCCGACAGGCAACAACATGTCGGGGTGTGGCTGCCCTTAAAACGGCCCCTCTCACGGTTACGTGTGTGTTTGTTTACCAGTTCATCCATCCTCGCATTCCTCCTCGTTTTCCTTCCATCTGTCCGTCATCATCCCTGGACGACCGTCTCGTCCCTGCGATGGAGCATACGAATAGTGTAATAATATGTCGTTTCTGTCTAAAATAATGTCTGAGTCAATAGGTTTGGTCTTATTGTGGGGTGCTGTGCGTCGGGGAGCGAGCAACGCCACAGACTGTTCACGTGACCGACTTCAACAAAGGACCTCTGCCTGCACGTACTCATGCAGGCAGACAGTGGAATGGGGTCTCTATCTGCTGTGCCCAGAAGTTCCCATAGGTATTGCGCTGGGATGTAAATGTATAGAGGCAGAATGTCGTTCTAATGAATGGGGGTGCATCTAAATGTGACACTGTTTTTCTGTGGTTTTCGGTAACGTCCACCATGCACCAAGTACTCCCAACCTGGTTGGGGGCTTATAAACAGTTCTCTTCGAGCCTGTGTTTTGCGTGTCTTTAAATCATTTCCTTATGAATGTGTTCCGTCTTGTGTCCCCGTGTAGTCTTAACGTTGATTTTGTGTGTTTTTATGATTGATGGTTTGTCAGTGACGGGGGCAGAAACGGCAAACGTACAGTGTTGTTTGGCATCCTCAGGCTCGTCAAATAACCATCAGTTTGACGCAGTAGGTTTCACTCTGAGTGAGGAGAGAGGGTGAGAGATTGGGCCATTCCACTGCTACAGGGTTGGAGGGGAGGACTTTTCTCAACTCCCCTTCAAAGAAACCATGAGCCGTTCCACTCCTACGGGGATGCAGTGGGGATCCAGCCGCTCTCGTGTGTATGTGACCGACCAGATGAGATGACAGGATGCAGCCAGGAGACGAGACGGTCTGTCTGGGGATAGATGGTGTCAACTGTGTCTGTCTGGGCGTAATGGGCTAATGGAACAGTCCATAATGGGCCAATGGAAAGGTCTGCTTAGCGGCAACTCCCCTCTCTATTTATAGCCTCTATCAGTACATCATGCAGTGGTGTGTAAGACAGACCTTCACCACCGCAGGCTGACGGAGTTCACCACAACACAGCTCCCCCTCCAGCTGAGATGCACCCACACTAATCAGTCAGCCAGAGCTGTGCTCTATATACAGCAGCTTCATGTGAATCTGCACAGAGCAGCCAGGCATCCAGCTGTGCTGAGGGGGCTCCGTATCCATGCAGGGCAGGCTGGGGATTCTGGCCGGGACGGTGGCTGATGGGGTACGGGCAGAGGCACCGTGGCGGTGGCCAGGGTACCACCAACCTGGACACTTTCGGCTTCATCAACTAGCTATCTGAGATGACTCATGGCCAGAATGACTCAGTCACCCCATGTGGGTTAGTAGGTGGTGAAAGTGGAGCAGAATGTTTCTGGTGCAGCCTTCCTGGAAACGTCGTCTGCGTGGCTGCTGCTCCCCCTGCTTTAGTTCTGAGCCGGCTTAGTGTGGAAATCAGGTCATGAGCAATTCTTTTCCCTCTCCCTCATGTTAACTTTCTCCCACTGTCTCTCTCAGAATATCCCCTTCCAGATGATTTCATTTCCTTCTTTTTTTTCTCTTCACTCTCAGAAGTACAATTACATAAGTACATGTTCTGAGTCTATTTCAATGATGAAATTATATCAGAAGATTATATTTTATGTTTGGAAGAATTGGTTGATTTCCCTATTGTTTGCATGTCTGGCCTATTTAATTGCACGTAGTGATAGTAGAATGGGCAGGACTATGGATGGTTCTCTACTGAAATCATGGCAAATGTTAGATACAAAAGATCCAGTTTACCTCTGCCAGGTAATTCTACTTTATGGTTGTGGAAAGGTTTTGTGGAAGTTTAAAGTATTTCTGACAAACCACAAAGATTTGTCATTAAGCTGGCTCCACACAGAGACCAATGTGGACACACAGCTTTTTTTTCCAAGCCATTAAGAGCTAAACGTAAGAATGTTAATGTTCCGTTGGTTAGATATAGTAGCTTAGAGCTTGCAGTGTTTAAGACTTGTGAGATTTGATGGTGAGTTTGTGGCAGAATATATGACAACTGCATTCCACAATTTTTGGCCAACTACCCAAGTGTGTTGTGGTGGTCAAGCTTTTGGAGAGTCCTGCTTTGTCTTCGCTTGCCAATTCTATAACCCCAAATGTAGGGACCCATTAATAGCAGGGAGTTCTCCACAATCCCCCTTTCCCCAGGTAATATCTGGTAACAGTTCCATATGCATCTGTGGAGGCGACACCCACTGTCCCACAGCACAGCCGGCCCTTTGAGCCCTCTCCCCTGCACACAAGCACATCATAGGGAAGACAAGACAATATTTCCCCATGTTGCTAGCCTACCTTTCAGGAAATTAATTAAGGAGAAACAATGCTTGGTTATCCTTTCTCCTCATAGGCGGTATCAGATGATGGGATCAGTGAGGTAGTTGTAATGTTTCAGACTGACACAGAGAGCCAGGGCTGTTCTCAGACAATATTACAGAAGCTCATGATCATGGCAACTTCGTGATTTACCAACACCATGTTATTCCAGTAGTAGTAATAAATGCAGGCCTTATTTTGGAGTATTTTGCGCTCCGCCCCATTGATCATGTTGTTCATGTAGATCTCATCCACTATTGTTTTCTGCCAGATGGCAGGTCTGACCCTTTGTGCGGGAGTTAGTGTTTGATGATTCTAGTTCATGTGATGTTGTTGGTGCTGTGAAGGGGGCCGCAAGAGGAACACACACAGACACATGAACCTGTTTCCCTGTGTGACTGCTGTGGGCCCTTTGTTCTGGCCTCCATGGGGAACACGGCGCTGACAGAATGGGGGCTGCAGGCACAGGACCCCAGTGAGATGGGGAACAGATTGGTGTCTGAGCCTAAACGTCCTGACTCATTAATCTCCTCTTTAATTCACGGATTCACCTCTGGCCCGATCAGCACAGACACAGACACCAGACTTGAGGAAATGAAAGGGGTCACGTCAACCATTGCGCCAGTTCCTCCACGTATGCTGTAGAACGCTCAGTAATAGCCCGCTGATGTCATCACCGGATCTAACGAAATCCTGTTTCTCCATCCCTGCCGCCTCCTTCCCGGACCGCAGCCTAGCTAATAGTTGTTGTTGTTTACCTCCCCCTGACGTGGGTGTTTAATGGCAGAGTTTCTTAGTGTGAAGTCTAGTGTTTACTCAGTTACCAGTCTTTATGGCTCGACAGTTTTCTCCCCGACCAGGCAACCCTTAAGAGCCGGACCACCCAGTGCGACCCCCTGAACAAGCAGATGTTCGATTTTTCAGGGAAAAGGTAACGCGAGGCTGGGAGACTTCTCTTGTTGGACGGCAACGCTCCCTCTTACCTCATCTTTCATGTTTTACCTCCTCCTTCATGGGTGAACAGGGCCGAAGAGAATCTTCACTCAGTTTCTTTTTGTCCAGACCGGTATGTAGGGATCTAGTTTCAGGCTTGTCTTCAATGCCTGCTGCTGTAGGTTGGAGCGGAACAGGGCCTTGCCCCGGAGACTTCCCACCCCTGCCCTGCCCTGCCCTGCCATGTCCCTGTGTACTATGGTTTGGCACAAAGCTGAACTCTCACGCTTGGGGTTGAATGTCTGCCAGTCGTCATAGCTAATTATGACCATCCACTGATTGGCTTGGGAGTTGTGTTGGAGTCTCTCAACTCTAGACTAGTTATTTTTTTTCCTGTGTGCTTTACTGGTGCATCACATGATAGCAGATCGAATGTGGAAATTGTGGTCTAAACATACAGTTCACTAACAGCAAGATAACTATCCTTCCTTTCAGTTTTTCATCAAACACAATGTTCTGCGTTTTTGAGTTTACTCAATAAACAAACAGTGACGTGATAAGGAATTGCACTTTTGCCCCTGAAGAACAACATGTCCTATGTGTTGCAATGAGCAGGAAGGTTGGCGTAGTGTTTGAATAT
This sequence comes from Esox lucius, assembly GCF_011004845.1. Classification (NCBI taxonomy): domain Eukaryota; kingdom Metazoa; phylum Chordata; class Actinopteri; order Esociformes; family Esocidae; genus Esox; species Esox lucius. Next base: position 17,428,582 of record NC_047580.1, on the reverse strand, counting down.
AGTCGGTCCCCCCCCAGCTGTCGTCTGTAACTAGCCCCACTTCCACGCCAGCATAACTTGGTTACAGAGAGGGTTTGTTCTGATCTTTGCTGAGTCATTACCAATTCAGTCAGAAAAATTTCAAAACATGTCCAATTTGTGCTATGTGTGAGGTTATTCTCATGACTCATTCTGGACTGGATCCAGATCTCAAGGCACATCACAGAAGAATGTACCATTTAACAGGAAATCCGTCCAGTGACCAAGTGATTTTGCAACCCTCCATTGTTCTTGTTTAGGCTGTTTTTAGGCAGAATCTGGCCTGTCATTGTTCCTGTCGAGGCCTCTGGGTGCCTATGGGCTGGTTTACATTACAGGAGAGGATTAAACGCTAGGTGGACTATGGGCTGGTTTACATTACAGGAGAGGATTAAACGCTAGGTGGACTATGGGCTGGTTTACATTACAGGAGAGGATTAAACGCTAGGTGGACTATGGGCTGGTTTACATTACAGGAGAGGATTAAACGCTAGGTGGACTATGGGCTGGTTTACATTACAGGAGAGGATTAAACGCTAGGTGGACTATGGGCTGGTTTACATTACAGGAGAGAATCAAACGCTAGGTGGACCCATCAGTTTGCATAATCTTTTCCATTGCGTTTGAACTTAGGCCGTCATGTTTGAGACATACCATGCAGGACTGTGTCCGTCAATTACTGTAAAATCGTGCGATATGCGTGCGTACTGCTCAGAAACCTGATACAGCTCCAACACAAGTGCCTTAGCACTTACAAAATGAAGAGGGTCGCTATCGAAAATGTGGCACATTTCACCTTGGAAGGTGGCATCTCGATTTCTGCATGTTTACCCAACAAAATAATCCAGCTTCTAGAATCTTTTTCGATATGTCTCAGGAAATGTGTCAACAAGCCCATATGTTAACCTTCACTAGATGAATCATCTGAATTCCTCATTGCTACTTTGGTCCTACCCAATACTTGATAGGTGTACCTTATAAAGTGGCCGGTGAGTGTAAAAGTGAAGTATTCTGACTGGATTTGGTCGGTGTTGTAGCAGGGAGGCGGGGTTGCAGGTCATGATGTGGTGCAACAGGGAACTAACCCGTTTGGTCAGACAGTGAGTCAGGAGGGGTTGGTGCTGATGAGCTGTTCCATTTGCTCAGTGATTTAGTCTTGGGTCAACATACTGATCAGCTGTTCAGTGACAACTTTCGGCTCTTATTTTTCTTCTAGACCCCTTACTTCCCTTGTTCCTTATTCTGCCTTTTTCTTTTGTCACCCGGTGGTTAAAAAACAAAAAAAACAGAGGCTAGAAAACAACGGCTGCTGCTTAGCACCAACATCTCTGGGGAACAGGTGGGGTCTATGGAGAGATGTGAAGACAGTGTAGGCCTAGATACCTTGCAGGTGTGTATGAGACATAACCAGTCAAACAGATACAGACACGGAGGCCCTATGTGATTTGCTACCTGTAGTTTCCTTTAGCTCCTGTACACCAGAATGTTCACACCTGTTAAAGAGATGAGAAAGCGAGGGAGAACGAGGATTGTGGAACTTAAAAAAAAATACTCCATAGCTCTCTCTTTGGAAGTTGTAACTGTGCAAGTCTATTGGTCAAATCTTCCCTCTTAAAAAATGCAAAAGATACAACTGTACAAAACATTAGTGGTCCAAATCAGCAGAACTTGTTTTTTCATTGATCTGTATCATGGCATCTGCAGTGTTATTAATGTTTACCTACTCCTGAGATTACCTGGCAGGTGCAGTTCTGCAGGAGGCCTATGTGGAGTCAGATCCTCTGCATGGGTGTGTTCTAGGCATGCCTGGGCAGGTACTGTACACACTGAGACTCCAGAGATCGATCAGCACTGATGATCTTCTGCTGCCTTGATAATGGATCACAGGATGCCTTGTGTAGCTGAGAGACCTGGGTTCTGTTGATTAAGACAAACTGTGAAATAAATCAATGAACATGGACCCAGAGGTTCTGGTAGAACGATAAGGGGAGGGGAACCGTCACCCTGGAAGGATCCAGCCCCTAAAAACCGGGGGAGGTCAGTGGTCAGAGGGGAGACAAAGTGGCCACTAGTAACACACAAGCTTCAGTGTTCCACTGCCAAGATGTGGAACAACTGTCCATATGTCAACTACTACCTGGGTGCTCCACACATTTACATGCCAGCCGTCGCTGGAGAACTGTCGAATTGAAACCCGTTTGGAAGTCAATGCTAAGATGAGGCTAAACATTCTCAGATGAGGCCGAAATTGGCTGAAAAAAAGAAAGTGTGTATTGACCAAAAGCAACGCCTTTCCCACATTACAGCCTGGTGGTGGCAGCGTCAGCATGGGGGGGGTGTTCACCAACAGGAACTTCTAAACTTCGGTTTAAATGGATGGAGCCAATCCAAATACTAGAGGAAAAGCTGTATCAATGGGTCAGGAGTCGATGGGTCAGGAGTCGATGGGTCAGGAGTCGATGGGTCAGGAGTCGATGGGTCAGGAGTCGATGGGTCAGGAGTCGATGGAGTCCACCTTTCAGGAAAACAATGTCCCTCATTCATGAAACGTGTGTACGATTTGAATTGCCTTTGTGCATGTAATGCGCTAGACACACTTGCTTTGCCTTGCTTTTCTTAAGTCTCATGCTTAGCCTATATAGTTTCGATATACTTGGAGGTCATGAATAGTCATTATAATTTGAGTGGCTGGCATTTTGACTGTCAAACAGGCCTCAAATTTACCAGTGAGAGTTTCAATAAACCCGTGTTTGTGCAATGAGCAGTTTCCCTAATGAGTGCAGGGCATGCTTTTCTAAAGGACCTCGGCTCTGGGCAGAGGTGAAGAGGTGCAACGGTTTTGGAAATCACACTTTGAGATGATTGTAAGACTCCCCATGCTTGAATCAGAGATTTTTTTCTGAGAAGGTTTCATGAATGAGGGCCAATGATCCTAAACACAAGTCGTTTAAAAGGAGAAAATTAGTATACTGGAATGGTCTGGTCAAAGACTTGTGGCAAGAGTTGAAAGTTGTTTTGAACTTCCCAATCCACATAACCTATTCAGTAGAGGGCAACGTTAAACCCAGCCCATTTCATCAACAAAAAATACACTACTGGCAGTCTGACAACTTCCTCCCTAACTTCCATTTAGAGGTCTGTTTCATGACCTATCATCATCCCCAAGTGATTTTTGTGTCCCTACAGCCACAACATTCTACACATTCCTCTTAGTTCTTACAAGGAGTTATATTCTCAGTATCTTTAGCTCTTGTGAATGCGTCTGGTTTCTGTGCTAGTTGCATTTTGACATTCCTGAGAATCTAGTCACAGACATACCCACAGTGTCTTGGTTTGACCTGGTCGTTTTTCTTAATGAGAAATGGGTTTGCACTGTAGTGAAGTTTGCAATGATTCATTTTTAAATATTCATAGCAGCAGTTTTAATTTTATTGTGCCATAATAGACTGAAGTCCAGTGTGAGTAAACCATAGTTTGCTGTGTTCATGGGATGTGTTACAGTATCTGCTTCTCTCTTAAGTGACTATAAAATGTTACTGTTTTTTGTATCTCCAGAAACCGGTTTTGGCAGCCCTGATCTACAGTAATGTCTCTCAAGGAGTGCTTGTTGACGTCCTTAGGACTGAGATTAGCATTAGACACTTTCTAAAACACTGTTCTGGTGCACGTGATGACTCATTTACATAAAGAACCACCCTAAATGCTGCAAGAAATGTTACCAATTTCTATCCGCCAACATAGAGAAAGAAATAAAAATAAAAACAAAATCTACTAATAAGCCAAGTAACACTCTCAACAAAACATGGCTCATTGAAAACACACTCCTTGCGTAATGCAGCTTGTACCAGATCCTCAAGTAATGCAAGATTTGGACAAGTAATGCAATGCAAGTCAAAATGCAAGTAATGCCATTCAAAATACCTCAGTTTTTTCTTTTATAGTATTTAACTGTTTTAACTAAATTGCCTGCAACCTTACATTCTATTCTCTTTCTAATTTACTTAACTATTCAATTAAGCTTAAATTGTTTTAATTTTTATGAATTTGATAGCACCCTGCAAAAACTATTATTAGCTTAAGTGCCTATAAAAGCAATACATGAATAAACTATTAATGTATTCTCTTTTTTCTTCATAGTTTCTGATTTGGTGCAGTATGTCAATCCTTTCTCATTTGGTGGATGTTTCATCAGCAGTTTGACTTTTCTACCACAAGGTGCTGTGCATACGTGTGTTGATCAGAGGTGTGCTTAAATGTACACACATTCTCAAGGATAAGGAAAAAAAATATCAATCCCACACTTGCTTAGAAATGATAGCAAGCGTGGTTTACAAACATTTCTTTTCGTACGCAACATTGATAAATGAGGGCCCAGGGCTTATTGGGAAGTGAATGTTTCCAATTTTGCCCCAATTCCAACTGGACCTTTTGTCCCTGCTCCACCCTTTTCTCCTCACTCCCTTCTCCACCCTTTTCTCCTCACTCCCTTCTCTACCTTTCTCTCCCCGCTCTACCTTTCTCTCCCCGCTCTACCTTTCTCTCCCCGCTCTACCTTTCTCTCCCCGCTCTACCTTTCTCTCCCCGCTCTACCTTTCTCTCCCCGCTCTACCTTTCTCTCCCCGCTCTACCTTTCTCTCCCCGCTCTACCTTTCTCTCCCCTCTCCCCGCTCTACCTTTCTGTATAAAAGCATCAGCTAAATTACTAAAATGTAATTAGTCGATTTAACTTACATTACGTCCTTGATAAAAGCACATTTTCTTCTCTCTCTCTCGTCTCTCCTCTCTCTCTGTTATCTGCCCCCGCCATGTCACGCGCACCCGTCTTCGCTGAAGCCTTTTTCTACGAAAACCGATCTTTCGATTCCTCAGAAGCAATTTTACCCGATACGTGTGTGTGTGTGTGTGTGTGTGTGTGTGTGCATTCTCTCTGACATACACACCGCCACATAAGCAGCGAGCACCGCCATGTACTTTTATGGGAACCAACCATTTTGGCTGTTTGTTGCTATGTTCCCTCTTCTCAGGTCATATTGCTAGGACTTGGCCTTTGTGGTTGAGGTCAGTGATGTGGAGCAGTGCAGGTACAGGGCCAGGGAGGGATCCCTCTGACAGAGGAAGCAAGCAGGGATGTGGGCCACATCTGTCATCCAAACAGCCTGTCTGGAATGTCAAAAATTATTTCTGGCAGAGGGACAAAGGCCCTGAAGGGGCTCTTCTGATGCTTTCATGATGTCACCTGCTGAATTTTCATTTATTCACACTATTTGGTCTATAGTTATTTCCTTTAGTTTGACACATTTCTATTCTTACTGCTTAGTCACGTCAGTCCATTATCTACTGCACTAACAACCTCAGCCAGCCATAACACTGTGGCACAAGTAGCAGATTCCAGTGGATTAATAGTACAGTGTGTTTTAGCTCCCTCTTATGGTTGTTGACAGAACTGCAGAATGACACAAGGGTTCTGGGTTGTTCTTGAATTACTGGAAAGGGTGGGCTAAGGATAGGCTGTCGCAATGGTGGGGAAATAAAGATAGGTGGGAGTTACTAAACAACACTGTTTTTCCCCCTCACTTGTAATGCCATTGCTTTTCACTGGTACCTTACTATGTTGAGTCAGATGTGTAGGGACCCTTGGATGGTTTTGTTTGGTTGTCTCCCTGTCTTGATGTGTAGCTAGCCAACTATGTCCTTTCTTCCTTTTTTTTTACATAATATGTATTAACTGTTTCTCTTGTTTTTCCAGGACCGTTTTGCAGAGATCTTTGGGAAGGATGCTGCAGCCAACAGCAGGAAGTCTCAGGAGAGCTTTAAGAAGTGGCTGCTGGCAGGAATGACGCTGGTTACAGGAGTTGTCGTTGGGTCTCTTATTGCTCAGAAACGCCTGTGAGAACAACAACCACAGACTCCATTATGTGTGGGGGAAAAATAAAGTTTTTTTTTTTTCTTCCTTTAAACATCTTCCTTGATTTGCCAAGAAAGGACATTTATGTTTGAACCTTATATCCCATAATGCACTGAGGACACAAACTGTTGAGGCCACTGAGTGTCTCTGTTACCCTCATCAAACTCCTCCAAACAAAAAAACAAAACAAAGGAGGGTAGAACGGTCTGGGTTTTCTTTGTTTACTCTTGCCTGTCATTTCTCCAGTTGCTGTATTAATTACATTTTACAAATTTACTTTAATTTTGTATGCTGTGCTCCATTTATAGGGAATGTTCAAAGATCAGAAACTGATACCAGAAAATGAATCCAGATCCAATAGTGTTTGATCTGATAGGATTAGTACTTCCCATCACTGAGGTTTGTCTGATGCTCGTCTCTGACCTCCACTGGTATGAAGGTCGTTGTATAGACTGACAGGGATAAAGGATGTAGTCAGTCTGTAGACGATCCAGAGGTATGGAGTGAGACATGGTTGCTTTGTAGATACAGTGCCTCCCAAACATCTAACCAGCAAAATATGACTATTTCACTCTCAATAATTTAAAAACATTGTATTAAAAAAAAAGGTTATGAGATTATAGTAAATTAATGAGTGATTCAGACAGTTTTCAGTCTTGATGCTAGCTCTGTCATAACAGGTGATTTTGCTCTGATAAGAGTAAGTTCATTGAATTTTCTGTGTATGTGTTTTTAACATTCTAAACCATTAAAACCCATGTGATAATTCTCTGTCCGGATGGTGGTAAATACATACCTGAAACACAAGTGTGTTGGCTAGCCAGATAACACCAGGTGCATTTTACAACACCAATAGCCAGTGATGAAGAGTAGTTATCTACCTTCTGTTGGTACATGCTCTGTTCTTTCGTGGCTAAAAAGATTCAGTATTCACAACTTGCAACACAGCCTTGTGATAATGTTTAGTAAATAAGACTGAAGAGGAATAGAATTGTATTTATTGGGCTTATAGATCCGTGAGATGTGACATACTGCTGGCAGACATGCTTCAAAGACAGACCCCTTTAACCTGCCACCTTCATTTTCACACAATGTGGCACCATTAATGTATGTTCTACCCGTCATTGCAGCTGATGGTATGTGTCACTCAACACCAGAACACCTGCTACTGAGCACATCTGCCAGATCTAGTAGACAGACTTTACTTTGTTTCCCATACATCTTTACACACGGTCTGTCAGGAGGGCGTTTGACTAGCGGTAATAGTTTCATGCTCCGTGAGCGGGCTGGTTGGTTCATTCAGGAGAACTCGAGTGGATGAGGACAATGGGAGGAGTGCTGAGACGGGTGCAACCTCCTTCCTCACATCCTGACCCTTTTCCTTTCAGGGAATGGAGCCTGAGGGAAGTAGGGTTCCTCTGATTCTGCAGGTAGACCGTTGGAAACCCAGACCTCTGAGACTTCCATCAGCTAGGGGCTCCTGTTTGGAGTAGTTTCCTAGGTTTCAAAGCTGGAATAATGCTTTTTCATTTGCTGTGTTCTTTCCACATTTTATTTGAACAGTAGCAGGGCTTTTCTTTTTTTACTTCAGGCATGTCGATTAGCATTTTAAATGCTTTTTTTTGTCAAAGTCCTGGTGTTTGTTTATTCACCCCATGGTCTCTGCATTTCATGCCAAATGTCATTTGTTTGTCATGTTTTGAGCAGAGATAAATAAAGGACTGCCAATAACCCCCATCATATCGGTTTAGAGAGACAGTACATGTCCCTCCAGGGTATTGAATGTCATGTGCAGCATGTATTTAGGTGTACCATCACCCTTAGGCTCTTCACACTTTTCTGTCCCTGATTATTTTCTTGCTGATATCACGAGAACACCGTATTGGCTTCACTGGGGTCAAAGTTTCAATTATACCTATGAATATAGGCAACTGTAGAGAATTATAGAATCTAAGTATATTTGCCATGAACACCACTAAATATCTGCCAAGTGATCATAAACATCCACCATTTCATCACAGGTCTGATTAGATCCATTCCAAGACAGTATATATTTTTCTAGTGCGTGCCTCACAAAAGCTGCTTGCAGTCTCTTTCTGCAATGTGATCTGTGTCACAAGAAGTCCTTTCCACCTGTGTGTGTGTATATATATATATACTCTATGGCAAATATTTGCAGGAGGCACAACACTACATATAGTAGTTATTTAAAACTATTAGAATAGTAGCATAGCTTAGCAACCTATTTAAAACATTTGACTGAAATGTTATTTATATTTGATGTAAAGCATAGTGTCCTTTCGAATGGCCTTAAATTCCATATTTGAACTTGTGTGTTTGTAAATCATTGTTTTTAGGGTTATTTAACTGATAATATAAATACATTTTATTTCCCCATTGATAGCTTAAGGCTTTTTCTGTCTTACAATTGTCTTAGATTACATACAACTGAATAAAGACCAATGTGAAACATCGAAAGAATTGCATTTTTATGTTGGTGTTTATGAAGATTAGGTGAAACGTCAGAAGACTAAAAACGTTTCCAATGTTTATAAATATTGGAGGAAAACCTCATACTAGCTCTCTATGAGACTGATTTACAACCTGGATACCAGGTGAACAGAATAATCTACCAGGTGAAATACAAAACAGCGTTAAGTAAACAAGACCGCGCCCACCAGAAAATCACGGTTGATGATGCCAGTTGTATCGTGTTGTATCCTTAGTGCTTGTGCACGAAGCTGATTATTTGCATTTCAGAACCACTCAAATAAACCATACCATTTAAAAAAATAAAAAATGCTCACGCGTTAAATCACTACGTAACGAATAAATTAAGACTACTATTTTTGAGATTGACAGTGAGTTATAGGTGTAGTAGTGCAACATGCTCAATGCATGCCATAATTTGGCGCGCTTCGTCGTTGCTAGTAAAAATCTATTTAGCTAAAGACAGGAAGATTTGCTGTTAAATGACTAAGAAAAATTACAAATAGTACTCTGATTCAACAGCTCCCTCGCGTAGCCTACACACAAATGCATCATTATGATTCTGCCGAGTCCATGCGCAATTGCCGCCTTGACACCATATTAACAGCCATCTTTTACGCCTCACTTGTTACCTGTTCATGATTGCTGGGTGCTTTAAGTCGATCTAAGTGCTATTCCAGGTGCCTGTTTAGGAATCCACAAATGGCAAAAAATAAAAATGTTGCATGAAACTGCTCGTTGAGGGCATTTATTGGCTAGCGGACTGAGACGCCAAACTACGGAGAAGTACCAGATACATTAAACCCGAAGGGCGATGACACTTGAATGGCATCTTTTTTGGCTTTCTACAAAAATGTTCACAAGAAAACGCCAAAACGATACCTGCAGAGCCACTCTTGTTTTACTATTACCATGTCCAGGGTCTCGAAAAACCCGTTAATTGAACTGCACGGTATGGTACTGTGCGTCTCACAGAGCTGCATTGTAGTTCTTATTTTCTATTACTGTCTATCGTAATTACTCAGTAATGGTTTTGTATGTTGCTGTAATTTAACGCATTACTCAATATGGATTTTTAACATTAATTATCTGGCGGGATCAAGTAATGCCACAATAGCCAGTTAAAGAAACTTGCATTGAAGATGCAATGGAAAAGCAATTAAATCGAAAATCGTTAACGGCATCTTGATTGCAAACTTGAATTACCCAAAATGTCTACTGTACGTTTCAGAATTACAGGAATTCCTGTTGTCTCAGACCATAGAGAGGGACAGAAGGAAGCAATCCAGTTTTATTCATTTATTAAACAGCAAAAGGATAGATTCGGATGGACAGTTTGCTAAACAGGTTCAAGGTTCACTTTCAACACAGTGGTCCGTCTGTTTCTTTACTTCCATTGTTTTTTCTCGTAGTCCCACTTTGCAGAAAATCCCTCAATTGGGTTGATCCGCATGTCCAGCATCCTTTGGACCTGCTTTGCCTGCCAGTCCTCTCCAAAGGTTGGAGGTTGGGGTGGATAAACTGAGAGACAATGGAGAAAAGCGTGACAAAACAGTATTTCCCAACTCCAGTACTCCGGTAACGTGCCGCGTTTCCCCTGGTGCTTTATCCCGGTACCAGGGCTGCACCGGAGACTAATGTTCATGTTGGCTTCAGACTAGTTTCCACTATACTTTTGCTACCGAGGACTTAAGGAGGGACTCACGCGGAGAGGGAGGAGTAAATTATCCACGCGATTAGGTTTTCCGGTTACGAAAAGTAAAAGGCGAAATTTTTCTTGTAGTAAAATAAACAATAACGCCATGCTCAGTTTTACAATACAGCGTTTGAACTTACGTATGAAAACATTTCTTCCTCAAACTCCTGCGACCGGCTACTTCACCTACACTCGTGAGTCTGCAACTAAACCAGTTTAAGTATTTTGTCAAAACTATCTAGAAGGATTTGGGAGAATTTTGGTAATTATAGTGTTGTTGTAGGTTCTGCAGACTACGTCTCAGTCTCAGCGCTCCGTTTCTATGGAGTCAATGGCATCGTATCACCTTCGGTCGTTCCAACTCATTCCGTTCTGACCCTTTGCTTCCCTGTACTGTTGGTTTATTTTATCAGAGATCTGTTTTATATCGTTTTCACGGCCCGTAACGCGTCAGTCCGCAAACCCCGCCCCGCCTGATGTCCACCAGAGACGTCAAACTAATAGCGTTGCGCCGGTAGTCATTCATTGTCAATGAAGCAATCCAAAAAAGGTGCGTTTGGTGTAACGCATGCGTTCAATAATTTTAATTTGTCCGTGGTTTTACTGTTGCGATGGTACGAGGAAAGTTCCCAATGAAAGGAGTACGTGGCAACGAATGGCACATAGCCAGACCAATAAACTGGCACGTTTATCAAACGTTATATTATTTACAATGTTAAACTGTTCAAGCTAAATGGGCTAAATAAATTTTCTCAAGTGGCTACAGTAGCCTACCTAACCAACTCAAAAACTAAGTAGATAGCGGAATGTTGATGTTAGCTAGCATTGTATCATGCAAACCATTCTGCTCTAACTAGGCTGAATCACCAGCACCTGTTATCAACAATTATAGCAGGCTCTCTCATTCAACTGTGCAGATATAACTAGTAGCAATCCTGCTACAGGCAGCATTTTTGGAGTTGATGTCCCAGTGGCAATAGGCCCTATGCACTTCTGTCAATATAGAGCAGGTTCTCTAGAGACTGCAAAAATAGTCTCCCTGCTTCCATCTGTATACCTTGCAAAAGCAAATGTGCGTCACGTACAAAAAAATACGTACTCTAAATGTTGATTATCTGGTGGACATCAGGCGTCAGTCCTAAAGTCTGGGGCTTGGCACCAAAGACCAGGCTACTCGGCCATGGCCTGGTGGCTGACTGGCCTGTCTCAGTGGAAACAGAAACATCTAGACTTCAGGGTAAAGCACCAGTGGAAATACGGCACAACAGTACTTTTATTGCAGCCCCAGCCATGCACAGCTGATTCAACTTGTCAACTAATTTTCTGGCTCTCATTGAGTTGAATTGGGTGTGCATGTCCATGGCTACAACAAATTTGAGCTGTTGGGGGTACTTGAGGACTGGAGTTGGGAACCACTGTCAGAATGAGACCATGCAGCGACTGCTACAACATCCTTTCAGTTAGAAATCTTACCATAGAGGCCCTGCCAAAAGACCACCAGACCAGTAAAGCCAAAGACAAAGAACATTCCACCAATGACAGTCTTCCACTCCTGGGAGGGCCTCTTCATCTCAGGATAGGTGTGGTTGAACTTCAGCCTGTACACTAGGATAGAGAAAGATGTTATGTAGGACCAAAGACAGTTGATAAAGTAACGAAACAGGCACTTACAAGCAATTTTCTCCTCCTTGGACAGTGCACTCCAGGGCCCCTTTTCCTTCTGTTTCAAGCTCTTATCTGTAGCATCAAGGACATCCTTCCACGGTCTGTCTGGCAGAGGCGTGTCCGGGCGATCCGAATAGATTGGCTGTGACATGTCCAGCTGGTCAGACACCTCTTCAGTAAAGGAGGGATAGGACACATTATTGGACATGGAAAGTGTCGGTCAAGCAGTATCTGAGGGGGTGAAAGGTCATTTGAGGGGAGTCTGCCAACTTCAGATGGCGCCACACTGGGAGCATCCTGTTGGGCAATACTGGAAATGTTTCTACAAACATTGGCAATAGGTATAGTCTACAAAACCTTGTCCAATTTTGTTTTTAACATTCTACTTTTTGGAACCAAAAACTGATGTATACAATTTGCCCAGTTCAATTTCACTGGACTTTGGGTGTAGAAGTGATGCCTCTACATCTTTGTTTTTTCTGAGCCCAGGTCTGTTATCTTTCACCCCTTAAGTCAACACCACCATCAGCTGACGAAGAGAGCAACAGCATAGAAGTCTGTGCCAAAACCCCCCCTGACTGAATAAAGTTAGGTGAAATCCACAACATCTAAACTGACAATTCTTTTTGATAAGAATTTGACAAACTGGAAGTACATGTTCCTTCACAGACAGTTATGGATGCCATGTTATAGCAGAGAATACCATGACTGGCAGTCCCCAAGCCACTGTTCAGTGGCACAACAACACGCCTGGAAAACATGCACCTCACATGTCCTAGATGAAGCATCTATAGACGGGAGAAAGACAGGACAAGAATAGTCAGTTTAAATGCCATAAAAACCAAGCCTATTAATGAACATTAAAGGCTAATTCAAGTTGATGAACATAAAAGTCTAATTTGCTAGAGCATGACAAAATCATATGAAAGATAACTGTAGTACCTCTAAATTGTTTATGGCTCAAAAGCACAATTTTACCTTTGTTAAATGGTTGGTTATTTCTTGACACTTCTTTATAGGCCATACACTGATTTACTAATCATGGTCACCTGTGCACACCAGCAGGAAATATCACAGGGATTACATGCACCTGTCTCTGACATGGAATTGACTTTTACACTCCACAAAAATAATGGGCAGGATGAATAATACAAAACTTCATAAACTTTTTAACTTTCGATTTATTTATACGACAGGTCTGGAAATCCGTTTTGCATTACTGACTGTAGAAAACCGTATAAACTGTTATAAGTATGTGTTTGCTCAGCCATTTGCTGGCACGCCTACCTATTGGTCACATTCACCTGCTCATCATGCACGAACCCATGGCTAGTGGCTGACAAATTGCTATATGATGTGGTTAGCTGATATGTAAAACACCTATCCAGGAATTTCTCAGGTGTCAGCGAGATCTGAGCTGAACTTCTACTGCTTCTCTACCATGTCATCTTTACATCTACATTTTATGCTGACAGTCTGTACATTTACCTCATCGTCAATGTATTTCAAATCCAAAATATCTGTTCACATACTTTGTGTTCACTGTAATTTTAACTTTTCTTAATGTATACTATGATGTCTGTGTTATTTGTCTTTATGAGGCTGAATAACAATATAATTTCATTAATATTTCTATATGTTTAGTTGAACCACATAATCTCTACAAGTTAACACAAAAATATGAATAACATTTGATAATCTTGTCAAATTGTGATATTAAAATAACACTCTAAGAGGGTGTAATGTATCACAACAGGGTAAAAAGCAATACAAGCAATTGTAATTTAACAGACAATATGCTTCTAAACATAACACATACTGACATTAGTTATTTATTATAGATATTTTCTAAAAAGATTTCCACGACCAGAATCTAATAGGGTGGAAAGTGATTTCAAATATAATAAAACTAAATACAATATTCATTGAACATTTGTTTTTGATGAAATATATTTTAACTAGGACTACAAAACAACAACACCTACATTCTCTGAAATACTTACAATTCCCTTTCAACATCAATATTTTTGTGGTTTTACGGTTAAGGACACCAGCCCTCATAATAATTTGCTTTGTCTGTTTACGTCTACAGTTGTGTGAAGATGTTTCCATTATCAAAACATATATTCCAAATTGTAGAGAAGGGTATTTTCAAAGATGTTGCTAAAGAGTTTTTTATAAAAGGTCATGAAAGTAATTGATGCCTAATTATTCTGACAAACTTGAAAAAACTATACATCAGTGGGAAAATACTGCTGTTAGATTTGGTTCATAAGAACATATTATCCTGATCAACTTACATGAGCAACTAGGGTTAAATACCTTGCTCAAGGGCACAACAAAGACATTCATTTTTTCACCTTGTCAGCTTGTCATCAGAACCAGCAACCTCTCATTCACTGCCCCTGTGCTTATAGTCATAAAGCATTATAGCAGTATTTTCTGTTTATAATTGACATAGGTTGTTTTCCTTTAGTCAATATGCATTTCTCTACTAGCATATGATTGCATTCAAATGGTATTTATGACTAAATTAACAGCTGGCCGTTTCCCTCTCCTTATTTGTTTATGAATGCAGCATTATTTCAGGAAGAAGTGAATGGCTGAGAAGGAGAATGGGGAAAGTGTGTTGAGACCAGTGCCACCACCAACTCATGTTCTGACCCTCCTCTGCTTCAGGGAACAGAGCGAGGAAGTAGTGGGATCTCTTGTGTTGCAGGCCGACAGATGGAAACCCAGACCTTTGTGATGTTTACCGTACATTGACCAGATGCTTCTATTTCACAGCGCTGTCCAAGCTTCCAGAATTGGAACGATACCCTATCAATCACTTGCTGTGTTGTCCCCTCACCTTTTTATTTAATTAAACAGTGTAACATAGCTATGTTCAGGTGTGGTGCAAGTCTCTAGACTTGTTTGCTTTATATTTATTTATATTTAATAGAATGTAAAATAGACTGGAATAAAATGAAATAAGATTCCAAAGTACTTGTCATCTTTTGGGCAAAGATGAATAACAAGACATTAAGTCACCAACACCCTATACATTACCATTGTCATTTCTGAAAATGCTTACCTGTACTTACATTATCCTTTAAAAAAAGATGACTAACAAGCAAATACTGCTACCACTGATCACTCGACTCTAGGTAGTAAAACTAGAATTAGTTGTTATTCTTAGCCAGATTTAACGATGAATTCCAAGTATTTGTATGTATTATCCTACTGTCAGACCCAGAAAAAGCTACTTTCTTCGGTAATGTGAACTTTGTCTTAAATATGTTTCCTCTATCTATGTGTGTGTATGCTTGTGGAAATAAATCCATTCATGAGGCACAATAAGGAATCAAATCAGCATTGACAGAAGTATAACTATACTATGAATTTAAAACAATGATTACAATCTCAACATAGCTAAGTAACATACTTAACATACATATTAACATACACTCACCTAAAGGATTATTAGGAACACCATACTAATACTGTGTTTGACCCCCTTTCGCCTTCAGAACTGCCTTTATTCTACGTGGCATTGATTCAACAAGGTGCTGAAAGCATTCTTTAGAAATGTTGGCCCATATTGATTGGATAGCATCTTGCAGTTGATGGAGATTTGTGGGATGCACATCCAGGGTATGAAGCTCCCGTTCCACCACATTCCAAAGATGCTCTATTGGGTTGAGATCTGTTAACTGTGGGGGCCATTTCAGTACAGTGAACTCATTGTCATGTTCGAGAAACCAATTTGAAATGATTCGAGCTTTGTGACATGGTGCATTATCCTGCTGGAAGTAGCCATCAGAGGATGGGTACATGGTGGTCATAAAGGGATGGACATGGTCAGAAACAATGCTCAGGTAGGCCGTGGCATTTAAACGATGCACTAAGGGGCCTAAAGTGTGCCAAGAAAACATCCCCCACACCATTACACCACCACCACCAGCCTGCACAGTGGTAACAAGGCATGATGGATCCATGTTCTCATTCTGTTTACGCCAAATTCTGACTCTACCATCTGAATGTCTCAACAGAAATCGAGACTCATCAGACCAGGCAACATTCTTCCAGTCATCAACTGTCCAATTTTGGTGAGCTTGTGCAAATTGTAGCCTCTTTTTCCTATTTGTAGTGGAGATGAGTGGTACCCGGTGGGGTCTTCTGCTGTTGTAGCCCACCCGCCTCAAGGTTGTGCGTGTTGTGGCTTCACAAATGCTTTGCTGCATACCTCGGTGGTAATGAGTGGTTATTTCAGTCAAAGTTGCTCTTCTATCAGCTTGAATCAGTCGGCCCATTCTCCTCTGACCTCTACCATCAACAAGGCATTTTCGCCCACAGGACTGCCGCATACTGGATGTTTTTCCCTTTTCACACCTTTCTTTGTAAACCCTAGAAATGGTTGTGCGTGAAAATCCCAGTAACTGAGCAGATTATGAAATACTCAGACCGAATTTCAGAGACAAAAATAATCTTAGATGTAGTGTAAACATTGGAATTGGGTTTTCAAAATTCAAATAGACTGATATCAATGTCATCAAATAATCCGTTCCCTTACCAACCTCGGGTTTGCCTATTCGCCTTGTCTTAACATAATGCAGCAAAAAATAAAACAGCAAACTCACCATTGACCTGCTCAATGAAAGCCATTGCAATCGTTTTTTTTTTTTTAATAGAGCAGTTTAGCAGTTTAAGTAAAATGTTTTCAGACAAATGTATCTTTTCCTCTCAGCATAATGTGTTTATATTAGTTAAGCAACACTTTTTTTTAGAATAGAAATTATGTTCTGTGAGAACTAAAAATGCCACATTGAAGACTTTCCCAGTGAGGGGACTAAATAATGTGGGCTACTGTGTTGTTAGGACCAAAGGCAACAGTACATCCCATAACTCTCACAGGGTCAATCCATTCACATTACCACAGGAAGACTGAGGACAAACAGCCCATAATGATCAACTCTTATTTTCTCAGAAATATGGAGAGAAAATGAAGTCATTTATTAATTAATAAGAGGAAGGATTCAGATAGATGGATAGTTGGCTGAACACAGGTTCAAGGTTCACCTCCTTCAACACAGTGGTCCCTCTGTTGACCTGCTTTCTTTACTTCCATTGTTTTTTCTCGTAGTCCCACTTTGCAGAAAACCCCTCAATTGGGTTGATCCGCATGTCCAGCATCCTTTGGACCTGCTTGGCCTGCCAGTCCTCTCCAAAGGTTGGAGGTTGGGGTGGATAAACTGAGAGACAATGGAGAAAAGCTTGAGGATGGAATAATCACACACCCGTGTGTGTGATACTGGCTTGTGTATGTACACGGTATCAATTATTTGGATAATCAACCATTGGAAATGTTACCATAGAAGCTCTGCCAAATGACCACCAGACCAGTAATGCCAAAGAAGATGAACATTCCACCAATGACAGTCTTCCACTCCTGGGAGGGCCTCTTCATCTCAGGATAGGTGTGGTTGAACTTCAGCCTGTACACTAGGATAGAGAAAGATGTTATGTAGGACCAAAGACAGTTGATAAAGTAACGAAACAGGCACTTACAAGCAATTTTCTCCTCCTTGGACAGTGCACTCCAGGGCCCCTTTTCCTTCTGTTTCAAGCTCTTATCTGTAGCATCAAGGACATCCTTCCACGGTCTGTCTGGCAGAGGCGTGTCCAGGCGATCCCAATACATTGGCTGTGACATGTCCAGCTGGTCAGACACCTCTTCAGTACAGGAGGGATAGGACACATTATTGGAGATGGAAAGTATATGAGTCAGTTAAATAATTGTGACGAGATAGGAAAACCCAGCAGGCTCCCAGGACCTTGAGTACCTCTGACCTGATTAGCCATGATTAACACATTTTTTTTTAGGAACAAGAGTTTTACAGAAACCAATCCTGTTAGATTTCTGTTAGACGTCCCATACAGGATTTTCATTTCAACACGTCCACTAGTAAGAATCCTAAAGGATGGTTCCCTATAATTGTAACTATGGTGGGCCTGAACAATAAATCAGTCTACAAGTGTTATATTCCTTAACTTGACAGTTTTAGCATACAGTTAAACCGATAATACTGTAAATGTATATTTTTTCCCACAGTCTCTCATGCATGCAGTTCAACATGAATACCATGGTGCCCATGGGTGGACAGCCTGGCTCCACTGTCAGTCAGTGCCACCATGGCACGCCTAGTAAGCAAGCACCCAACGCGTCCTAGTTTCAGGTGAAGCATCTGAAAGACAAGTAAGGGAGAGATATAGGAGAAAATGTGTCCCAACAAAATTAGCTTCCACATAGCTGGTTGGGGTAATCCTGAATCCCCTACAGTGGCATAGTGAAAATTATTTGAACAGTAACAAAACTCTCCTTCAACACGATACCATAAACATTTCAAAAGCTTTTTTGCCTGTAAAAAGCAAGTCAAATCCATATATTGTGTTACTAGGCCACTAAACAGTTAATGAGAAAAATAAGCATACGTTCACCTTCATAAAATGATTGAGAATTGAATATGACAGTTGTCATAGGCTAACTGTTGCCATAGTGCTTTGGAGCCACTAGGCTCTTTAAAGGTCTTGTTATGGTTCATTACTGTATTACCAAAGGTACGTTGGATGATATCCAAATCCAGGCTTTGTCTGGACACTTAATCATCCTTTACAGTTAAGTACACCTTAGCCCACCTGTCCAGGCGTACAGTAAACTAGACCAGGGGAAGATTCACATACACACACACACACATTGAAATTCAAATAAAAGATAAAAACTTGCACTTGGTAAACACAAGCAGCCATGTTGCCACATCTCCAATGACCTCCACACACAGTTGGACATTCAGACACACAGATCATGAAAAAAATTCATGAAAAAAGGAAGATTTTCAGTGCTGAAGTGTTTTCCAAAAAAGGAACTGTAATACAGATTTTTAGGAAACATTTTTTTGGAGACTTTCTGTTAACACACTAGGTGGCTGGATGCCCAAATGCATTTTCTTGAAAAGGCAATGTGATAAAACTATTTGCGTCCAAATATGCTAATGCATTCAGTGAAGAAAATCCCATTTATAGTAGCCTGAGCTGAAATGTTAGAAATAATTGCATAAATTATTATATATGCATTATATAAATGCATTTCAAACCATTTTCGCAGATGTCTTAAATGCCTGTCTGCAGGATCTGTTAGACATGTCCAGCCCTGACCAAAGCCATGGGTTGAAATAACCCTCCCCCCCAAACCCAGTCTTCTTTTATCCCAGAGGTTCTGAAACCATCAGGTACTCACATTTTTCTTGAGAAAGTGGACCTTAAAAAAATACACAAAAAAAGCGCCCCCTCTTCAGCAAAAGCCTGCTTTGGCGAACTCCCTTTATCTCAGCCTTGCTTCTTGTCAAACATTCACACTGGCCAGGAAAAACTGTGTGGGAGGGTGAAAGAAGGGGAAGGAAATAGGCAGGAGAGGGCGTGTGAGAGCAGAGCTTAGAACGAGACAGACTGAAGAAGTTCAAGTAAACAAGCTGGGAAATCTTGTGACGCTGCTGGCAGACTAGACTGGGGCTAGGGTTGCACTGTGGGATCTACTTTAACACACTCCATATTTCAGGCTCACGTCTCCTCTCAGTTCACTCTGTTTAATATTTGTATATGTTACCTTCACAGATCTTAACGGAGAACTCCATAGTGACACAGAAACAGGGAGCCTTTGGAATCCAGATCACTTTGTTTCTATTTCTAGAGGGAGGAGGAAAAGAGCTACATTCTTAGAAATGAAGAAAAAACATCTTAGGGTGACAAAGAGTCACAGAGGCCATGTGAAAGAGTGCAACCAAGAGGCAGGGACAAAAAGTCAGCAAATGAGAGCTGTCACAGTGTGTTATAATAATACAGTTAAATTTTTGGTAAGTACAGGGCGGATTTAGATTTAACCCTGTAGGGCCGGGACTAGCAGTACCCCTGGCATTCCCCCTGTTCTGTTGCTGCTATTTGATCCTCTGGATGATAACCAACTGCATGCATATGGCACTGAGAGGAGAAATTAGGGAGTGGCAAGAAGAGTTGGACAGGCAGTTTGTACAGTAATGGTTCATTCCAATAAGCTAACTGACTGGACCCAGATTGCCCATTTTAAAAGACATGTTTTTCTCCAACCTAGTTGTGGACCTGCAATCCAAACACTGAAGGATTTTAAAATGTCTAGATAATTTATGAAATTACTTTTGTGAAACTAGGAGTAGCGGCCCTACTAAGGTCGCTACAGTATATACAGTTATGCTAAAAAGTTTGCATACCCTTGTAAAATGTAGAATATATGTACCATTTCAAAAGAAAAATGAGTGAGCATGCAAAACATCTTATTTCTTAAGGGATTCACATTCAACTGTAGGTCATAACAGAATGGCACAATCATAAAACAAAACAGGGCAACAAAGAAAAAAATTAACTGACCCCTGTTCAAAAGTCTGCATACCCTTAGTTCTTAATACTGTGTATTGCCCCCTTTAGCATCAATAACAGCGTGCAGTCTTTTGTAATAGTTGTCTATGAAGCCCCGAATTCTTGCAGGTGGTATAGCTGCCCATTCATCTTGGCAAAATGTCTCCAGGTCATGCAAAGTCTTTGGTAAATCTCCCCAGAGTGGCTCAATGATATTATGGTCAGGAGACTGATGGCCACTCCAGAACCAGGTGGTATTCTTGTCACGGTGCAGTGAGGATCAGTGCCACCGTCCCGTACACCGCCAGTTCCCATCACTCCACAAACACATCCCGGACTTGTCTTCCTGTCACGTCTTCAACTATTCACACCAGGTCCCAATCATCTCGTTAGTATGTGTTTAAATGTT
This sequence comes from Esox lucius, assembly GCF_011004845.1. Lineage (NCBI taxonomy): Eukaryota > Metazoa > Chordata > Actinopteri > Esociformes > Esocidae > Esox > Esox lucius. The sequence continues at coordinate 17,407,975 of NC_047580.1, read as the reverse complement.
TCCCTTCTGCTCCCCACATTTGTCGATCATTGTTGTTGCTGTCTGCCTGTAACTCGTGATTGTTTTGTTTGCTGTTTAAGGTTTCAGCGCCTTTGTTTTTCTTGAGTTTTTGTGTGCTCTGTGTTTTTTTTTTTCTATTAAACACGACTGCATCGAGTGTATTCGCCTGTGCCTGGTTCCTCCACTACCGCCACCATCGTTACAATTCTGTTCACTATAGGCCATATTGACCCCTTTCCTAACAGAGCGCCTATAGTTGTGACCATAAAGCTCTATTTTGGTCTCGTCACTTCAAATTAGTGTGCCAGAAGTTGTGAGGCGTGTCAAGGTGTTGTCAGGCATATTGTAACCAGGCTTTTTTGTGGCATTGGCACAGTAAAAGCTTCTTTCTGGCAACTTGACCATGCAGCTCATTTTTGTTCAAGGATTGTCATAATGTGCTCCTTGAAACAACCGTTTTCCAGAGCAGCCTGTATGCCTCCTGAGGTTACCTGTGGGTTTTTCTTTGTATCCTGAACAATTCTTCTGGCAGTTTTTGCTGAAATCTTCAATGGTCTACCTGACCTTGGCTTGGTATCAAGAGAGCCCTGGATGTTCCACTTAAGTGATTGAACAGTACTGACTGGGTTTGGATATCTTTTTATAACCTTTTCCATCTTTATAAAGTTACATTACCTTGTTACACAGGTCTTTTCAGTTACAGCAGGGCCCCATGGCTCAGTATCTAGCCTGCTCAATGCTTCCACATGAGAGCTAACAAACTCATTGACTATTTATCACCTGTAAACTAGACCAGTATATATTCAAGGGTATGTAAACTTTTGATCAGGGCCATTTGGGTGATTTCTGTTATCATTCTGATTTAAAAAGGAGTCAAACTGTGACAATAAATGGCTTTATATGATCACTATCCTTAAATAAAAGAAAATGTATTTGCATGATCAGTCATATTTTTTAAAATCAATGCCAACATTTCACCATTTCTGCCACGGTATGCAAATATGAGCACAAATGTATGTATAAACTGATTTGCACATTTATCCTGGGATTGTGATTGGTGATTTTTAATAGCACTCCTAAATGAACACTCACGTCCAATAGACCTAAAGATAAATGTATGTTACTTTCAGAAACTTTGCCAAAGAGTAAATCTGTTCTTTATGGTCCAGCACATGTTCCTTCAGCTCTATTTAACATATAGTTTGATACGTTTGACTTATATACTCAATGAATCTAAGCCTAAACATTGCCAATTGTTCTGTTGTTCATATTATAAATAACAAAGAATACAATGTATTGACATTTCATCATTTTATGTTTACGGTTCTAATTTATTGAGACGCCCGACTCTGATCTCACCCTGAGACTTCGATGTCTCTGATATATCACCACCAATCACAAAGAAAATGAAGTGTGAAACAGGTAGGCTGCAGAGCGTTGAAAAGTAAACCCCTTTTCTTGCAGTAACCCCGGGTTCTTGTTGTAAACGAGGTGTTCTCACTTGGTACAAAAGTCAAATAACAAATGTTTTAGCATGCTTTTAACGAACAATGTACAAATTGTGGAGTTTCATCACATTTACTTGTGGTTTCCAAATTTTGCCACAAGATGGCAGAATCAATTTGTCTTTAGAATTAAAGGCATGACCACAGAGTGCCACTTAGGTCTGTAATGGATAAGAGGCATCTGCGTTGTATCAAGCAGTCTATCAGGAGACAGAAAACAAACTATAATCACATATCTTCAGTCCTGTAAAGGTTAGGCTACTAGAAATTGTTTCTCTGGATATGGTAAAAAGCCTCAAGCAGATAATGGTCTAACCTTTAATGACAAAACATTTCTGAAAGATAAAACATTTACAGAAGCTTTGAAGAATATATAAATGTCCTTCCTAGTCAATCAAGTGCACATATAGAGACATGCCTGCATATATATTGGTAGTGGATATTTAATACAAGATTCTGCATCTTAACCAATAGAAGATTTTCTGGGTTTCTTCCTGCTATACAGGTTAAGTTGACTGTTGGATACAACCATAATAGCTAGGAGTGCAAAGTGTAGGTGGACTGCCACCAATACATACAGTGGATATAAAAATCTACCAGTGGCGGCTACTGGTCTTTCAAAGAGGGGAAGCTCATTTTCGGCCTACATTATAACCCTCTGATGGTCTACATTTGTAGTGACACCAGACAATAAAATTTTATTTTGTAACAGAACAATTTTTAGTTTTTTTTACAAATATAATTTTACTCTGTTTATTAATGGCTTCGCTAAAATCAGGTCGACAATATTAGCACTGTCTGCCATATGAATGAACTATCTTAAAAAAATATATTAAACTTTGTAAAACTGAAACAAGGATTGTGGTGGAGCCTATAATTGTGTGAAATGTATGATGCAAAACGGCTAGCAATTTCGCCAAACAAATATCAAGAAATATTGCCGCAGTTCGTCTTACGAATACACTTCGTAAGACGAACTGCGATGGGACTGAGCGCGAAATAGCTTCAGTGACTTCTTATAGTAAAGACCGCTGTCAGTCAAAAGGAGATGCAGTTTGACAGATCGTCAGATCGTCAGATCCTCCAAACATCACGCGGAAGCCTGGAGTCCGGGCCAGCCCACTCCTCATTCACCCCCAGAGACGCTGAGCATCCATGGGCGGGACATAATCGCAGCATTTATCCAAATAGCGTCTACTTTCTGAGCACTGAAAAAAACTGTTCTAAGCAGCCCCATTGGGGCTGGGAAATGCACTGTGACGTTGCGGGATTGTATGAGAAGAAAATCGAGTCAGCCGACCTGTAGCCCATTCTGAACTAACTGGTTTTGGAGATGAACGTGTTTTAACGCATTTTTGTCAATAAAATGTTTACACAATAGTAAAGAATGAGACAAAGGTAAATCATATCAGAACCCTTAATGTGACTTATAATGTGAAATCATCAAGGGGGGAAAATGAAAAATTAAAACCTTAAAATAACTTTGTTGGATAAGTGTGCACACCCTCTTATAACTGGGGATGTGGTTGTGTTCAGAATTAACCAATCACATTCAAACTCATGTTAAATAAAAGTCATTACACACCTGCCATCATTTAAATTGACTCTGATTAATCACAAATACAGTTCAGCTGTTCTAGTAGGACTTTCCTGCATTTTCTTAGTTGCATCTCAGAGAAAAAGCCATGGTCCTCAGAGAGATTCCAAAGCCTCAGAGGGATCTCATTGTTGAAAGATATCAGTCAGGAGAAGGGTACAAAATAATTTGCAAAGCATTAGATATACCACAGAACACAGTGAAGACAGTCATCATCAAGTGGAGAAAACATGGCACAACTGAGACATTACCAAGAACTGGACGTCCCTCCAAAATTGATGAAAAGATGAGAAGAAAACTGGTCAGGGAGGCTTTTAAGAGGCCTACAGCAACATTAAAGGAACTGCAGGAATTTCTGGCAAGTACTGGCTGTGTGCTACATGTGACAACAATCTCCCGTATTCTTCATATGAATGGGCTATGGGATTGGGTGGCAAGACGGAAGCCTTTTCTTACAAAGAAAAACATCCAAGCCCGGCTGAAGTTTGCAAAAACAAACATCAAGTCCCCCAAAAGCATGTGGGAAAATGTGTCATGGTTGAACCTTTTGGCCATAATTCCAAAAGGTATGTTTGGCGCAAAAACAACACTGCCCAAAGAACACCATACCCACAGTGAAGCATGGTGGTAGCAGCATCATGCTTTGGGGCTGTTTTTCTTCAGCTGGAACCAGGCCCTCAGTCATGGTGGAGGGAATTATGAACAGTTCCAAATACCAGGCAATTTTGGCATAAAACTTTCAAGCGTCCGTTAGAAAGCTGAAGATGAAGTTCACCTTTCAGCACGACAATGACCCAAAGCACACATCCAAATCCACAAAAGCATGGCTTCACCAGAAGAAGATTAACGTTTTGGAATGGCCCAGCCAGAGCCCAGACCTGAATCCAATTGAACATCTGCGGGGTGATCTGAAGAGGGCTGTGCACAGGAGATGTCCTCGCAATCAGACAGATTTGGAGCACTTTTGCAAAGAAGAGTGGGCAAAGATGTGCCATGCTAATAGACTCCAACCCAGTGCTGAGTGCTGTAATAAAATCAAAAGGGGCTTCAACAAAGGATTAATTTAAGGTTGTGCACATGTATGCAACCATGTTATTGTGAGTTTTAAATTTTTCCCCCTCAAAGATTTCAGTTTGTTTTTCAATTGAATTGTTCACGTTATAGGTCACATTAAAGGTGGAAAAAGTTCTGACAAGGATATACTTGTGGCATATCCTTGACTCTCTTTGCAAAATCTTGGGAGAATGAAGGAAATCACGCCACCATCATGCTGCCATTATTTCCAACAGTGGTTTGGGGGGTGGATCCCAGAGTTTTGGTAGAAGATTGGAGAAGGATTGATCCAGAAATTAGCATAATGGGAGGAGCTAATATCATTGTATAACCATACTGTACAAAGGTGTGTTTCCAAAGTTTGGAAGTTTGTTCTGTAGACCAACATGAGTTGGTTGCTCTGCAGATCAGAATGGCTTTATTACCTTAATTAAGTCTACTATTGAATTCACAAATTCCTGAAAAAGGGGAAACATTTTCCACAACTTAATTGGAGGCACTTGCTGAGATGGTCAGGGATGCTAAATTGGTCTCTCCAAATTAACAAACACTGGGGGTCAGGTTGCACAAATAAATATGTGGCCACATTGAGTGTTAAGCAAGCATGTTCTTGCTTTTAGTATAATTGGTTTGTGTGACTTGACCCACCAGGCCATGCATGCAGACACACCACGCAAGGTCTCACCAAATTAAACCAACTATGCTGTCATTAAAGAATGGAGTTTTTGAATTCAATGTAAGGTGTATGTCTACTAACATACTGTAAACAATAACACAATGTAAACACATTTGTAGATAAGTCAGAGAGTTGCACCTAAGGAAGCCTGTCGAATATCACCCTACGTTTGGTCGTCCTAGAGGGTCTGCTTTCGGCAGGAAGTCCCCAAATCCGTCTTGGTAAGGCCACACAGAACAGAGATTGTGGGGCACCGTGGATACCTACCTAGCATGATAGAGGGCTGCTGAGGGTTTGGATGCAGTTTGGGAGTGTTGGACAGTTCTGTATTTATGACAGCTACCTGCAAACCGGGGGGGGGGGACTACCTGCAGATCAGGAAGAGACGGGTTAGACGTGAAATAAAGAAGGGAGAAGTTGGTCTGCCGATGAATGCAGAGTGAGTGTAAACACTTGTTGTTCGATTTGCCCAAGTGAGTGAATTAGGCCGTGAGGTGCCTAAGAGTGTGACTGAGTTAAGGGCTGTGAGGTGCCTGTATGTGTTTTTGAAATAAAAGGGCTGTGAGGTGCCCGACGTGTGTGAGCCCCATGGATGGGCATTACCATAGTGTTGATCTCTTTGGTAATGCTCTTTGTGTTTCAAAGAGAGCTGGACCTACAGAGGTGTGTGAAGCCTTATAAGATAACGTCTTCCTGCAAAGGGTGATAGGAGGAGGTTTGCTCTATAAGGGTTACTGAGGGTAAGAAGACCTGTATGGTAACGTCCTTCTGTTGATCTGGAAGGAGGCAGGGACCAGTAGACTGTGAGTATGAATGTGTATACGAAAGAGAATGTGTGTGAGGGAAGAGAATTCCTGTATGTGTGTAAGAAAGTGTGTGTGAAACGAGACTCTTTGGAAGTGATGTACATAGCGTGTATAGATAAGAATAAATGAGAAGGGAAACAGAGCCTGTAGGACTACCAGGGACAGAGAAATTAAGGTTTTATCATTGTGTTAGAAGATCATATAGGGTAAATGGTGAGATTACAATTACCTTGTGCAGTTGGGCTGTACGCTGCTAGCAATACTCGGCCCTCATTCAGGGGGGTTGCGGTTGGTGGGTGTCCCTTTGGTTGATGCCTGGCAATGTGGGTGGATTGATTTCCTGCCTGTTGGGCCCTGTCCGGGGCCTCCCCCGGGTAGGGCCACAGTGTCACCGGACCCCCCGGTCTCAGTTCCAAGGTGTTACGCTGCTATATTATTGTGCTGGGGGATATGAGGGATGTACTACTAACTTTTCTCAGTCTCCTCCAGTTTTAAATTTTAGGAGGAGATGAGGTCCTGGTCCACACCTGCGGATTACCTGGTTTGGGGGGCCCGTTGCTGTCCCTGTCCTTGTCAACCTGGTCATACTTCTGACCTAGTCTAAAATCAAATCAAAAAGACTCTGGATTTAGCCCAGAGTAATTAATTTATTAATCCAATTGGACTCTTAATATCTCACCCGGCACAGCCAGAAGAGGACTGGTCACCCCTCTGAGCCTGGGTCCTCTCTAGGTTTCTTCCTAAAAACCTAATTTAAATTCAGTAAGTTAATGCTATACTCTCCAGTCAAGGTTTTCACTTTGTGTTGTGCGAGATTCCATCTTTGTTTCTCACAAAGTAGGAGTCCTGGATCCTGCAACCTTGATACACTTTTCCAATAAAGGGGTACGTCACAAAGATGGCCCAGATCATTCCAAGGCCAAACCAAGCCCAGACCTGTGAGAGACTGCCTTGGGTTCAGAATAAGAATATTGGACACTGATGGTTCCAGCTACACCACAGTCAAGGAGAGGGTGAAGGAATGGAGAGACTGGTGGTTCCAGCTACACCACAGTCAAGGAGAGGGTGGAGGAATGGAGAGACTAGAAGATGCGGAGGACTGGTGCACCTCAGTGTTGCCTCAGCTATGTTATATTCATGACACAGTTACGCTTATCTGGGGCAAAGTCAACTAGCCTGTAGTTTTTCACATTAATATCTACCTATTGGACCGAACTGTGCATTTTGCCTGAGGACATGGCATAATGATATTCATTCTCCTGGACTTGGCGCTGCCATATCGGTAAAAATGTAACCATTAAGTTGCCGGGAACTTTTATCATCAGTATTAGAATCCATAGAAATGTGTCTTGGCAGACTTTGTTGCCAGGACAGCTGTGGGCACATTGTATGCGTAGCTTCAGGAGCTTTCCATTGGGTGTTCAGTGTGTCATGCTCCTCTGACCTCATACCTACAACCCAATACGAGAAGAGACCAAAGGCTCTGGAGTAACACATTCATATTGATTCACTTTATTATAATACATGTGTGCAACAAACATTTTGATGGATTTACAATATCCACTCTTATTTCTCTTCTGTTGTGCATATGGCAAGTTCATTCAACTTTCAACTTGGTTTTTGAAAGCAAGGCCACTGCCTTAGGTCTTGTGTGTGTTTGCATACCTTTGTGTGTGTGAGAGTTGCCGTCTTTTAATTCAGTAAAACATGAAGATGTGTTTCAATAAGGAACACATTAGAGGTTACATTTAGGGTAATGTTTTTGGGCATAATATTAGAATTAGGGATGCTTTTTTTGGTTTAGGAATTGCTATTTAGGGTTATGGTTAGATTAACTTTGAGCATAAAGGTTATGTTCTTTTTTATGTTAGTGTTAGGTTAAGGTTATGGTGGGGGGATGGTTTAGGTTTAGATCTAAGACATTTCTGGGTTAGGGTTAGGTTTAGGGCAAGGAGACGGAGAACATGGATTTCAGGGTTAGATTATGTTTCACGTCCCCACTAAGTTAGTTTGTGTTAATTTGTTTGCACACTTTCTATGTTAAAGATGCTTGATTAAAAACCTCCTGAAGTAGTTCTGGATGTAAAGGTAAAACTATTCTACATTGTGTTTTGGGTGGCAGGGTAGCCGTGAGAGAGACAGTTAATCGTAATTGCTCCCAGTTTGTAGCTTCAGATGTGTACTTAGCATACTTACCTGCTTAAAACATTTATAACATGAATCTATTATACATGTTTGGACTCACACAGACGGACACTCAGTCATTCCCTTTATAGTAAACAGTACAGTCAGACACTGTACATTGTATATGTACGGGGTAGGACGGTTTCAAGTCAAATTAGTTAAAAAGCATCAAACTCATAATCACATACTGGCATCTCCCACTCACCTAACAATCAATGAGGTAAATAACATAACGTCTTGAAAACCAATAATTTTCTTATTTACATTTGGGTTATCAATGAACAAGGTACACTGTACCAATCCCTCACAGAAGGAAACACACAACCTCTCAGGTGGAGGCAAGGGTGGTGGGTGGATTGCATGCTAGTGAGACTAGCGCACATTGGAATTGAGTAGGTAACATGATGATTAAATAGGTAGTATTTATTATTTAATGCCTACGAGCTCCCTGTAAAAACATTTTTATTTAGTGTATTCACCCCCCTCTTTTATAATATAAGTGTGCACCTATATTTCATTTGCAACAATATGTGTAAGTTTGCATGTTTGAATGGAAAAAATTATAACATTGACATGAGTAATGTATTTTTTATAAAAGCAATACATTTTTTGTAGCTACATTTTTTGTTTCATTCCCATCAGCAAACAGAGCTGGTGTAATTTTTGGGTGATTCTGTGTTTTTTCTAAGGTTTGTTCAATAAAAAAGAGAAAATTTGGAAACAAGCACACAGAGCTTATGTACCTGGTCCAAACAGAGTGAGGTAGATGGATACTAAGGTGTTGGGTTGGAGGGCAAAAGTGGAGGAGCTGAGTAAAGACGGAGTGGAGTGAAAGTGCTTTTTGTACTTATTCTATGTTAAAATAAAAAATTGGGACACATAATAAAGCAATAGGTGTCCAAATGCCTTTAACATTTTCCCCATATGGTTGTTAATTTGTTTTGCTTTTTATTTGCTTCTGAGTTATAGCGGAGCGAAAATGAATAGCTGTGGGACTGTGTTTTCTATGTGTCAGTGTTTCTATTCTGTCACATTCCATTCCATGAAGGTGACGGATCTGTGCCATGCTCTGCTATTAACAAACCTAAAGAACTCTGTGGTCAAGTTCTCTGGGAGATTTACATGCTGCTGGCGCTTTTTCTTTCCTGCTCAAGTCTTCGAAACTCAAACCAAGTGAATTAAATGTCTTCATCTTTATTGTGGACTGTATCTTTGTTTTGCCTGATAATATGTCTGTTTTGCATTGTGTTTATTTATTTGTCCTCGCCATTTTGTCCTGGTAATTGCGTATTCTTATTTTAACTGGGTCAATGTATTGTTGTATTTTATTCTCAATAATAGGAGGGGGCCAATAATGGCTTGTTTTGGTATGTTAGACACACATTCGATTCTCTTACATGTAAAGTCCTCTCATAAGGTGTCTTCAGTTATAACTGAATGCAAGCTAAACCCAGCCACAGGAGCTCTAATTAAAATCAGACTTTTCTATCTTTTACAATATCACTTATTGACTGTAAAATATCTTGATAAAAAACATTGGATATTGAGTGTTACAAGAACTGTACATGTATGATATAATCCCAGAGTGAAAGACCCTAAGGGTAATAGCATTGATATCCAACAAAAGGTGCCACTTGAAGGAAAATGTAAACCTGGATTTAAAGCACTACTATAAATACCTTAAGTAAAGAACAAGATGCAGGAAAAAACAGGGCTGTGACAAACAGAAGCCTAATAAGAGAGGAGCTGTCAGCTTTGAAAGAGGGTGTTGGCGGAAGGATTTCTGTAGTACTGTATTCTCTACTATGGAAAGTATTCATCCTTCTCTCACTTCCAAGAAACATATTTTGGGGAAATGTTCACTCCATCCTGACCTTTTTTCCATTATCCTTAACTCATGTGTCCTTATACTAACTAATCTTTTGTTAATATATAGGCTGAAATTAGTCTTCACCATTATTCCTGCATTTCTGCACTTTCTAACTACCAACTTGACCTAATCTTCAGATGAAAACTATTCTGTATGTCTCCAGTAAACAAAGGTCATCTGCCTTTAGTCTGATTATACAGAACTTTCCAGATGGGTGCCAATATGTGTGTTCATGTCATGCTTTTTGGTTCCACAATTTCAGTTCTGAGACTTTTGCTTGTGTGTAATTGAGACAAAAATCTGTGAAGAAAACTTTTTCCTCCACTTTCAATTTACTTTTGATTAAATATATACATTTTATATCCCAATATTGTGCTAGTTATTTTTGTGTGAGGTGTGAGGATTGTTGGTTCATGCCAGGGCATCTCTTTGAAAGGAAAAATGTAAGCACTGATAAATCTGTTGGTCACATGCTGGGGGTTAAAATAAGCTGTGTTAAAGGAAATGATGACGAGGTGTTTGTAGAGGAACCTGAAGGATATCCTCCTCTATGATGTTCAGTGGCTTGGCTCCAAGTTAACAATAGAAAGCAGTGACACTGAAGGTGCCTTCAGTTAACTGGAAGTCGTTTAGAACACAATCATCTCAGCTGCATTGTAAACAACTTGGGCTTCAAGTGTTTTATTGGATCTCAACTGGGTGTGTATGAGTGGGAAAATTTTCTTTTCATAGCTAGATATATGGTAATGGGCTTGGTCTAATATAGGAAATGGGGGTGAGTGGTCAAATATCATTGTGTTTTCCTTCTAATGATAGTAAGTTGCCTAAAAAAATGCTGTGGGTCTGTTTCAGCAAGATATTTTACAAGATATGCTAAAGTAGATTCACTGAAGTATAGATAACTGCCTAAACACCAATATAAAGAACCACCACAAGCTGCTACTGCCAGAAGTTATTTGCATGGATCCTGTATAATATTTGGAAAATTGTTGCGCGCAATATTAATCAGGATACCAGTATCTTTATCTTGCATTCCACTCCTGGTATTAAAATACATTTTTGCCACAACATGGAGTTAGACATGAAATGTCAGCTAAAGATAACAGGCTAATACGACACCCTTCTTACATGAGAAATTACACTGTGTTTAGTTGACCTTGGACTAACTCTCAGGCAATGATCCCAGAATCTTGTAGAACTGTTACAATGAGATGGCCATGGAATATAACAAAACAACAGTCATACGTGCCCAAACAATAACCCTTCTTTCAAAGTCATTTTTCATCTGTATTTCTTCTAGACAAGGTAGGCAGTTTCATATTTGACCCTAATTTATTTTTATTCCCATTCCTGTGTTGAAAAACCAGCTTCCAATATATTTTGTATTCCTGATATATGGTTTTCCCTCATTTTGGCTGTTACATTTGTGTTCCAAGAGGAAGGACTATGTTCCACGATTGACGTATGGGAGTTTATTTGTAATGAACCCAGGGTAAACCATCCAAGTCAGGTCTGTGTATAACCTAATACATGGTCACCCTAGCCCCAATCACAGAGTGAGTGACCAGATTCCAAGTATGGGTGTCTCATATGACAAAGTTCACATAGTATGAATGTATAAGTAACGGAGGACCATTGGTGGAATCCGATAATCATACTTAAGCCTAATATATGATACAGGCACAACGGTTTATGTTAAGATGTTTTTTATTCAGGTGGCTGTTAGGGTGATACACATGTCATGTACCATATTGCATTGATGTACCAAACCCACTCGCTCTCTTGTGGGTATACACTGTCATCTCTCTACTCTAACTTGCACAGTGGAAGGAAGGCACAGAGGAACACATAACACACAATATTCATCATCGGGCTCCACAACGGTATCACGTCATACTTGACAGTTCCATCCTTCAAGACTGGTGTCATAGCCTGAGAGCACTTACAGTATCTCACAAAAGTGAGTACACCCCTCGCTTTTTTGCAAATATTTGTTTATATATTTTCATGTGACAACACTGCAGAAATGACACTTTGCTACAATGTAAAGCAGTGAGTGTACAGCTTGTATAACCGTGTACATTTGCTGTCCCCTCAAAATAACACAACACACAGCCATTAATTAATGTTGAATTATGTTGATGATAGTCCATATTGATACTATATTCGTCTTCTGACATTTCGGCAATTAACTGGTTTACTCTTTTACCTCGGTCCCTAAATGTGGAAGGGAGCCTGAACCGAGGAACGAATGTGAATGTCTGTTGAATCTCGAATATAAAACTGATTTCACATCGGTTTTCAGCGAGTGGTATTCGCTGATAAAGGCAGTATCGTTGAGGTAATCGATCTCGTACTTGCAGTTAGGATCTCTCTCGTGCCCCTCGGCGTGAGATGTCCACTTTAGAAAGAGACGGACAACACACTGAGACATCGTAATGTACGTGATACGATCCTTTGTGTACACGAGATAACAATCCAATCGAATGTCCTCTTGCTGCTTGCCTGAGAAGACACCCTACTGCTTCGCTTCGCTCAACTTCACGGGTTTGAAACGGTCCAGAGCAGCGTGAGCGATTTGTAGATCTCGAGGGAGCGGGTTGTTGTCCACACTCCACTTGTCCAGAAATTCCGGTTTACAAAATGATTCCCCATTCACCGAAACATTTGAGAAAGCAGGATATCACATCCGTCCTAGCCCCCGTGTATAGCATCCATATTAGGAACATTATAATTCCTCCCCAGAAACTCCGTTCTTCCTCCTACTCAGTCATCACCCCTCCCCCGGTCAAACGTCACCCCTCCCTTGGTCAGGTATCCCCTCTCCCCTTGTCAAACATCACCCCGTTTAAGCTTCAGTCCTCCCCTGGTCAATCGTCAGTCTTACCCTGGTCATTCCTAATATGGATGCTATACCCGTGATACCGATCAACGGTCTGGGTATGTAACTGGAAAACACGAACAGTACTTGAGTGTGCTCGCGCTGGAAAGGCCTCTAAATGGGGTTCAGTCTATTGGTTATGTACTGAATCTACACGTCGACAAGTTGCCCTTGTTGCTGAGGGGTTGCCTACTCTTCTCTACACGAGGAGTCCATACTTAAAGTCTTTATCCACCACATGAACGGACGACTACTGATTGACTCCACAAAAATTGTGTAGTTTCATCACATTTACTTGAGGCTTCCAAATTTTGCCACAAGATGGCAGAATCAATTTGTCTTTAGAATTAAAGGCACGACCACAGAGTGCCACTTAGGTCTGTAATGGATAAGAGGCATCTGCGTTGTATCAAGCAGTCTATCAGGAGGCTGACAGACAACAAACAAACTATTGTCTCGTATCTTCAGTCCTGTAAAGGTTAGGCTACTAGGAATTGTGTTTCTCTGGATATGGTAAAAAGCCTAGACTAAAGCAGATAATGGCCTAACCTTTAATGACAGAAAATGGGAATAAGTGTGCAAGATATAAAACATTTACAGAAGCTTTGAAGAATATATAAAGTTCCTTCCTAGTCAATCAAGTGCACATATAGAGACATGCCTGCATATATATTGGTAGTGGAAATTTTATTACAAGGTTCTGCATCTTAACCAATAGAAGATTTTCTGGGTTTCTTCCTGCTATACAGGTTAAGTTGACTGTTTGATCTAACCGTAACAGCTAGGAGGGCAAAGTGTAGGAGAGACTGCAAAGTCACAGGCCTTGGACTGCCACCAACACATACAAACACACACACACACACACACACACACACACACACGGTGGAACAAGGCGGCACGTGTCCCCAGATTCATTCACAGAGAATAAGCATAAGCTGTGATGGAGACCTGCCCTGACCCCCACGTGATGACCATCCCTCGGTCGATGCTCGCATTGTCCTTTAACCCCCCCCACCCCCACCTCCCGCACGCCCCCCGCCGACCTCTCTCCCACTGCTTCTCTCATTAGAATTGGAGATGTGGTGTTTCACTCTCCAGAAAGAAGACGGATACCGTTCATCATTCTTTGTTCACTTTTCTCTTGTCTCTTTTTATAACAATAAAAGGCTGAAATGAAGATGGAAGGAGGAATCAGACCCCCACCGCCAGCTTTGTGGGCAATCTGGTATGAAAACAAACAACAGACTCCACACTCCCTAACCGCTCAAATGAGAGATACCTTAACTGCCCCCAGGGCCGGTCCCTCCCTCTGAGGTGAAAAGATAAGCCATATTCAACACAATGTTTAGTGACACTGTTACCAGCTCTGCAATTCCACAGTAATGCCCTACTCTTATTTTATATGCTTTTAGTTTATTTGTTTTGCTTACAAAATTTGTTCTGGACATTTTCACTTTTGGAAATGAGTACAGATACTAACAATTACTGAAGTATCTGTGTACATCAGGAAGTTATCACCGATCTAACCATGTACCAAGAACTTATTTTTCCAGTTGTTGAATTAGACAAAGCTCATCATGCATTCTGTAATGCACACCAAATTGGGTCATGGTTCTGTACTGGTCAAGGTATGTGCTATTCATTTTCTCAGTGTCTTCCGCATTCGTTATTCATACTGTACAGTATATTCTCCTGCTAATGAATTAGAGTGGAGGAGAGTGGAAGCAGCTCTGTAGCTGAGGGTGTCATGGTGTCCTCCACATGTAGATGGACTGTCCGGTCTTGCCTTATAATGTTGGCTCCATGGTCCTGGTAGCACAGAACTGACCCCTCCATTGAAACCCTGAGGCCTGATGGGTAAGTGGGTCAGATTCCCACCATCAGCGCTCTGAAGCTCGTCCATGCTTTTCTCCCACTACCATATTTTGCCCTGATGCTTTGTGCTCTTTTTAGGGTTGTGTCCCTTTTTTGGGAACCCATGTGATCCTACGTAATGATGAATATCATCCAGTGATGACCTCCATTAGTGACCCATCATCGGTTGTTGCTTTAGTTCCTTGATTTTCCTCCGCTGATAAACTAGAAGATGCGGAAGACTGGTGCACCTCAGCGTTGCCTCAGCTACGTTATATTCATGACACAGTTACGCTTATCTGGGGCAAAGTCAACTAGCCTGTAGTTTTTCACATTAATATCTACCTATTGGAGCGAACTGAGCATTTTGCCTGAGGACATAGCATAATGATATGCATTCTCCTGGACTTGGCCCTGCCATATCTGTAAAAATGTAAACATTAAGTTGCCGGGAACATTTATCATCAGTATTAAAATCCATAGAAATTTGTGTTGGCAGACTTTGTTGCCAGGACAGCTGTGGGCACATTGTATACGTGGATCCAGGAGCTTTCCATTGGGTGTTCAGCGGGTCATGCTCCTCTGACCTCCTACCTACAACCCAATACAAGAAGAGACCAAAGGCTCTGGAGTAACACATTCATATTGATTCACTTTATTATAATACATGTGTGCAACAAACATTTTGATGGATTTACAATATCCACTCTTATTTCTCTTCTGTTGTGCAAGTGAATATGGCAAGTTCATTCAACATTCAACTTGGTTATTGAAAGCAAGGCCTCTGATGTAAAGGTAACACTATTCTACATTGTGTTTTGGGTGGCAGGGTAGCCGTGAGAGAGACAGTTAATCGTAATTGCTCCCAGTTTGTAGCTTCAGATGTGTACTTAGCATACTTACCTGCTTAAAACATTTATAACATGAATCTATTATACATGTTTGGACTCACACAGACGGACACTCAGTCATTCCCTTTATAGTAAACAGTACAGTCAGACACTGTACATTGTATATGTACGGGGTAGGACGGTTTCAAGTCAAATTAGTTAAAAAGCATCAAACTCATAATCACATACTGGCATCTCCCACTCACCTAACAATCAATGAGGTAAATAACATAACGTCTTGAAAACCAGTAATTTTCTTATTTACATTTGGGTTATCAATGAACAAGGTACACTGTACCAATCTCTCACAGAAGGAAACACACAACCTCTCAGGTGGAGGCAGGGGTGGTGGGTGGATTGCATGCTAGTGAGACTAGCGCACATTAGAACTGAGTAAGTAACATGATGATGAAATATAGGTAGTATTTATTATTATTGCCTACGAGCTCCCTGTAATAATTTCTTTATTTAGGGTATTCACCTGCCCCTCCTTTACCCCTTGTTAAATAGTGTAGTGGTTAGAGAAGCGAGCTATGGACGAACAAGTCCCGTGTTTGACTCCTGTAGCAGGGGTTGAGGTTCAGGACAGACAAAAACATTGTGGGCTATAACTTTATGTAGGTACGTACACTCACCTAAAGGATTATAAGGAACACCTGTTCAATTTCTCATTAATTCAATCATCTAATCAACCAATCACATGGCAGTTGCTTCAATGCATTTAGGGGTGTGGTCCTGGTCAAGACAATCTCCTGAACTCCAAACTGAATGTCAGAATGGGAAAGAAAGGTGATTTAAGCAATTTTGAGCGTGGCATGGTTGTTGGTGCCAGATGGGCCGGTCTGAGTATTTCACAGTCTGCTCAGTTACTGGGATTTTCACGCACAACCATTTCTAGGGTTTACAAAGAATGGTGTGAAAAGGGAAAAACATCCAGTATGTGGCAGTCCTGTGGGTGAAAATGCTTTGTTGGTGCTAGAGGTCAGAGGAGAATGGGCCGACTGATTCAAGCTGATAGAAGAGCAACTTTGACTGAAATAACCACTCGTTACAACCGAGGTATGCAGCAAAGCATTTGTGAAGCCACAACACGCACAACCTTGAGGTGGATGGGCTACAACACCAGAAGACCCCACCAGGTACCACTCATCTCCACTACAAATAGGAAAAAGAGGCTACAATTTGCACGAGCTCACCAAAATTGGACAGTTGAAGACTGGAAGAATGTTGCCTGGTCCGATGAGTCTCGATTTCTGTTGAGACATTCAGATGGTAGAGTCAGAATTTGGCGTAAACAGAATGAGAACATGGATCCATCATGCCTTGTTACCACTGTGCAGGCTGGTGGAGGTGGTGTAATGGTGTGGGGGATGTTTTCTTGGCACACTTTAGGCCCCTTAGTGCTAATTGGGCATTGTTTAAATGCCACGGCCTACCTGAGCATTGTTTCTGACCATGTCCATCCCTTTATGACCACCATGTACCCATCCTCTGATGGCTACTTCCAGCAGGATAATGCACCATGTCACAAAGCTCGAAACATTTCAAATTGGTTTCTTGAACATGACAATGAGTTCACTGTACTGAAATGGCCCCCACAGTCACCAGATCTCAACCCAATTGAGCATCTTTGGGATGTGGTGGAACGGGAGCTTCATGCCCTGGATGTGCATCCCACAAATCTCCATCAACTGCAAGATGCTATCCTATCAATATGGGCCAACATTTCTAAAGAATGCTTTCAGCACCTTGTTTAATCAATGCCACGTAGAATTAAGGCAGTTCTGAAGGTGAAAGTATGGTGTTCCTAATAATCCTTTAGGTGAGTGTATGTTCCACAGGTAGGCCAATGGTGAGGTAACAGTTTCACTGTCAGGGCAGTTTATTTAATTTGTGTAAACTGGTCGCTTCCACAGCACAGGGGTTGAATACGTATGCAAAGAAAATAATGATGTTTTATATTTTTTAATAGTTTCCAAATATTTCCCAATATAAAACCACTTTGCAGTAGTAGATTTTGAGTGTCAGTGTTTTAACATAAAATATCTAAAGAATATAATGTCCATTTAAAATTGTCTGATGGTGAATTGCTGGTGTCCTCTTCAGCTAAGTTGTTTTAAATCTATTATTGCTCTCTATAGACATCTTATCATCTACAAAACCACTGTTTGAAGTTAGTGTAAATATAAACATGATAAATGAATAGAAAAAGTGTAGTTGTTGGTTTTCTGTCTTGATTTGCTTTATATCACTGAATTCTGTACTTTCTGCCTTAACATTGTAATAGCTTAGATTTTAGCAGTGTAGAGATTCCCCCGATCTATGACCATATAAATTGCCTTGGGGTAACCTCCTGCATCTCTGAAGGCTCCACTGGGGAACCTGCCGCCAACTGGCCGTAAATCCCCATCTGTCGCAACTCTGTGATCACCTGACCCTAACCCACAAGACCTTGACCTTTACCCCAAACTCTGCAAACAAAGAGTGGGCCTGCTGGTCTGTTACCCATTACACACAGCCCACACACACCATGTTTCCAGGATGAAACTC
Source organism: Esox lucius (assembly GCF_011004845.1). Classification (NCBI taxonomy): domain Eukaryota; kingdom Metazoa; phylum Chordata; class Actinopteri; order Esociformes; family Esocidae; genus Esox; species Esox lucius. The sequence goes on along the minus strand of NC_047580.1, from coordinate 17,390,109 downwards.
TTATCTTTTTCATTAAAAAAACTATTGTCTAACCTATTTCCAAACCTAAATAACCTAACTTATATGCCTAAACCAAACCCTAACCTTAACACCTAACCCTAAACCATCACCCTTGCCGTAACCCCTAATCCTAACCTATAAGCCTACATTAGTAGCCCTTAACATGCAGTCTCAAGCATACAAGGAGACTGGATTTAACATCAACACAACAGCCATCAAAGCCTTGACATTGTCTCTGAGCCCCTCCTACTTTCCTCCACTCTCCCCACCATCCTGTGATGATAGGAAGAGTGGGTGGGTGAATCTGTTTTAATTCAGTGTGCCTTGGCAGTATAGCATCTGCTGGCCCCTTCAATAGCTGTGTGCTGAAGACCCCTGGGGACCTGGTCCAAACAGAGTGAGGTGGATGGATACTAAAGTGTTGGGTTGGAGGAGCTGAGTATAGACAGAGTGGAGTGAAAGTGTTTTTTGTACTTGTGTAGCTGGAAAAAAAAAGATCTATGTTAAAAGAAAAAAATTGGGACACATAATAAAGCAATAGGTGTCCAAATGCCTTTAACATTTTCCCCATATTGTTGTTAATTTGTTTTGTTTTTTATTTGCTTCTGAGTTATAGCGGAGCGAAAATGAATAGCTGTGGGACTGTTTTCTATGTGTCAGTGTTTCTATTCTGTCACATTCCATTCCATGAAGGTAATGTATCTGTGCCATGCTCTGCTATTAACAAACCTAAAGAACTCTGTGGTCAAGTTCTCTGGGAGATTTACATGCTGCTGGCGCTTTTTCTTTCCTGCTCAAGTCTTCGAAACTCAAACCAAGTGAATGGCTTGTTTTGGTATGTTAGACACACATTCGATTCTCTTACATTTAAAGTCCTCTCATAAGGTGTCTTCAGTTATAACTGAATGCAAGCTAAACCCAGCCACAGGAGCTCTAATTAAAATCAGACTTTTCTAACTTTTACAATATCACTTATTGACTGTAAAATATCTTGATAAAAAACATTGGATATTGAGTGTTACAAAAACTGTACATGCATGATATAATCCCAGAATGAAAGACGCTAAGAGTAATAGCAATGATATCCAAGAAAAGGTGCCACTTCCGGTGATTATATAAAACAGGAAAAAAACAAAACAAAAGAAAAATGTCAACCTGGATTTAAAGCACTACTATAAATACCTTAAGGAAAGAACAAGATGCAGGAGAAAACAGGGCTGTGAGTCAAACAGAAGCCTACTAAAAGAGGAGCTGTCAGCTGTGAATGAAGAGCGGTGTCCTGAGCTAGCCTTTAGACCAGACAACAGTCTGGAAACACCAGGATCAGGGGTATAAATAGCACATCAGTGAGCAACAGAAGGCATAGAAAAAAGTGCTATTAGATACTAAAGATACCATTACATTATGACTCTTCAGATTACATTATAGCAGATCAGATTATATTTTGGCTCGTCCTACAGCCGATACCAACAGTGCTGATGCCTGTTAAAGTAAGTAGAGCTGGGAAACCTGATGAGACTAGAAAGGAAAAGTATTCCACAGCCTACTGAGAAAGAGGGCGTTGGCAGAAGGATTTCTGTAGTACTGTATTCTCTGGAAAGTATTCATCCTTCTCTCACTTCCAAGACAAATAACAACAATAGGGAGCAGGGACACTGAAGGTGCCTTCAGTTAACTGGAAGTCGTTTAGAACACAATCATCTCAGCTGCATTGTAAACAACTTGGCCTTCAAGTGTTTTATTGGATCTCAACTGGGTGTGTATGAGTGGGAAAATGTTCTGTTCATAGCTAGATATATGGTAATGGGCTTGGTCTAATATAGGAAATGGGGGTGAGTGGTCAAATATCATTGTGTTTTCCTTCTAATGATAGTCAGTTGCCTAAAAAATTTATGTGGGTCTGTTTCAGCACGATATTTTACAGGATATGCTAAAGTATATTTACTGAAGTATAGATAACTGCCTAAACACCAATATAAAGAACCACCACAAGCTTCTACTGCCAGAAGTTATTTGCATGGATCCTGTATAATATTTGGAAAATTGTTGTGCGCAATATTAATCAGGATACCAGTACCTTTATCTTGCATTCCACTCCTGGTATTAAAATACATTTTTGCCACAACATGGAGTTAGACATGAAATGTCAGCTAAAGATAACAGGCTAATATGACACCCTTCTTACATGAGAAATTACACTGTGTTTAGTTGACCTTGGACTAACTCTCAGGCAATGCTCCCAGAATCTTGTAGAACTGTTACAATGACCTATCAGTCACAGTGATTGAGATGGCCATGGAATATAACAAAACAACAGTCAAACGTGCCCAAACAATAACCCTTCTTTCAAAGTCATTTTTTATCTCTATTTCTTCTAGACAAGGTAGGCAGTTTCATATTTGACCCTAATTTATTTTTATTCCCATTCCTGTGTTGAAAAACCAGCTTCCAATATATTTTGTATTCCTGATATATGGTTTTCCCTCATTTTGGCTGTTACATTTGTGTTCCAAGAGGAAGGACTATGTTCCACGATGACAGGTCCTTGGGGCGAGAACTTATCGAAAGGGGAATAGGGGTTCAAGCAGCACACAGGCATGCATCACCTTGACCAGCTGCTTCAACCCGGAAGGCGTATAAACTCAGTTACTGAGTTTGTTTACCTATCCAACATGGCTGTCCAGGGAGCTGGTGCCTCTGCAGATTATGGTATACATTTGAAATAAGAACATGAAATAGGAACAAAATTAGCAGTATTTTGTATCTCTCTCACAACAAACACAGTCACACACAATTATAAATGTGGGCTATCTTTGTGCTGCATCCTGCTTCTTTGCTGGCATGAGTCCAAGTGCATAAACCAACATTTAGATTTGCTAGTTACTAAAGGACAAACTGCAACTATGGCTCTTTTACCACTACATTTTCTCAAAAGTAATGAAAGAATGCGTTTGAGCTAGATAATTCTGTTGTTGTATGAACTTTCTGAAATCCCGATTTTGAGTCACAAACCTTCAAGATTAAGAAGGCAGTTTTAAATGATTTCAATGTCAAAACTTACAGTTATCATACAAAGTTGAACACTTGTTGCTAAAACAAGTATAATCATTGCATTGGTCAAATGTATAGAAAAGCAGTAAGACATATACAGATTTGAATTATCACACAGTTTTTAACATATTTGGTGGCCAAAGAAAAGCACAAAACTAAAATATACCTCCTTTTAAATTTGAACTATACATTAAGTGCTATAAGAAGTTGGTCGAAGAACACAGTACCATGCTCCTCAACACCCTTGACCCTTTCCAACTGTCCTACCACTCGCCATATCCATGGATGGTGCCTTTTAATGGCACAGTGCCCTTACCCAACTAGACGAACAGAATGCATATCATCGACTACAGCATAGCCTTTACAACCATACTGCCCTCCTGTTCAACACAAAGCACGTGGCTCTGGGTCTGAACTCCTCCATATGCAATAGGGTCATGAACTACCTCATTGGCTGCTCCCAGGTGGTGGAGGCCGGCATTGCCATCTCCTCCACGCTGATCATCAACACTGGGGTCCCACAAGGGTTTGTCCTTAGCCCCCTCCTGCACTCCCTGTATATCCATGACTGTGTGGCCACACACAGCTCCAACTACATCTAGTTCAATGACAACACAACAGTAGCAGTGAGACATTCACCAACAATGAGCCATTCTACAGAGAGGATGTTGATACGATTTCAGACATGGTGTCAGGTTAACAACCTCTGCTTTTACGTCAGCAAAACCAAGGAGCTGATTGTGGACTTAAGGTGGCACAAGGCAGAGTACAACCACATCTACGATCATGGGCATGTGACTAATAAACTAATTGAGCTAATCGTCCACAACGTGCATTTCTATCTTTTGACCAACTAAACGCTTTTGCCTAAAAAGACAACTTAATGTTTTCCAGAAGTACTGGCTGTCAATCTTTAGAAAAACCCCAGACCCTGATTTAATATGAAATACATCAAGCAGACACTAACTGGCATTCACCATCCTTATAGTCTTCAGGCTAAATAAAATAATAATGTAATTATAAATACTATTTAAAAGATCAAATGTATTAATATGTGAGTATGACGTAGGAAATGTCCCTTTTACATGGTATTTTGCCTGCACTTTCCTCACTATCTTCTATAGCCAGAAACACATACTTTGATTAAGACATGGATTTGCATGTCAGTCAGTTTGCAGTTCCTTGGAGTCCTATTGAACCTCGTGAACATGGCCTATTTTCCAGTAAGATGTGTCTCAATGAACAATACTGATGTGTCATGGGTAAATTCTGTCAGACTAATCTAATAATGAGTCAAAGGAGCCAATCCCAAATGGATCCTTAAACCCTACAAGATCTGACAGGATTTGGCTAATGTATGCAATGTGGTAATAGCACATATTGGCTTCAGATAGGAAGATTCGCATTTTTATTTACACTAAACAAATCCTCACAGATCTCCACAAGTGAATGTTTTGATCCTCTCGAACAACGCATCATGACATTTTGAAATCATTCCACATGACATATGACATTACATTTTTCACAACCAACACTGACAAATAATTTTCTATTCACATATTGTGCTGATAAATAAAAATATCTGAACCTTAACTGTCTCAATATATGTAAATGTATTAGATTAAAAAAAAATAAGTTTAAAAAAAATTTTTTTTACGAAGACTCTTTGTACCCAATGGTCTCCTAGCAGCGGACAATGCATCTTCCAAACTGGAAACCAACCAATGGCTGTATGGTGGCCATACCCATTCTTTTATGAGGGGCCAACAAAATCGAATGACTTTAAACTCTACGCAATGGAACATTTGATTTTAAAATAAAGAAATACCCTAGGAAATATTTTGTTATTCTATCGGATATACATACATATTCATTATATTGCTAAAATGTTGATTATTAAAGACAAATAACACCATCATTTTATATTCGCAAAACCTGAGCTTGAGTTGGTATCTTCCGCGCCAATGTTGAATATAGATACCCAATCCACGCGATCAAGAACCTCACGGATGGACAGACGTAGGCCTGGTAAACTTTGTGTTACCGTTCAATAATAATGTAACTTAGTATACTAGTTTGGGAATCCTAAATATTTGCTTTAGGATAACCCAACTGTCAAGAAATATACTGTTCCAGCGTTGAGAAGCCGATGTGGTGAGTACCCTATTACTCTACAGCGTCTTAATGATTTGGTAGACTTGATAGTTAATTTGGGACATGGGAATGTGAGAAGTCGTAGATCCATCGTAATTGTGTATTCGTGTCTAACTAGGTTGATAACGTTGACAATAGTGACAATAGGTACTGTACCTTGTTTAATATTCACATTATAATTTAGTTGAATGAACACAGCTTGGTACTCCATGAAATAAACTTGTGTTTACACAGTATTTTGGTGTTTGCCCATACCATTAAAAACGGAACAATTTGCTTTGGCCGACTGTTGTCATTTTTGGAGTATTCGTTGGGTACAGTAAGTTCTACCAAGCATTTTGCAGATTTTGCCATATGAAATCTTTGGACTTTTTTGACTGCATTTCCCCCTGCTTTTTATACATTTTGTAGCCAGCCTCATACTGTGTAACCTATGATTCCTTCTGCAGACTTTTGCTTACAGTCAGGTTATCATGTTTGCAGTATTTGAGGTTATTATTGTGCTGTGAAAGACAGACATTTTGCAAAATTAGTAGTTCAGAGCCTCTCTAAAATAGCTAAAGCCCCCCCTAAAATAGGCCTAACGACTTCTCTGGTTCATCAGTGGCAAAAACACCTAATTAAATACATTTTGTTTTCATGATGTAACCCAATACATTGCAGAAAGGGGATGAATTATTTTGAGAGTCACTGTACATAAGGGATTTGCTATTATATAAACTTGTCAGCATGTGGGATAAAGGTACTTATATGCACTTCACTTGATAGAAATGTCTTACCATTGCTTGCAGGGTAACAATTGCCTGAAGATGCTAGTTATCACTTAACTGGCTGACTGACAGACAGGTTGGCTGCAGTTCTCCCTGAATGAGTCTGGCAGTTAGTGCTGATGACCTTTATCTATCATGTGATGAGATTGACACCTGCATGACAGCCAAGTAATCCACCAGCCAACTCCGCACCACTGCTTTATCAGCCTGAATTTAACTACATTCTCAGATTAAAAGCATGTTAGTCAGCATATGCAAAAATCCTCATATCATGCTATTAATGCCTCTTGTAAAACTTCCCAATTACAATGCAACATTACATTTTACCATCCCTGACCCTCTACTAGACCCACTACAGTTAGCCTACAGAGCGCAGTCAACATGGCTCTTCACTTTATCCTCCAGCATCTGGACTCCCCTGGAACCAACGCCAGAATCCTGTTTGTGGACCTCAGTTCCACATTAAATTCCATAATTCCTACTTCGCTCCAAGACAAGCTATCCCAACTGGGAGTGCCCGAGTCCACATGCAGGTCAATCCCAGCCTTCCTGTCCAACAGGAGGCTGCACATGAGGCTGGGAAAGCACTTCTTAGACCCCCTGATCATCAACACAAGCTCCCCTAAAGGCAGTATCCTGTCCCCCCCTACTCATCTCCCTGTACACCAACAGCAGCACTTCCAGTCACCACTCTATCAAGCTCCTGAAGTTTGCGGATGACACTCCCCTAATCTTACTTAATTCTGATGGAGAGCAGTCCACCTACAGGTGGTAGATTGACCATCTGGTGTCCTGGTGCAGTCACAACAACTTGAGCTCAATGCCCTAAAGACAGTGGAGATGATGATGGTGGACTTCAAGAGAAGCCCAGCTTCCCCCAGCCACACTGGGTGGCTCCCCAGTCAACTCTGTGGAGTCCTTTCGCTTTCTGGGCACCACCATCACCCAGGACCTGAAGTGGGAGCTGAACATCACCGCTTACAAAGAAATCTCAGCAGAAGATGTACTTCCTGCAGGACCAAAACGTCTTGCCACAAGAACAGTTTCTTTCCTACAGCAGCCTTATAAACATGCCCCTGGAGCTAAACTGGCCATAGCCCGTTCCCCGGATACACACACGCGCACACACAAAGCCATCAACTGGACGAATCTATTACCCCTCCCCACATACACACATACAACCCTCAACAGGACATTTCTTGCACCTTGCATATTTCTTAGTTTTTTTTGTAATTTTATTAATGCTCAGTCTACTGTTTTTATGCTCGGTGCACAATTATTTTTTTGTTTTTATTTCTTTTGTACAAAATTGCTGCATGAACGAACAAGAACAAATTCCTAGTTTGTTGTGAAACTTACCTGGCAGTAAAACTCTTTCTGATTCTGATTACAGTATGTAGGAGATTGTGTGGGCACCATACACAGTCATTTATAACGGCCTTGTGTGATTTCACCCCCCCCCCCCCCCCCCCCCCCCCCACACACACACACACACACACACACACACACACACACACACACAAACACACAAACAGAACTGAGAATGTTTGTTGCTACTTTGAAACCCTGCTCAGTCTGAAGGTTAGTTAAGCTAACATACAAATTGTATAACGAATGCTATTAAAATACAAAGGCTGATGAAGTTAGAAAGGCTGCTTAGTTTGTTGAACACTACTATTTTAAACTGTTCCCAAGAATTAAGACTGTGATCTCAGCATAATTTATAAAATTAAATAGTAATTTTCAGATGGTCTCTTTGGGTTAAATTGTGTTTAATTAGCAGGGTATCATTATTAGTGTATTTTTTTTAATTTTATTTAAAAAAAAATTTAATGCAACTGTCCACTCCAACTCCTATTGGTCCCTGGCTGAATCCAGTAGCTTCCCCCTGTCCCAACCTATTGTACTAATTAACTGCTGGTATTTTAGAACCAGCAACAGTTTTAAAACTATTCCAAGGCTATATTTAAATAGCTTGTTTTCTGAATGCTGCCTTAGCTATAACGCGGTCTGTGTAGTGGTTTCATGGTCCCTCACCCTCCCAAAGTTATGAACCCTTTGGAATGGGGTCAGAGTGACTGTATGTGAGGGCACTTGACACTGGGCTGAGGACCAAGGAGATTCCCACTGTCTTTGTACCACGACTTCGTTTAAGGTTTCAGATTGTCTTTGCGTAAGCCAAGCTGAAGGGAAAGAGCATATTAGCTATGACATGCCAGCTACAGCATATGCACCTAAGATGCGGTATCTGAGGGGGTTTTGTTATGACCTGTTGAATTAGCGTTGTGAATGATATTCATATGAACAAAGGATTGTTTTGTGGGGAAGTAGTCACCCTTTTCTCCCAAGTCACAGGTAAATCTATATAATTTCCTGTCTTGTCTTTAGCTTCTGGGCCTGGTTTTCAATTTGCCTCGCATTGCAGTGTTTTCAAGGTGTAACGACCTTATCCAATTATATGCTAACATTGGCCTGTAACAACAGACCGGGATCTCTAGTCAGCTTTTTTGGTGTTTTGACATACAGGCTGTCATCTGTCCAAAGACAAATGTTTAAGAGTCTGGTACCACCTGTTTCTTCATGACTAGACGGCCAGGGCCATTGACCCTCTGAGCTCTCTGTTAAAACCGTAAACTCTGGTATCGCTTCATGCTGTGTTTGGGTTCATGGTGGGAGTTTGGGAGGTACAGTTCTGGTAGAAAATCATTAGGTAGGCATTGAGACAACTCTGTGGCAGCCAAATAACCCTATTGCTACTTGATGGGCTAGCTTCCACATTTTGCTGTTGTGTGAAGGATCTCTTGACTAGCTTTAATTGGTGGTGGTTTTACCAGAGGGATTTTCCTTTTAAAGAATGATCTTACTGTGACCAGACTGTAATGTTTGCTGAATGACACCTGTGAATGTTAACCTTGTGGCTCATTCAACTTGATTAGTCATCTGAAATGAATTTGAATTTTAACTATACTTTATCAGAGCATATTTTATAGGCAAATCCACTGTTGGGGGAAATGAAACAAACTCAACAAAAAGAAACATCCTCTTGCTTTCAACTGCTTTTATTTTCAGCAAACTTAACATGTGTACATTTGTATGAACATAAAACGATTTGACAACTAAGACAAACTGAACAGGTTTCACAGACATGTGACTAACAGAAATAGAATCATGTGTCCCTGAATAAGAGGAAGGTAATTAAAAGTAACAGTGAGTATCTGGTGTGGCCACCAGCTGCATTAAGTACTGCAGTGCATCTCCTCATGGACTGCACCAGATTGCGCCAGACTGCCCCAGTTCCTGCAGTGAGACGTTACCCCTCTCTTCCACAAAGGCACCTGCAAGTTCCCGGACATTCCTGTGGGGAACGGCCCTGGCCCTCACCCTCCAATTCAACAGGTCCCAGACGTGCCCAATGGGATTAGGATCCCTGCCTTACAACAGGCCTAAACTCCCTCAGTCCAGCCCCTCTCAGCCTGCCTTACAACAGGCCTAAACTCCCTCAGTCCAGCCCCTCTCAGCCTGCCTTACAACAGGCCTAAACTCCCTCAGTCCAGTCCATCTCCGCCTGCCTTACAACAGGCCTACACGCCCTCAGTCCAGCCCCTCTCAGCCTGCCTTACAACAGGCCTAAACTCCCTCAGTCCAGCCCCTCTCAGCCTGCCTTACAACAGGCCTAAACTCCCTCAGTCCAGCCCCTCTCAGCCTGCCTTACAACAGGCCTAAACTCCCTCAGTCCAGCCCCTCTCAGCCTGCCTTACAACAGGCCTGAACTCCCTCAGTCCAGCCCCTCTCAGCCTGCCTTACAACAGGCCTAAACTCCCTCAGTCCAGCCCCTCTCAGCCTGCCTTACAACAGGCCTAAACTCCCTCAGTCCAGCCCCTCTCAGCCTGCCTTACAACAGGCCTAAACGCCCTCAGTCCTGCCCCTTTCAGCCTGCCTTACAGTCTGAGCACTGATCGAGGGATTGTGCCTTCCTGGAGTTACTCGGGCGGTTATTGTTGCCATCCTGTACCTGTCCCCCAGGTGGGATGTTGGGATGTACCGATCGTGTGCAGGTGTTGTCACACGTGGTCTGCCACTGTGAGGACGATCAGCTGTCCGTCCGGTCTCCCTGTAGCGCTGTCTTAGGCGTCTCACAGTACAGACATTGCTGATAATTTCCCTGGCCCCGACTGCAGTCCTCAAACCTGCTTGCAGCATGTCTAGGGCACGTTGACACTGATGAGCAGGGCCCCTGGGTGTCTTTCTTCTGGGTGTTTTCAGAATCAGTTTCCATAACTGTGACCTTAATTGCCTACTGTCTGTAAGCTGTTAGTGTCTTACCGACTGTTCCACAGGTGCATGTTCAGTCATTGTTTATGGTTCATTGAACAAGCATGGAACACTTTGTTTAAACCCTTTACAGTAATTATCTGTGAAGTTATTTGGATTTGGAAAATAGTGTCCTGAAAAAGAGACGTTTTGTTGTTTTATTTTTTTGCTCAGTTTGAGTTGTTCTGTTTGTATGTTTGGGTTATGAAGTCTATTCTTAATGCTGTTAAGTTTCAGGTGGCATTCATTTTTTGATAGCTGACTTGATGGGCTATTATGCAATTTTTGTCACGTAGCCTAACCATGAGGATGTCCTGGGATGTATAGTAAGTCATAATAAATCAGGTAAAGGAAGCACATTTGGATGGTCCCCACTTTCATTAGGGCTATTTTAATCTTGGGGTTAACGTTATGTAGAACGTTCTAAGGTTAGCGTTTAGGGAAATTAATACATTTTTAATGGGCCTATACTGTATGTTGATCTTTTTTTTTTTATCTGCGCGTGTGTGTGAACAGCTAGAGATCTGGTGACAGCGGTAGGGCCAGCCTGGGCAGGCTGCTGTGTAAGTTGAGTAGTAATGTGAGAGTCAGACCGTGAATCAGAGACTGATTTAGAGTCACATCTGTGGAATGTGTTTGTCCTGTAGTAGACCAGGCCTGTCATGTGATATGGGTGCTGGGATGCTGCTGTAGTGGTGCAGAAAAGCTTTTAAATAACCTGAATGTAGATTGTAGATCACTACAAAACAGTGATAATGTGCAAGCTGATCGTAATCCGGAGTTCTTGTTACAGCAGGTTTGTCCAAGACACTGTGCTGCAGATGTAGGCCACTGTCTGTGGTGTAGGTTGTTGGTTTTCTCCTGCTGGGTTTAAATCTAATCAGACTCACACACACATCCTCTCTGGTTAAGTACACCCAACTAAACCTAGGTTCCCGGGCCAATGTATTAACCAAGCCACAAGCCACAAGGCACACTTTGGAGGTTGTGGATGTTCTGTAGTTGTTGTGGAGAGGTGGCCCCTGGCAGAGGGAGGTGTTGTTGTTGTTTTTTTAAACGCAGCAGTGGATGGAGGAGCTTGGAGGAGTGCTGACTCCCATCTAGACCAGGTTTTTACAGTCTTGTTTTGGGGTTCAGCTTTTAAAGCAGGAAGTGGTGAATCAGTTTATTGCTGGAGTTTTCCATCTGGGTGGCAGATGACAGTCAAGGTTAAAAGAGCTCTGGTCTTCCTGGTCCGGGGGTCCACTTATTTCAGGTTGTGTGTTGCATGTTCACGTACAGTCTCACCTGACCAAATGCCGAGCAGACCTCAATGCCAAACCTCGATCTTATCTAGAAGGCAGCGCTTTTAGTCCAGATGGATCCCTGTTGGTCTCCAGCAGATGTCATTATTGAACACCTTGTTGAGGTCATGTGGTGCTGTCGACTGAGCAAGTGCAGCGGTCCTGTGGTAATTCGGACCATGGGAATTGAGCCCAGAACAAGGTTTTCCCTCCGGTTTTGATTAGGTATAGCGATCACTTGTTCAGCTGACCTGGTGGATTTCAGCTGGAATAACTTCTGGGGAAGTGAAAGATGTCTGAGATTCTTTATGGGGCTTGTTGGGCGTGTTTCCAGGGTGGTTAAAATGTTTCTTAAAATGTCTTATTGAATGGTGGTTTACTGGAATAATTCACCCGTGTGGTGCTGATCACTTCTTATAATTCATCTGTCACAGGTTAACAAAGTAGAGTATAACCTTCAAGGGAAAAGGGGAAGTTACTGCCAGAAAGTGAAGTCCCAGAGTCTTTGAGGAAAAGGCATGCTTCCTGCTTCTAGTGGCTCTTCCTGATTAGAGGCTTAGGGCGAGGGTGGAGTGAGAGCAGGAGGAGGAGTATTTCAGGCGAGGGAGTGAGCAGTCTGTATTCAGTCAGCATCGAGCGTACATGCTCCCTCTCAGGACGCAAATACTTGCTCTGTGTTCTCATAGCTGGACAGCAAGGCTCCCTGTTTCTGACCGCGTTCTGGGATAGGTCTTTGAGACTCAACTGAGCCTTCCACTCAGTAACACTTATAGGTAAGTAAACTTATGTTCTCTGGATGAGCATATCAAATGGCTGGAGTTTGTAGTTAGAAATGGTTTGTGTCCCTGTCCTTTTACTAGAGGAAGCTTTGGTGTTCTGTTAGTTTGACACAAGGGATGTAACATTTGTTCTCTAGACATGTAAATCGCATTAATTTTAACCTGAAGCACATTTGTAACAACCCTATGTGGCAAGACATGTCATTTGTTCTAGGTTTACATTACAGATGTGTCAGGGAACTATGCTTTTTGGGGACTTCTATTCCTGAAGAAACTGCTGCCAATCATCCTGGCTGTGTTCTTAGTGTCTGGCTCCTGTGGTCTCATGATTACTGGCATTTTCCTAAACTAAAAATACTAGCCAGGATTAAAACATTGGGCAATTCTTCTTCCCAAAGGGGATTTGAAGGGTGGTTATGCCGGTGATAAAGATGTAAAGCAGTTCGAATACAGTATTGGAAACAGGATAATGTTAAGCCAGATCAACAGGTTGGCTGGTGGTATGTTTTCTCTGCTGCCGGCCAGTGTGTGTAGGATAATGTGTAAGTCTTATCTCTTTAGGCTGTCTGCTAAAACCAACAAACTTCCCCAGTCTCAAAGGCACTTTGTACTATACAAGGCTCTCTGCTTGCCTATGGCCAAACCATCTGCAATTACATTGGTTTATGTTTGGATGGTTATTGAGGTGTGTGTTATTTGTGTAGGTGTGGCCTGGTTTTACTATCCTGGTGGGGGAGGGATCCCTTCATGGTCCTCACATTTGGTGGTCTCCATGAAAATAAAAGTTTTCGCCCCCTTATATGAAACACTGAAGGATCGTGTCAGAATGTCTTCTTGGTAGGGCTACAACCTTTGTATTTTTTTCTAGAATTGTCTTTATCTTTCTGTATATTTATCTGGTGAGTTATTGTGGATACGTTCCAGATGTCAGGGTCCATATGTTTGCACTAAAGGGTTCAGCTTCCTCGGGGACAGCAGTACCACCTGCTCCCGTGTCATTACCTCCTCATTTAGCCTAGGCCACTCACACCCTGGACACTGTACTCCGATTAGAGGGGGCTGGTCAGTGTGTCTGTTTTTAATATAAATGTGTGAGGTCATTTCAGGGATGAGACATCTGTCTGTGAGGGGGAGGTCCGTTGGGGATCCCCACTGAATGTAATTTTGAATGGGATTTTGTGTCCTGAGGCCACGGAGCCAGACAGTGATGGAGTTAATGTGGGGGTGGGAGAGTTATGTTCTGTAACAACTCTAATGACCAGCTCTGTTCTGACAGTCACAGTGGTGACTTTCTCTTGCTAGACGTTGGTGAAGATCTGCTGTACCCTAATGGACACTTCAGTACAGGGGTCCCTTCTATTATTCTAAATCTTGAAATTATGTTTGGTGTATCTTTTCAAGTAAAGCACAGTGCCCATGTAGAGATCCACAATGAGTTGAGTTTTCATCTCCTACTGGGTCCCATTATGTGAATCCAGCTGAACAGTCAGTGACTCACCATCTCAGTGTGGATTCTGTTTTTGGTATCTGTCTGTTTTACCATTTTGAAATGTGTCCCTGTTTCTTTGCATGCCTCTTTGTGTGGGATGTAGCTTACCTGAGAATACACAGCCAACGGCTGAACTGATTCTGTGGAGCCAGCTGCTTTGGTTACTGGGTTGAACTGTTTAGATCTGTTTAGATAGCACCACTTTCATGGAAGTCCTATAATCCTGAATCCTAGCAAATGTGATGCAATTTGTCTTTCATTTGCAGAAATTCCTCTGACACATAACCCGCAACCTCTTCTACTTCCTCATTTACATGTAGGTAATTTAGCAGTGGGAATCGAACCCACAACCTTGCTATTTTGGGTACCATTCTCTACAAACTGAGCTATACCATGCTCTGTCTCTTAAACCTTGTTCTTTCACTCTCTTTCACGTGTCGCTGGATGTTGTATGTGGTGTCCAGTCAGTAACCTGATGATTATTATGGGTGAAGCAAATTTTCTTCCAGTTCCAGAATTCCCCTGTAATTACCCCTTCTGGCTCTGTTGCCGTGCTCTCGTCAGTCTGTGGGCTTCTTCCTATCTGCCAGAAGACTCCTAGTTGGTCCCGTGTCCCTGTTTACGAACCACAGATAGAGGGAGCACTTCTGGCGTTATGCTTGTCATGTGCTTTACTCAAACCGCATTTCATTATCCACTAATCATCAGCAAGATGGAAAAAAACTGCGCAGGCATCAAAGAGGTAGAATGTCACTGTTTGGCTATGTTCTCTATAATCAAGCTATTTCCACTGTTTGTTTTTATTTTTTTTGGCCAGTCAAACTTTAAAAGCTGCCTGAAGGTCTGTGGCAGTATGTTCTGTCCAAGTCCAGACGGAATGCCATGCTGTCTGAGGTGTTTGGCTTTTCTGATGGGCTATGTTCCTGTTCCTTCCTCCCTGCCCTTCCAGTACAGTTGCCAGGTCGTTGAAAGCCCTTTATTGCCGGATCAGTTCACACATCGGGCCTGGACAGGCCCTACGTTGTGACCCTGACGTTAACACATGCTCCCATTACAGGGCGGACATTCCTGTTGGGCTATGGACCTCGGCCGCGTGGACCTCTGAATGACAATGGCCGGTGCTTCAGGTGGATATGGGCAGAGGGACTTTGTTTAAACCCTCTTCCTAGTTAACGCACATCATTTAGGACTTGTGGTCATGTCACTGCCTGGGGGCACAGATGGAGCGAGTGAATTTGAGGATTATAACAGTTAGTCTGGATTTCCATGGTAGGTAGGCAGTGGTGCCGTCCAGGGGAGGAAACGAAAAGCCTCTGTCAGCCGACGCTGTAGAAGTTTATCATAATTACCAGAACAATGAGAGTCCTTGTGGTTTGTGTGATTAGATTCAGTCTGCTGACAGTACAACAATTCTAACCTGACAATAGTGGAGAGTGGCAGTTAACTGGCCAATTCATTTAGGACAGGTGTGAAGAAAGAGGAGGTGTCTGAACAAGAATGTGGGTGGGGTGGGTTCTGGAAAGGGCACTCTGTCTTTCTGTGGGCGGTTTGGCCAGCAGCTGTGGCGTTTTGACAGTGGCCTGTCCTTGTGTGTATGCCCCATGTCTTTAGGGCTGCAGCCTGGCCTGTCCTCGTGTGTATGCCCCATGTCTTTAGGGCTGCAGCCTGGCCTGTCCTCGTGTGTATGCCCCAGGTCCTTAGGGCTGCAGCCTGGCCTGTCCTCGTGTGTATGCCGCATGTCTTTAGGGCTGCAGCCTGGCCTGTCCTCGTGTGTATGCCGCATGTCTTTAGGGCTGCAGCCTGGCCTGTCCTCGTGTGTATGCCCCATGTCTTTAGGGCTGCAGCCTGGCCTGTCCTCGTGTGTATGCCCCATGTCTTTAGGGCTGCAGCCTGGCCTGTCCTCGTGTGTATGCCCCATGTCTTTAGGGCTGCAGCCTGGCCTGTTTAGATGGCAACACTACAGTGAATGATGACTGAGTTGGGTCTGGTACAGACACCAGAGACCAAGCTGGCACGCCTCCTGGAGCAGTCCGCACTCTGCCGGCGCTCTTGTGCCAGCTGAACCTGCCTCATGGAGACAGCTGAGTGTGTGTGTGTGTGTGTGTGTGTGTGTGTGTGTGTGTGTGTGTGTGTGTGTGTGTGTGTGTGTGTGTGGAGATTAAACTACACAAGACACACTGTATATCTGCTTGCACACTGTATTTAGGGTTAATAAGGACAATCAGACCAATGTCATATAGTTTAATAAAACATTTACATAATTTCAAAGATAAGCAATTTCTTGAATAACCCTGTTTACTTGAATGTTACTGAAAATAAACATTCTACCCCAGCGACCTTGTTATACAGTATATGGGAAACTTATTAGAATTTGAGGGCATAACGTTTGTATGTAAAACATTTCCGTTTTCTGAACTCTCTTCACACAATGCTTTAGGAGGCATTCACTGCTGTGCCTGTATGTGTGCAGATCAAATGCCCTGCTGGAACTCCGAACAAATCATTGTAATTTATGTATATTATACATTTCTTTTTTTTTTTTGGTCCATCTCTTGACCTGAGGTTTTTATTTCTTTTTTTTTTTTGGATCAGCGGTAGCCTGGGGATCATAACTACATTTCCCATGATTGTTTTACCACAGGATAGAGAGGAGCAAAGAATCTATTCTTTCGGTGGAGTTTTTCTCATACAGAGGATGAAAGAAGCAGTGTGTGTGTTGTGCCTCCTGTCAGCAATGCTTTCTCTGATGCTACTGGGGGGAAATGGGCTCTGGCAGACAGCAAGGCTATAAAAAGATTAATTAAAAATGTGCAGATGAATATGATCCCAGTCATGATTGGTTGGAGGGGAGCGAGATGAGCCCAGCAGTAGAGCTCCGTGTGATGTAATCCAGGGTTTGATGGTGTAACCGAAATGAAAAAAGATGTGAAAAAAAAATGGATTGCTTTTTAATTCCTTCGAAACTGTGGATTAAGAAAGAAAAACAAGTACTGAATGAGAGCAGCAGTATCCTGCTGTTAAGGATATATGGGAACATTTTCTCAGATTATTAAGGGCTTAAGAAGCTTGTCAATACCAGTAAGAGCTATTTCTTCTGTGTTGTACTGTAATTTAGAAGCCTCATTTTACTTCTGGAGTGGTTTTAAAACATGATCATCTTATCTGTCTTTGCAGTTTTGCGCTGCTCATTCTATCACAAAGACTGTCTATACAGTTGAACAAAGAACAGTTGAACAACAGGACATGTTGAGGATATTTAAATGTCTTCATAAGACACTGCTGTGTTTTATGCAACTGAATTTAAAACATTGCAGCTGTTTTACCACTCACCCCATTCACACACTCCTTTTTTAATTTTTTGTCCTTCTCCTTTTCAAAGAATATAATTTGAATGAAAACTCAGTCCAAGTGTTTTGTTGTCCGTGGGGGGATGGGTGCAATTGGTCAGAAGCCGTTGACCACAGCCAATGGCAGTACAGCTCGCACCCTCCACCCCTCCTCTGTGCCCTGCTGAGATTCCCAGTCTGGCCTGTGATTGGCTCTTGTGGAACCCAGCAGACGGAGCCTGTGAGCTTGTTTAGGGGAGGAGTCAGACAGCTCTCGTTGGCTTTGGTGTTCCTGTGTGCTTTTGTTAATTTGGAGCAGCAACATTAGAGGAAGAGGAGCAGTGGTTCTCCTGCTAGTCTGACACGGTCTTCCTCTCTCTTCACTCCAGGGACCCTGGGAATCTGTGGAGCTGCCAGTTGATCTCCTGCTTTTGAGGATAGTAGGACTCCAGGACCGACAGAGCAGGAGCTTGAGTTGCTCAGACACTGTGGCTGTGTAATCTAGTTAAAGGGACCAACAACCGGCTTCCAGGCTGAACCCAGGATCTGCCCCCGTGGCGTTTCTGACCTGGACTGATGTGAAGTGCAACCCTTGGTGAGCCTGTCTGAAACAGCCTTTCATTGGAGACTGGAAGAGGACAGATAATATACCTGGGAGACTGTAAAGAAAGAAAGGAGGGATACGAGAAATTCAGCACATCAACCGGTAAGGAAGTTAAAGGAACAAATGGGGCTCAGTTGGTTGAGCATTTGTAGTGCCGGTGTTTATGGAAATATATTTGCTCGCTACTGTCGCTCTGGATTGGAATGTCTGCTAAATTACTTAAAATCTTAGCGGAAATTGTTTTTTTTGGAATAGCCCCCCCCCCCCCCCCCCCCCCTCTGGTTTAGAAAGGAGGGCACAAAAAGAATGTTGACCGTCTCACCCTCTTCTCTCCGCTCCTCTTTCAGAGCCTCTAGAATGCCTGTGGAGACCCTCCAGGCCTCTGGCGGCCGTCTGGCAGGGGTCCCCTTCACCTCAGCCATGCCCTTCCGCATCCTCAACAAGGGGCCGGAATACTTCCGGCGGCCTGTGGAGCCTGGCGCCCGAAAGCTGAGCGCGGTGGAGCGGCTGGAGGCGGACAAGGCCAAGTATGTGAAGAGCCAGCAGGTGGCGCTCACCAGACAGGAGCCTGTCAAACCCCCCATCATCCGCAAGCCTCTTCTGTCCCCTGGCATGATGCTTCAGTGTCGGATCAGTGCCCCCCCAGCCCGCAAGGCCCCCCCCGCGTCCGGCCGACACGGAGAACGGAGGGGGGGCGGCGGGTGTAGGGTGGCGGCGGGGACCGCCCCTGAACCTGGAGATCCTCAACAACCTCATCAATAACGTGTGTGACGGACCTGTGCCCTCCTCGCCATCTCCCGCGCCCTCCTCCCCCTCCGCCTCCTCCCCTTCATCCGGGGGGAACAGCTTTGGGAATGGACATTTGGCTGACCAGGAGAGGAGCGGTGGAGCCACGCACAACCTCAGGCCTGTTAATAACTGCAACACCTCTTCAACCAACTCCTCCTCATCCACCTCCTCCCCCCTGAACCACAGCCAGGCCTCCCGCGAGGAGCCCGGCCGCCGGCCGCCTCCTGTCCCCGCGCGGGGTGCCCGGCTGGGCTTTCCCGTTCCCTACAGCTCCCCTAACTCGGTGACGGTACGCAGGGTGGATGTGAGGCCCCAGGCTGTGACGAGGACACTGCAGAGGGCCCCAGCTCTTATCAAGCCCAGACAGACTGCCCAGCCCCAGGTGGCCCATTCCCAGGCCTCACCCCCTCCACAGCAATGCCAGCCCCCAACCCCCTCCATGGCTCTCCCCTCTACCCCCCTCTACCTGCCTCCCAGCCCCATGCTGATACGGGCTGGCATGATGCCCCCGGCCTCCCCTGCTTTCACCCGCCTGTCTTCAGCCAGCTCCCGAGGTTCTCGCCCCGGCTCGGCCCGTAAACACCCCTCCTTACACCGCTCCAAGTCGGACCTGAGCGACCGGTACTCACGAGCCACGGCCGACCTGGAGCGCTTCTTCAACTACTGCGGGCTGCACCCGGACGAGGTGGAGGGCATGGGGGGCGTGGAGCGTTTCGCCAGGGCCAGCTCGGACATCGTGTCCGTGTCCAAGCTGCGCAGCGTAAGCACGCCCAGCTCCGAGTGTGAACGGGCGCGGGAACAGGGGGAGGACGAGGACGAGGAGGGTTCTGCCCAACCCGGGGAGCGTGTCCCCTACGGAATCTCGGTCATCGAGAGGAACGCCCGCGTCATCAAGTGGCTCTACGGGATCCGACAGGCGCGGGACAACACCACTGTGTCCAACGTGTAGAGGAAAGAGACAGGAGGAACATCAGGGGGGAAGGTTCCGGAATGATACCCAGGCCAGACCCACAGTGTTTATTTTTTTATTATTATTATTTATTAAGAAATGGCACAGATCGTTGAGGGGGTCTTTTGGTATACATTGTATTTTCAAGGATGACCTTATTTTGTACTTTGGGTCACGTCTAATGGATATCAGTTTATTTGAGGAGGGGGATTGTTGCTTTTGAAGCAGCACACTTGGAGAACAAGAATCATATGACTGAATCTGGGCTGCAAGTCAGGACTGCTTCCATCAAAGTGAAGGACAACAACGCCCTTCTCCTTAAACAAACATACAAGGCAATAATGGCAGTGGTAGGAATGACTGAATGTGGAGACGTTGGTAACGTTGACGTCAGTGGCCCTGTAATGATGTGGTTCACGCTGTCTGTCTCTGTCACAGGTACTAAAGGGCTGTGTTTTGGGTCCCGGAGCCTTGTTCTATCTGGACAGGGGTTGGAGCTAGAATTGAGACTCATAACAATGCAGGAATAAGCTCTGGAAGTTCCACAGCTCGTGCGTGTGTATGTATGGGTGTGTGTGTGCACGTGCGCGCGCCTAGAACCACATTGATACTGTGAAACGGGAACGCTTCCATAGAATTTTTTTTTTTTTTTCATTTGGCTGTAAGACTGTTGATTAATACAATTGATGTTCTGCTGCTACAAAGCACACACCTGTACTCCCAAATACACAGTAAACCGTCAGGTGGGTGACATGGTGGCGTCTGTACCCGTGGGCTGTGTGGGTGCAAAGGAGCATGGCCTTGAATCACGTATAGGGTTGCATAGATTAGTGTTTCTGTTTGTTCAGATGTTGAATGGGCACGCACAATAAAGCCAGTGTCATAAGGTTCAGGTAGTTTTACAGTGAAGGGGTTCTGTCTGGGATTTGAGGTGAGGACATCCTGCTCAGCGGACGAGGCACCAGGATCGAAAGAGTGAGACGCGTCGATGAAGGAAACGAAGCAGAAGGGGTTTTTGGTTCGACATAGCTTGTTGAGAAGGACCACTTTTTTTACATTCAATTTGAACTTTTACGTTAAGACTATTGTTTTTGCAATATTCAACAACCAGTGCATAGCACTCAAGCTTTTGTTTACAAAAGTGCAATCAGATCGTGTCTGTGAACATGCGCATACACATTCAAATCCAGCTAGTGTCATTGTTAGTGGGAGTGGTGTGTGACTGAACAGACAGGCACTCTGCAGGGTAAAATGGGCTAAATTCCATTTACATTCCAAAAAAAAAAAAAACAGAATCAAATTTCAGTGTACTTGAATTAACTTGGAATCAAAATGCAATTGAGCCCAGCCCCAGCATTCTTCTCTGTGAAGGGATTGGAGGGGAGACTATTTATGTGACAGGAGATGGACAGTGGGCTCAGTGGAGAGGCTTGACATTGGTCTTGGACTGGGCTCCACGGTCTGTAGCCGTGATGCTGTTGAGTTCAGTACTGTCTGGCTGCCCAAAGAAGAGTCTGACTGTTTGTATGCTGCAGCATGGTATCTTAACATTCAATAAAGAATAATGTTTTTCAAAAAAAAATGATTTGGATGTCACCATTTGTGTCGATGTGCTTTCAGTCCCTAACGAACATGCCTTCAAATGTGTGGAGTTCTCCATTGAGTTGAATGTCTTAATATCATCGTGACAGGATATGGATGTAGCCTCTAGTGTGTTCAGGGATGGCAGGACGGCCTTGCCAAGTTCTGGGGTTTTCAATGTTATGCAGATCCAGAGGAGCAGAAGCAGGTGTTTCTGATCTTTTGGTCTGCATTATTGACACAGCCAGCAGTACTAGCGTGTCCCTTTGACCATGGAGGTTTTCCTCTATCCATTATTTACAAGACAATGTGTACACATGCACAATCACTCACTCTTCAGTCTTTCTGTTTTCTACACACACACACTTGTTTTTTTTTGTTGTACCCAGCAGTTGCATAGCTCTTCCTAATATGTCAAAGATTCATTTTGTTGTGGCACTGACTGTGCCTACATTACCCAGTTATCCTCAATGAAGGCCAAATGCAGTTGAAGTTGTATTTAAAAATGTCAGATCTGCATTGAAGATGGCTCCTGAATCCACAATCCAAAGTAGCACTGTCGGGATACTCTGTCCCGTGTTTTCAGGATGTGTTCAGATTAAGGGCGCAGGTTTAAGTGGTTTTGTGCAAAGGGCTGTACTGCTCTGCTGTGTACTGCTAGTGCTGCAATCCGGTACGGATCCACGTAGCGATACATACTGTCTGGGCGAGGCTGGGATCACCCCCAGTGGCATTCACTACCTGTCACTCTGGTCAGCAGTGATTCATGCTCTCAGTAGAGGGGGAGATGATGAGTGGGGGAGGGAAGTATGGCTGGGGTTATTAATTGGAGTTTTTAGGATTTAACTAACTCACATTCTCTCTATCAGAAGTTTATCCATAACCAGATTTAAAAAAAATGTATTCAGGCATTGATTCTGACTGGTTAAGAGTTGGGATAGGGTTAAAACGGACAAATTCACTAACGTCAAACAAAAGACCACTTCCTGGCACTGATTAAACCTGTGGTGCTCAGAGCTGTATTGCGGTTTGTGATTCTTGAGTGGGAGATTACACTGTGCCCCCCCCCCATCCCTGTCTACGGCACACTAGACAGTCATGAGCCTGTGTGATGTTAATAGGGGTCAGCGTTTCCCCTAGTTCTGTGTTGAAGGAATTTCCTGATTTCTTGGGCATAGGTTTCTTTTTAAAGTATATTTAAAAAAATGTATGTATGAATCGTGATTTTCTTCAACAGCCTGCTAGTAGTTGGCGGAGTGCTGTTTTCACTATAGAGCTATTTCAAGATGTATGTTGATGGAGCCCAGGACAGGTATTAAACCTATGCACGTCTTGTGTTGTCCTGTGCTCTGTCTTTTCCTATTAGACTGACACAAAAACAAGCAGAGCATCAGCTTGCTCTGTCTCAGGCAGTGAGGGAGGTACTCACAGAGGTACCATATGTTCATATTAACTGAGATCAGCTGGGCTCTAGTGCTCTGCATGGTGATGAGTGCACAGACATGCACACATCTGTATTTCACTACAACACCTTTCATTTTGCTGTATAAATATCCACAATTTTTTTTCCCAACACCAGCCCTAACCTTAAGCCCTCTCTAAACCCCTCTTTGACTTCAAACCCTAATTCTAACAATACCGGCACCGCATAACATTAATATTTGCCGTTTCCAAAACAGGAAGAGGAAAAATGTCCTGTTTGCATGTTGCAGTAGTGTCTACATAACTTTTTTTGCAGCCCATGTTGAAGAACCCCTGTTGAGTAAACATGTTTATTCTCCAGTAGGTCAGCCAAAGAACCCTTCGCTGTCTGTGTTTGTGTTCATTTCTGTGGGCTGCGGAGTGTGATTGTAAATGAACGGCTTGCTGATCCCAGTTTCTATGAGAAGGCTGCTGCTAATGTATGTCAAGCCCTGACACACACCCACCAGCGGGAGGGAGGGAGACAGATAGGCAGTGATAAGCTGATTAGGGACAAGGGGCAGATGGGGTGTGTGTGTGTGTGTTTGTGTGTGTGTACATTGTGGTTGTATCTTGTGGGAAAACTAGATTGTGTGTTTTTAGCTTACCACGTCGTTCCAGGGATCTACATGGACCACATCACTCTATCTACAACTTATCCGCTTCACTGATGCGGAGGCATCTTTTTCTCTAAGTACAGAGACAGCCTCTATGGTACTGTTCTGTCCATTACTTTCCATTGGCCCCCATGGCCGCCGTTGGGATCAGCGTTTCCTTATGGTGACCTTTAAAAACAAAACCCTGAAACCGGCAGGGCTGAGCTGAGTGAGGTTCCAGTGTTTTCCGCTGTTCTGTAGCAGTCAGTCAGTACAGACTTCTGATCGTAGCGTAGGCAGTCAGTCAGTACAGACTTCTGATCGTAGCGTAGGCAGTCAGTCAGTAGAGACTTCTGATCGTAGCGTAGGCAGTCAGTCAGAACAGACTTCTGATCGTAGCGTAGGCAGTCAGTCAGTAGAGACTTCTGATCGTAGCGTAGGCAGTCAGTCAGAACAGACTTCTGATCGTAGCGTAGGCAGTCAGTCAGTACAGTCTTCTGATCGTAGCGTAGGCAGTCAGTCAGTACAGTCTTCTGAATGTAGCGTAGGCAGTCAGTCAGAACAGTCTTCTGATCGTAGCGTAGGCAGTCAGTAGTACAGATCCCTGTCTCAACCCTTCACCAGGCTGTTCAGACACTTACGAGAGGTGTGAAAATGAACTGTTTAAATAATCATTCAAGCTTTTTAAAAAGTGGGGAAGGAGTGTTTGGCTTGTGTTATTTCAAACAAAAATCACTTTAAAGTTAGCATTTGAATTGCGTGTGCTATATGAACTGAAGTCTGTGTATTACGTCCTTGGAGGTATTGATTATTTCAGAGGGAGGTGTTTGTGAACGTATGTGTCAGTATCTGTGAATGTTTGTCTTTCTGTCCTGTCTTCTGGAAAATGTTCAGACTTTTCCATTGGAAGTATGGTCAAAGTGTAAAACACTTTAAATCTCACAGCAGAAAGAACCAGACAATCAGCCCAAACAAGTCTTCCTCTGAACTTTGACCTTTCTATAACACCGCCAAACACAACCACACCTGGCTGCTTGCCTTTACATCCTTACTCTGACACAATGTCAGGCCAGGGGCCATAATCAACAGATTAACCGTCCCACGCCAAAAGCCAGAAATCGGGAGTAACTACGGCAAGAGTTGGGCAGTCGCTGGACTGCTTGTGTTTACCTAAGGTCTAACATCGAAAAGTCCCTTTAATGACCTCACACTTTTAATAGGAAATCTCCCACCCTGTTGTTATTGTAAAACTGACCTTTTATGTCCTTCCTAGCCGAAGATTGGCATAGCTTTCTATTAAACACCGGCTGGGAAAGGCCACCGGTTCAGTATTTCTTTGTCTACATGGGGTTGATGTTGGCAATAACGGGGCGTTTAAAGCGTTGTATCACATTCATACAATATATGACCATTTTACCTTTTTTTCTATATTAGTGATACCCAAAGGGAAGGGGGCAACCAAGCTAGCATTGCTTTCATCAACAGACCTTGTGAAGATTACAGTAAAGTTGTGGCCTCAGCTTACGAATGGAGCAATAATCCAGCGGCAGGATTTTATTTACAAACACCCTAATACACTGCGGTTTGAGGTCCTGGTGTAGGACACTCACTGCGGTCACCCAAAGATTCACAAAGATGATAAATGTTTGTGTATATTGATGACCTTCCTGGACAGGGAAACTTGAAAATACAACTATAAAGTTGATCGCTGTTCGGACAGGCTGTTTCACCAGCAGAACTCATGGTTCCTCCTGCTTGTGTCCAAAAAGCACAGATAAATCTGTGAAATAATACATCCATTTAGCCCAGCAGTACTATATAGTTATGAAGTCAATGCCTTTGGAGACATAATCCCGCAAGGCTCCCAATGTAACGCTAAAAGTTTATACACTGTCAAAAACAGAACAATGTTTCTCATGCTTGCATAGCTGGCTAGCTAGCTAGTTGATAGTAATACCAAACAGGATCATAATACATGACATTAACAAGCCAGTGAATATTAACCAAGACTAAGAGCACTGAATGCTGGGTTACATCACTAAATACAACATGGTAAACCCACTTCTCAGAATTCCCATCTACTACAATGTGCAATGCAAAATTGGAGTAAATGTGTATATATTGTATGTATAAATGGTGACCACAAACATTAGCAAATATTTTTCAGAAGGAATACTGCAACAGTCCTGAAATTCCTATCATTATCTATCTAGAATGACTTCCTCACTGTTTCAAGACATACAATAGTTGTTCTATCAATAAAACATCTGCCGACAAACTTATTCAGAGCACCCTTGCTAAAGTAAAGTAATGCTTTAAAAACTAGCCAATGAATACAAACAAAACAATGTTTTGGATAAATAATTTATCTACCACGATGCTGTATGGTCATTTCCCTACAAAGCAGAGTTAACATGAATTTGTGATGAAGTTGATTGATGGCTGACAGAAGCATGCAGTGTCATGACCTGATGCGACCTACAACATGTCATCAGTGTCCACGGATAAACAAAAGGCTCCGGAGGTCAGAGGATTAGAGTGCAGTTTCATGGACGGTGAATACTGGATTCATTTAAATAAAGCTTTATTACATTTACCAAAAGGGATTTTATATATAGTTTGATTTCTCTGTTCTAGAATTTTCTTTTCAAATAGGCCATAATTAATTTGGTCTCTTTCTTTATTCGTGATGCCAATTATTGCACTGTAATTGAAGTATGAGGAGAAACTGTTTCTACATGTTTTTTGTCATGTGCCCCCGCATGCTCTTTCCCTGTAACTATCAAGATGGTGCGTAATATCTCATGTCTTTGGAGAGGACAGCTGTTTCGCAGAGTCTGGGTTGGATAAGACTGTCACAGCCTGTTAGCACCACTGATTTGCTGGTGCCAGTTGTCATGGCAGGTTAGTGGTCCGCTGGGGAACTTGGACTGGGTCAGGCCCGCTGCCCACTGGGTCTGAACTGCAAGAGAATATAATGACTTAGTCTGATAGACCCTGAAACCCTGGTAGAAACACACACAGATGAACAGAGATATCAGACAGACATGCAGGAAGTGTTCAGAACAACAATACTGTGTTCAGAGTCAGGGAGCACTAGTGATACATGTTAATTTTTCTGTCATCCTTTCTCTCCATCTTTCTGTCATCCTTTCTCACCTTTTCTATCCAGTCTATGGAGGAGTCTTTTAGGGGCAAATCCCTCCTCTGATTAAACATGCAAAATCTACCCCACATTCAGTTCCAGCTAATGTCCGCTTGTAAAGCTAGTTGGCCTTGGTTTTTCTATAGAAGGCTTGTCTGTTTGTAAGTCTCTTTGTCTTTCACATAAACACATGTACTTATATTGCAGACCACTGTCAGGGGGAAAACAATATTTTCTTCAAGGGCCCTTGAATATGGGTTTTACCTTTTAAGTAATTTAGCACACACTCTTCTCTAGAGTGTATACCTGTGTGTCCCGGCCCCCCGTGGGAATCAAGAACTTGGCGGTGCAAGCACCATGCCCCACACAACTGAGCTATATAGAACCATGATGGGTGAACATCAATTCGATACAGCTATTTCCCTCAGTGGTGTGTGTCTTTGAGGATTCTGAGAACCTCTCAAACTCTAATTTTCCCATCTTCAATGGGCTGTGGTGACATACATTTTAGTCATTTATCTTGCTTTTATCCAGAGTCCAGGCAATGTTGCGTAGAAATGGGATCTTTAGACTGCTAGGTAAAGTGCCTCCTTTAGTCTGTCCCTCCAACAACACTTCTGTCAGCATCTGGTTTCACATTCAGCAACCAACCAGGAACTCTGCTTAGCATCCCACGCAAGCTAACAGTGGGATGCCTTTTCCTATGCTGCTGGCAGCTGGGAACCACTACTACTCTTGGCTGTGGTTACACATCCTTAGTGTGTCATTATAATGTTCAAGCTAGCGACATTGAGTTATTCCATTTGAGATTTTATGCCAATTTTTTCCCACTTTTTAGATGCCAGTTTTGGCCATTGGTTCACTGTCTCTGTCCCCAGCTCCAGTCCATACCATGGGATGTCAGCATCCTTCTCTGGGTGCCAGTGGAAAGTCAGCGATCTGGAAAGATCTGTATCGAGAAGAAATATGCATCATTCTCAACAATCATAAGTCAATGGGAACCAACATGACATGTTCACTTATGCAAGAAATGCAGCGGCGTTCATTCATCATATTTTTCGTATCAACTTGATAAACAGTCTAATATATTCCAACCAGTACTCACTAGCAAACAAAACATGATATGGAATAGAACATAATAGACTTGTAATCTACATTATTCAAACATTTTGAATTAAAGAGTCTGATTTTGTCAAATGAATATTGCATATTGCATCTTGGCTCCACTGGAATCAGTAGTGATTTTTCTCCTTGCTCTATGATGTGGATGTCATGCATCTTCAAACGGAAACGTTAATGTCTCTGAGGCTAAGTCGCTAAACTGGGTCGCCGTAAGCAAAGTATTTTACAAGAGAGGAAAGTTTGGGAGTAGAACTGGAGGACATTAAATTATAATGGCTTGCATGGGTGGATAATTGTATCATTTGGTCCGTGGGGACATAAAAGCCGTGACACAGCCTGATAATTATGGTATGGTCTGCATTTTTTTAGCCCTTCTATAAATTCTCACTGGCCTTGTTTCTGTACCTTCATCATATACTGTGTGTCTGTATGTGAATGTATTGACCAGCGCTCAGGCATTTGAGTCAACCGGTGTAAGACATTGGACCCTGGAGCCTATAATCTCTCACCCAGATTTTGGCTGTGTATATGAGTTATGAAATATGCAAGGTGCAATTCCATAAGCAGTTTTGTCTCTAACCCTGTTCCGTGTGTTTCAGTGGCAAGATGAATTATGGAGAGGAATAGGCTTTTTCGAAACCTGGCCAATGGCCAGCGGCGTGACCTGAGGGGGAAGAAACACTGCTAAACAATGACACACAGAAGTGTTTACTCATGATCCATGGTCACTGGGTTGAGGCCCAACCAGTGGTGAAGTTACAGAGTCAGGGGGAGGGAAGGAAAGGAATAGTCTAGGGTTCATTTAGACATGGTGGAGGCTGCTGTGTAACAGGGTTGATTAAATGGGCTGAGGGCATGCATGTCTTGTTGTGCACGTCTGTGTGTGTGTGTGTGGTGTGGTGGGTAATGCACTGTGTGTCGAGCTAGATGTGTCTGAAAATTCATTGCCTCTGCATGCATATGGCTAATGTGATGGAACCAGGTCAGGTGAACTGTGATCCTTTGGGGCTTTTTTCTTAGTGGGAGTTCTCACGTAGGAGAACGACAGAGATTACCAGTGGATCTAGTAGAGAAGAGAAGATCATGGTACTGGTTAACCGGAGATGCCGTTTCTCCTGCTGGCTTTTGAGGGGTGCTCACCCTGCATTACCAGTCCCCTTACAAGAAACCCTATTTAATCCACACCACCCAATATAGCCCACAACAAAGACAGCAACCAGGACTGGTGAATAAAACATACTACATTATAGCACATAGCCTAGTTGGAAAGGTTATATTTTGGGCTCAAACTTGAGGGGGTGCTGTTTACTTTGATAACAAATGAATTTATCAAAAAAATTGAATTATTTGAATATTTTGGAAGTATTAGCACTTTTAAAGGATTTTAAAATAAATCCAAAGTGCTGTCTGTTAGGAAATTCAGTTTTTTAGATGGTCCTCCAGGACTCTCCAGGAATTATATTGATGCCTTTCACCTGTTCCTGTTTCCCTGGGGTGTAAATATGAGGTTGCACTTACGTAAAATCCCTTTGTCATCCATCACCATGGGTTAAACCAAAGAACTTTCAGCCGAGAAAAGAGGTTGTTGACAAACCCAGATCAGGTAAAGGAAATAAAAAAATAGATTAACCGTTGAAAATACCACAAAGCATATTCATGGCAATAATCAAAATGGTTCGGATGTCTGTAACTGTTGCAAATCCGCCAAGAGAATCCAAGTGTATATTGAGCATTAGATGGGAGGGAGGCAAAGGAGTATCCAACGATCACAGTCTCAGAACTGCGTAATCTAGTGGAATCCTGTGGTTATCAAGTCTGTAAATAAATGGACCCCACCTCCGTGTCAACAGGGTCTTTGGAAGGGTTACACGGAATACAAGCCCTTACTGTTTTGTGGTCAGATCAGATGGAAATATAACTTTTTTCAGTTTGGTGACAAAAAGGGAATGCATACAAGGAAAAGCACCTGATGGTGGTGGATCATTGATGCTCTGGGTCTTTTTTTCTACTGGTGGTCCAGGGGTTGTTGTTAAGAACAACGACATAATGAATTCCACTAAGTACTAGGACATTTTAGCATGGTTGCTTCTGCCAGGAGACTGAGGCTTGAAAATCAATTGTGGGACCACAAAATAAATGTTTTACAATGGGCATCTCGCCCTCCAGACTTGAATCCATTTGAAAGCCTGTGGTCTCCCCAATGCTCTCCAATTGCTTGTGATCTATGATTCAATTCATGTAACTGCTCCCATTATTAATTCAGGCTGTAGTTTGAATTAGCAGGGGCACAACATTATCTCATTATTACTTCTGGGATGGCACAAGAAAAATGTGCAATATCATTCTCTGTAGCAATTTCTTATTTGGTGCTTCTTTGTATGACAGAATATACTGTTAGGATTCGAATATTAGTAGCGTTCGTAACATATCGTAAATTATATAATACATTTTAGGTAATTCATAATGTATATTACGTTCTGGTGTCATGTTTTAATATAAGCTAATGTAACGTGACATATCATGCGAAATCGGGTGTCATATTGTAATATAAGCTAATGTAACGTGACATATCATGTGAAATCGGGTGTCATATTGTAATGTAAGCTAATGTAATGTGACATATCATGCGAAATCGGGTGTCATATTGTAATGTAAGCTAATGTAACGTGGGATATCATACGAAATCGGGTGTCATATTGTAATATAAGCTAATGTAACGTGGGATATCATACGAAATCGGGTGTCATATTGTAATATAAGCTAATGTAACGTGACGTATCATACGAAAAGGGGTGTCATATTGTAATATAAGCTAATGTTATGTGACATGTCATACAAAATGGGGTGTCACAGATTTACATATGTTTCGTATTCCCCTGAGACCATGTTGCAGGAACACCTCCCTCAAGCCACTGCATTTTGCCTACTGATCCAACATGTTTGTGACTCACATTATCCATATGTGCCTCAGGACATATAACACAAAATCTTCAGCTCTGCATTCAACATCTGCACCCCAGAACTACTGCTAGGCAAATTAATCCAGTTTAACGTGTCCAGTTCCATCTGTTAAAGGATCACTAACAGATCAACAGAATGCAACACGTTAAGATGGGAAAACACATTTTAGCCACTTTGTCCATCAGCACGGATGTGCGTTCTCAACCCTTCCCTAATCACTTTACACCACCCAAAAAAAAAAGAATCTTACAAGCTACTCAAATTTGCACAATAACACCTGGTCCATCTCATCACTGACAACTGTTGAGAAGTTGACCGGCAAGTGTCCTGGTGCAATCATAACTGAACAGAAAAAAACATGCAAGTAATGGTTGACTTCAGAACCCCACCACCACCTCTCCCCCTTGGGATTGAGGTCCAGCTGTGAGTTCAGCTGAAATATTAAAATTCCATGCAATGGTGGGAGATGATGAGACGGTTAACTCCCACCGTCTCAGGGACAGCACCTAGCAGATGTTCCACTTGTGGCAGCTGAAATGAAACAAACAATCTCCCAGTCAATCTGGATCCAGCTTTGTATAACATTCACCGACTCCATCCTGGCCTCCTCCATCAGCATCAGGTTTGGGTCTGCATCCGCCCGCTGCAGAGGTTAACTGCTAAGCATTCTACAGTCCGCGGAAAGGGTCGCCATCTGCCCCCCTGACCTCCACTGAGGTCCTACATGACTCCAGGGAAAGGAAGCATGGAGGAAGGTCATGGCTGAACCCTCCTAACATGGTGACCCATTGTTCCAAAAAAAGGATCTTCTGTTCAGCCGATGTGCTGTCGGTCTCTACAGTTCAGTCACGTGCTGTCGGTCTGTACAGGCCAGTCACATGCTGTCGGTCTTTACAGGTCAGTCACATGCTGTCGGTTTGTACAGGTCAGTCACGTGCTGTTGGTCTGTACAGGTAAGTCACATGCTGTCGGTCTGTCCAGGTCAATCACGTGCTGTCGGTCTGTACAGGTCAATCACGTGCTGTCGGTCTTTACAGGTCAGTCACGTGCTGTCGGTCTGTACAGCTAAGTCACATGCTGTCGGTCTGTACAGGTCAGTCACGTGCTGTCGGTCTGTACAGGTCAGTCACATGCTGTCGGTTTGTACAGGTCTGTCACATGCTGTCGGTCTGTACAGGTCAATCACGTGCTGTCGGTCTGTACAGGTCAATCACGTGCTGTCGGTCTGTACAGGTAAGTCACATGCTGTCGGTCTGTCCAGGTCAATCACGTGCTGTCGGTCTATTAATACTTTTATGATTAAAGCTGAACTGGATTCTGATTTGGGATCATGTCCTAGTCAGATGGACTTAACTTGGTGTTCATTCCATGAGGCAGGAAGGTTGCTTTGGGTTTATGCTTTATCTCGATCTGCACATCTTTGCTAGCTCCAGGGTCAGGGGTCATGTGTTGACAGATAGACAGGAAGTGTCTGAAATAATAGCCTGATTATACCAGCCGTGTGTGGCTGCTGGGGCAGCCCCAATAACCCCTCCCCTCTGGTCAAAACAACACAGACCGTGTTGAGGACCATGTTGAGTAGACACAGAAATAGTAAAGAAAATACGGCCGCAATGCTCAATCATTGTTTCCTTTTTGTGGAATAATCTTTTTCACACCTTTGTAGAGAAATCTGACTTACCTGTTATTCTGTAAAGAGAAATTATAAAATGTTCTGTAAAATATATGGGGGAAGTAATACTTTTTTGTGATTGCTTACACACACGTTGCAGAATTTGGCTAATTGTGTCAAAACTCTACACACATGCCACAATAAGACACAACACGTAGAGACAAACA
Source organism: Esox lucius (assembly GCF_011004845.1). Taxonomy (NCBI): domain Eukaryota; kingdom Metazoa; phylum Chordata; class Actinopteri; order Esociformes; family Esocidae; genus Esox; species Esox lucius. Next base: position 17,357,899 of record NC_047580.1, on the reverse strand, counting down.
TCTCACTTTTATGTCAAAATGAAACTCTGCAATCAAAACCTAACAATCCTTTTTCAAAACGGCATTTTTACAAAAGTATGATACAGACACACCATTTGAAAAATTATTTCAAAGCAGCAATAACGCACTGATGTGCTTCATACAAAACACTGCTGTCTTTAGTACTTGGTATACCTTTTTTACCTTAATTGTCTCATACAGGTTTCAGTGAAGGATTGTTCTAGTACAGTACATCTACTCACATTTCAATGAACACAAAAATAGAATTGTAAGGGATGGGGAGGAGGATTCATGGGTCTGGCCACATCACCTCATCCACATCACAGGCAATGTCATCCCTGGCAAGGCAGTGGGGAAAACATTGCCTTGCTTTCCCTATCCACCCCTGGAGTGACCCCACCTCAGTGTCTCCGCATGCCTCTTCCATTGCTTGCAGAAGAGCCAGGAGGACATGTGCTTGGTGGTCAGACACTTTCCGAAACCAAGCCCAAAATTATTCCTCGATCAAATTGAGAAATGGGGAGTAAGGAGGCAAGTACACAACTGAAGTTATTGTGGTTGGGGAACCATGGACAATGGACAGTTCCTGTTCATGGCTGAGCAGACGTTGCCTTCCACCCACAGGAGGTCAAAACTGCCCATCTGGCAGTTTTGTAGAAGATGTCAGAATATGATTTTCTTGGTTAGGTTTGTTTTCCATACTGTGTTGTCATTCTGTACGCGGTATCATCTGTATTACATGTTCTTAACAGCATACCTATTTTTTTTCTTCACTACAAATACACCCGATATTTTTGGACAACATTGTATTGTACTGTGATGCACAATGATGTACCCCAACTACATAGGTACAGTCTAGTGTATAAAGATGACGACATACATGTTCTTCAGTCTAAATGTCCGTATTATGGATGCTACCGTGTAGCGACTCAGTTTGGGCTGGAATCTCTGCCTCCCTCATCGTCAGGCCATGTTTTATGACATGGTCCACCAAACTGGCCCTAATGTCATTGGAAATATGTTTCCGTCTATTGCCTGGTTCCCTTTGTTCTTGTCCTCATCCTCCTCCTACACCTACTTTATCTCCCTCTCTCTCGTCCTCTTCCTCTCGCTGCCTTCATGTTTGCAAAGTTCTCACAAAAGAGGGGAGCTTATTTGTAGGTCTATTTGTAGTGCTTAGGCTAGTTGGTGTTCAAATACTGTATACGTGTTTTCGTGTGTGTGTGGGTTTTGCCAATTTCAGGTATGTTTTGCATAGTGTTTTCCCAATGATTGCAAGAGATTTCATTCCCAAAGTGTCTAATGTAAGAAACAGTGTGCCAAGCAGAAAATGAGTTTGTACTTTTGGTGGCTTTGTTTAAGGCATGGTTACAAAAGTTTAGGTTTTGATGCTTTTTTCTAAGCATTCACTTTCAGTGTGCAAGCAATCAGAAAGAACTGTAATGCCCACATTGTTCATTTGTTTTTGTCAGACGGCTTCTAGTGGAGATTCCATTCATAAGCTTCAACGTAACCTGAGGCCGAAACAAATGTAAGGTGTGGAATTTCACTGGCTAGGGTTTGTGGGCATGTGTGACTTAGAGAGAGAGAGAGAGAGGCTTGTATTACTCTTCTTCATCTCCCCAGGCAGAGGAGGAGTAACATAATAATATCGTCATTCAACACTGGCCGTTTGGTTCTGCTCCGAACGTATTTCACCACAGCTCATAACTTCTTGTCTCAGCCCTAAATTTGTCAATCAACATCCTGTTCATTCGCCACTCACCCCCCCAGCCAAACCAACCCACACTTCCTCCGATCCCCATACTGGTATCGACGTTAGTCACCTGACTCACCTGTTGGCCGGCGTCACTCTGATGTAGATCAGAATGTGTGAGCTGTCTTTGTTTTGTTCATTCCTTAGCCCGACAATCCCTCTGTCTCCTGCTCCCACATGCCACCAATCTCCACCTCAAGGTAGAGGCCACACCACCCTTTTTACTTTCTGCACATTGAACATCAGAAAATACCATGCATGTCCAACCAGCAATGGACCATTACTTACATGTGATATGGGAATTATTTAAAATACATGTAAAGCTTTTAAAATATACAGAACAAAAGTCGAAACACAACATGCAACAATTTCAAAGCTACTGCATGATACATTTGAAACCCATCTGTGAAGAGACTTCTTCAGCGTGGCAGTGGCTATCAAATGTGACCATTTGTCACATGTGGAGATCCTGCCAAATTCTCTACAACAACACTGGAAGCAGCTTATGGTAGGCTTATGGCAGTGAAATTACCATTCAATTCTCTGGCATCTGCCCTGGTGGACATTCCAGTAGTCAGCAAACCCATTGCACGCTGCCTTAAAATTGAAGACATCTGTGGTGTTGTGTGACAAAACTGCACAATTTAGAATGCCCTTTTACAGTGTACATTTTACAGTGGTCTTCAACAGCACAAAGTGAACCTGTGTAATGATCATGCTGTTTAGTAACCTTTTTGATTTGCTTAATCTGTCAGGTGAATGGATTATCTTGGCAAAGGAGAAATGTTCACTAACAGCAATGTAAACATGAGAGAATCAGCTTTTAGAGCTTATGGAAAATCTCTGGGATCTTTAATTACAGCTCATGAAACACACTACCAAATGTCAAAACGTGGCCAGTGATTTGTGATTATTTATTTCCTGACTAATGTATGTATTCCAAATACAATTAGAAATGTATGACATGCATTTCAAAAACCGTAAAAAATACACATACATTTTGGTATGTTTCTGTTGCTATGGTCTGTTGAATAAGCTTGCAGCTGCTGTGCGTGGGCCACCTTGCTGGGCAAGCCTGTGTGGTTCCAGACATTGACAGTTATCTGTTTATGGGAGCAGAGATAAAGTTGATAATGGGCAAAATAATGACCTGCTGTTGAATACTCAGGCAGCAAAGAGAACAGTTCACTAATGAGCCAAATATTCTCTTTGTTGAAAGTGCTACTATGGCATTTGACAACTTTTAAATTCACATTTTAATAATTTTCCTGGTGCTCTTATTCAAAGAAACGTACATATAATATTGCATACATTTTTAACGTTTACTTGTTTTTAGTTACCTGTCAGAATAGAGTGGATGAATGAACATGACAGGAAACTTCTCTAGAACATTCAGACTTGTAGGCCATCTATCTGGGTCAGCCAAAAGAGAGTTGCATAAAGAGACAATATACTTCTGTGATGTGCATTACTACACACTATAGTAATCCATGACTGTTAAAGCCCACAATTAAATATTGAAGCTGTGTCAGAGTGAGCTCTTGGCTGTATCCTCTGAATATTTCATGAATATTTGTCTCCCCTTTTTGGGGTGGGGGGGTGGGTATTATCATGCCCCTTACATGAGGAACAGAATGCCACTTCCTGTTTGATAACAGAGAGAAGGTAGGGCAATAAGAGCCAGGAGGAAACCCCAGAGGAGACAAGAGACAAATTTGGAGTAGCACAGGGTGAGAGGAAAAGGAGAGAGAGATATGAAGGGAAAGAAAAAATGAAAGAAAGGAAGAATATTAGGAAGATGAAGAGAAAAGGGATTAAAAGTCATGACTGTCATGGTGAGAAAGAGGAAATTAATTTCTGAGAACTAAAGGGCAAAGAAGATCATGAAACTGAGGGAATTGTTTGCAGAGAGTCAGAAAAATGTGCCTGAAGAGGACCAATTATGTAATTAATGAAGTAAGATCAAACAGATGTATTTCCTGTTCTTGAAATAGGTCAGGAAAAAAATATAGTATCCGCGATGTGCCCAATCAGTCACAGAGAGGAAAAGAGAAATCGGGGGGGGAGGGAAGATGACAGAGATGATGAAGGCTGGTAGACTGAAAGAAAATAAGAACCAAACAAGACAGAAACAGAGATTGGGTAATAATACTTGCAGTAAATCCAAGGCTTTGTTTTGTCTGGATGTGAATCAGGAGCGGGTGGAGTCAGAGGAACAATCTGGAACAATCCGGAACCACAGGCTCCAAAATCCCTTTTATCTGCATGTGATTTGGATGTACTATCTGAAATATGTAGACTGTTATCCATTTCAGGTGGGAGGGCACCTTACAATGCATGTTGTGTACAGAGGGTAGATCTCGTTTCTAAATCTAACACCTGATGTGTGCAAAATCTTGCATGCTGAGAGCTATTGATCAGTAATAGGTTTAAGTTGAAGTGACACATTGACCTGCAGAACACTGATGGGGAAAGCTACACTTTCTGTCACATGGCTGCTGTTTAGTTCCTTATTAGTACTCTCTCTGTCTCGCTCTCTCTCTCTCTGTATCCACCATTTGTATACATGTATATTGTTGTCCGTTCGATCTCCACCACAATACCTAATAGAAACACTTGACAGCCTGTATTTATTAAATTCAAGTGAGAAGGTACATTGTGAGGAAAAGAGGAACATACAGAACATCTATCATAAGGCAACAGGAGGAAACATACATAGATGAGCCATGAGTCACTGTCACTGCTCTACATTCATTAGTTCAGCTCAATTATGTCTTTTTACCAGGGAAACAAAACAAAAAGGTCAGACAAACATCATCACTAAATGGCCCAGATGAATACTAACATATATGCTTTGACATACAAACCCCTCTTCCACACACACAAGCACATAAAACAAACACACATATACAAACACACACACTCCCAGACACTACAGACTGCCAAATGTCAGTTGAGATCTGGGGCATTTGCTTGCAGGCACGTCCCAGACGTCTATTTGGCCAGATGAGGTCCTCCAGTGGAGCATGTGGTTACCACGGTGACCCCTCTCCATTCATCACCAATAAAAATGCTCAAAAGCCATGAAGAGAAGGATTGCCTAGGAGGCAGTTAAAGGAACGTCACATGCAATTACCCTTGGAGTGGCTGGGGGATGGAGGGGGTTGGGGGTGGGTTTGTCTGGACACAGGTCCTAAGATGTACATTAACACTGGGTTGTCTAATTAAAGTCCCTATATGGGTTGTTTTAATAGCTTTGTCTTTTATTACCCATTCACATTAACCATGACTGCTAGTGCTTAGAAAATACACAAGTATACTGGCTCCCATTCTGAACATCGCTAAATAATTGTATCATTCTGAAATGGCACAAGCAGCCATGAATCTAGATTAGCATATAATGTGCCAGTAACACATGCATACACTCACACGTATTCCTTTGTGGGGGTGTAAAATATAATACATTTTAAACACATAGCAATTCAACCAGAAATGTCCATGAACCGATTAAGGACAGCAGACTAGATATTGTGCATGCGTCTTAGCATACAGTATCCTTGGTTCAGTGTAACACAGCACCAACACCGTTCATATATTTCCAATTTTCATTTCCTCTTCACAAAATGCTCAAATTAATTAAAATGTAATCACATTTGAGCATTGCTTTTCTGTGTCCACCATTCTTCTCTGTCCATTTTAACAGTAAATCACCATGTTTAATCACACTTTACAGTGATATAAGGCCAGCGTGTCCTTCGGGAACAATAGTGTCTTCTAAGCACCAGACCTTCCCTGCTGTTGAAGGGCGCATAATAGGGTTTAGATTCTCATATCTATTGTTGACCCTGTGCACTGGAATAGATACTCTTCCTTTCTTGGAACTGCCCAGAGGACTCTGATGTTTCTCAGGCTACGTTGATCAAATGACAAAAACACATACAACAAGCAGGAGTGAAAGGGGCACCTTGGCCTTAAAACCATATAGGCTTATAATATGCGTTAATAGGATGACATTTGTACTCTGTTTAAAAAGCCTTTCGACAGGGCCTAGTTGCAACAAGGAAGAAATTTTTTTATTCTTCTGCTATGAAGATTAGAAAAGAATAGATGAGGTTAGCTGCGTCATTGGGAGACCAGGGTTTGAATCCGGCTTGCGGATTAGACCCGGGGCCCTGGGCTACCTGCCAACGCCGTCTAGGCTTGGCCGCCTGTGAGCTCAGCTGAGGTGAAGGCCAGAGAGTGCTCTCTTTCCGGCTTCCATAGATTCTGGTTCAGACTTTCTGCTTGAGCATGCAGTGTGATTAAAAAAACAGAACGGCATTGGATGTGTTTTGGACAACTCATACCTCAATGCATACTTATCGACTGGCCTGAGTCTGCTGAGAGACGCAGCAATGAATCAGGTCGTTAATCCCAAATGGGATATCATAGAATTGGGGCGAAAACAAGGTAAAAGTACAGGTGTTGTCTTAGGTGTTTGATGGAAAGGGGGGAAGAACATTACGAGGGAGGTGAGAGAATAAAAACCCAGGAGAATGCCTGTGAATGGATGGGTAACCCCTTTGTGTGGTTTTCACTCACTGATTAAAATATCTGAGTGACAAATAAGCAGGGTCAGTGAGTGCATGTGGGAGCCTACACTAGAAAGGAAGAGAAGGGCCAGCAAAAACAGAGACGGATGAATCTATCCCTGTGTCTCCAGCACATCTCCTGTGGGTCTTTTAGTTGGCTCGTTCCCGTAGATACCACAGGGCCTCTGTTTGAGAAAATGCAACCTCAAAATATCATTTTAAAACCCAGGGAATTACTTTAGGGAGAAGCTTGTCTGTATTAAGATAAGTATGGTTGTAGATTTTGCATCAGTCATTTCAGTGGGTGCTACTGTTTTGTTTTCCACTCACGGATATTTCCTTAATCACTGCCAAAGCAATTTTGTTGGAAAATGTACATTTAGTAGAAGTGTAATCTTTCAGAATAGGGTGTGTTACATGAGTGTTTTAGATGTGTAGTCTGTGTCCTTGTAACTATAACCTGATACAGGGACATGCTCCATTTCACCAGAGACTTACAGAACACCCAGTCTATTACTGCTAAAAACAATAGTTCTCAGCTTACCTTAAGGCCTTGTCTTTCCAGCGCCACCCCTAACCCATCAGACACCAGTCAACTCAAGAGGGGACTGAGGAGAGATTACAACATGTTACTACCTAGTCTGCTACCTGACCTACATAATGGGAGATGCACAATGAAGAGAGACGTGAACAATTATGAAACACTGAAATGGAGAAGTTGTTCTGGGCAGACAGTACAATCACTTTCATGTGAATTATATACCATGGCTGTTTCTAAAAAAATATCCTCTGTGCCCCTCAGGTCATACCGTCAGCCCTGTTCCATCAACTGACACGAATTTGGTGTGGAACAAAGAGAGAGTGTGGAAAGCAGATCCAGCCCTCTCAAACTGTCAGCAGTCATAAAGGATGCAACGGTTATTTTACGACACGCTGCTATTTCTTGAGGTGGGAACTGAGAGCAGAGTCAATTCGCCACTCATTGTTTGTGTGTGACACCCTTGTCTGTGGTTAATGGAGGAATTGGCTTTATCAGTTCCATAAACCTCCTAATTCTGATGCTGTTGTGTAACGTTACTTACACATTAAACTGCCATACTGTTTGTCATTAACATTAACCCAACTACTGACCATCATATTTGCTTCCATTTCTACCGTTTCTATTAATGTACTTATTTTAAGCTCTCCTCTCTCAAGGAGATTCAGAAATAAGTAAAGACTTTCAAGAAATATAGGAATATATATTTGGGCTGACATTTAACCTATTTGTACTACCAAATAATAATTGAAACACTATAGGCATGCCATCCTTGCCCCCAAACCACAAATATATCCTCAAACAAGATGAAATATTAGTCCTTAGGCAGGATACCATGGTGTCGCTTGGATTTGAATTAATGCTACACTGTACATTATTGTATTTTTCTTGAGTGTTAATACAAAAAACATTGATGTATTGATCTATATTTTACAGTTGATATTTTTGACAACTTTTACTTCACAACACGTTACGTTTTCCTTGACACCCAAAAGTACATTTAGAATGCTTAGCAGGGCGGTAAAAGGGTACTAGAATCTATTTACTACTTGGAATAGTCATAAGAATTTAGCAATTTCTAGCGAGACTGAAGATTAACTTTACACTGCCAAAGCTATTTAATTTCATGTCACGACAACGTTCGTTTTTCTTTCATTCGTGAATGACATTGATACAATAACTATAAATACAGTGGATAAATACAGTTTTTTCATCCAGTGAAAAAACAAGAGAACTGTGGAAACCCATACTCTTTTACTGTGCAAGGGGTTGTGATATACTGTATATTTACCCAAAAAGCCTGCACGGATGCGAAATAGTCGCAATATAACCGTAAACAGATTTATTTTTAGGCTTACTATAACTATACTGAAAGTTATAGCCAGCAAAGTTTTTGTCTATCTGGTACAAATCCTAATGCATAATTTGATTGACTGTGGCGAGGCTCAAACACCTGTCCCCTGCATGGCAGTCCTCATCTCTAACCGCTACACTATTTAACAAGGGGTAGTCAGTCAGTCAGTCAGTCACAGTCAGTCACTCACTCACTCACTCACTCACTCAGTAAGAGACATTCGATCTTTTTGGCTGGCTCCACTTATGCAGTCCGGCAGTAAGGAATTTGAAATGATTTACGCTTCTACTCATATATACTTACAAAATACAGTTTGTTAAACAAAATACGCTTAGACACCAAGTATTACTTTACTGGGTGACTTGCATTTTTATCTTGGGATCTTTTCTACACAAACTTATCTTCCCTTTTACTCAAGTATGAGAATTGGGGACATTTTCCATGACTATGTCTCAGGGGTATAGAGCTCATTGTAGATGCTCTGGTTGTTCTCTTTCTTTTTCCCTCTTTCTTAGGATCTATGTACTATTGCCTCATTCAGACCCTGAGCAAAACCAACAAAATTTTGTATTTTTCTATGAAGAAACATTGCAGTCAGTGTGTATGTGTGTGCGTGTGTGTGTGTGTGCATACAGCATGTGGAAGAGATCCATCTTTTTATTCCCTCCAGAAGTAATTAAGACAGTTCTAATTTGATGCCTCCTCCACCTTGCTCCCTGTGGAGCCTATGTAATAACTCCATACAGCACTTACTACATGCCTGGGACATCCATGTTTGGGAACACAGGAATCTCAATGTGTAGGGAACTAAAGGCCGCTGGAGTATTTTATCTAAACATGACAGGTGTCATCAGTGTGCATGTGTGAGGGGTCACCAAGCATCTCCCTTAGACAGAGATTAAGGAAAGAACTTTGATCTGTATATTAACAGCATCCAAGTCACAAATGGGAACCATGATCCATATACACACACAGCATAAAACTCACAAATGCGTAGTCTGAAACTTATAATATGCCCAAAGGTTGAATCTGCATTTGTAGATCAAGTTTTGTGTGTGGCTCTGGTTCCATTTGTTCCCATAATTATGGTACTTACATTTTGACATCTTTATTTAAGTCGTGAAAATGTACCCTGAAAACACTGGCTGCAGGGAAAAAATCTCAACATACGTTTGGCATTAACTTTCCAGAATATTAAACGAGTTGTATTGCCCTTCTAACCTACAGTTAAGTCAGCTTAACATAGCTACCTATTTCGTCTTAGAGAAAGATACCAAAAGAGGATATAACGTCATCCCTCTGTGTTACGTGACTGGCAGGCAGACACCAACATATTGTTAAACAAGATCTCAGCCATTGCCTCAGGAAGATGTTTTGAGCAGGGATTGCTGATGACTCATTCCTCGCCGAAAAACAAATGGACTACCTGCAAGCATCCATAGTGGACGGAATTTCATCATGGGTTGTGTTGAGATTGTGTCAGGGGGGCTTGCAGCACCCCAGTACTCCTACTACCCGGAGCTGTGATCTCAACCAGTGGTCTCAACTCACCTTTATGGTTAATTCCTCCATAGAATTACGGTATGTTAGTGACACAATACTGTGCACGAATGGAAACAGAGCCACCAAAAAACTTGATCATTTGATCATAACTTTTTTTGTACATTCCAGAATACACTTTTTCTTTATAAAAAAGGCAAACCATGATTATTAACCATCATGAATAACCATAAAGGCATTATTCACAAACATTGTGGCACGGTTCTGTCCCCATAGCTCCAAGTCTAAACCAATTTTAATAGTTTGTTGCCATCTAGTGGTGCAGCTTGATAATACATTAGAATGAATAGTTGCCTGCAGCACATGCAGTAGAAATGGGAAGAGGACCCACCTCTATAGCTGTGGCATTGTAATGTATGGTGTTACAGCAAGGGCAACACCATTTAGACCATCTCCATTTTCAAGAAATACATTTCAGTATAATTGATTGGTTGGAGCTATCAGGAGGGATCAGCCAATGAATTGAAGGTTTCACACACTTGATTGCAGTGGATACCGTCAGTGGCGTTTTTATATGTAAAGAATTGGTGGGGCACAAAACCATTTCAAAATATAGAATACGTACCAGTAAAGCTACAAAACTTCCTCTTGCTACTGATGTGTTTATTTAACACATCAACAAACAGCATGGCTCCACAAAACACTTAACGACTTCTACCAGGCGGTGTAGTACACATACTGGAGAGAGAGAGAGAGACCTTCTTGTGTAATTGCTCTCCTTCTCTCTCACACATGTAAAATTACCACTGTCACATTTACAAATGTAAATTAGGAATGCAACCAAGCTCAGAACTAATGTACCTACAGGGCCATACACGAACAGCAATGAGCTAAACACCACTGAAGGCCACAACGAAGCGGAAAGACAACTTTTTAGGGATACAGATCCATTCTATGACAACATCCTTAATAGATAAGCATGGACACACTGACACTTGTCACAATCTATATCAATCGATCCACAAAGGCAGGATGATAAAATATCCTTTCACTCACAAAGGCTAAGGGCTCACTTGAAGAGAAAGGTGGCACAGCGGGTCTTCCTCTGGGAAAACTTTGATGACTTTGGGAATGAAGTCATGTCTGCTGAATCAGCTGGCTTTCGATGGACAACATGGCCAATGTGTTGAGTCGTGGCTGTCCCATGGCATTCAAGGTGGAAAAGTTGTTATGATAATTTTCAGCAGTGACAGTCTGAGAAAAAGCCTCCTCTAGGTTGTTCTCATGGATGGATCTTAACAGAGACAGGGCCGTCTTACCAGTGTGAAGCTCAGTGTGGCGCTACAGAGTGGTCAGCTCAGACTTCAACTTTTCCTCATTTCCTAGAGGCCATAGTTTCACCGCACAGTCAAGTTCAGATGCAAGAAATGACAGGACAAATTGTGGGTTGAGTAAGCTGTCAACCAGCTTGGCAGCAATCAGGTGGTCACTGTGAAAAGCTCTGTTCCACCTGGGAGATGACTGTGTTGCATGCCTCCTTCATCACCAGCACTGTGTGGGTTACTCGTCGGCCTGGCTCGTCTGTTCCATCGTGAACGCTGGCAGCCCTTTCATCAGTTTGCTTCCGAATATTCTGAAACAGGTGAGCGCACTGTTTATCTCAGATGCATCAATGCACTGTTTTTGCAGAGTGTTGTATAAAACATCAACTTCTGGCATAAGGAAGATAAATTCCAGCAGCTGCAGAAAGGCTCGGTCCCTGAGTTTTTTTGACAGGCCGTATGCCTCACTTATGGTGACCTCATCCCATCCTGGTTCTGTGCGTATGTCCTCCATACACAGGAGCAGCGCAGTGCGGTTTTCTCAAACTGCATTGACAGTTCTACTTTTAAAGTTCCATCGTACAGCGGGTGTCCTTGGAATGCGTCTCTGTGTCACCTCAGCAAGTGCCACAACACCTTTTGAAGCGCCAGAGAAAAATGTGGCAAAATAAATTAAATCTCCAAAAAACACCTTCAAGATGCTCATCCTTGCTGAACAAAGTTGCTGGTTCAGGTTCAGCTGGTGAGCATAGCAGTGAACAAACTTGGCATGTGGGTATGTCTCTTTCATTAGCGTCTTTCATTAGCCGCACTATCATAAGTCTGAGCGATCAGCTTTTACCCCAGCTTTAGTGGTTCCAGCACACACTTGATACTATTAGAGAGGCCGAGTCAAGTTTTATCTTTGACTAACACAGACTCCAAAAACCTCTATGTCACTGTATTGTCAGGCAACATGTATCGCAAAACAACCACCATTTGTGATTTACAGGAGACATCAGTTGTCTCATCTGCCTGTATGGCAACAAATAATGTCTCGTCCACTTGCTTGGCTATCTCCTCCCTGTGCACTTCATACATACAGTCAAACAGTTCGTTTTGTACAGTGCTAGATGTCCCTTTGAAGATGGGCTGAGCGTCATAGTGCCTCTGAAGTCTCGAATTGTCTCGGAAATGCATCTGAATATTTCAGGATTCAGGGAGTCCTCCGACTCGTCGTGCCCTCACAGTGCAGTTTCACATTTTCCACACAGTTTAATACATTATGATCCTACTGAGAACGTACCTGTTTTCCTCCACCTGTTTGTTATGCTGCTCAATGGAGCGCCTGTATGCACTGTCAACTTGGGCTGCGACATTTACCCTTCCAAGTAAGCCCAATTTTATAGCATTGTCCAGATGACTCCCGCTGCTCTCATCTTTTGCAATCCTCTCAGAAAGATGTTTCAAATCTTTGTAACCCCTCCACGACCAAGTACCATCTCCATCAAATAGCAGACATGGAAAACAGAAGAGTGCCTTCTTTTGCATGCTAACCGTTAGCCACTTTTTCTTCAAAAACCACTCCACGTTAAACCCGCAGTTACTTTTACCAGCAGTTTGAGTGATGACAATATCCTGGGGCTGATGGGCACCAAGTCGCTTTACTTCAAGTTTCTCCTCCAAATTAAGGGTTTCAAACAGACATGGAAAACAGAAGAGTGCCTTCTTTTGCATGCTAACCGTTAGCCACTTTTTCTTCAAAAACCACTCCACGTTAAACCCGCAGTTACTTTTACCAGCAGTTTGAGTGATGACAATATCCTGGGGCTGATGGGCACCAAGTCGCTTTACTTCAAGTTTCTCCTCCAAATTAAGGGTTTCAAACCGGTGCTCGAGTATGAAATCCACTTTATTCATTTTCTCAAGTTATTTGTGAAGCTAACAAGCTAGCTAAGACAATTTAACCTCCTCACTCTTATTGAAAACTAATGTTGGCGCCAGACAGACAACCAATCAGGTCTGAAATACAGAATGACGCTGTAGTAGGGCTACCAGCTGTCAGCCCCACTTGGCATCAAATTTGTGTGATCTACATTGATCACACTAACATTCTGAGCATGTGCATTAATATTTGAACATGTACAATGTACATTGCATTGTGAGAGAGGGGCTAGCCCCACATTCACGCTTAGCCTATGGCCTATTACTGCAAACTCAAATCGGCAGAACGCAGTCTAAAGCAGCAAGGCAGGGACTAATGAACATGAAATAAAATCCTAACACAAATTATATGCAATTTAGGAAGATGCTATATTCATAGATAATAAATTATAGGACGTAATCTTCGAGAAATAAAAATAACATAATTTTGTTCCAGTTCTTTCTGTTGACAACAGGTGCCCCTGCCCCTAATGACCAGTCACCCCTGGATACGGTAAATATCTATGTCAGTGCTAAAACACATTATCTCCTAGTAAATTAATTAACCATCGCTATGGTGCAACACATCAAGTTGATTCTAGGTGACCAGGACGTATAACTCTAGAAATCCAGGAAATATTTCCAAATATTTGTATTTATTATAGATTTTATTGACCATATTGTATATGCATGTATATAAATATTAATATCGTGACTGTCCTAGTTTTGATAAGCTTAAACAGGCAAATTGAATGAGAACAATAAGACAACATATTAAAATCCATGTTAATTTTACGATGTAGACATGAAAAAATTATAAGGTCAGACACTTAGGGTTACCCAATGACTTGATATAACATAATGTCAATATATTTTGTCATAATATTTTGATCAAACTACACAGTAGTCAATAACTTCAGATTAATTGGGGGAAGGAATTATAGACAAAATATGCCTCAGATTCAGTAGTTTGGCAATCTTCCAATATTTTTTCTTGAATAATTTTGAAACTACTGTATCTTTAGTGGTACCCCTCTAGTCTGGGTAGGGGACATAGTGGTTATACTACGGTCAGCTATTTAGCCCTCCCCAGCTAGTTTGTAACCAGACCCAAAGGGAAGAGAATTACATTCTACAGTTCCTGGCCAACAGCTAATATTGAGACCAGATGAAACAGTCAAGTAGTGGCAGAGAAGCAATTAATCATGTTTTTTATAAAACAGTAGTGAAGTCATATTTATTTACATCGGCAGTGGTAAGGTGCTTGTAGATACCCAGCCTTAATCCTCAAAGAACAAGAAATGCAGAAGCGCAGTAGCAAGAAAAACTACCTAGAAAAGCAGGAACTCAGGACAAAACATAGAGAGGAGCCAGACTTCAAACATGGCCAGTCCTTTTTCATTAATGACATGAAGGAGTCTCTCACATAGGTATGTTTGAATTTAGTCATAATTTAAAGGCAATAACATTATGCGGTATTGAAAAAATTGCTAGGACTGATTAAGAGGTTAAAAAACTGCATTTTAACGGTGACCAACATTCGTCTTTGCAGATTTGTTTTTGGTTCTCCTGCAAGAAATCCCTGTCGCCAGGGGGCATGTTTGGTCCAGAGTCGGGAACCTAGTTAAACCAGACTCGGACACAGAAAAGATTTGTCAATAAAATATAGGTATAACCTATTCTAATAAGCATTTAAAAACTAATAAAATGTGAAACATATTTCGATATTTTTACTCCAAATTAAATGTATTTACTTATTTGTAAGTATCGTAGAAAAATACAATATTGCATTAACGTTGTCCTGTTTTCCCACGGCAGGTGGCTAAGATGGGAACCATTGTTAGCTCACATTAGGAACCAAATTTGTAGCCGTTTTCCAGGTGGGGTCGGGACATTCATTGAATGGGCATATCAAAATGGCGGACCAAGAAGAGTCGGTGAGGGAGTTCGTTGCTGTTACTGATGTTGATGAGGAGAGGGCCCGGTTTTTTTTGGAGTCTGCCGGTTGGGATTTGCAAGTACGTACAGACCACAATGACCTACTAGGCGTACGAAATGTGGTATTTAAGTTGAACTCATCCTGAAAAATGAATGACAGCAGCTTGCTAATTTGCTTGCTTAAGTTGACTGTCAGCGGCAGTGTTAGCAAGCCAGTAACACTAAGGCAAATGTAACGAGCTAGTAGCTAGCTGCTCGTTTCTGCTGCTGGCGATTTGTGCAAGTCACTCTTTCTCAAATCACAAACAATAACGTTTGCTCGTGTGACAATTGTTGACTTATTCCTTTCAAATGATATCTGAATCCCTTTAATACATACCTATGTTTTACTACCACTGGTACTGTCTAGTAGTCAGTTAGGTTATATAGTTAACTGGCTGATAAATCATTTTCATTTTTGAATGGCTAACTGCGTTGTAGCTAACTTACGCGTTAGCTGTCTTGCTAGCAGCCCAGTTAGCAAGTTATAGTGGCTGTGCACTTGATTAAATTACATCAGCCGAAACCTCTTTAAGCCAAAAAAAAGTTATTCGACTTGAATAGCGCATCTGATAATTTAACTGCACACCTAGGAAGAGTAGATTGTGCTGGCCTTGGTTCAATCTGAAGCTTTACAGTTAAGTCATTAAAAAGATTATTATCCAGATTTAAGTGCATACATTTTCATTTCATACGGGAATGGAACACTCAGCCCTGGGGTTGCAAACCCTATGATCTTACCAAGTCAGCTAACCAAAATAAATACAAATGATATACTGTATGAGTAAAAAGTTTGGACACCTACTCATTCAAGGGGATTTATTTTGTATTGTTTGCACATTGTAAAGTAACAGTGAAGACTATGTAAGAACACTGAATCATGTGGTATGCACAAAGTGATCAAAATACATTTCATGTTGTAGATTGTGCAAAGTAGCCCCCATTCGCCGTGACAGCTTTGTGCTCTCTTTACATCCTCTCAAGCAGCTTCATGAGCTAGCCACCTAGAATACATTTCAATGAACAGGTGTGCATTGTTAAAAGTTAAATTTCTTTTTCTGAAAGGTGGAGTTGGTGTGCTGAAGACCATAATTTTCAGATGTAATACTTTTTCGGTTCCTACGTAATTCCATATGTGCTATTTCATTGTTTTTAAGTGAAAATAACAACTTGCCCTTGAATGAGTAGGTCTGTCCAAACGTTTGACTGGTACTGTGCTTATATTTGTTTTGACTTACGATATAATTGCTTTAGTATAAATGTTAACCAAACTCATCATAAATCAACGTTTTACTGTTCATTTAGTTTAAGAACAGCCTTTTAACCTAGTTAGGCTATCTTTTGTAATTGCAATATCACAACTAAGCTCTAAAGCTACCTAGTGAACAGCTTTAAAATATGACTAGAAACTGTTGATGTCTTGATCCTTCTATGACATGGCCATTTGGTCTCTTTCCTTAGCTCGCCCTGGCCAGTTTTTTTGAAGATGGTGCTGAGGATGACATAGTAACACTTCCACAGCCAGAGAGTGGCGCATCCTCTGTGCCACGTTCCACAGGAACCGGCAGGTACATGGTTTAGCTGACTTCTGTGAATCTGTTGGTACTTACACTCTACTCTGTATAAAATGCTTTTTCAGGTTGCCTTCATCACCTTTTCTGTTTATTAGTATTAGATTAAACAGCTGATGTTAATTCATTCATTCACTGTTTTTGTGTGTAAAGGAGTGAAAATAGGGTAACCTCCTTCAGGGATATGATGCACGAGGAAGTAGATGACAGTGATGAAGAGGAGGGGCAAAGGTAAGTTCGTTAATACTTTTAGGAATTTGGGATATATGAATTTCACGTTGCTTGCAGACAAAGTGCCTGCCAGAGTTATTGGCACCCTAGGTAAATATGAACAAAAAAGGCTGTGAATTTGTTTTTGTTTATGTTTATCTTCTTGATCTTACACTCAATTAATAAAATGTAATTGACTAGAAAGAGAGGTTCTAAGAGAGGTTATCAAGAAATCATTATTTTATTCAAAACCATGCATGCCACAGTTATTGGTACCCCTCCATTTAGTGCTTTGTGGGCTCTCCCTTGGGCAAGATAACAGCTCTGCGTTGTCTCCTATAATGTTTGATGAGGTGGAAGAAAACATAGGAAATGATTTGAGACTATTCCTCCACACTGGGACTTTCCAGATCTTTAAAGAGACCTTGGTCCTCACTGGTGGACTCAGCTATTTGGTTAACTCACAGGTTTTCAGTGAGATTTAGGTCAGGGTACTTTGATGGCCATTACAAAAGCTCCATTCTGAGTGTGGAGGTGGAGCTATGCTTTGGATCATCATCCTGCTAGAAAATCCAACAATGATTCCGTCTTATCTTTCTACCAGAGGAAGACTGGTTTTGGCCTAGAAGTTACTGGTGTTTGGTTGCTTCCATGTGTCCTTACTAGGTTTCCATGGCATTTAAGTAAAACAGATCCGCCACCATGCTTCATATTGGGGACATGGATATTTTCTGCATGAAAATGGCTCTTTTTACGCCAACCACATCTTGTGTTTTCGTTGCCAGAAAGTTAAATTAAATTTTTCTTAGACCGTTGGACCTGGTTCCAATCAAGGTTCCAGTGACATTTAGCATATTCCAGGCTCTTGTGATTCTGATCTAGTGACAGTACAAGCTTTTTTCTGGCAACCCTTCCAAATAACTTGTTTGCATAGAGGTGTTTTCCAAATGTTGGAGATTTGGTAACCCCTGAGGTGTAACTAACTTCTGATGCTTGGAGATGTTTAAACCCCTGTGGATTCCCAAAGATTATCTTCAAATGTCAAATCCTTGGAATATAAATGTGATTTTATTCATAAGGTTTTCTAGGTGTGCAAACATGCATGTTTTTGGGAAAACTAAATCGACACAGCCCCCCCCCCATATTTATCTAGGTTGCATGTAGTTCTGCACTGTTGGTTATGGGCATTTTGGACAATGTGTAGTCTGTAGTGTGCTTCCAGAATGTGCCAATCCAGTTTTTTTCTATACAGTTCTCTCTTGTCTGGTGTTGCTTTCTGCCAGGTCAACAAATTCTACTGGATGGGGATGTGTATCCCTGTGTTCCTCCCTACACTGGTGTTCAAACTATATGCCTCTTGAACAATATCCAGAATTCAGACTATGTTGTTCACCCTCTGCTTCCTTCTAGATTTTTTGCTGGGGGTTCTGAACGCAGTGGGCAGCAGATTGTGGGACCCCCCAAAAAGAAAAGCTCCAATGAGGTGGTGGAGGACCTGTTCAAGGGGGCGAAGGAGCACGGGGCCGTACCTGTGGAGAAAGCTGGGAGGGGCCCAGGGGAGTCTAGTCGAGCCAGAGTAAGAAAAGTTTCTACAACCTCTTTCACTTACTGACTTATAGTTTAAGACAAAACACTGGAGTGTTCTGAAGTGGCCAACAATTATTCCAGATCTAAATCCTAAAGAACTGGAGCCGTTTGCACAAGAAGAATTGGCCAAACTGCCAGTAGCTAATACATGGGTATAGGAAGCGCTTAGTTGCGGTTATTTTGGCTGAAGTCTTTGCTACTACATATTGATTTCAGGGTGTTTTTCAATTCAGAGAAAGCGTTTGTGTGCCAATACTTTTGGCCACAATTGAACGAGGACTAGTAACTTTGGTTGGTAGTTTATTGTAACTGTCTTTTAACTTGGCTACCTCAGAATTGCTCTGGGAAATTACCTAAAATGCACAAGGATTGAGACACATGCCGTTTTAATTTTCATTTAGCTACATTAATTGCTTGATGACGATGATGATGCTGCTAACTTTCTAGTTCTCTTATCTGGATCAAAGAATGCCTTTTCTGAAGCCTGGTTGGACTGGCCCTTGGTGTGTCCTAACTCTTTCTGCTCTCTAGCCCTTCATTGGTGGTGGCTACCGGCTGGGGGCAGCACCTGAGGAGGAGCCTGTTTATGTGGCTGGAGAGAGGAGAGCTGCTAACAGCCAGCAAGATGTGAGTGACGGTCCATTTCTATGAATATATTTTGGGTTGCTGGTAAGAGTGCACGATATATTGACTCAATACCGTTATCAGAATATCACGTTGCATAATATCAAAATTAGTTGTGTTCGTTTTAGAGCCTGCTTTAAACCACTAGAATGATCATGTTTCATTGGCCAGTTGCCCTGTCACATGCAAGTGTGGGCGCAACGGGTCCACTACACGAACATACCCTATGGAGCATACCACGTGACGTGTGTGCATATTTCGACAGCGTTTGAGTGAAGAGAGAGTGAGAGACAGCGAAACATGTCAGTGGAGCGAAAGAAAAGAGACAGAAAAGTAAGAAGATTAGTGTGGCTCAGGGAGAGAACAAAACAACAGAGATGGAAGAGGAATCGTTAGTGGCCAAAAAGTTACGTGATAAACTGTAACTGTAATTTTGATCCACGTCACAAAAAGCATTACAAAAGTATAATCCTAAAAAAATATAATAATCTTGGCAGGAGAAGACTTCACCATGAAGAATGAATGAGTATCTGGTAGGCTATTAGCTATAGAGGCAATGCTTCTAAAATGCCTTTTCACAAGATTTGAGGTTTCATCAGTATAAAAAATCTCAAATGATGTATGGGCTGCCAAGAAATACAATAGGCACCTTTACATAGGCTTAAACATTGGACTATTCTAGCGAACAGCGTTCAGATTCCCTTTGCGGCAGCCTACAAAGCTTTGTGTAGCTAGTTTGCAGTCTGTGTCCATGTGATCATTTGTTTTTATCACTATCTATTTCAGTTTACTTGATTTATCCTGTTATTTACTAATTGCTGAAGGTGCATGTAGTCCTGAAACTTTGGAAGACCGGTTTCAGCCTGGACGACGGTGAACTCCGAAACTACAGTGATCCTGGCAATGCTATTTTCTTGGAGTCCATCCGTAGGGGGTGAGTGTAGTCTCCACTACCTGAACACTGTGCTTAGTATTAACGCCAACCCCTTAGATGTCTAACTGGTTACCAAGCAACTAGAGTTGCAAAACTGATGTCATACACTTGGTGTCAGGTCTCATATACGACAGCTGTGAGCCAATCAGCATTCAGGATTCTAACCGCATGGTTTTAGATGTTTAGTTTGTGTGGCACACATGCTGCTCGCTCCGAACAGCTAGAGGGTACATGTCCCTCTTGGAAGTCTTTGACATTTTTGCAGAAGCATTGTCATGATATTCATTCCTCCCTTCAGGGAGATTCCTTTGGAGTTGAGGCAGCGCTCTCGAGGCGGTCAGGTCAACCTAGATATGGAGGACCATCGAGATGAGGACTTCTCCAAACCCAAGGTTGCCTTTAAGGCATTTGGTGGGGAAGGACAGAAACTGGGCAGGTGAGGTTGCCCTCTTCCCACAAGTAAGCGTTGTATAAAAGGGCAATTTGATTTCATCCAGGTCTTAAGCTTCCTATCAATGAAAAGAGAAGGGTGGTGGTGGGTTGTCAGTGTTTGTTTCCCTGTTAACTCATTTATTTAACAGCAGTGCACCCTAAAGGAGTTGGCTGGTTATTCTGACTATGTAGAAATCCTACAATGGTGCCAATGTCTAACTGGTATAATGATATGTTAGAGCCCTACTCATCTCTGATTCTTAGAGCCGGGAAATAATCGAATTCAGGCATAAAAATGTCATTCAACAATTTTCCAAAATGTCTTGGGGCGAAGTCATTTATCATAAGATATGAACAACAATATTTCCTGAATCAAACACGTTTTCCCCCTATTTGTGTGTGGGATGTATCTACCCCTGTTCGTGAGAGTGTTGCACAGGTCTACTGCTGTGTAGGCTAACCAATTAAATTACACGTCTTCTGGTGAACTAAATGGCTTTCCAAAAAACATTAATTATAAATTAGCCTCAGTGTGTGCTAATTTAGCACTGTTACACTGTTTCCCAGACCTAAAAAGTGGTCTTTACTATTATTTTTGTTCATACGAAACAAAATGTTAATGCTCTTCTATAACAGGTTTGCTTTTTGGGCACCGACACGCCAAAGTGGTGTAAGTCACAGCCTCACACTACAGCTGTGTCATAGTGGCCAGGTGTTCAAACCAAGTTTGCGGCATTGCTATTAGCCACCCAAGTCCAGAGGGAAGCACAGTATTGGCTCAGAGACTATCTATTAACACTGTATTGACTCCTTGCCTTAGGGTATCTGAAAGTCCCATCATTGATTGCTGTCAGGAGAATGTGTTCCCCTCCAACACCTTTTCATTGGTCCCTGTTGAGCAAGCAGTGTGATTAAAAAGCTGAAAGTCTTGAACTGATCTACATCAGAGGACATATGTTGTTGTCTTAGACTCTCCTGCACCGGTTGCCATGTACATTTTAGAGAAAATTGTTGCACAAGGAAAGATGACATGAGGTTAAATGTATTGAGGTTATGAATGGAACAAAATAATGAATGGAACGCTTGTTTTGCCTGTGTGCAATTCCACATAAAGCAGTGCCTTAATGGTCTCCCTCCCGCCTTTCCCCGTCTCCCCAGTGCCACCCCTGAGCTTGTGTCTGCCCCGCGTATGGGTGACCAGGACCAGGTTGCCAGCGAGGCCCAGGCTATCGCATCTGTGGACCTGGATGCCTCCCAGCCTGTGACCAACATCCAGATCAGACTGGCCGATGGGGGAAGACTGGTGCAGAAGTTCAATCACACTCACAGGTCAGTGTTTTTAGGATCTCTCTGTCAAGGGCATGATGAAGACAACTGTTGTCTGAAACATCTAATGCAGTGCTACATCTTAGCCCTGGTAATACATAGGTCAAACTATGTAATATCAGACTTTTTGCATGGCTTCAGTTAGTTCAGTGGTTCTAACTTATTGCCTGGCTTTGATATTAAATGCTATAGATTTCAGATAGATAGGGGCTAGACTTAAGTTTCGTCATGGCTGAGGATTGACATCTAAAACAATGTCGGTTACATAGATTTGTTTATTAGCTTTTGATAAGGCTAAACAACTGTGATTAAATGTAACCTAATTTTAACCAAAACAACTTGTTTAAGGGGAAATTATACATTTTGTAAATGAAATCCATGTGGCATGTACATTTAAATAATTTAGCAGACTCTTATCTGTATTGTCTGACAGTAGTGAGTGCATACATTTTTATACTTTTTGGCTTCATACTGGGTTTTTCTGGGTATTGAACCCACAACCCTGACATTGCAAATGTCATGCTGTACTGTCTGAGCTACACAGAACAGGAAAAACATTAGTGGGATTGCCTTCACATATACTGATGTTAGAAAGGCAAATCACCTATGCTAGTTCAATACATGGAAACTAAGAGTGGCGTTTTCTAAAAGGCCAACTGTTACTGCTATTCTCTCATTTCTTTTCCTGTCCATAGGGTGTCAGACGTGCGTCAGTTTGTGGTGCGAGCTCGTCCCATGATGGCTGCCACCGAGTTTGTGCTCATGACAACCTTTCCCAACAAGGAGCTAACTGATGAAAGCCAGACACTACAGGATGCCAACCTGCTCAATGCAGTCATTGTGCAACGGCTAAAGTGATGGTGCCCCCTGGTGGCCTGGGTGATTCACAGCTCTTTGACCCCTCAGAGGGACAAAACACCATGGACTTACGGACTTCTAATTGCTTTTTTTTTTTCTATAGTGATGATACATTTTCCCTCTTCTACGGTTAATGAAGGGGAATATGTTGGGAAGTGGGGAACGGACAGGGCTTCTAGAAATGTGGAAAACAGTGGATTTGGAAGTGAATGCTGGTTTTAAAATAGGTGAACATGCACAGTAACAATAAAACTTTCTTAACAGTTTCAGAGAATGCTCTAGATGTCCATAATACTGTCATTTATTTTGTTAATAATTTTATTTTATCCTCTGGCTCAAAACTTTTCAGCACATTCCCATCTGTACAATTCTACCACAACTATACCCCCGCATAACGAATAGTCTTAGGCTTCAATCACATTCAGAATCACATTCAGAATCACATTAGAATGCTTAAAATTAAAATGCCGGAATTATTTTTTTAAGACTTTCTTTTACCAATATTAGGGTTGTACCTCCTAAAACTATGAAATTATTTTGATATGTGACATTTATAGCTATATTGATTTACTATCAAAACAATGATTGAACTGAATCTCACTTCAGAACACTTATTCTGGGTTTTAATGGCAGGTATGTCTTGCACTGATATCCTCCATCTTGGGTAAAAGAAATAGACCGTTGCATTTATTTGGCTTACTGAAAATTAAATACTTTTTTGTTTGGTGTATATTTCCTAGCCTTGTTCTTTTAGATAATGAAGCGTTGTTGAGCATGATTTAATGCTATATCTAATTGTAAGTGACATTTGCAACGAAAAATATCATGCACACCAACCTTTGAAAAGAAGCCCAAAGTGAGTAATTTCTCCCCAAAATAATGTTGGAATCCATTCGCATGGCGTTGGGTAGCATGCCCTCGTAACGACAAAGCATGCCTCGACCTTAACCGATGCCTCAGAACAGATCCATCTGGTGACTGCTGAGGTGATTGCGGAGTTGGCTGGAGATGCAGCACCCAAGCAGGCCAGTAAGTCCCTTTGCGAGAGGCTGCAGAACTCCTTCAGAAAGTGCCACACCATGGTTCCTGAGTACTCCTCTGGAGAACCAAGTCGTGGACATCACAACTTTGGTAGCTTCCAGGGGCGGATAGGAATGCAGCCAGAACAGTTTATCCTCCAACACTTGAGTCCTGGCCATACTCGGTTTTCCCAAGGTTTGAGCATGTTGATGTCGTCCGAAAGTATGTACTCACCTTGGGGGTAGTGAGAAAGGGGTCTGGTAAGCATCTGGCCAAGCAGGCCCAGTCGGGCATCTGGTGCCTCAGAACTTTCCTGGTCCACCACACCCCCCATGTCGTCTGAAAAGACTTCAGGAGGTGTATGCTGAGCAGGCCAAGTGAGATGTACCAAGTATAATCAAAAGTATTTCTGGATGAGGATGCAGAGCTACTTCAGAAGGAAGAATAGCCACACATGAAGGCCAATTGCAGCAGCGATTGAAGGTCAAAGATGCAGATGGTGACATGATGAGCGCTGCTTCCCCTATCTTCATTTCCTGAAATTGCTCAGGAAATACGTGACATTGTCATCACTCAGCAGAGAAAAACCCTGAATAGTTTTAGAGTGGCCTTTTATTGTGGCCAGCCTAAGGCACACCTCTGCAATAATTATGATGTCTTATCAGCATCTTGATATGCCACACCTGTGAGGAGGATGGATTATCTCGGCAAAGGAGAAGTGCTCACTAACACAGATTTTGACAGATTTGTGAACAATATTTGAGAGAAATAGGCCTTTTGTGGACATGAAGAAAGTCTTAGATCTTTGAGTTCAGCTCATGATAAATGGGGGCAAGAAAAGTGGTGCGTTTATGTAAATGGGGTGTTACACCACACTAAAGACAAAATGCCCCTTACTGTTGGGTAAAATACCCCCAATAAAGATTTATTACATATTTTGGTGTCAAATCATTTTATCAATGAAATCTATACCATACCATTGAAAATAATTCAATCTTGATAGCAGTATTTATGTGAGTTAACAAAACCAATTTTAACCGTGGTATTGTACATTACAATATTAAAAGGCAAAAAGCTCTGTATAACATTACAATTTAAAATATCTTTTGATGACTATTTTTAAATGTTTTGTTAACCATGTGAAAGTACTAAGTTAAAAACATTAAATTAATAATATTGAGCAATTCAATATCAGTGCCAGTTGATAGGCCTATTATAATAGATGTTAATATATGCTCAGTAAACTAGCAATTAGACTTAACTAATTTTATTAAACAATAGCTTGAACTTTTATTTCAGCACATTTTGTTACCCCCGTGGCGTTTTCCCACAAAGGAGAGGGGGCGTTTAGCCCCAAACATGATGGCCACAAAAAACAGGATTGATATGAAAAAGTATTGTACATTTTTTCTCTGAACAAGTGGATTACTTAGCCTTCCCACTGACATATCAAAAAACAGTTTATAGGTCTATCTTCATCACATCACATGACAATATTTTCTAAATGACAAAAGATAGGATCAACTTAGGTCAAAACCATTTTTGTGGAATTGCTTGCTCAGTTGAGAGGATTTCACCACATTTTATAGATTAACAAGAAGAGTGCCAACCAAGGAATGTGTGGAAATAACGTTTGCCGTCATTTGTAGGTTTTGTGGAGAATTGCGGGGGCGTTTAACCCAGGGAGGCGTTTAACCCCAAGCCACACATTTTAAGTGTGCCAGGAGTTTAAAAAATCTAAATTTTCTCGTTGTATTCATATATTCAAAATAGAAAATCTGAAAAATGTATTAAATTAAAAACATACTTCTTTAGGCTAATAGGTAGAATATGATGATGATCAACAATTCCAATGGTTGATACCAGAAATTCAATTATTGATATCCAAAATTCGAATTGATTTTAAAAATGCAATTGTACCGGTATTGGTTGTCTTTCACGTGAGTGTTTGCAATGGAAGAGAATCGTAACGATTGGCTTATTTGCGGCAGCCAAATGACAGTCCATTGATGAGTTATAGCCTACAGTTATAATCAACTGTTACCCACCTGTGTCTGGTATAACCAGTGGCCTGGTGTAAGTACTGTAATTTTCTTGGAAGACTGATTTCTAAATATACAGAACTTCATATAATTGTATTGTTGTTGTTGAAATGTATATTTATCACGATCATGACCAGTAGTATTAATAATTGACTTCAGCTAGCTGCTTCTTGTTTATTGGACTCAGCAGTCGGAACACAGGGAATGTTCCAAAATCTGCTGGGAAAACATTCTCAAAGCATTTTTATGTGTAAATATGCAGCTGTATGTGTAATTCTTACATCGTCTAGGCCTAATGTTTTTAACTCTTGCAAAGGAGTACCGTTGCAAATGTTTTCTCGCAAGTCTTGACGGCTGCACAGATCCCGAAATACAACCACAAAATGCAAAAGCGTTGATTAACAAGTTAATCGTTTAATTTTTTTTTGCCTACAATACTTTAAGGCGTTACGTTGAGCCCAAGTCCGTCCCTGCTTACACAATATCCTGAAAGAGAAAGCACGGATCTACTTGAGAAGTTGAAAGACGGATTGTCTCATATTGTAGCACGAGCACGCAAACCCTCCAGCAGTTGCAGTGACAATATTTCCGCGTGGAATATAAATACCGCGTGTTAAAAAAAGTTTAAATCGAAAGAATGGCAGAGATGATGGGCAATGATGTATCACTGTATGATAAGGAAAATGATTTGGTTACAACAGATGATGGAGACGAGACACTGGTAATATCCCGCTCTATTATTTTGTAAATGTATCAGATTTCCAAACCTTTATCCATCAAACTTGCATGTGATTTGAAACTTCTAAAGCATTACATTAATTGCAGAAAACCAGGGGCACTGGCATTCCTCTCTCGACGAAGATTTGTTTTGGAATTGGTGGCATGCCCTATCAGATGACGTCCACTGCAAAGGGATTCTTTCTGCAAATTTTCCTGCTAGACGTTGTACAGGTCAGTGCTGTGGCCTGCCTTAATGACCCATCGTTGTATTCTAATGTCAACTTCTCCACACCAATATTCATAATGATGATTATAATGTCAGCATTATCATTAATTATTGTGTGTATCCACTGATATTGTTTCCCAACGAACTGGGTGTTCTCCGTTCAAGTTCTTACATTTTGCAATGTTTTATTTTTGTGGGTTTGAGTTATAAGCCTGTGGTATTTTTTTGTTGTTGTTTTTTTTACAAATATTTAAGTAATATATTTGATATATGATTTAAGATTATTTTCTTGCTTCAGCTGCTCTGTTGAGTTTCATAAAAAAGCTGTTTCTCCTTTCCACTAACTTCTCCTTTATGCCTGAAATGCTTCCTTAGCTCTAACTCCATATCAATATTATACTACTTTACTAACATCACAGCACATTTAATGTATCCTGTGAATTATTACTATTTGGTATTAAAGAGAGTTCTCAGCAGTCAAAACAAGGCAGATCGGTCTTCCTCTTACTTCCTCTTCCGTCTTCCTCTTACATTCCTCTTAATTACATTGAACGCTGAACAATGTCGTAACTAAACTTACAGATAGAGGCACTTTTTGTTAACCACCAAACCACTCCCACAATTACCCAAACATTTTTCCTTACCTCTAGATGGAGGCCTTCTATGCATCACTCATCCTATTCCTTGGCCGTGCGTGGGATGCCATGACTGATCCACTAGTAGGATATATGGTCACCAAGAGTGGACGGACGCGGATTGGCAAACTTATCCCCTGGTGAGCAGTTTTAGATGTATGCACCTCTGGCATTAGCTGACAACTGACAATGTATTTTATTCAGCGCCTGAATGTTGCAGTTGTGAAGTAATTGGCTTACAGTTATCTGCCTCACTGCAAGACCAGAGTTTTAATCCTGCTGGCAGATTATTCCAGGGGTCCCGCAGAGGGTCGAGCAGTTAGCCAGCACTGTGTAGATTTAGGGGGCTAGTAATCAAATATGGTTGCCTTCCTCTAGCTTTCCTTGAGACGGCTTGGGTGCCTGTGAGTTCAATCGATGTAGAAGGCCAGAAAGTGCATTCCTTCGGGTTCATAAAGTTTCTGGTGTACACTTCATGATTGAGCAAGCAGCGTTATAAGAAAGAGAGGCACTAGATGCGCTTTGGGAGACAGGTACCTCAACATTGACTGTCCTGAATCCGCTGGGAGTGGATGCAATGAAGCAAGACCTTTAATCAAGAATGTTATTATGAAATTCTGGAGAAAAAAATATTTACTAAATTAAAATACTTCATCTAGGATAGCTGATCTGCCCATGATTTTCAGAACTCAAGTTATCAGTAATATTCCATCCCACCCTTAGGATTGTGTTCAGCATGCCACTAGGTGTCTTGGCGTACTTCTTGATGTGGTTCACGCCCCAGCAGTCCATGACTCCCTCCTTCAGTTTTTTCTGGTTCTTTATCTGGAGCTGTCTTTTTGATGCCTTCATGACTGTGAGTTTGTAGACACATTCCATTTTCTTGCAGAGTTGATAGAGTTAAGGTGAACCCAATAGCACTGTAGTTACAGTCTATTTCTTCCCTATCCAGTGTTACCATGTCCCCTACTCTTCCCTGACAATGTTTCTCGGGGGAAACCAGAAGGACAGAGACTCTGCCACCGGCTACAGTAAGGAATCCTCATCAGACATTAAAAAATATTTTTTGTAACTTCAGTAATTAAATCACTCATCAGACATTAAAAAATATTTTTTGTAACTTCAACCAGAACCTAATTTTAAGTAATGTGATTAAACAGGTTCCAAGTCATCCAACATTTTTTATTTTGATTCATTAAACATTGTTCCTGGAGCCCAATTATTTACAGGTCCTTTCAGTTTTCTGTTTTTACACCTAATTTATACAGGGAAGATCAAACTGAGACCAGGGTCTCATTTACAGTGGAGAGCCCTGTGTTACAAAAATAAAAACAAAATACAGACAAACCTTATTTACAAATAACAATCTAATTTTACTATAAAATGGTCATTCAACACATCTTCAAATTGTGTCATAGGTGTCAGGTTATGGGCATGAAAGCTTAACACAATGCATGAATTACTGACTGAAACTCCACAGACGATCATCTGTCAGTTTCTGATTGGAGGATAATAGGCTGTGTTGGGGTTACCTATATGATCATTTACTGCCTTTTCTAAAATAAAAGACTGTTAACTTTTTAGTTATTGGAGAACATTTAACACCAAAGAACATCAACATCATGGACTCGTGCAAATACAGACGTTCGTTTCCTGACTATGGGTTTCTGATTTTTATCATGGTTCAAAAGTGGAAAGAATCTAACATAGGCATTGTGGCCTTCAACTTTAGTTAATCCTGTAGAACTTTCCAAAAGTTGGGGCGAAGTAGTTAATTGACAATTTACCTATATCAGAGTAAGCCCGAGATATCTCTAGCACTAGCCAATCCTGTGACCAAATTTGCTAGCTGCTATTTCTACACTTAATTTTTGAGGCAAGATAGCTTGGAGGTTTCTGTAGGACTGCCAAGCAAACCAATGTCTGGCCCTTCTGGAAGTCAAGGAATCCCTGACGCATATAAAAGACAGTTGTGTACAAAAGCTTGCAATTGTAATAAACAATAATTCTGCATGATGAACTGAATCCAGAGATTTCAGAATAGATGCTGAAGCATGCTTGTATAGTTAGGTCCGGAAATAATTGGACACTGACAAGTTTGGTTATTTTGGCTGTTGACTAAAATATATTCAGGTAACAGTTAAATAATGAACATGAGCTCAACATGCAGTCTCATGCAGAGGGTATTCACTTACCAATTGGAGGAAGAGTTTAGGAATTACAACTCTTTAATATGTAGCCCCCTCTTTTTCAAGGGACCAAAAGTAATTGGACAATATCCTAAAAAGCTGTTTCATGGACAGGTGTGGGCTATTCCTTTGTTATTTCTTCATCAATTAAGCAAGTGAAAGGTCTGGAGTTGATTGCAGGTGTGGCATTTGCATTTTGAAGCTGTTTCTGTGAACCCACAACATGCGGTCAAAGGAGCTCTCGGTGCAAGTGAAACAGGACATCCTCAGGCTGCCAAGAAATAAATAAATCAGAGAGATAGCAGGAACATTAGGAGTGGCCAAATCAACAGTTCGGTACATTATGAGAAAAAAAGAGCTCTGGTGAGCTCTGCAACAACAAAAGGCCTGGACATCATGGAAGAAAACAGTGATGGATGATTGTAGTATCCTTTTTGTGCTAAAGAAAAACCGTATCACAACATCCAGCCAAGTGAAAAACACTCTCCAGGAGGTAGGCATTAGTGTTGCACGGTATACCAGTACTGGTACCGTACCAAGCTGGCTTTTTCGGAACGGTACTGTACGGGCATTAAAAAAAACGGTACTTTTATGCGCCGCAAAAGGCAGTTGAACCTCAGCGATAAAAGCTGTAATGTGTCTTCAAGAAAAGTGGACCTGCGTGTGACATCACCCACGTGCTCTGCTACATGCGACCGGTTTGTGTTTGAGCCAGAGCCAAAAGGGCAAAAGGAGGATCGTCGTGGACTAGCGATTGATACTGCTAGAGAAATGGCGGCTGCAAAACCAAAACTTGTTGATAAACAAGGAGCTCGGAGTGAGATATGGCGATACTTTGGTTTCAAGGCGACCTCAAAAACTTAGAAGCACCTATATGCAAGAAGTGCTTCAAATCATGTTCAGCAACACTAGGAAAGGAGGCAACACTAGGAACATCGATTAGCATTTTAATGACAGTCACCCAAACCTCTATAAAATGTTTTTAATGTTTACAAATCCCATAAATGAAGTAGTCATAAATAAAATAATGAATTCAATTCGAAAGAAATATGTAATTTTTACAAAACGATATATTAACAAAATCGTTCAATGTTTAAATTCTGTGTTCATATCAGTGATAAAAAAAGTATATTCTATTTAAAGCTCATTTTATTTATGCTTACATTTCTCTACACATTGTAGAAGGTTCCAATTGAAAATAAGACTAAACCATTGTCGAATTACTCCATTTCAATTAAATCATGAGTATCGTTTCAGAATCGAGTACCGCGATACTACACTTGGTATCAGTATCGAAGTCCAAATTTGGTATCATGACAACACTAGTAGGTAAATCATTATCCAAGTCTGTCATAAAGAGGAGACTTCACAAGTGTAAATACAGAGGATTTACCACAATGTGCAAACCATTCATAAGCCTCAAGAATAGAAAGGCCAGATTTAGCCAAAAAACATCTGAAAAAAGCCAGCCCAGTTCTGGAACAGGATTCTTTGGACAGTTGAAACTAAGACAAACCTGTACCAGAATGAACGAAAGAAAAAAGTAGGGAGAAGGCTTGGAACGGCTCATGATCCGAAGCATACCACATCATCTGTAAAACACGGTGGAGACAGTTTGATGGCATGGGCAGGCATGCCTTCCGATGGCACTGGGTCACTAGTGTTTATTGATGATAAGACAGAAGCAGCCGGATTAATTCTGAAGTGTATATTGTCTGCTCAGATTCAGCCAAATTCAGCTAAGTTCATTGGATTGCACTTCACTTTACAGATGGACAATGACCCAAAACATACTGCGAAAGCAACCCAAGATTTTGGAAGTGGAATATTCTGCAATGACCGAGTCAATCACCTGATCTCAACCTGATTGAGCATGCATTTCACTTGCTGAAGACAAAATGTAATGCAGAAAGACCCACGGACAAACAACAACTGAAGACAGCTGAAGTAAAGACCTGGCAAGCATCACAAAGGAGGAAACCCAGCGTTTGGTGATGTCCATGCATTCCAGACTTCAAGCAGTCAACAAAGTATTAACCATTTTATTAATTATATTAATTTGTCCAATTACATTTGAGCCCCTGGCATAAGTGGACTGTGTATGAAAATGTTTGCGATACCTAAACGTTTCCTATATATTTTCATTCAGTCTGCACTTCATTTGCACCTCAGTTGTTTCATTACATATCCGTTGTGGTAGCCTACAGAGACTAAGTTATGAAAATTGTGTCAGTGTCCAAATATTTCTAGACCTAACTGTATAGTACATCCCCATAATTCAGGACTGACATAAAATTTGCCAGAACAATTTCATTTCTATGTCGAGGTGACAGACATTTTCTTTCTATAAAATAAACCAATTTTAATCTTCAATTTTCAAATTTTTTTTGGCAAACTTTAGTAAACTTATAGTAACATTTTGAACAACAAGGGTCACTTTGTGCCGGTTGAAAATCAAACACTGCCAAATAACCTTCTATATCATCAATATTCCATTTTACAGAGATGCACCGTTACCACCTTTTCATTGTCGATACCGATTCAGAGTACTAAAAGGACTGAAAGGATCTGATTACTTAAGTTCATAAAAAATTGGCACACATTTCTAAAAACTTGTTTTTGTGTTGCCATTATTGTTTGAGTGTAGATTTGCCATTTTGCGATGTTCATTTGTTAATTCATAACTCATTTGTTAATTCAATTCTCTCTACTCAGGAATGGGGATGGAGATGTTTGCAACACTGGCTGGTGCAACCATTCAGGGTCAAATTGTGGGGGTGTATCATGCTAAGACAGCACAGCTCTGCAGCCAGCTAAACCAGAGTGAAAACTCCACCTCACGCCTCACCGATTCCCTTCAGAACACGGTTTGGTCAAACATCTCCAAATCGTTTAACTCATAATACTGTCACTATCTTTTGTAGCAGAGATGACAACACTTAGTCACTTAAGTTCCGCAATAGCAGAAGTGTGACAGAGAAACTGTTAGTGTTTGCCTGAACTACAGATGTTCAGTTGAAGCATTGCAGTTACATGTACTTCTTTATTGCTGGTCATCACAGCATGCTATCTTAAGTGATAAATGTCCTGTCTAAACAGTATACATTTTCGTTTTTCCAATAAGTTTGGTGCTTTGTGTTTTAATTAATATACATTTTGATTGCTATTAATTTGTCATTTTCTAACTTGGTTTCAGAGAAGTGCTTATAATTATGCTGCTTTAGTTTTGGGTGTATTCTACTTCCTGTGTTGTGTTGTGCTGTTTCTGGGTGTGAAGGAGAAGTTAGGTGAGTGTTAAGTGTCTTTGGGGCTCTATGAAATTTAAATAAATTACAGTTGGACTGTGGCAGAGGAGCCATTCGGCTATATAAGGATAAATTATTAACTTTCCTCCCCAGCTCCACTCAGTACCCTGGACCAGATACGCATGCCCTACCTTGCAGGTATGAAGATGGTGGTGGGACACACCCCGTACATGAAGCTTGTGTTTGGATTTCTCTTTACTTCACTTGCCTTCCAGGTGAGTGTGTTTACAGTAAAGTCTGTTTATGCATGTGTCTGGAGGGGGGGGCTGTTGTTGCAGGACCTGGACATTCGTAGACATGCCCGACTTGTTGATCTGATAGCTACAGAGATGTGATAAGTAGTCTCGCCTACTATGCCCATCCACAAACATTTCTAGTGTTAATGTGTTCTCCGGTGTCTTCAATACACCTAATGATGTTGTGGGTGGAGGCCACTGGGAGCTGCTCATTCTGGAGGTAGGCTGCTCATTTGACAGCTACGCCAAGCAGGCCTTTGCTGTATCGGACTCTCTGTATCATGCCCACACAACCTCTGTTTTCAACACAAATCGTTTGATATTTGGGAGTCTGGACCCTCGTAGTTGTGCAGATAACTTGATAGGTAGAGTTTGAATCCGTTGTTCCGCTTGCTTTTTGAAGCAGGGGACCAGGCATCAACAATTCGATGGACATCACTAATGCTTATTTTAGGCAGGTCTTGGAGACATCTACTAAAAACTGAAATTTTGGGCAACGCGGGTGATCGCCTTCTGTAAACCGGAAAATTATATGCCGATATCTGGCTAAAGTGGAAGTTCGTCCATACCCTTGTGCACAGAGCCTATTATCAGTTTTAAACACGTATTTATAATTATGTCTGTTTTTATCTATTTTTCTCTGTGAACATAAATAGCCATTGGTCAAACCACTAAGCTGGAGGACCGCTTATGAAGCCAATAATGTTGTAGAAATCTGCATCCAAAATAAACTGTTGAGTCACTGAAAACAGACTATCGAGTCTATAAAAAGGGTTAGGGTTAGATAAGCGAGTCCTTTGCGAACTGTAAATCACAAGTCTTTGATTGGATATGACAACTGATGAGGTCAGGTGTCATTACTGGTGATGCAGCACTACAGATCAGTCAGGCTGGCTCTGTACTTGAATTTCATCTGTTCCTCAATGGTCTGTAGCTTGATTCAAAGAGCACAAGAGGCCTCAAGTGTCCTAACTCTTGGAAAGGTACAGACTGTCACAAATTAAACGAAAAACCAACAAAGTGTATCATTAATGTGTTGGGCCACAACAAGCCTCCAGAACAGCTTCTACAAATCTCTGGATCTTAGCTGGAGGGATGGAACCCCATTCTTCCAAAAGATATTCCCTCATTTGGAGTTTTGAAGGTGGAGAGTGCGCTCCAACTCTTTGGTCCACAATGTGTTTTGAGTGTTCATTTGGGTTGAGCTCTGGTTACAGCGAATGCAATAGCATATTGTCACACGTCAGATCACATACTCATTAAATTTGCAGTGTATCGTTCTCTTGCGCTCACACACTTGACATGAATTTTATGAAGAATGACTCATCCAAATGCATCACTTTTTCTACATCTCTAAAGACCAGTGCCTATGGTTTTTGTACTACACAGTCAAATGTGCATTTGTCTCTGTAATAAGGAGTTTACTTCACTGCAATCCCTCTTTTTTTTTTTTAACAAGAAACCAGGCAAGCCTAGTTCAGCCGACCCACAACAACAAGTGTAGATCGCAAGATTCAAACCCGGGTCATTCATGTGAAAGGTTGTCTTAAACCCCATCAAATTTATGACATTATATAATTTTGTCACGCATTAACATCATATCAAGTTTGAATATTTCGTTAGATATCATTAACCATAGTGTTAAACTGAGTAACATTTCTTATTAAGTTTTCCTCCACCACAAATAGCATCTATGAACTTTATGGCTTTTGCCGCTGGCCGTTTTAACAGCTTATTAGCCATTAGTTAATGACATTGACACAATAACTACTGTATCAATACAGGGTTACAATAACTGACTTTTTCGTCCAGTGAAAAGACGAGAGTTTTGTGCAGTCAGCAACATTGTCTATGCTGAACAAATCTTAAGACAATTCGAAAATCCACCAGAAATAGTCACAATATAACAGTAAACTGTTTAATTTTAGGCTTTTAAATAACCTAGCTATTGAAGGTTGTAGCCAGCAAAGTTTTTGTCTAT
Organism: Esox lucius; assembly: GCF_011004845.1. Lineage (NCBI taxonomy): Eukaryota > Metazoa > Chordata > Actinopteri > Esociformes > Esocidae > Esox > Esox lucius. Next base: position 17,323,083 of record NC_047580.1, on the reverse strand, counting down.
CCTGAACAAATCCTCTTTTGCCACTGGCCATTTTAACCGCTAATTAGACATTCGTAAATTACGCTGATACAGTATCTATCATTATAGGTGACAATAGTGATGGCCATTCGAGGCTTCATTACTGTTCTTCTAGCAGCAGGATATTATGCTAGCAGCGCTAACTCAGATTTTCCTTTTCAAAATAAGTCATCATTAAAATATATAAGGTATTATAATTAACAATCTAGTCTGTACATTTTATGTTTAATGTCCCTTCCAATATTATTATTGTCTGTTCTTTTTCAAAGACTAGATTGTTAACTATATTGCCTTGTAAATTTCAATGATGGCTTTTATTGTGATAAAGAAAATGTGAGTGCTGCCAGCATAATATCCTGCTGCTCTGTGACTTTTTCATCAAGTGAAAAGACGAGAGAATTGTGTAGCCAGCGAAGTGTTTGTCAGTCCTGAACAAATCCTAATATCCATTAGAACTGTTTTATTTTAGGCTTCCAATTATGTAGCTACAGAAGGTTGTAGCTAGTGAAGCATTTGTCTGTCCTGAACACATCCTGAGGCATAATATGTTTATCAGTGATGGGAGGAGAACGCTAGACCTGCTGTGAGTGAGTGACATTTGCTCTTCTAGGCTGGCTCCGTTAACGCGGTCCGGCAAAAAAAAGGGTCCTCTTCACCAATACTTCAAAATAAAATGCCCGTGTATAATCTTTACAGCATCCTTCCCCTACATATGTATGATGGTGATTATAAAGATGAGGACTGACAAATGTATTAGTATATCTTGGATCACATAATCTCTTTATTTCCTGTCATTGTCAACTTTCCCTAGATGGCTCAAGGAAACTTTGCCCTCTTCTGTACCCATGCTGCCGGTCTTGGTGCCTATTTCCAGCATCTCGTCCTCATCCTACTTGTGAGTAAAGTAACCACAATGACACTAATTTGAAATGGTCACAAACAGTTAAGGTAACATGTCTTTTTTTTGGTCTATTCTTGTCTAGACAGCTGCCACACTATCTATCCCCATATGGCAGAATCTCCTTGTGAGACTGGGGAAGAAGACAACACTCTTTATTGGACTATCTGTAAGTTTAGTTTTATAAAATGAGACGTATGAATATACATTATTGCTCATTAATAATCCTTACAATTTTAACTTTACCACTCTTTGTCTGGTTGATTTTCAGATATATGCACCTGCCCTTGTGATCATTGCTTTCATACAGGGCAACCTGCCTGTCTTCATCATTATGGCCATCATATCTGGATCCAGCCTATCAGCCCTCTACTTGCTGCCCTGGTTAGTGTGTGTGTGTGTGTGTGTGTGTGTGTGTGTGTGTGTGTGTGTGTGTGTGTGTGTGTGTGTGTGTGTGTGTGTGTGGTCAAAACAAAATTGATACCTTACTGGCAAGGCAAGCACTGTCCAGGTTTGGGAGTTTGATAATCTAATACGTTGCCTAGTCTCTAGTGACGCAATGTGGCACTAGTAAGCTCAATCGAGGTAGAATGCCTGAGAATGCTCTCCTTTCGGCACATAAGGATTCCAGAATAGACTTGAGCAAAAGAGCATGATAAGCACTAGAATGACATTGGATGTGCATTGAAAAAGACAACTTGGTGGGGTGGGTTATCAAAACTTGGATATCACCAAAGTCATGTAATAATTATAATATTATCAGCCAGTATAAAAGAAAACAAATATACAGTACATTTATGTACAGGGCTATGAAAAAGTGTTTGCCCCCTATCAGATTTTCTGCATTGCACATTGTTCACATCACATTTTACCATATCTTTTTGTGTGTTGTAGTGATATTTTGAGTCTGAAATATTACTATTAGGTTTAGCGCCTTTTTCATCTGTTTTGTGGTAATCGAACATGCAGTCCTCAGGCGTGAAACACTCCCCATCCTTGTTAACTTAACCTAATGAAATGTATTATTAAGGTCATGTGTTTACTACTTTGGTAAAAAAATAGGGCTTACTGACATTAGGATACATTTTGAGAGACATATCAAAGAACACTCAAGACTAGGGATGTACACTGGACAAGGTTTTACTATCAGAATACTTTGTGTTATTATTCGAATAGAATCTCTATTTTTAAAAACTACCGATACAACATGAGCCCCACTATAACGCGCGAAGGAGTGTCGTTCTCATGTAACATCGGCTCAATGGCCGTTTGTGTGAGAAAAGAGCGACCGCGCCTATGGAGGAAGCCGTGTGGTTGACACGCAAAACCCTGCCACAGAACTATAAGACAATATTTAGCAACATATAATTGAGTTTATTGGATGCAAGAGTCTGGAGAAGCTAGTTACCTAAGCTAGCCAGCTAAATGCTATATTTGCTTAACTCACCGTTTTCTGCACTCTTAAAACGCTTTTCGATTCCACTACCAAGCTTTACGTAGCGTTTTATGGCAAATTTTTTTCCCGTAGGTAAAGTAACATTAATTCAGTAAATATATTCCATGTTCCCTTGGATTAGTTAACTTTCATCCACTTGCTGTCATTCAGGACCCCACCACACTACTACCGACTGACGATTGTAAATAACAAACACGTGTGACTGAGCGCACGTCATAAAAACGACTTAGAAACATACGATATGTCATGGCATATCGTCACGTTAACATTTTAGATTAGATTTTTATCAGTATTTCGAAAAATAATATTCAGGTCAATTTATTTAAACAAAATATACATATACGTTAAAAAAAATTATGGGGGAAAAATTGAATAAACACTCAAGTACTGCAATACTAATTTATTTTCAGAAATTCAATTGTTCGTCTATCTGTGTCCATCCCTAATCAAGACTGTATTATTTTGTTGTGTAAACTTGCAGATGTCAATAGCCCAAGACAACACCTTCTGAGTGAGCCACATATTCAATAGAGAGCCCCCTGAGGTTTGGAAGTGTGAAGACAATTACACTGAACAAAATTATAAACAAAATTATAAACGCTTCTGTTTTTGCCCCCATTTATCATGAGCTGAACTCCAATTTCTAAGACTTTCTCTATGTACACAAAAGGCCTAATTCTCTCAAATATTATTCACAAATCTGTCTAAATCTGTGTTAGTGAACACTTCTCCTTTGCCAAGATAATCCACCCACCTCACAGGTGTGGCATATCAAGATGCTGATTAGACAGCATGATTATTGCACATGTGTGCCTTAGGCTGGCCACAATAAAAGGCCACTCTAAAATGTGCAGTTCCATCACACAGCACAATGCCACAGATGTCTCAGGTTTTGAGGCAGCGTGCAATTGGCATGCAGACAGCAGGAATGTCCACCAGAGCTGTTGCCCGTGAATTTAATGTTAATTTCTCGACCATAAGCCGTCTCCAAAGGGGTTTCAGAGGATTTGGCAGTACATCCAACTGGCCTCCAAACCACGGACCACGTGTAACCACACACAGCCCAGGACCTCCACATCCAGCATCTTAACCTCCAAGATCGTATGAGACCAGCCACCCGGACAGCTGCAACAATCAGTTTGCATAAGCAAAGAATTTCTGCACAAACTGTCAAAAACAGTCTCAGGGAAGCTCATCTGCATGCTCGTCGTCCTCATCGGGGTCTCAACCTGACTGCAGTTTGTCGTCGTAACCGACTTGAGTGGGCAAATGCTCACATTCGATGGCGTTTGGCACTTTGGAGAGGTGTTCTGTTCATGGATGAATCCTGGTTTTCACTGTACAGGGCAGATGGCAGACAGCGTGTATGGCGTTGTGTGGGTGAGCGGTTTGCTGATGTCAACGTTGTGGATTGAGTGGCCCATGGTGGTGGTGGGGTTATGGTATGGGCAAGCGTGTGTTATGACCAACAAACACAGGTACATTTTATTGAGGGCCTTCTGAATGCACAGAGATACCGTGATGAGATCCTGAGGTCCATTGTTGTGCCATTCATCCACGACCATCACTTCATGTTGCAGCAAGATAATGCACAGCCCCATGTTGCAAGGATCTGTACACAATTCTTGGAAGCTGAAAACATCCCAGTTCTTGCATGGCCAGCATACTCACCAGACATGTCACCCATTGAGCATGTTTGGGATGCTCTGGATTGGCGTATACGACAGCGTGTTCCAGGTCCTGCCAATATCCAGCAACTTCGCTCAGCCATTGAAGAGGAGTGGACCAACATTCCACAGGTCACAATCAACAAACTGATCAACTCTATGCGAAGGAGATATGTTGCACTGCATGAGGCAAATGGTGGTCACACCAGATACTGACTGGTTTTCGGACCCACCCGGATCCCACCCACCCGGTTCCCCCTGGACCCCCCCCCCCCCCCCCAATACAGCAAAACTGCACATTAATCATGCTGTGCAATAATCATTCTGTCTAATCTTGATATGCCACACCTGTGAGGTGGATAGATTATCTCGGCAAAAGGGAAGTTCTCACTAACACAGATTTAAACAGATTTGTGTTTTTTCTTTTTAGAGAAATAGGCCTTTTGTGTACATAGAGAAAGTCTTAGAAATTGGAGTTCAGCTCATGATAAATGGGGGCAAAAACAAAAGCGTTAATAATTTTGTTCAGTGTATGTTGGAACTGTATCAGGTTTTGCTGCAGTACGTACGCATACTGCTTGATTTGAGTGGTAAATCTCAAACATGCCAGTGTAAATTCAAAGACTATGGAAATGATTAGGCAAACTAAAACTTCTCTCCGAACTGAATGAAGTTTCTGTACAGTGCGTTCGCACATCGCTCGATTTTCCCGCGATTGATTCCAATATAATCTTGAACCCCTCCTGAAAACAGTTTTATTTCATATTAGTCTGGAATGAGTTACAAAGCCATTTCTGAAGTAAGAGCATAACCAAGAAGACTCAAAACCTTGATTGCTGCCAACAGTGTTTTTACAAAGTATTGAAAATAGGGTCTGAAAATGTAGGTACATGAGAATTCAGGTTTTTTAAATTGTCACAACTTTTTAAAAATATGTTATTGCTTTGTTAGTGAACACAGTATTTTGTGTACATTGATGGATCTTTAGCTTCTAAAGCTCTCTATCATTAGAGCTACAGAATAAAAACTTGGGTCAGTAAATTCATGAACATTAAACATTTGTCAGTTTATGGTAATTTCCCTGCTTCCTTTGTGACTGGGGCTCAACAGACACACACACAAACCCACTCCACAGTATTCTCCTCTGTCACTGCTATTTGAAACTGAAATTCCGAAACAATCTGAAATCATTTGTTCCTGAGACATGCCACTCTTAACTAATCTAATAACAGATTGAAGAGTAATTAGTTTATTAGTAAATTGTTTATTTAGCTGAATATTAGACCATTTAACTTCCTTCCTCCACTTGTTCAGGTCTATGCTGCCAGATGTGGTTGATGACTTCAAGGTGAAGAACCCCACCGGTAAAGATCTGGAACCCATGTTCTACTCTTGCTTTGTCTTCTTCAACAAATTTGGAGGGGGGCTGGCTGTGGGCATCTCCACTTTGGTTTTGCAGTAAGTTAAGCTAGTATTGCTACAAATGTAAATTGAATCATGGATTTATTTACATGTACATTACTCTTCACTGGGTGCTGTTTAAAAAATCAATGCATTCAGTCAAGTCTTGTATTTTATACAAAATACACAGTATGACCATATTTATCTGTAGTAATGCAACTTTTTCTGTTAAGTTGCCCTCTAACTGCTTGTTTAGTGTGTATAATACACCTCTGACTCTTAGTTTTGCAGGATATAAGCCTGGAGCCTGCAGCCACAACGCGACAGTGATCACGGTGTTGCGGGTCCTGTTTGCTCCTGTGCCCATGGTCCTCCTCGTTATTGGTTTGGTGTTCTTTTATTTTTACCCAATCAACAAAGAGCGGTGTCTACAAATCCAGGAGGAACTGAAGAAAGCGGAGTGAGTTTCCTTTATGTTATTGGCTGTGATCAAAATGCTTAGTTTGATACCCCTAGTGGGGGGTAGAGTGACCCCTAGTGGTAGACATCAGTGCCTGTGAAGACAATGACAGGAGATGGAGATTGTAGTTAAATGATTATTCGGTTTGACTTATGTATGTTATGTTATTGGTCCTTCTCTCTACAGGAAAAAGGATGGATGCCAAGTGTTGGACTCTGTGCAATTGTAGAGACTCTTCTCATACAAAGCCTAACACTGCATGCCTGTTCACAACTTGCCTGGCATCATGCAAGGAAAGCTTGGTTGTTTCAGGATACACAGGAAATATGTGTATACGATGGAAGAATATTGTCATACTTACAGACTGAAACGCACACGTGACTGGTTTACTCACTTGTTCTATGAGTATTTGCATTGTTTTTTCTCTTGCAAATGTTTTCTATAATACCTCACCATTGTAAATTACTGTTGTGTAATTATTTAGCAACAGTAAGTAGTGTTTAGCAACTGTAACCTCGAGTATTGTTTTTGCATGCCTTATAAACCATAAGTGTTCAAAGGGATCAAGTTGAGCCATTACTGTTGACCATATACGTTTTGTTTTGTTCTACTGTAAAGGATAGCGATGCCGATATTGGAAATATACTTTCTAAAAATAAATTGGACACATGTAAACTAATTGAGGAAAGATGAAACACCAAACCATTTTATTGTTCGTGGTCTGTTATTATAAACGGATTTTAAAAACGTTCTGAAACTGTGACGAAATCCGCGCTCCCACCTTCTCCGGCGTAGTGACTACGTTCACGTCACGTGGTGGACGCGGGTAGACGCGACTGCACGGAGACAGCTGAGAACAGCCGCGGATTGCGGGAGGAGAGAGACTCTGGCTAGGTGGAGGGATATTATCGAACAAAATGGGAGTCGAAATTGAGACAATAACCCCCGGCGATGGTAAAATGTTCATGTTTTTATTTGTTATCGATTGTCGGCAATGCATATTATTTCCCGATAAAAATATTTTTTTTCAGTATTCTAATAATCGTTATCCTGTTTTTCTACTCGTGTTTTCCCCACAGGAAGGACTTTCCCTAAAAAAGGGCAGACGTGTGTGGTGCATTATGTTGGTGAGTTCGGGGGAATAATTCCCAATAATGCATGGATACACTACTGCTTCAAAATACATATTTTTGTATTCGTACTTTTTGTTGGCAGCGCGTTATCAGTATCCTTATTGGATTTTTTTGTCTCAGACTCGAAAGCCTCTGAAAAAATTGCTATATTTATATTCAAGGGAATTTCATTAGGATGCATTTACATTAACAACTGTGGCTGGCCAAACTTATTAAACTCCACGTTTTGCAATACGGTTGATGTAGCTTGGATATAGCTCCTCATGCCTCCATGTGTTGCATTACTGTACAATTTTTCTGTATATATGATAATACTTAAAAACAACATAGTAACATCGCGTGCGAGATTCTATTTCTTTTTTTACAAAATGTTTCAGTATGTCTGTCTTGACAGCGTACATGGAATTGTTATTTAGGCCATGGTAGACAACACAGCAAGGGGTTTAAATCCTGTCTGAGTTCCTGCCTTTGTTAAAATTGACAGGATGGCGTTAGATAGAACGGATTATCGCTGTCTGGAATGATTCTCAGGATTCCTGGTTACAACCAAACAGCCAATAGGAGAATAGGGTTGGTGTCTATTACGATTGAGTCTATTTTGTCTGCTCTCTTGTAGCTGCGTTAGTCTACTGTAGACTGCATGTTTTTTGAGTTCACTGTTGCAATAGTTTAGCAAAATCCGTCTAATTTATATCCTACGCCATTAAAAGATAATTTAGACATTAGTACATTCAACAACCATAAGCTTAACCTAATAAAAACAACTGTAAATGTATGCTGAATTCCATCCTTAATATATAACAAAGTGGTCTGTCTGTCTATCTCAGTCTGACCACCCACCTAAACCATGTCTGGGATTATAATCGTGTCTTGCCCCCTGATGTGACACTGCACTGCATGGCAGAGATTTAACCCCCTCCTGGTCTAATTGGCGTTAACAACAGTACGTAGAAGATACCTCAGATGGATGCTGTTCTGCGGGCATGTCCCCATTTTACTGTCACTTTGCTGTCCACCCTAGAGACAGCTGCAGGGGCTATTTCTGTGATCCTTGGAATCTCTTCATTCGAGTTCTGAAAATACACACAGCAGGATGTGCCAAGATGGTAGCCACATTAAAACTCAGCAGATACGTCTTTTTTCACAGTTTTGTGCATGACTCGTGTTGCTGTCCCTTGTGTGTTGCTGTAGATATGGAAATACCTACAATAATCAGAAGAAATACGTCTTTCACATTTGTCTGTCTGTTAAAACTTAAGTGTATTTTGGTTTCAGTTCAACCATTCCAGAAATATTAGCCACAAAACGTAATAGCTCACTATCTGTGAAGTATTCTTTTTTTAAAAAATACTTGCTGCTCTTCTCTCATTTCCTACTCAGGCTCCCTGACGGATGGACGCAAGTTTGACTCCTCCCGTGACCGGGATAAGCCGTTTAGATTTAAAATAGGAAAACAGGAAGTGATCCGCGGCTGGGAAGAGGGAGTAGTTCAGGTGGGTGTACTGTGCAGTTGTCTCTGGTGTCTGTACATCCTTTTGTATTACCAGGAAAATATTCATCTTTTTACATAGTGTACTATCTGAACCTGCAACGTAATATTTTTGGTAGCTATGAAACTAAGATATTAGAGTGTACCTTGCATGTATAAATTGTTACGTTGGTTCTGCTATTACTGTGTCAGTGCACAGTCTGCAGATTAATATGGTGGTGGGTGCAACAGGAAGAAGATACTGGGGCATTGTGTACTGCAATCTGTTTTGGTTGGGTTTTTGACAGGACGTTTATTAGGACAGCAGCAGTGACTCATCACCAGACTAGGTCTTGGCCCTTTCCAACTACAATAGTTTGGAGTCAAGTATTTTCTGAAAGATAGGCTGAGTCTGCTTTAGAAATGTACATCTCTTGCTTGTGTGTCAATTGATTGTTACTGACTTAGTATGATGGCCTGCCCCAAGGATTTTGGATTTGTTCTGGAGAGTGTGGCGTATTTTATTTATTTTTGTCTGTTCAACTCTAGGAATTAATTGCACAAGTCCCCATATTGTCTTAAGTAAAATGTTGAGACTGGCTTGCAAGTTTATGGGAACATATTCAGTAAAGAGATGCTTGTATTAGTCTTTAGGGGGGCTGAGGATTCACTTCAATAACGGTGCTCCTCTAGAACAGCCTTTTGCATTTGAATTGAATCCCAACTGAGCATGACAAACATACAGATGCGCACATATTCAGTGTGAAAGTATTTGCTCGACATAACAAGATCCATGTCATACAAAAAGCTCCACTTCTGAGTCAACTATCTAGAGAGCCCTCTTTCATGTGTCTTGCCAGTGGCTTTCAGTTGTGTTTCGGCTTACTTGAGTTTCAAACAACATGGAACCCATAATGTGTAGTCAAAATCAAACAATGCCTTCTACATTGCCTTCTAATCTGTGAGCAGGATTCAAACCTGAACCTGGTCTTGCAATACTTTTACTGCTGTGCCATTCAGGGTCCCTTTAAATTACTCTACAAAATTAACTATAACCTAATGTAGCATTGCCTGACCTTTGTCCTCCCTTCCTTGTCCTGCAGATGAGTGTTGGTCAGAGAGCCAAGCTGACCTGCTCGCCTGACTTTGCCTATGGTGCCAAAGGCCACCCAGGGATCATCCCCCCCAATGCCACCCTCATCTTTGACGTTGAGCTACTAAGCCTTGAATGAAGCCTCCCTACTGTCAGTTTTTGTTTGTTTTTGTAAGTGCTTTTAGAAAATGATTTTTTTATTTTTACAATACTGAAACAATAGTTGACATTCTTTACTACGCGTATATAGTTGGCGCGATAGTGTCCTGTGATAAGTACGGTATGTTAACAATGGTTGTAATCTAATCCCTTTTTCCAAATTGTCTTCGTGTTTTTGCAGGTCACTTCCTACCTTGGAAATATGAAAAGCTTGAAAAGCTAGGAGAGTCTGCACTTGATTCTATAAGAGGCTTAAGTCTAGTTTGCACCACTTTGGTCACTATAATATCCATACAAATTCTGTGTTTTTGTCTGTGACTCAGTTATCCTGTTTTCCTTAAATTTCCTATTTTAAAAACCTATGGGCCATAACCTTACAAACCTCGATGTTCTTAATCTTGAATTGTTTTATTGTTTTCCTTTGCTTTGTTTTGTGAAATTAGTGGTTTTGCATGTGGTTATATAGAATACCAATGAGATTTTAAAATATAAAATACCAATGAGATATAAGCAGTGGTGCTTGATGATAATCTAAACTGTGGAACCAAACTTAAAGAATACAAAAAGCACAGGTCTGCATCCACACCACTCCCAGCTCAAACCTGGAGAAATATTAGAGTTTTTTTGGAGAGGCTTAATGTAATCTTGAGTGGTGTAAGTGTAGTGAAATATTTTAGTCATGGGATGCCTTAACGGTGTACAGAACATGTTATCTGATATGTAATTTACCTTTACTAGACAGTGCTGATTTTTTATTTCCTGTTAGGAGATTGTGAGGAAGTATCATAGCATAGCATTGTTATACCCCATAATTTTGCCCAGCTTTACCCAACACAGCCATCACCTATTTTAGTCTGCCGAGCCCATGTCATACAAATCATATCCTAATCTATTTGTTAAAAGCTTTGCATTTGAATCAGATTTTGCGGTTTCTTTCCTAGTGAAGTATTTAACACCTGTGAAAGCCATAAGCGTGTTATTAACAGGGAAAATAATGGGAACCTCCAATAAATGCACATTCATTGGATTAGTGATTATACTGTCCTAGAAGGTAAATGCCTGAAATTCTAAAAGGGTTTGAGGAATCAATTTAACTGTGACCTTCCCCACCTAATTTTGTTTAACAACATGCATTATGTATTTTTCAGATGCCAACTTCCTTAGAATGACCCACACTTTACCTGTAATTAAATGGCAAATATTTTCAGTGTCATTAGTAACAATGACCAACTGCCTAAATGAAATGCTGTGTTATAGTTGAAAAAGGGGTCAACATTTTGTATTACATTGAATAAAGTTAGTTAAATGTAATGGAGAAAGAACATTTTCAGATGCTGGCCATCATTGGTGTTGATATTACAGCTATCTAGGCGCATGGCACAAAAATGGTCCTCATATGTACAGTCTGTGTGCTGAGTTACATATGCAGGCAAAACCAATAATGAAATAAAAACAAATTAGTGTTGCAATAAAGTGCTCCCTGCCTGCTTTGGGAAAACAAATATTTTTGTTTATTTTAGCCGGCCTCTGTCAGTTGTTGTCACAACAGTGGTGCAAATAGGGATAAAAAGCAGCAAAATTAATTGTGGCAGTATTATATGTGTATGGTTTATAGTGAACAGCTTAATTACTGGATTAGTTAGTATTAACAATGAAAAACTAGCTGTCAGCCATGAGCTAGCAAATATTATCTATCTTTAAACCATCTACAATGGTCAAAAAAAGTAAGGTAACACAGATCACACATTGGGTCTCGATGAATGTAATAATTAATGTGAGGGGTGTACTCACTTTTGTGAGATACTGTATATATCCCAGCAGCAGGACTGGTATCTGCTCCTTAGTGCGAGGAGGAACAGGAGGAGCACTGCCAAAGACCCATAAAATGACTTCCAGCAAACTACTGGTGTGCATGTTTCTAACCAAACTGTCTGGCGGCATGAGGGCCCGACATCTTCTAGTGGGACCTGTGCTCACAGCCCAGCACCATGCAGCTCGATGGCATTTACCAAAGAACACCGAAATTCACAGGTCCGCCATTGGCGCCCCATTCTCTTCACAGATGACAGCAGGTTCACACTGAGCACATGTAGACGTGAGTCTGGAGACTGTGGCGAACATAATGCTGCCTGCAATATTATCCAGCATGACCGATTTGGTGGTGGGTCAGTGATTGTCTGGGGAGGCATATCCTTGGAGGGTCGCACAAACCTCCAACGGTACCCTGACTGCTTTTAGGTACTGGGATGAAATCATCAGACCCATCATCAGAACATATGCTGGTGCAGTGGGCCCTGGGTTCCACCTGGTGCAGGACAATACCCGTGTGTTATTTTGAGGGGACAGCAAATGTACACTGTTATACAAGCTGTACACTCACTACTTTAAATTGTAGCAAAGTGTCATTTCTTCAGTGTTGTCACATGAAAAGATGTAATAATTAATGTGAGGGGTGTACTCACTTTTGTGAGATACTGTATATACCCCAGCAGCAGGACCGGTATCTGCTCCTTAGTGCGAGGAGGAACAGGAGGAGCACTGCCAAAGACCCATAAAATGACCTCCAGCAAACTACTGGTGTTTATGTTTCTGACCAAATAGATACTGTATATACACCCATGGATGTAGCACAAAATTCTGGGCCCTGTACATAGGCGGTCTCTGAGGGCCCCTCCCCACTTTATTCAAGATTCAAACATTTTTGAGGGCCCCTCTACATATTAGGGCCCTATATACTTAGTACCCCTTTTCCCCCCAGTCCAACGCCCCTGTATACACCGATGAGCCATATCATTATTACCACCAGAGGCATTGCCAAGATCACAATACATTCAAGGCTCAGTGTGTCATCTACATGTCTACATTGTCATAATGCGTGATCGGAGCTATAGATAAATTTATCAAAAAAATGTTGGGGTCAATTTGAGATCCAGGGCTATTCATAAAAGATCCGGGCCTGTAGCCACGGACGCCCAGGCCTAACGACGCCTCTGATGATCACTGACAGGTGGAGTGACTCACACTGATAATCTCGTTATCATGGCACCTGGCCTGGTTTGATAAATCACCTTTTACATCACGTGGATGGCCGGGTGAGTGTGTGTCACTTACCTGGAGAACACATGGTAAGCGATCCAATCGAGCATCTGTGGGATGTGCTGGACAGACAGGTCCGATCCATTTAGGCCCCATCTCACAAAATACAGGACTAGAAGGATCTGTTGCTAATGTCTTGGTGCCGGATAACACAGCACATCTTCAGAGGTCTAGTGGAGTCCATAACATACCATTGACAGGGGTCTACACAATATTAGGCAGGTGGTCATAATGTTATGGCTGATCGGTATGTGTGTGTGTGTATATATATACAGGGGATATAAAAAGTCTACAACCCCTGTTAAAATGCCAGGTTTTTGTGATTTAAAACAATGAGACAAAGATAAACCATGTCAGAACTTTTTCCACTATTAATGTGACCTATAATGTAAACAATTCAATTGAAAAACAAACTGAAATCTTTGAGGCACCTTCTGATTTTATTACAGCACCTGGGTGTAGGTAGGTATGTGTGTGTATATATTATATATATACACACACATACCTACACTCACTTATGCTTACACACCCTGATCCAGATTTGCATACCTACACAAACACCTCACCTTAATTCATAATGCCTAAACCCAAAAGCAACTCGAACACCCAACACGTTTCTTTTAACTCCATCCCTCCAAATTCCAGAGATTTAACCACCTTTCCCAGTACACTACCATTTTACAATTGACTCTGTCTTGCTGTGATACCGTAATACAAAAATGTGTTGCAACTATTTTGTATAATAGTTTCAATTGGAAGAATCTACAGGTCAGAAAACATTTGAGAGTAGGAGTGTACACAGTTTTTACATATAGCCCCAAAAGTCTTGATACTATTTTCTTGACAGGTGTATCCTGTTTGTCGGCTCTGTTCTGTACAATCATTTGTGCATCATAAGGTAGTTTCGAGGAGACGAGGAACGTGGCGAGGAGAAAAAACAGCAGCCTATAGGCGAGGATTTTCTTACGTCACCAGTGATAGACCTGAGTTCGACCAGGAAATTAAGGGTGGCTCAGACTCTTTCGAAGTGCGAAGCAAATAAAGAGAAGGGAATCCGAAGTGTTTCCGAACAATATTCTGGGATTTATTTTGATTTATTGACACCTGCAACTTTTAAGGTGAGTTTATGTACTTACATACTACGATCACATCTCCCATTCAGATTCCGTCAGTTAGCGTAACCAGCTTTCTCCTTTCTAGTTAAGACCCAAGACTTTGGTCAGACAGCTGGCTGGTAGCTAATGTTAGCTAGAAAAAGCTAGCCCTTAGCTTAACTAGCGAAAGGTTTGCTAATTAGGTAACTGGACACAGTGAAGCCAAGTCATTAAAGAATTCACTATTGTTAGCCAAGATGAACATGTACGATAGCCAATTATAGAAAAACAAATAAGGAAAGGATATCGTACTGTATTACCCCTTGGTACACTCTGATTTAGTTAACAAATAAGTTGGCTAGCTAGCACTCGAACTAAAACCAGTTTTCTCATTTAGCCGCACAACCAAATAATTATTTAGAGAACTACAGTACAGTTATGTACTGTACATTTAGTTATCTTGCTGATAACGTTAGGTAAGCTACTTATCTGTACTACAATTTTAGCTATTCAGCATATAAAGCTAACTAGACACATTGGCTTGGTAGCTATCAAATATATTATGTGCCGTCCATATGGCATACTTTTTTTCATTTAGGCAAGCCATGGGAACTTTAGTAGGTTGTAGTGTAGTGCAGCTGACTGTAAACTCTTGACAACACATGATTTCTTAAAGCAACCTGGAAAATTTAAAACGTCACACTAGCTTTAGCCCTTTTATGACTTCAGTACACTGGTCCTTTCACCTCCATGAGTCATCTGAGGGTGTCGACATTATTTAGTTAGCTCTATGCGTTGTTCTGTTCTCATTTAAAATTGGAATTGGTGTTCAGCTGGTTTACCTGGTTAAATAACTGGAATAAATATGAAGACGCTCAACCGATGAGCTTTCTAAACGCAAATTTGACTCGCACTTGGAAAAAGGTATGAAACTTGACGTTCATATCAGCGAGAAATATTAATCTAAATTATAAAGTTAATCATGCTCGGAAAATTGATTAACTGTTATCCCCACATTGAGAATTTCAATGAAACGTTCTCACATTGATTACTCGACCAAATGGGGTTAGCACTACTACCTTTATAAGGCCCATGGCAACCAAAATGGAAAACAAAGAGAGAACTGACTGCACAGATTCTACGTAGGCACCTGGGTCTATATCAACAACATGGTATGATCTGTTTGAAAGAGAAGGGGCAATGCTTGCAGAGTGCTGCTGTAGATGTGAAACAGTTCCTACATGCGTAACAACAGACCTTGTGATGATTGCCATAGTCTTCCTTGTCCCCCACCATCCCCACACCCTGTGACCATGATTAGCCCAACCCACTTTCTATACCATGTCAGTAGACCAGAATACATTGCCATGGGGATAACATTCCTCATGTATTGGGACAATGTATTTAGGGTAAATTAGTGCTGGACATATTATAGTGGCAAGACCAAACCCCAGTAAACAAACAATACCTAAGAGTGACTGAAGGATGTTAAGCAGGCTAAAAATAAGGTTATTTTATTCCAAGACTCTGCCCCTCTTTACCTGGGAATTTCCTAGCTCATGTATCTGAAAACAAACACTTTGATGGAAACATGGAACGTGTCTTTGTGCCCAGTGAATTGAGTACTTGTCGCCCCAGCATAGTGAGGTCTGTGGCTGAGTGGGACATTTATCAGTGATGTGATTGTGGTTGGCATGTTTAGCTTGGCTCAGGGGGATTATCCATTTTACTGTGAAGTAGTGCCAGCTTGTTAGGAATGTGTTAGTGGGGTTGTCTAATATGTTGTTGTAGAGGAATAAAGATTTGGTTGTATGCATAATGAGTAGTTTGTCAGTGCTGGTATGTGGGAATGTGTTAATTTTGCATCGCCGTTGAAGTGTTGAGTTTGTACATGTGTAGGAGTGTTGTTTGTTACATTTGCTTTGTGATGTGGTTGTGTACATTTGGGTCTCGTCACGAACCACGCTCATGGTGTTCAGTGTATCATTGCTTACCTCTTAGTTCCTATTTCCTGTTCCTAGCATACAGCACATCTTGTGACATGTGTCACTATTGGTAATAGAGAAGTGCCTAAGGAACCACAGAAATCACTGATTAACAACAATCTTCAGATACCCGTTGTTGTTCAAACATTGCCCAATTGGTGATATGCTTTGGTGTTGGAACGTTGCCCAATTGGTGTTATTAAGGGACCTAACGTGCCAGGAAAGCATTACCCACACCATTATACCGCCTCAGCCTGGCATCAGGGAGTCATGCAGCTAATGCCAAATGATGCCATCAACATGACAGTGAACCGGACGGTCGAACCATGTTTTTCCACTCTCCAGTTGCTGATGGTGCCCCCAGAGGAGAGGCTGCTTCTTGTTTTTAGCCACAGGTGTGAAATCTGGATACGCCTGCTGCTGTAGTATCCCGTCTGTGGCGAGGGCTGACCAGTCTTTTTGTTTATTCCACTACTCTCAGTAAACATCATTGCCGCTCTTAGAGTTGCTTAAATCACTTCCCATTTTGACATTCTAAGATTTACTTAGCAATCCACTGTGACATTCGTATTTGTGTTCAGGAGCAAATTAAACAGAATTGCAGAAGCCGTTGTCGTGAAAAGCAAGGAGTACGTTTTAAGTGACAGGGCTCTGACGTCCGCATGGTCTTTTCTGTGAAGTATAGAGACCAGGTGAGTGGCTGCTCTGCCCTGTGCTACAGCTGATTTCTACTGTTTCCTGAATGGGGTGTACAAGGCCATGTGAGCCACTCTGTCATTCCCTTTCTCGAGGTTTCATGTTCCTTTTCCCTCCCTCTCTTGGTTTCATGTTCTTCCTCTTCTCTTTCTAATGGGTGTGAGTGAGCTCTCAGCTACTCATTATCCCTGGTGAACCAATTCCAGTGAAAGGGAATTTCCCCTTACTATTCAATTAGAGCTCTGCCATTAGCTTTGCTCCATTTTCCTGTCATGTGATGTGATTTCCACGACTGCTTCCTTGTTACCAGCGTTGCGAGAGCACGGACTCACTCTTAGTGCGTCACACCACAGATCATGTCAGGCTTATCACATATTTCACTGAGTTAAATAACGAGCACCAATCCGATGCTGCTATTTTCATTTATTAACGTGCTGTTATTGCCTTAAATATTTAGCATGACAACTTTTTTTTTTATTAACAACTTTCTAAATTTTTTAGAACTTGCATAATTTTACAACATCAAATCTTATTCAGATATGTTAATATAAACTCCAAGGTAGAGTAAGGCGTTTGTCAAAATTCTTTAGCAATGTAGAGCTGGAAAGTTTATGTATTGGACAAATAAGTCACTGCAGTGAACTAGGGCTGTGACAAACATTGTAGTTATTTGCTTATAGTCATAATATTCCATGTGTATTGGCACATTTAGCTTGTCATCCAATGACAACTTGAACAGAGTGACACTAGAATAACGTTATGCGCTTTAGTAGATCGTCTGGCTAATCCGTTTAAAATGAAACTGAAAGGAAAGGCTGTTCAAACCGAACTGGTAGGCTTGCTATTAAGCTGTTTTTTTGGCATTGGCTCATTGCTGTTGCCAATACACGATCCTGTATTTTTTTCCGGTATTGGATCAGTGCATTCCTATTTAAAACCATTCCTGGAGGATATGGCTTGGTGTTTGATTGTCAACACGTTCTTCCTGCTCTCTGTTATGACTGTTACCTTAAGCCTTAGCCCATATTGTACAGTTTCAAAATGTTAGTTCTAGAACATGCCTAGCTGATAAATACAGTGCGGCAAAAAAGTATTTAGTCAACCACCAATTGTGCAAGTTCTCCCACTTAAAAAGATGAGAGGCCTGTAATTTCCATCATAGGTACACTTCAACTATGAGAGACAAAATGAGAAACAAAATTCCAGAAAATCACATTGTAGGATATTTAATGAATTTATTGGTAAATTATGGTGGACATTTTTATTCTTTATACTAAAATGGTTTCTTTTGTATTTTTCCACAGAATGTCTCTGTATCCATCCCTTGAGGATCTTAAGGTGGACAAGGTCATGAAGGTAGGCAGATCCAGTATCTGACAGAATATTTCACCATTACCTTTTTTATACTTTTCTGATTAAGTGCTTTTCCTGCTAACACCAATGCTTAAACAAATATGAACCTTTTATGAAATTGTGTCCATGTTAAAAGAGAGGAAGAAAAATGTGAGCTGTGCTCTTTAGTTTCTGACTGAGTTCCACGATCCATTACACCACACAATCTACTTAATGCTTTGTCTTCCAAATAGCCTAAGTATTGTAATGGGTATTGATCCAGATGTGTATTGTAAGATGACTTTTTTCCTTTCCTGTTTTTTTTCCACTCCAAGAACAGTGAGATAGCTGTTCTTACAAATTGTATTTAGAGTGAATCTCAAAATAATTCACCCCATTGTATCTTTAAATGAAATCTAAATGGATTTAATTATGGGGGTTTGCCACTGAAAAACGCAATGGTAGTGAAAAGTTGTGAGGCAAAAAAAATCTTTTTGCCATATTTCATTAAATACAGCTGTTTTTGGGAGCTTCCAAAGTTCGTACAATTCCTGACAAAAACTACATTGTAATGACGGAGGAACATTCAAAGCCAGTCCGGAATGAGGTTCTTCGAAGGCACCAATCAGGGGTGGAATATTAGAATATTTCCAAGGCCTTCAATATCCCCGAAGCACTGTAAAGTCTATTTTTAAGAAATGCACTATATAGCACAGCAGAATGCTGTCCTCAAACTGAGAAAGCGAGCAAGGAGAGCACTACTCAGGGAGGCCAACCAAGAGGCCTGTTGGAACTCTGCAAAGGTTTTAGGCTTCCACGGCTGAGCTGGGCGACTATGCATACTGTAATATTAGGAGAATGGCAAGTAGAAGGCCATTGCTGGGTGAAAACCCCCCCAAAAAAAACACATACATTTTGCCAAACCAACTGGAAGGCCTGGCCTGAACACTAGGGCCTGGAAAGCTTGTAGTGGTACAGGGCAAAATGCAAGCAGAAAAATACAGAAAAATCCTGAAAGAGAAGTCTATAAGAGACGTGGAAGAAGATTCTTCTTCCAGCAGGTCATTTGCCATACAAAACACAGGTTGGACATCAATCCAATTTAGAAAATGCGTAAATAGGATGTACCCATCCAACTTGCCAGACCTTGAGCAATTTTGTGAAGAAGAATTGACAAGAATAGATTTGTCCAGATTTGCAACACTGGTAGCGAAAGTCTCATGGCTATAATTGCTGATAAAGCAATACTTATGCAGTAAATTATTTCCTGTTGTGTACAATTTGTAAACTGTTCACTGACATTCTTTGGACTTTTTTTATGTTAATCTTTGGCAAAAACTCCAATCTTGATTTAATGTTTTAACTTCATAAAATATTGGGAAGTCCACAGTACTAAATACATTTGCGAGCCACTGCATGTTGTAGTTTAATCGTTACTACTGCATTTGTATTTAGTTTAAGTATGGCAACTTAATTCACATCTCTACTGTTTCTTTCCCCCTAGGCCCAAGCCCAGTTTGCCCATACAATCTCCTCCCCAGCCATTGCTGAGGGCCACTATCCAGCCATTGCTGAGGGGACCTACCAGCCGCAGGCTGCTGGGCTCGGTATGCCATCATCAAGTGAGTCCCTGACCTGTACCACATATTAAAGACTATTTACCATATTTTATTCGTTCTCCGTTCCCTGCCTCCAGACCAGGACCCAATGTACCAAGAAATGTTCCCAGTGGGACCTCTGCTCTGGGATCAGTTTAATCATTTCCGTCATAACTAAATTGATAGACCTGATCCTGGGTCACCAATCCTACTCTGAGATGCGTTGTGAACACGGGTCTTGATATCTCACTTTTTGTCTACTCGTCCTTTCATTTCTTGGTTTCCGTCACTGTGGTGGGTCTTCTGTGAATCAGTCTGTTGTTTGAAGTTAAAGGCTTGTCCTCTCTATAGTCTGTCATTGTATTGGGGTGAGATAAAGACATGCATAGTGAGAGGAAGGGAGTTGATATGGGGTCTTGGGCCTACCAGGAAGTAAATTGCCTTACCCTCAGCTCAGCCTCTGCTCCTACTCTGTGGATCTCTCTTCAGTCTGTTCTTAGACAGAACGAGGGAGAGAGAGCCTGATAGGTTGGGAGAGAGAGCCTGATACAGGGGCGGGGAGATAAAGAAGGAGCAGAGGCCAATAGAGGGAGAGAGAAAATGCAGGAGTGTGAGAAAAAAGGAACAAGGAAGATGGACAGGGGGCCCAGGGAGAGGAAAGTATGTTTCTGCTGTTTTTCATTCATTCTATTATCTTTCACTCTCTTCCCCTCTGGTTCTCTCTCAGGATGGGAGGTCCTCTGGGCTTTTGTGCCCCCCTCCCCCTCAGTGTAGCCAGGGTTGCCATGGATATTTCTAGCCTGGCAACAGGGCTGGTGGGGGTGTTTTATTTTCTTTCTCCTCAGGCCTGAAGGGGGTGGACCGGAAACGAGTCACTGAGTCTGCACAGCCCTAACTCAGCTTCCTCCTCTTACTTCATTCAATCAATTCTTGTCATTTCTGAATCCTTCCTCGATCCATTCCCTTTTTATATTTCTTCCTTAGATTCTCTTCATTTATTAATTTTTTTTCCAAATATCCCTGTCGCTCTCTTTCTCAATTAAACTTCAGCCTGTGCGTGTTATGAACAATGTTAAGAACTTTTATAAATTTTTCTAAACACCACCTGGGGGAACTTTAACATAGTTTATCAGTCATTTTATTTAATGAACCCTTTTTAAAATCTGCAGTTGTTACAAAGTGCTTTATAGTCTTACTATTCCTGGCAAGGAATAGTAAGACTGTGGGGATAGATGGACACCCTTTTGTTTTTGGTGGGAGTATGTTTCTGATGAAAGGTGAAAAGGTGATATGATGCTGCTTTCAAATCGGCTTTCTCGATTCAAATCTTTATTTCACAGCACTTATGATGGATCAGCTTATTTTAATGATTAGTATTTTTTGGCCACACCAAGTTCAACTTGTAGCAACACTTGTTTACATTTATCAGTTGTCCTATAAAGAGTTTCACTATAAATTAAAGATTTGTTTCCTGGAAACCAGGCCATGGATAAAGCCCCAGCCTTTACTGTACTCAGCTTTTAGAAAGGATTCAACCCATTAATTTTTTCCACATTTTTTGTTACATCCTGAATCTACACATAGTATTACATAATGTCAAAGAACTTTGGTGGGAACAGACCATAAGGTACATTTTAAATAGTAATATTAAATATTGTACAATACAGGTGCGCAAACCTTAATCTTACCCAATAGCTGAAATCACTGGCAAATATGTATGTTACAAATAATATTATTAAGAACAGAATTCTTATGTGATTAAGATATTTTATACCCCCTTCATACCAAGCCTTAAAACCTGCACATTGTGGAGTCATGCTTTGTTAGTCCAGTACAGTGGGGTAAGACACATTTTAGTCCCACCTTCTGATGTGACAAAATGTGGGAAAAGTAGAGGGAATTGAATACTTCCTCCAGTCAATGTTTGTGTCAGTTCATTGCCACTACATGTCAGGATCGGCCCTGGGGATCCAGAAAGGTCCGGGTTGAGGTCAGTGGAAAGGGGATGAGTGACTCTGAGACTGCATTTTATCCTGAGGCACGGCTGAGCACCGTAGCTCTGGGAGCTATAGCAGATTCCACCATGTCAATGTGTGCATGTTAATGAAAGAAATGGGTATGTGTTAACCAAGTGAAGTGGGTGGTCTGGGCATTGTGTGGGTGGTTGTTGCTGTTGTATTTGTTACAGTGTGACTGAAAGAGCTGTTGTAATGATTGATGTAGGCGGTAGTTGGGTGAATCACAGTCTGCAAATCCTCCCAAACAGCATCTGTGGTCTGTGTGGGAGGATGTTCTCTTTTTGTGTCGATCATGTGAGTTATTTTACCAGAAATGCTGCATCTTAAAAATGGTTTTAATTCCCTCCTTTTTCTGGAGTTACTGAACTCCACTGTGAGTTTGCCCCTGAATTCACTCACCTTGTTTGCATTGCTGTTGCGACGGCGCTCCATTCTCTTTATACTAAGATGGCAGGCTGACCTAGGTTTCTCCTACGAAGAAAAGTGTCTCAGGTCAGGCATAGAGAACCACAGAAAGGGAGCCTTTTTTCTCTGAGCCAGGAACTTTACCAAGGCACAGCAGCCATGTTGTTAGCAGCATTCATCCACAACAGCGGGACAGGGCAGCTCCAGACATGACCCCGCTTCCTCCAGTGGTCAGTGTGACTGAACAGGACCCATGTTGTGTCCTGACTCCCATGGACCCCACCCATCATATTGAGTGCCTATTGCTAATTCTGAAAATAAATGTGGTTTTCAACAAGTTACAGTAATGTGGGAGGTTCAGTATCATTTCTGGTTTGGGTTTTTTGATTCTTTTCAAAGCTGCAAGTTAATTTTAGTAGTATATTTAATGCTGAAGTGATGGTTTGGTCAAATTCCCTTTTTCGTTTGACCAGTACCTGAAGGCCCCTCGTGGTTAGTCTGGTTGACACCAGAAGTGTGGTCCTTTAAGGTCAGGTCAGCATGGCTCTATAATGACCGCATCCGCTGTGGTCTAGTTCACCTTTGCACACCTAGGAGTCAGGATTTGCATTGGCCAAGTCTGTCCAGTGATATGTGTTATTGTGTTCTCTCCTAGCCCTGTACCCTAACCTGGAGGAGCTGGGTGAATACATGGGTCTGAGCCTTAACAGTGATGAGGTGCAGAGGAACCTGGCCCTGGTGCCCGTGGCAGACAATGTAAGTACCGTGGTTACTGGGCCTTCAGTTTGGTGCTGAGATGGAGGCGAATATATGCCTGCTTGTTGTTGGTATGAGGGATTGACTGACTGACTGCCCTTTGTTAAATAGCGTAGTGGTTTGAGACGCAGACCTGCAACCATTGGGTCCCGCTTTCGAAACTCGTCAAAGCAAGTTATGCATTAGGATTTGTTCTGGTTACACAAAAACTTTGCTGGCTACAACCTTCAGTAGCTGCGTTATAGTAAGCCTAAAATAAAACTGTTTATATTGCGACCATTTCTAGTGGATTTTTGAAGTACGCATCCATGCATGCTATTTGGGGTAATATAGGCTGGAACAAAACCCCTTGGTTAGTAAAAAAGGAGGGGTTTCCACGATTCTCATCTTTTCACTTGACAAAAAAGTCAGTTATCGTCATATACATTGATAGTTATTACATCAATGTCATTGATACATTACATCAATGTCATTGATACAATACATCAATGTCATTGATACAATACATCAATGTCATTGATACAATACATCAATGTCATTGATACAATACATCAATGTCATTGAAAAATGAAAATGTTTATGCCAGGAAATAGTTTTGGCTGTGTTAAGTTCATATTCAGTCTCGCTAGATATGATACGTAGAGAAATACGTTTAGCAAACAAAACATTATGGTGGGCTGTCATAAATAACTATCAAGTTCCTCAAATCCCTTTAAAAGTATTTAACAACAAGACTTTCAGCTGTTCAGTGGAGACCTACTTAGTAATTCCCCAGCAGCTGGGAATGTGAATGTGAGTGGGTGTTTGGGGGCTCTGCTCCTTCATCCTGTGGGTGTGGGGTTGTGGGTGAGTTTTCACGCTCGCCTCTATTGTAACCGCTAGGTTTCTCATTAATATTAGAACAGCAACAAGAACAATCCTCGAATCTGTCAAACAACACAGGGCTGGTTTTGTAACGTGGTTTTGAAAACTGGAATGTAACGTCTAAAGATCTAGGGGTTAAGGAGGGGTTGGTTGTTAAGTCCCCCTGGCTTAGCAAGTAGAGGTGATAGGGAATAACATTCCAGTCCGTCTCCATGGCTTATTCACGTAACTTTACATTCCACCGTTACAATCTCTCTTCCAGTCTTTGCCCTATTTATCTAGAAGTTGTCTCGGTCTCTCTCCTTGTACAGCAGCTGGCGGTGCAGTCAGGCACGGGCATCACTGGCATGGTACGTCCCGTGACGGGGTCAGATGTGGGAATTCGGAGGGCAGAGATTCGCCCTGGCATCCGTGAGGTGATTCTCTGCAAGGACCAGGATGGGAAGGTTGGCCTGAGGCTGAGAGCTATCGACAATGTGAGTCATTCTGATGGCCTTACGCACAGTTAAGACCGCACCGGAACAATGGTATGTCAGTAGTGACTAAGAGGAGGGTGGCACAGTCCACTACTTCCTGTTGATGTAGCGTTTGCTTCAAATTGCTTGCTCTCAAAAGACTAGCCTTCCTAGTTGGTTTTTGGGTTCAATTCAAGTGTGATGGTGTTGCTGAAACATGGACAGCTAATTACTTAAACAATGAAGTCACTTCTGTTCAGTTAAAACACAAATGAATTTTCACCCTAAAGCCAATGTACACACTGCAGCACAGGAGTCAATGTATAAAATGAAAACCGATAATAAGATATGTTTAATGTGACACAGCCTACACCCTCCAAACACAGCCTACACCTTCCAGCCATTTTTTTGGTAGGCAAATTCTGGTAGGTCCCTTTCCCTCCCTGTTTTGTTCTCTTCGACAAAACCATAGTTTGGCCATAGTGGTGTGTAACTTTACCTTTGGTGCCACATACTCGACTCTGTTGACTCTGACTGGTAGTCACGTGTATTTCATCCTCAGGGCGTGTTTATCCAGCTGGTTCAGGCCAACTCCCCGGCTGCCCTGGGGGGCCTGCGTTTCGGGGACCAGGTCCTCCAGATCAACGGAAAGAACTGTGCTGGCTGGAGTCTGGACAAAGCCCACAAAGCCTTGAAAGTTGCTGCTGATACCCGCATGGAACTCATTGTCCGGGACAGGTGAGGAGATGAATGAAATAACTACGAAGTCACACAGAGCTTTACCAGAGACACCCCAAAACCCTAAAGAGAGAGGGTCGCAGAGTTGCCTGAAATCTTCTAGTTTCCTGAATTATTTCATGACGTTTTTGTTTTTCAGGATGTTTGGCCTTTTAGAGGAAATGCTTTTAAAATAAATTAGTAGAACAGTAACCTGGCTTGTCAAATGGCATGCTCACAAATGTATGTACTGTACTGAGTCTGGATTTGACTTCCTCTGACTATTTCTGGAGTCATTAGTTATGTCCCAGGAACCGATGGCTTGAGTCAGACCTATAACCAGTCATTGGCTTGAAACTCTGCTTAAAGTTGATGACATTTTTGATGCAACATTGCTAGTTTTGTCAGACAACTTTAACAACAGAAGGACAGTAAAATAATTCAGTTTTTCTTCAGTCAAGTGCAAACGGTCTGCTTTAATTACACTGTTGTCCTGACTCCCCCTGCTGTTCATGTCACCACACTGTATAGTCTGCTTGATTGGTGTTAGGTCAGAGGCTGTGTTGTTTTAAGTGCCCACATTCAATAGTGAATGCTTAAGTGTCTCTTCATATTGTCTGATTTCAGGCCATTCCAGCGTACCATCACCATGCACAAAGACAGCTCCGGCCACGTCGGGTTTATTTTCAAGATGGGCAAGATCACCTCGCTGGTCAAGGATGGTTCAGCCGCTCGCAACGGCCTCCTGACCGACCACTACATCTGTGAAATCAATGGCCAGAATGTTATCGGCCTCAAGGTGAGCTTTGATCTGGAGGTGTCGAGCGAGTACTCTCCCCAAAGATGAAGGTTCATGCTTTATTTCTTCATTTGCAGGACCCTCAGATCAAGGACATCCTGACCACCTCCCCTACAGCCATGACCATCACCATCATGCCCAAGTTCATCTACGAACACATGATCAAGAGGTAACCCCCCCCCTGCCACGAGTTGACAGGCTAACCGCATTCCTTGTTTTCTCCTAGTTATTATATGTTAATCCCATCAGTTCTAGTCATAGTATACACTTTTTACATTCATTACAGATGATACCTTTAGTAATAGTATTAGATACATGATTTATTATTTCTTCCCAAATTGCCCATCAGTGCTGTTTGTGGGGATATTTTCAGATTTGATTTTTATGAGAATTTAACTTTTTTCTGCCATTCATAAGTCTTTGTCAGAAACAAGCTATGTAGAAGAAATGCACTACAGAGTAGGTGTTTTAATAATTCTGTTTCCTCACAGTATAATCTGCATAGTTGGTGGCAGTATTACACTTTCCTCCAGTCAGTCATTTTGCTGTCATTTGGGTAAAGCAATTCTGTGTGTTTGGTTTTTAGAATGTCCGGTGGTCTGCTGCGTTCAGCTATGGACCACTCTGTGCCTGAGGTGTGAAGACCAGAATGTTACCAAGACTCCTGCAGAATTTCTACAATCTCCTGAGTTCCCACTGGATTCGCAAATGTCCAATGGGTTCAACTCTGTCTCTGTAATGAAAAACCTCTTGTATCACAATCACAGTCATCGTCTTTCATCATAACAATCTAAAGACGCCTTCTATTTCCCATGGTTCATATATTTTGTTATTCAATGTGTATTTTTTGCATCTGTTTTTCTTTCTGTATTTACACGTTTTGTCTTTTTATATGTTAATTGTAGCCAGTCATTACATTCATCGTGTTATGTATGTACATTATTCGAAGTAAACCTTTATTTTAATACCAAGCATGCTACCATAAATCCAGTGCTTCCTCAAAGAACACGGAAATGGAGTATTGGCTCGATCTGTCACCTTTTGTGTCAAAATGCTGTAAAAGCCAATGACCCAATGGTTGTTCATAAGCCTGTTCCCTTATGCCGCTGGGACATTACGGTGGGCGGACCCACTAAGTGCACTTTCCACTTCCTGTTAGAGGTTGTCTTTCTTGTAACCATTTTAAAGTTTTGTTATCATTCAAGTCAAAATGTATTAGAAAATCTGTCAACAAGACTACGTTAACCCTGGGTATTGATTTGTTTGTTCCGGAGAGTAATCAACACGTTGACGTTACTAATGTACGTATGTAGAGGTCAATCAATAATTTGCTCGGTGTGGGTTTTATGTTTGGAGGATATAATTCTTTACTCCTTGATTTGATGTCCACAGCCAGACTGAAAACTATGACCTTATCAGTGAATTCATTTTTAATACTAGATTGTTACTTTTTCTGTTGTTTGGATGTATTTTTCTTCTTATAATCTTTGATAATCACTTCATGCAGCTGTCATTCTGTAAATGGTAGAATCAAACATTTTATATAGCCAAGATAGTTATTGTAAAACAAATAAATAATCCTTTCCTGTTCACATGGATTTTGTTATAGCAGTGTCCCAACTTTGCTTACAGTGGATATGTCCCACAGATTATCAACTTCATGTTTATTGGAGAACACCCATCTTCTGCCTTGAGTAAAAGGTAGTTTATTGGCTTTGGATACATTTCATAGCAAATAAACTAGTTCTCTAGACATCTGACAATACAAACCCAATTCCAAAAATGTTGGGACACTGTACAATTGTGAATAAAAACAGAATGCAATGATGTGGAATTTTCAAATTTCAATATTTTATTCAGAATACAACATAGAACTGAGAAAATGTATCACTTTAAGGGAAAAATAAGTTTATTTTAAATTTCATGGCACCAAAACATCTCAAAAAAGTAGGGACAAGGCCATGTTTACCACTGTGTGGCATCCCCTCTTAATTTCTATAACAGACTGCAAATGTCTGGGGAGTGAGGAGACAAGTTGCTCAAGTTTATGAATAGGAATGTTGTCCCAATCTTGTCTAATACAGGCTTCTAGTTGCTCAACTGTCTTAGGTGTTCTTTGTCACACCTTCCTCTTTATGATGTGCCAAATGTTTTCTATGGGTGAAAGATCTGGATTGCAGGCTGGCCATTTCAGTACCCGGATCCTTCTTCTATGCAGCCATGACATTGTAATTGATGCTGTATGTGGTCTAGCATTGTCATGTTGGAAAATACAAGGTGTTCCCTGAAAGAACGATGCCTGGATGTTGTTCTAGAACTTATGTTGTTCTAGAACTTGGATATAACTTTCAGCATTGATGGTGCTTTTCCAAATGTGTAGGCTGCCCATGCCACACGCACTCATGCAACCCCATACCATCAGAGATGCAGGCTTCGGAACTGAGCGCTGATAACAACTTGGGTTGTCCTTGTCCTCTTTAGTCTGGATGACATGGCGTCCCTGTTTTCCAAAATGAACTTCAAATTTTGATTCGTCTGACCACAGAACACTTTTCCACTTTGCCACAGTCCATTTTAAATGATCTTTGGCCCTGTAAATGATCCTTGGATCCTGTTTAGATACAGCTTCTTTTTTGACCAATAGAGTTTTAGCCGGCAATGGCGAATGGCACGGTGGATTGTGTTCACCGACAATGTTTTCTGGAAGTATTCCTGAGCCCATGTTGTGATTTCCATTACAGTATCATTCCTGTATGTGATGCAGTGCCATCTGAGGGCCCGAAGATCACGGGCATCTAGTATGGTTTTCCGGTCTTGACCCTTATGCACAGAGATTGTTCCAGATTCTCTGAATCTTTGGATGATATTATGTACTGTAGATGATGATAACTTCAAACTCTTTGCAATTTTTCTCTGAGAAACTCCTTTCTGATATTGCTCCACTATTTTTCACCGCAGCATTGGGGGAATTGGTGATCCTCTGCCCATCTTGACTTCTGAGAGACACTGCCACTCTGAGAGGCTCTTTTTGTACCCAATCATGTTGCCAATTGACATAAGTTGCAAATTGGTCCTCCAGCTGTTCCTTATCTGTACATTTAACTTTTCCGGCCTCTTATTGCTACCTGTCCCAACCTTTTTGGAATGTGTTGCTCTCATGAAATCCAAAATGAGCCAATATTTGGCATGACATTACAAAATGTCTCACTTTCTACATTCAATATGTTATCTATATTCTATCGTGAATTGAATATAAATTTATGAGATTTGTAGATTATTCCATTCCCTTTTTACTCACAGTGTCCCAACTTTTTTGGAATCGGGTTTGTATTTTTTAGAATAAACTGGAGGGATTAATTCATTCCCCCAAATGGACTGAATTAAATGCACAAAGGCAAACTTTAATTAGCTAAGAATAATGGCAAGTTATCTCAACATTAGTGTATAGGAGGAATGGATATCCAGTTGCATACTTTATCAACAGACAACATTACTCCTCCCAGAACGCAGTTGTTAAATGTCCATTACGAGGTCCAACCAAAATGCAAATTCCACAATAAGGCTTCATTCCATTTTATTTGTACAGCCATGACCTCTTATTAAAATCATTTGACAGAACTTGTGGGATAATTAAAAGAAGACCAAGGAGACACGGGTCAGTTTTACTCCATGCTGTTTAATATAGGGCCTTTTGGTTTTTCAATATATGTTATGATGGGAGTGAAAATGAATCTGTAGTCATGAACAGTGATTTCTGTACTGTACACCAATATTGCCATTAAAATATTTAATTTACATTAAGATTATCTATAGCTATTAATAATCGTGGCTGCTTGAACACCAAGGCATTTAAGAGGGAAAATGTCTTCCAGGTATATTATAGCACTTCAAACCATCTTTCATATAGATCCCATTACACATCGAACAAATAATTGGACACTTAGACAAAGAAAAATTCTACATTCAATACAATATCGCTTAAAGGGGACTTCAAATGATTTCCCCCAAGATCGTGTTGGTTTAGCTTTGATTTGCAGTACAATCTAAAACATGATCATATCTTCACATCCCATATCAATACACATGTACAGTGAGTCTCAGAACAGGTCTAAACATAGAAAGCTCAAATAATATTTCTGAGGTGAGATGTCTTTTAATGATACAATGAAATGAGAGTTCAATTTGAAAGGATGTAAGATACAGTAACTACCCCATTTAAAGACTAGGCTTTCTTCATTACACAGTAGGCTGCTGCTTTGTCAGTGTCACAACCTTTCAGAACGGATTTCCTAAAACATTTTCACAATGTTAAGTTTATGTAGCAATGGTTATACATGAACTACTGAATGCTCCAATGACTGCTGTTGTGATTTGGGTAGATTTTTTGCACAAATCAATGAATCCGTTACCATGATCTTCTGTTGTTGATGATAAGCCTTATACTGGTACAAGCTGGGAATATGAAATTCTAAAATAAAATGTCACAAGACAGAAACTACTGTATGTGACATTATAGCAGTACATTAACAGTAGGTAGGACAATTCAATTGGATAATTGTGTTAATCTTTTTGAAGTGCTATGCTTGTACTGTAAAACTGGCACATGTCATATTTTGGTTAATAAGCAGTTATGGACCTCAGTTAAGATACATTACTGCAAAAGAGTATTTTGTTGAGAGGTGCCAGGTGAGCGGGTATTGTTTAACTCTTTAAACCCAATGGGGGTTAAGCTAAAATAGTTCAGGTCCTAATGAATGCATTTAGGAGAAACAGATCACACAACGTTGCCTGTGATTTTGATAAAGGTCAGCCTTGGCTTGACTGGGTGAGTCACAGAGACTGTGCTGGTGCAGACCCACACACCATGTACTGCTGGGGAGACTTGAGTCACAGATGTTCACTGTAGAGTTCACTACCTTTATTATTGTCTTTATGCTAGATACATTCTTAATCACTTCCCCTTACAAGTAGGAATATGGCTTTTATTAAACATTTAGAGGCTTCCTGAACCACTTACAGTGGTTGGGGGGGGGGGTGGGGGTGGGGGGGGTTAGGTGCAGAGAAATTACATACAGGCAGAATGTGTAGTCACACCACAAATTCCAACAAGGTGCGGGAGAGAGCTGATATTGAAATAAGTAGTAAAAAATGTGTTCTATGAGAGGCCTCAAAGCAGGTCATTCATCAATCTTTTCATTGCTGCTCGTGTGTGTTTCACTAGTTGTTAGTGTTAGATGTCATAGCAATGAGTCAAATAAGAATGAACACACACAGAAGTGATTGTCAAGCAACAGAAAGAATGGACAACAAAATAAATGCACATGTTGTGCATGTTGAAAAAAGCTGCAAAACAATCAGACAAGGACAGAAGAATATTTCCCTAAGGCTAAACCTGTTATGTCAAGCAAAATACGTGGATGCAATGCAAGTGTTTTTCTATGTTAAAGAGAATATAATATTTTTCTATACCACAATCTCAATTCTACTCACAATGTGGTTACAGCTAATTATTTCAAACCTTGTTTTCAAAGCATAATTCCCCTAAAAGTGATGCTGTTCAACAGTAGTATGTTCAACACAAAAACCCTCAGACATGAAACTTTGGACATGTTAGACTTTGGAAATACACAAACTTGACTTCAAGTAATTTCTTAACCTCATAAAGTGAATAATAGTGCAAAACAAAAGGTTAATCAACTACTAAAGAAATACGATTGACTCCTTTTCTTCTCTGAAGAAAACAATTATAGTTCAACTCAAAGGACGGTTTTGCTTCTTGCATCACAATCTTATGATGTGAGTTAGCCCCCGTTTGGCTCAAACATCCCTAAGAAAGAATAACACCATTACAGTACATGTTTTTCTCAGCCTTTCAATTAATCTCGAAGACTACATTTCTTTACAAGACACTCGGATTCTGCCATAATTGTATTTCATATTACGCTCATTGCCAACACCCAAATAAAATGGCCCATAACCAATTTTTTCAATATATTTTCTTAAGAAAAATAAACTCAGTTTGAATTCTCACATCTTTAGAAATGCATCCATCTTGAGAAGATTCTGGTTGATGAATATGGAATGACTAACTCTTGGATGATGGATGAACTTAATGCTACAAGAGTGACTTAATCTTGACACCAGTGGACGAAGCAGATATGTACAGCAGCTCACCTGGTACCGCCTGGGGAGAAGTGCCACATGTCAACATTCCACTCAGTCATGAGTAAAAATACCAATTACTGCCCTGCTAAGGCTGTGACAGCCTCCGTACACCCAGGCGCTTTGGCTACACAATGTACATACTTGGCTACACAACATGACACGACAAGAACACATACGTCACACCCCCACGTTGTGTGAGCACACATACTTACACTGGTTCAAATGAAATTGGACCAAAGAGATCCACAGACATGGACATAACTTTCAGTCTCCCTGCACACAAGAGATCACACCCACCAACCGTCACGTTCAGGTCATTCAGTTCCCACCCTGTGGTTCAGTTCTGCCATTCGTTTCAGTTCAGAACAACCTGGTGTCCCTTCTCAGTTCAGTAGAAGAGGTGGACAAGGCTCAAAGCAGAGGGTCCCACGCTTTACTGAGACGGTCTTCAGAATCATCTAGTTTTCAGAATCATGGCTCCCATTCTTCCTGAACCCAGAACTTCAGATGAAAGACAACCCAGGGCCAGAAATGTCAGGGCTGTGTGTGCAGTTCCCAGTGTCACTGGGCCAGCCTCAGATTTCAGTACCCTGCATGGCCCCCCCACCGGTGCCCGCTGGGTAGTGCCTGACTCCCCCGCTCCTGCGCAGGGAGGAGAGGGCCACCGTACAGCAGCCACGCAGCAAGGAGCCGAAGTGGTAAATGGGCAGGCCGTCACGCCGCGGCCCCCTGCACAGCCATGCCACAGTGGGCACCACGGGCACTGCCACCGCCAGCAGGTCCACCAGGAAGTGGCGGCTCCAGTAGCTCTTTACGGCGGGACCAGATCCAGATGAGGTAGACTCCTCCACTCCTTCCAGCGCTCCTTGAACCTCAGTCTGATCTTCATCATCATCCACCTCCACTACAGTCACCCCAGCTGTTTCCACATGCTGCAGCGAGCTGCTCCTGGGCTGAGAGGTGTGAGGCCGGCCCTCCCCTGAACTGTCCTCCTCTGCCTCTCCCTCATTCCTCAGATCCCTCACCATCTCGTCTTCTTTCAACTGATTATCTGCCTCCACAAGCAACTCCGGCACATTTACCTCCTCCTGCTCGCCCACCTCGACCACCTGCCCTGCCACCTCCCCAACCCCCTCCCCAACCCCAACCCCCTCCCCAACCCCCTCCCCATTCTCCTCCACTGACAGGGAGGACATATCCACTGTGCAGGAGACAGAGGGAGAGCTGGGTAAAGGGGGCCCAGGAACAAGCTCCGTTGTGTTAGCCGTGAGAGTCGTGGCGGTGACTGATGTCATGGTAACCACGTTCAGGTCGTCTCCCTCGTCAGAGACCCAGGTGGAGGTTGGGCTGCAGGCCTGCGAGCGGAAGGTGCGCTCGGCGATGGTGTCCAGGTCCGAGGCGTAGCCCGCCCCTGCCGGAACGGGGCAGCTCTCCGTCTGTATGGCCTGCTCCCTGAGGTGGTGCAGGTACAGGTGGTGATGGGAAAGACAGGGGTGGCTGGCGCTGCTCACGGCACAGTGTAGGGGCACCACCCTGTCCTGCCCGGCGCACAGCTTCTCGTAGGTGGAGGAATGCGGTAGGTGGGCGTATGTGCTGAGCAACGATGCGGTCTCCTCAGACAGCAAGGCTGCCTCAAGCAGGAGGTCGGCCCTGTGGCTACTGGCCGCGCTGTGGCTGTGGCTCTCCCCACAGCACACGAAGCCGCTGTCATGCGTCTCCTCGCCCGACAGTCCGTTACCGTTCTTATCTGCCAGTGTGTGGTCGCTCAGCTTGGTGTAGGTGGAGCTTCGGGTCAGAGAGCGTGCGGGGGAGACATCACAAGATCCACAGAGACTCTTGGAGCCCCCCAATCCAGTACCACTAGCAAGGGGACTACTCCCGGGCCAGGAACCTGCAGTTCCACGCCTCCCAGCCCCCACTGCTGCTCCTCTCGCTGCGGCAGCCTCCTGCTCCTTGGCCACTCCGTTCTGAGCCAGCTCCATGCTGAGCAGCAGCGTCTCCAGCTTGTGGTTCTGAACATTGATATCCTGGAAGTATTTCTGGACGCCGGTGTCATTGGGGTCGCTGGAGCTTAGGTTGTTGCGCACCACGTCCACAACCTCCTTGAGCTGTTGGATCTCCCTGCGTGCCTCCTTCAGAGCCAGCTGGGCTTCCACGCGGTGACACTCCTCTTCAACCCAGTCCTCCTGCATACGGGAGAGCTGGGTTCTCAACTCATCAATCTCGGAGTCCCTGAGAAAGAGAATGAGGAAGAGATGGATGAAGTGAACAAGAGAGGTTGAGATAAATAAAAGAAAGATGACAACAACGAGGAAGGTGTTTAGGAATAAATCAGAATGTCCGGTTAATGTTACATATGTATAACTACTTCAAGCAGTTTATGAACTTAGGCAAATCTTTGTGATTCCGCTTTTAAACAAATCAGTGTATTCACCAAACTATTTAAATGTTTTGTATACCGGTATCACTAAAATTACAAAATGCAAGTGTATGAAAGTCGTTGATGGAAATAGGGTAATTGCTTGCTCAAATGTACAACAATGCTTAGGCTACTAATTACAACTACAATATTTTCAAAGCAAAAAAAAATTGTATTTACCTAATTTTTCTTCAAATTAACAAGTTTTAACAAGTTATTAACCCCAGTAAATAAGGAAATGTAATGGTTTGAGTCTAAACTTTGATCCGAGACCTTTCGCTGCTAGAGACTGAATCTATTTCATGTGTGTTTCCCCGCGTGTCTCACCTGTCCTGCAGTCTGTCCACGGTCTCCTTGAGGCGGGCCCGCAGGTGTCTGATACACACCTCCTTCTGCTGCAGAGGCGTGAGGTACTGCTCTGGGGGAGGGGGCCGGATGCCATGGTTATCTGTGCATGAGGTATACCCCTTCATGTGACGCCTTGGAGACAGATATTAATATCCATGAGCTTCATTATAAGAAATTATTCAACCAGATCTACATTAATAACCTTTTTATTAACACGTCCTTATTATTATTATTCAAAATGGAAAACTGTTGAAGTGTGATTTTAATTCTCCCACACCTAAAGACACGACGAATAAGTAGCGTGGCTGGGACATGGACAGTATTTTTGTGGGGCAGCCATTTTGTGTCTTACCCCTTGACAGGGCTGCAGTCGCTGCCCTTGCATGAGCCAGAGTTAGTGCTGCTGCTGCTGAGAGAGGCATTTCCATAAGGATCTCGGTTGCTGACTGGGGCAGCTGTCCGTCTGTAACAGAGATGGACATAGTTACTTGTTGCAACACAGACAGGATCAAAACACTGTTTCAGCTATACTTTTGATAACAGTTATCATGCCTAAAACACACCCACAAACATGCTCACAAGTACCAAAACAAACTTTCCAAGACATACACACACAGGATATATATATAAAGGACTATGAAGGACTTGTCTCTGTAATACATTCTGATACATGACGGCTCAACGACATCATGCAGTGTGAGTGAATGGAAGCTGCCAAGAAATCCAAAAGCCAATGCAAAGTAAAATGTAAATAATGTGAGAAGCAAAGCCTTTCAGCGAATGAGAATGTTAAAGGAAAAGATGAAAGATTACTGCAGCCAACAACCGCTTCCTTGTGATGGTTTAGAAAGTACCTGGATTCAATCTACATGCCACAGACTTTGTACCACAATTATCTAACATCTGACATCCAGTGATACTAAATATTTATATAGTAAATCACAAGTCCAATCAATACAGGAAAATGCATATTCAATGTCTATGCATCTCGGCATTAAGACCAAATCCATGCCCAGGGAAGGAAGTCAGAGAGAACAGTCAGAGGGATCCGGGCAGTGTTCTGCTAACCGACAATGCCGCTCCGGGGACTTGGTAGTGAGACATCCTCGATCCGTTGGTCGCATTGAAACCATAAAGCCTGTCTCCATTGGAATGTAGTCTAGCTCTATGAACCTGCAATAGTCAAACCTAACCAAAGACAGGCTATTACAGTGAGGACATGGTGACAGTGGTGTCTGTGAGACTGAGAAATAACCAAATACAGAAAACAGCGGTCATCATGGGAGAAGTGAAGCCAGCACCAGTCTGGTGTTCTAGAGACAATCTCTTGTTGTCATAAAATAAAGGCTGTGGACTGGGTTGTTTTTGGTAGAATCACCGGATAATAAGTCATATGGAATTCATGTTGAATTATGTGGATTAGAGTAATACTGAATAATCAAATAACTGGTTCCATGAGATAGCTTTACACAGATGTGTGCAAATACAGCAGCTATATATTTAATGACAGAGATCAAAGACAGAAAACTACTAACAAGGCTTAACACGCAACTGATAGTCTGAGATAAAAGGGATATCTGAAGATGACTTTATCTTAACATGAATTTCCTTAACTAAGACCATGATTAAACCATGACTACGATGCTGACATGTGGATCAGACACATTTTAGTCTCACTCTGTTCGTACGTGTCTCCCTGAGCAAACATTTATGCCGTGGCTCCGGAGCTGAAAATATAGCACAAGACTGCAATGTTCCCTACAGAGCCCACATCAAAACATAATCCCAACAACAGCATTACAGTCTGGGGACATTCCTACATCACATAACACCATCAAAGCAAGAAACAAAACAGAGAGATGGCACTGTGATGGGCAACTGCTGGACCGGTAAGTTATACTGATAACTAGGAGGTACAGAGTGCTGCCCAGTCACTGGCTTACAGACTAGAGGGAGGAGAAAAGTGGTGCCAAACAGAAAGAAACACATACATAGCTTTTGATTTTAGAAAGGGTTGGGTTAGGGGAGGTTATGAAAAACACTAACAGCATACAAACAGCAAAAGTGTCAAGCTGAGGAAAGTTGCAGAAGCAAGCCTGGAAATAAAGATAGAAAATGTAAAATAGGTTTGATAAACAATGTTTGGCAGAGTGAGTCTCTTCCATTACATGTGTTCTAGGACTGTGTTGTGTATGTGGCCTGGGGCAGCCAGGAGCTCTGGAATACTTCTATACAAAGTGGTTGTAAGAAGTTAGATTATGGAGTGATATCTGTGCCATACAATTTCAATACTATAAAATTACCATTCAACAGTATCTCATAATTTCAATGCGACCATTACAAATTCAAAATATTATAATTACATTTCAATGCGACCATTACAAATTCAAAATATTATAATTACATTTCAAAACATATTGGCACCGATATCGCTGCATATAAGATGAGAATGTGGTGGGTAAGAAACATTGCTCTTCAGACCTGGGTTCAAATACATGTGTTGGATTATTCTTTTTTATGTTCAAATACATGCCAAAATGAATCTACTTGTGTTCTAAAAAAACAAACATATCCTAACATTTACTACTTTATTATATTTAGAAGTAACTGAAATACCCTAAATAGAGTTTGAACACAAGTCTGTTTATTTTATAACTGACTACCATACAGTGTTTTAAGAAAGTTTGAGAAATTGTCAAAATTGACTGACTTTTGCATAGGATCAGATGTTGGGGTTAATTTATTTAGTTCTACAGAGAGGTTTCTTCTCTCTTTTCAGCAGTAGACATTTACTTGCTTTCCATATTTTCGGATTTGCGAAGGGTACATAAATATTGTTCTCTAAACTGTAGAAACATAATCTCTAGGTGGCATTTCCTATTACTGTTAGAACTGGCAGCCATTGCTACTGTAGTGTTTCCAGTCAAATTAGTTCCAAAACCCAATCTACAGATTAGATTAGCAACAGCGCAAGAAACTCCTCTATACGGCTTGTGTGCTGCCCTAATCCCAGCAAATAAATACTGTATAATATTGTTTCTCTTCCTCTGTGCCTCAGCCCGGTAAGCTCCTTGAATTAATCCGACCCTGAGCATTATAACTTATACCACATCTCTACTCAGCATTCAAATTATTGTTGTCAATCACCTGATGAAGTTATTGGCTATACTATTGGCAATGTCAATGCTCCACCAATTCTGTGTGGTACATCTAAGGGGTTCTCAGTGATCAGAGATCAGTGGATCTCTGTCTTTGCCTATTTGTCCAGTTTCTCAACAGTACATGCCAGTGGTGCTACAACTACAGTAGTGCTACAGAGCATGCTCTCTGGGACAGCACTGTACGGCAGTATCGTCACAACTCAAGTGTGTCTCACGCGGGGGGCACGGGGGCGTTTATAGGAATGGGCGAGGAAGCTGACGACCACAGCATTTGCTGTAAGCGCCGTTTGGGCTGCAGGGCCTTCAGGGGGTTGAATCTAGGGAGAGAGATGAGAAGAAGGACCAGAGCTGGGTGCCATCTTTTCTGCAGTTTCCCAAGAGCAATAGGTGTATTGCTACGTCTGCTCTGAATTAGGGACATCAGTCATATATTGAAGTGAAATACTGTATCGATCTTAAGACAATAACTTCAGACATACAGAGTGCAAGGTCACTGTCATTTCATTATGTTAAATATATCACTGACCCTGAGATATCAACTCCCACAGCATCACTTTAGCTAACAAAGCACCTACGTGGTCAAATCAATTATTTTTGAACTAATTTGGGAAAAGCTTAGACCAAAGTGCTGACGCAATCATGACCGCAGAGAAAGCGAGTGGATAGAGACAGATAGAGAGAGAAAGTGGGTGAATTGGCCTCTAACTGCTTATGGAGCTCAACAGTTGATGAACAAAGATCTGCCTCAGCTCCCTCAGAAGACTTTGAGGTCCTGTAGCAGACTAACACAAGTCCACACACAACATTCAACACTAGTTGTCAGGAGAGAGGGTAAGCTGTACCGTATCGGACTGTAAAGGTCATCTGGTACAAGGAGAACAACAGAGGAGGATTTCGAAAAACGAGGACATACGGAGATGTATTCCAGATGGGTAGGAGTGTGTGTGCAGCGCTGTACCTGCGTGAGCCCGAGGCAGACCTCCGGGTGGAAGGGACAGGGGCAGACATGGAGCCAGACAGCCTCTCTTGCCGTCTTGTGTTCTGGTCAATCTCCGTGTGTCTCCCTCACTCTGCAGATTGGTTCTGCAGGGACAGCCTGCCTGAGAGGACAACAAACACAGGACCACTCACTGAGTTCTATACAAAACACACACACACACACACATCGTCATGGAATGACACTTTGTAATGAACCAACCACACAAGTGATTAGACACACAGACACACACACATTCTGCTGACTTTCCCGTTTAGGACTATAGATGTTTCAGCAGCATGCTACTTCGGCGGCAAAATGGGCAACGCATACTGCCCTACATGGTGGACGCTCAAAAATCCCTTCTGCCAATCATGTTTTCTGTTTTTCATGTGATTCTGTACACAAATATGTATAAAATGTGCATGTTTGGTTTGTCCATGCAAGTGCAAATCTAGTGTTCAGCGAAACCCAGAGAACTGTCCCGGAGGACAAACACCTTCCAGGAGGAATGTGTGGGTAGGTCATCTTCAGAAGACTACACCAGCACAACCACAGATGCTCTACTGCGCACTACTACTTAACATAAAAACAGGATGCCCCTGCTAATTGAATAATGTATTGCCCAGTGATCAGGAGCCGGTAACAAGTAAGAGACAAATGAGTGCATGGAGGGAACGAATGCATTCCTCCCATCAATAATACAACAGGACTTACTGTACACCATATGCCTGGCCCGTAAAGCTCCCTCAGGCTTCTCCATAAACCCGCCGATCCTTCAGTCTGTGTGGGCACAGAGCTACCGAGGCGCCCTTTTGTTCCTCCCAGTTCTGGAGGCCAGCTCCCTCTCCCAATTCTCATTCTATTAATATTAGCCTTGTCGTCCTCTCTTCCTCATCCCTTCTCCTGAAAATATATTCCCATTTAGTTATTTTCTTTTTCATCTTCCTTTCTCTGACTATGTCCATCTGTCTTAAATGAAAGGCCTCATTGGGCAGAACCAGAGCCCCTCAGACTCTCTAAGACAATGTTTCACTGTACACACTGTATGTTGTGGCTGTTCCCTCTGTCCTTCACTGACAGGGTAGAGCTGTAATATACTGTTGATCCCAACCCTGCATTGTAGAGAGGCTGTGCTAAATCACTCCACAGCAGCCAGAGAGACAGACAGAAAATGCCAATCTCACTGCCACAGAGAGAGACCCAGCTGGTTGTAACCCCACTTAATTACTCATAATCCCTCTGTGACCTCTACACCATTGGGGTTGACATGACATGCTTAAAACAACTGTTAATTTGCAGAAATAACAACACACACACACACAAACACAGCTGAGTAGCATGGAA
This sequence comes from Esox lucius, assembly GCF_011004845.1. Taxonomy (NCBI): domain Eukaryota; kingdom Metazoa; phylum Chordata; class Actinopteri; order Esociformes; family Esocidae; genus Esox; species Esox lucius. The sequence goes on along the minus strand of NC_047580.1, from coordinate 17,283,099 downwards.
AACTGAAAAGGCAACCACTGTGCCTTACCAAAACTTAAACAGTGATACAGTGAACTGTAACTAAGCTTTCCCAGAAGTAAACTTAAACCAAGATTTCCACTGTACGTTTGCCTAACCAAATACTAAAGTTAAACAAAGCAAAAGATACATGTAAATTCTGTTATGACCATGCAAAACAAGAGTAACCATTATAAAGGTAAAGCAAATATGGAAACAAAGACAGAAACAAAAATTACAAAATCACAACCTGAAGGACTCTTCAAACAAACACATGAATCAGTCATCCAGAGGGAACTAGGAGGACACACCACCCATTATGGTTTTCCTGTTATTGGCCATCACTAAGCAACCTCAAATCCTATGGGCCAATCAAGGACCTTTGATAGGGAATCCAAAGGAACAGGATTTCATACAAAATGCAAGACCCTTTTAACTACAGTAAATAACCCACAGCTAGGCAGGCACCTATGTACCTCCAAACACACGCACTCAATTAAAAGAACTAAGTCATTTACAGACTGAATGAAAATAGGAACCATGTAAACTCCCTCTGTGATGTTTCCAGACACTCAGGAAATACCAAAACCTTTCCTTTTGAACAGCCTACCACAATCCCAGGTTCGAAAGAGCAGGCAAGGAAGCTAAGGAGGTACTTCCTATGAGGCACATCACAGGGCATTCATACAGGATGTTTTATTACAATATTCCTTCTTACGTAACACCATCTCCTGGCAACATCAGGAAAGTACAGCTTCAAAGCTGATGACAGAGTCAAAACAGACAGGGTGGAGGAGGACAGGAGAAAGGACAAGCCTCATATCCTTATCTATTATTTTATTATTTCAATGTCTAACATTAGCGGTGACCTCTTGTGCGGGTGGGCACCTCCTGTGGACGACACACTAAATCCTTATCACAACCGTAATCAGTAAACGCTTCTGATAACCGTGATCAGTAAACACTTTTGATAACCGTGATGTCTAAATCCTTCTCATAACCGTGATCACTAAATCCTTCTTATAACCGTGATCAGTAAATGCTTCTGATAACCGTGATCAGTAAACGCTTCTGGTAACCGTGATCAGTAAACACTTCTGGTAACCGTGATCAGTAAACACTTCTGGTAACCGTGATCAGTAAACACTTCTGGTAACCGTGATCACTAAACACTTCTGGTAACCGTGATCACTAAACACTTCTGGTAACCGTGATCACAAAACACTTCTGGTATCCGTGATCACTAAACACTTCTGATAACCGTGATCACTGAATCCTTCTCATAACCGTGATCAGTGAATCCTTCTCATAACCGTGATCAGTGAACACTTCTGATTACCGTGATCACTAAATCCTTCTCATAACCATGATCACTAAATCCTTCTCATAACCGTGATCACTAAATCCTTCTCATAACCGTGATCACTAAATCCTTCTCATAACCGTGATCACTAAATCCTTCTCATAACCGTGATCACTAAATCCTTCTCATAACCGTGATCACTAAATCCTTCTCATAACCGTGATCAGTGAATCCTTCTCATAACCGTGATCAGTGAACACTTCTGATTACCGTGATCACTAAATCCTTCTCATAACCGTGATCAGTGAATCCTTCTCATAACCGTGATCAGTAAACACTTCTCACAACAGGCTCTTAACAGCATGTATAAGGACACACCACAGTGACATTGATCACGCGACGCTCTGTTACACCTCATGGTCTCTCCTTCGTCATCATACAAACATGCACATGTTGTGATTCCCCAGCTGTACCACTGCTCCCCCCTCTCCCACACTCCCTCCCTCCCTCCCTCTGTGCTGCAGGAGACACTGCGGTTGTTTTTCCACACATCACCCCGGAAACAGATCGGCCTGCCCTCCCTTGCAGAGAAAGGTGACCTTGACTAATCTCATACATACCCAGGAGTTCCCTCTCCAGGAAAACGCAGCGTGCATGTGATTAAAAACCATTAAAGAGACAGAAAGTATGTTTCTCACTGACTACAGTCCTATGGTTGTTGTTGTACATTGAATGAGAGTCTGATGAGTGTGTTATCAGTGTGTGCTGCTCAGCATGCAAAAATGTACCTAGTAATGTGTTTGGACAAGAAAGGTCAAGTGAAACAAGACTGCAGTGAAACAATTGTGACTCCCAATTTACAGTACTCCCAACTGACAGACGGAAAGATACAGAAAACACAAACTCACAGATTTAAATGGAAAGCCTTCTGCACAAAGTCACACTAGAGATAACTAGAAGTTTCAAAGTCAATGCCTCTTTCAAGCAGCATTGTCAGGAATGAATGTCCTCAATCACTTAAGTACTCTCAATCAGTTTAAAGAATGTGAATCCTTCAGGGTAGGATTCAGTCTTGAGAATCTCTATAAGTATGAATCTCTATTCCATCCTGTATAATACAACAGTGCACATAGTCTACATTAAATGTAAATACGGCAAGCAGCTGAAATATAAATATGCAAAGCAGCTGTAACTGAGCCTCGTTTCTGATTGGTCTGATTGGTGGATGCAACATCTGCTGTGGCATAGGTTATTTGTATATTGTGGTGGATCTGACAGTCTCTCTACACCACCCCATGTCACCTCTAAAGCAGTGTCTTACAACAGTTTCTCTACAACAGTAGGTGCAGAATCGAAGGCCTCTCGAAAATGTCGTCTCGTTCTCCAACAGAGTGAATTAATTCTCCACTGAGTTATTTAAATAATAGATCTGTTGCTGGTTTGCCGCGTTGCACTGCACTTCCCTGGTTGATGACTCACACTGTTGTTTCAGGCCAGCCTGCTCTGTCAGCAGCTAGGGAAATGGCCTGATGCACGCACAAACCCAGCTCAGAATTTCTACCAACTGCGACAAATACTAATATTCTCCTAACAGTTGATAAATGTGTATGTGTAAATGAGGTTTACACACACAACAAATATGAACAAAACCTTGTGAGATACAGCTGCCACATTGCTAACTACCAAGTTGCCTTTACTGCTGGAACATGCTCTGTGGCTGGGTATGCTCTGTGGCCGGGTATGCTTTGAGGCTGAGTATTCTCTGAGGCCAAAGGAGAAGTAGCAATGTGGCACATGTCAGGTCAAAACATTTCATTACCAAGAATTTCCAAATCCTGCCCAGTCACTGCACTGCAGAGCAGCTTAGAGCAGCAGAGCTCTGTCCATTTAATCAATCAGCCCACCCCTCCACAGAATCCTTTCAAAGAGGCCAAACAGTAGGAGAGAGGGAGGGTGGGAGAGAGGGAGGGAGGGAGGGAGAGAGGGATATGGAAACAGAGCACTGCATCTGCCACAACACTAAGCAGTGAGAATCTGTGATGCTTCCCACACAAGATTAGAACTTAGCATAGTGAACGATAGGTGACTTAATCAGGAGCGGGGCAAACTAGGAATCTGTCTGAGATAGGTTTGAGTAAAAATAATAACATAAATAAAAATGTTTTGGCCTGGAAATTGACTTTAACAAACAAATCATATGAAAAAATTATAATATGTGAAGCCCTCTGTTCAAACAAAGAATTGAAAAGTAGTCGTGAATCAGAAGCGTGTGCCCGTAGATTAATAAAAGCAGTTTCTGCATGTACATTGAAATGCTGTGCTTCAACCATTTTGAATGCAATTAAGTGGGACGTACAATGGGCTAAGAAAAGATCACAGGATTCCACCCAGTTAGTCCCGAGTGACCAAACCATTAGACTACTAATCACATTTTCTAGCAACACAGGTGGCAGTAAATCGACAACCTTGGTTTTAAATAGACAACCCCAGTCTGATCAACACTGTCCAAGTGAGAGTACACACACATTCAGTTTATACACCTAATCAGAAAAAGTTGAAGAAAATTGACTACTTAAAAATAGTAAAGCCCTCAATGTCTCAGCTCATGTGCCCACAGAGTCCTCTATGGCTCACTGACCAATGTGATGCCATTTGAGGGGGACAAAGCTAACAAATAATAAAAGGTAATAATCTGATTGGTTAGACACAATCCAATTAATGACGAATTGTACAAAACCCACATTTTGAAGTCACCAAATGCAACTTCAATGGAATGAGGTTATTATACAAAATTTTGAGGGAAACACATTCAGTTTGAGTTGCCAGACAGTCGATAATTACCTCACTGATGACTGTCATCAGAATCATTATAAAAGTCTTTAACATAGTCTAGATTAGGACAGGATCGTACTTAATCATGTTGCCATGAAAATTCTTTGTCGCAGTACAGTCAACGCAAAAGCAAGTACACAAACGTTACAATAAATTAAAAAAATAAAAACTGAAATACACCAAAGATGAAACATTTTGCAGAATAATGGGTGATGCTTGGATGACCACCAACTGGTCAGGGCAAGAGTCACAACTGATTAATGGCTATTGCTAAGTACAAGTTTAAAAACATGAACAGGAAATATACAAGTTAAAGTGTACAGTATACAGTGCAGTTTCAGATATTCAAAGGGGGTTGTAAAGGGAGTGTAGTGGGGTGGGTCAGGTGGAGTGGGTGGTAATTGGGCTTTGCTTTAGCACCACAACTGTGACAACATTATCCCCAAAATAACGATTGTTACCGAAAAATTCCACATCATCTCCACAGTCGCAGGTACAGTCAGTGTCCTTAAGAGGTAATTTAGTTACAACCCTGTTTCCAAAAGTTGGAACGCTGTGTAAAACCCAAAGAAAACAGAATGCAATGATTTGCAAATCATTTATCCCTATATTTAATTGAATATAGTATAAAGGCAACATATACAAAAGTTAAAACTGAGAAATGTTATTGTTTTTGGAAAAATACATGCCTATTTTGAATTTGAGGGCAGCAACCTGTTTTAAAAAATTCGAACAGGGGTGTGTTTTCTTCTGTGTTGTATCACCTCCTCTTTTAATTATACTCCGTAAGTGTTTATGAACTGAGGAGAACAATTGCTGTAGTTTTGAAAGTGAAATGTTTTCCCATTCTTGCTTGGTATAGCATTGCAGCTGCTCAACAATTTGGGGTCTCCTTTGTAATGTTTTCGTTTAATTATGCGCCAAATATTATCAATAGGGGACAGGTCTGGACTGCCGGCAGGCCAGGTTAGCACCCAGACTCTTTTACTACAGAGCCATGCTGAGCAGAATGTGGTTTGGCATTTTCCTGCTGAAATAGGCAAGGCCTTCCCTGAAAAAGATGTCGTCTGGGTGGCAGCATATGTTGCTCCAAAACCTGTACATATTGTTCCGCATTAATGGTTCCTTCACAGATGTGCAAATCACCCATGCCATGTGCACAAATGCACCCCCATACCATCACGGATGCTGTTTTTGCACTGTGAGCTGATAACAAGACGCATGGTCCCTCTCCTCTATAGGCTGGAGGATGTGGCATCATTTGATTCCTGAAAATAATCTCACATTTTGGTTCGTCAGACCACAGGACAGTTTCCAATTTCACCTCAGTCCATCTTAAATGAGTTTTGGCCCAGAGAAGGCGCAGGCGTTTCTGAATGTTGTTTATGTATGGTTTCTTCTTTGCATGGTAGAGTTTTAACTTGCATTTGTGGATGCTGTACTGTGTACTGTGTACTGACAATGGTCAGACAATGGTTTTCTGAAGTGTTCCTGAGCTCATGCAGTCATGTCCACTACAGAATCGTGTCTGTTTTTAATGCAGTGCTGCCTGAGGGCCCGAAGATCACAGCCATCCAATATTGGTTTGCGGTCCCTTGCATAAAGTGATTACTCCAGATTCTCTGAATCTTTTAATGATATTGTGTACCGTAGATGATGAGATTTAGAAAATCTGCAATTTAAGTTGTGATACACCATTCTTGGATTGTGGCACTATTTGCCCACATAGTCTTTCATGGAATGGGGAACCACTCCATCCTCACTTCTGACAGTCCTCTCTGGAGGGATCTTTATATACCCAATCATGTTACTGACCTGTTTCCAGTTGACGTGATTAGTTGGGTGATATTCCACCAGGTTTCGTTTTTTCCACTTGCTTATAATGAAAATCGGGCTCTGACTGATCATTTGATCATTAAGAACTTCAGCTCCCTGTGCTCCTCACCCTCCACTGAACCACTTTCCTTCTGCTTCTCACAACCTTTCCAGTCTTTTGTTGCCTCTGTCCCAGCGTCTTTTGAAACATGTTGCTGGCATCAAATTCATAGTGAACATAAACAGGGTAATAGATGAGTGAAGGAAGGAGAAGGGAGAGAAAAAAGGTATATATCGGGCCGACATCTCACAGGTCAAGAGCCAGCACCTGTCCTTCTACCCTCCCAGGTAACCGAAAGCACATCCACTAAGTGACAGAGACTACCATGTTTAACAGATGTTAAGCAACTTACACGTATACGATTTTATACGTATACTAACATGACAGTGTATATGTCCATTTCCATGTGGTTTTTGAAATAACAGAAACACTTGAATCCAGAGGTTGTACTGTACATGTGCCCAACAGCCATTAGCACTGCCTGTTACCTTTATACTGCTGTTAAAAGTGTTGTTTACAGGCTTGGCTTAGAGCCTAGTCCAGGGTGATGTATTCCCTTTGCCAAGAAAGCAAAGGGAAAAAAAGCATGTGTGACTCAGGTATTGATAACCTCCCAATGCAGAATATTTCACAATATTACGTACTGATTGGTGTAGGGATACGGTGGAACAGGAAATCTGTGTTTTCTAATCAAGTAAATTGGTGTGGAGCTGCAGTCCCGTGTTAACACACCCGTCTCCATCCCCACTCCAGTCTGCGTTCCTGGCTCCTTACCAGAGGCTACGGTTCAAAGCCTGTCTCCACTCTCTACTGCTGTGTCAGTTTTTACAGTGGTATGATATAGGGTCACAGACTCAGATAACACTCATGTTGCTCTTCAGAATGTTAGTGTTATAGTAGGATATCATGAAACGGAAATCACCACTGAATTAAAGAGTAAAAAGCGTCAAATAATGCTAATGAAATCAACCATCTGTCAGTCATCTAGACTGCTATAATTTTGAATAAAATATAATCCCCTTGCCTGGAGTCATTGCAGTAATTGTACTAAATGCTGTTATTATAGTCTGCAGTTTCCAGGCGAAAAGCTTGGAGCAGAGTGTCACAATACAAAAAATATAGAAATTGAAAGCTAACAAAGAGGCTAGTGGGTCTAGAATGAGGAGGGGCTGGGGAGATATTCACAAAAAGGACTGACAGGAAACAGCTTGCTATGACAGTGATGGCCAAATCACCATGGAGATGTTCCGTCTTCCTCTCTACCAGAATGAGAACTGCAAATTAGTTGATATGTGTATAAGGCTGGATTAGGAGCTAGGTTTGAATATTGGGATATCGTTAGCGAGTATGATACTGGTCTCGGTCATCTGGTTACAGGGATGCATCAACTGAAGCTATGTCTACAACTCTAGTTCCCTGAAAGAGGGAATGAGGTATGACACAACACTTAAATTGACACAAAAAAAGTTTCTAAAATCCCTGAGAAAATAATCCCAAGAAGAACGAATTCTGCAAGTCTCACAGGGATGAGAGCACCCTGTGCATCACCTGCTGAAAAATGCTTTGCATCATGTGATTGATGTTTACAGCATTCAACCCTGGACTATTCCACCCCACTAGTGGAGAGAGCTCAGACCCTGCTAGGCAACACATGTCCATTGTGGTTGTATGCCATGGAGTGTCTTACCTGAAGCTAGAGCAACAAAACAGAAAAAGAAAGGAGTCACACAAGTGGTACACCACAAGAAAACAGAAAGAGTTGCTAAAGGTAGAAACAAGTGTGACAATCTTAAGGCGAGAACAGAGAAGCGGACATAGGACCACAGGTAGCTTTCTCAAAGGACTGAATAAGTATTGATTGTTTTCTTTTCCATGCGGGAAATACATTTTTATTAAGCAAAAACAACATACACGGTGATATTCTGAGCACACTGCTCAGCCAAATAATGAGTGCAGCTGTTGGTGGACACTGATTGTCCAAATGACTTGGAGATATCACCACAGACCGCGTTTGAGGAGAAGATCCTGAATGGACTGAAACGCCTGGTAAACATGTAGGAGAATTGGACCAGGTTATCTGCATTCATGGATGAAACCCTCCTATGCCAGGATTCCTGGGGCATAAAGGACAAGTTCCTTATATCTAACCTAAAACGCACTGATGTCAGTGTCATAAAGAGGACCCAGTAATAACGTTAGCTGGAAACTATAAACTGTGCTGTTGTGTTCATCTAGTCCTGTGACATCTACTGCCACTGGATTATCTATAGAATTTATCTATTTTTGGGTTCCCTACAATATCATTGGAATTTAACTACTTTGGATTTGAAATATACCTGCTTTGGACGGGCTAGCTAACTAGCTTTGCTGCTGGCAAATGCATCTACTTGAACCCAGGGGAGAGCAGAGTAAGGAAAAGTTTTCACAGAACAGCCATAGCTCCAACAATACATCCCACCCAGTCACATTCCAATTTAAGGGTAAATCTTGAAGCTAAATCTGTTTTTGTGTTTTATTATTTACTTACATAAATATGTTCTCCCCTACTTTGTAGTATCCCATTTGGGATTAAGGCCCTGCTTCATTGCAACAACTAAGGACAAACATGTGACAATCGATGCTGAGATATGTGTCTTACGTAGCACATTCAACTCTGTTTTGGTTCTTTTTACATAGCTCACTCAACCACAACGTCCATACTGGAATCCTTACGCACTGGAAGGAATGCACTCTTCATCCTTCTACCTCATTCTCACAGGTGCCAGAGCCACCACAGAGTCGTTAGAGTGAAATGAGGCAATGAGGCTACTATTTCCCTAAACCGGGATGGTTTTGACCAATTGCACCCCCTGATCCTTTGAGAGGAAGGCAAGATCACGCCAGGCACTCCTCCTAACTCTGAATGTTTACCTTCCAGTGGTGGGTGGACAAGCAATCAATGATTAGATCCTCAGCTGTTTAATGCCTTAGGTAAAAATACTGGCCAATGCCCGTAGGGGCTTTGGCTGTGGGATTGCAACACTAAAACCTACAGAAACAAGCCCACAAAAATAAGGACAACCAATCATCATCTGAACATGGGCATTTCACAAAGCACAGGAACTCATCCCCTAGATCACTAGTGAACAAGATCTCCATACTATCAGACCACTGCTCTATTGCATTCTTTCTTGCTCCTATCCTTCCCATTTTTTGTTGCAGATCTGTATGGAAAACATTCATGTTTGTATAACTTTAATCCATCTCCTTGTCTAACGTAGCACGGTCCCCCAAAACAAATCAACTGTCACGCACCAAGCAGTGTTATTTGCGCGCGATTGCCCAACAAAAGCCATCACCGACCGGAGTAAGTGACGTCACCGACTGATACAACACCAGTGCGCACCGCTAAGTTCACTCCTTATACATTTGTAATAAAATAGAAACTCACTTCAGCCAAATTAATGTTATAAGTGGCGCAAATGCCATATTGCTGACATCAATCCTGTTACAGCCAGTCCCCTCCAATCTGAAACACTAAGGGGAGGTGGCTAGAAGGCTTGTTTTGGGACCAGGTGTGAGCTGAATGTGCATTGTGTGTGCTCGAATTTGGGCTGAGTCGGCTTTTGAAACACAAAGACCAGACCAGACAACTTACTTTATGTCCATTCTACAAAGCCGAGCCACTGCAGACTCATGGAAACCCGATGATTTATTATCAGAGGACGTTTGGAGAGTGAAAAGACTACAATTTATCATCCTCCACACGACAAACACAGTCTCGAGATCTGTTAAAACTAATGTTACACTTCTGACATATGCTGTATGTTGGCCTATTTTACGGAACATTTTAAGCTACCGCAAGGTCAAATTGCAATACCAGGAGACTAGTCACGACTTCAGTAGGGTACCAATATGGCAGGTGTTTGGCGTGATTACAACGCATTTTCCTTTCATATGCATTTCTAAAAGCTTTCCAAATGCATTGCATTAAGCCGAATTGATATCGGACCAAATCGCATATGATTGACGGGTAATTTGCAAGGCATGTATGATCACCTGGCTGGAAAATAGCCTACCTATAGGCTACAGAAAAGATGACACGGTAGGCAAACATCTGTGCATCACCCTTGCAGCAGAGGGCTCAGTGCTGGACAGCGACAAAAAAACAACAACAACCATGACATTTGATGCGTGCTGTAAGTGCGTGAGTAAATAATCAAAAGCATGTTCTGGGCTTGCCTACACCTTACAATTTCTATAACACGCTACTCTATTCAAAATGATTCACAGTCCTTCATGTGCCCTACATACTAGCCTACAACAGAGCATGCATAATTTCCTAAATTACAATTTGGCCAAATATAATTACGATACAATGTCTTATAAGAAATAAGAAAAAACGGAGGTTTACCTGTTGCCCCTGGAGTATTTATTTTACAGTTTCATCGTCATACCAAAGATGGTTTTCCGGCTGCCTTCGTTTCCCCCCGCAATTCTCCGCCTGTTATGACTCCGCCAGAGCGGTGTGTCTTCTCGCGCGCCAGGGGTGGGTGACAGGCATGCGTGTGTTTGAGAGCCACGCGAGGAGTGCGTTGACAAAAGCCGCTGCCTAATCATACGCTGATTCTTAAAGGGAAACGCCAGTCTTCATAACTAACTTGATCTTAAGGACACCAGCAAATGGTGAATAGTTAGTTAATTCATGTCCGCACATGACACCATTCTTCATAGCATTTTAGCTTTGGAGGTCGAATTAATTAATTACATATTTTCATAAGCACACACACTCCCTGCTCTGTCACACATGATTGAAATTATCAGCTCATTATCAAGTCGTTCATGAGCTACATCAGGTGTGTTAGGGCAGGGAGAGATCTAAAATATGCAGGGAGGGGGTCGTCCAGGAGCAGGGTTGAGAAATACTGGCCTAACCATCATTCCCATGGAGACCAGGAGGAACTGGTAAACCCTACAGAAATGAGGATGGAGGAGGAAAGGAAGTGAAGGACATTAATGTGGACAAAGAAGGAAGGTGGCGATGAAAGAAGAAAAAGATAACCTCAAATTAGAAGACACAATGGGAGATTGTTATTCAGAATAAAATACTGTTCTGTTAATAGCGCAGACTCACCTGGCCCACTGGCTTTCCCACCACCCTTTTCTCCCTTATCCCCTGGAGGTCCCTGTACAGACAAGATTAAGTCATAAGGTCATAAGTGATACAGAACCAAAAATATGTTGTAACCAATAATATCACAACACACATCCAAATATCTATACTTATATGCAAGACACATTAAATTGAGCTTCACAATAACATATTTTCCCAGTCCAAAACTATTTTTTTACATTTATTTTACCTTTATTTTAGCAGCGGCGATCATGCTGAGACCAAAGATTATTGTGGGTGAGCCCTGCATCTACACAAGTTGTAAATAATGCAGTACATTCTAAACATGAAAAAAAATCAGAACGACAAATAGACCCTATTCTATTTAATTTGTGGAAATTGACTGGAAATAAAAAAATGAAAATATCTAATTTACATAGGTATTCAGACCTATTTTTTGTACAGCTTCAAGTCCTGTTGGGTATGCCTTCACCAGTTTTGTACACCTGGACTGAAATAATGTCTCCCATTCTTGTAGTTCTGCTGAAGCACTGTCAGATTGGTGGGGAGCTGAACTGCGTGCTTCAGATCTTCTCACAGATGTTAAATGTGTTTCAAAGTCAAGGCTTTGGCCAGACCACTCTAGGACATTTACAGACTTGTCCTGAAGCCCCTCCAGCATTGTCATGACTGTGTGCTCCAGGTCATTTTTGTCCTGAAAGTAGTCAACTACAGACTCAAACAAACATAAATCTGTAAAACACGCACAGGTTTGCTACTGTGTTCCAATGAAACCAAATAATTGAATTTAACTAATCCCATAGAACCCCCTATAATCGGCATATCCAACAGCAATTCTGAAATACTTCTTGTACCGAGTAATCATTTGATCAAGTCATCAATGAAGTGTCTACTAGAAAGTTGTAGCTAGCTTTCTTGCCTTCTGGGATAGAAAAAATTACTGATCACTTTGATATTACATGACCTCTGGTCTGTCGTTTAAGTCGAATTTCACGAATTGCAACTTGTCTTAAACAATTTCCATACATGACATTTTTTCAATCTCAAAAATAATTTGAACCTCCACATATTTTTATAAAAAATAGTAGTGGGCAAGCTGAAGGGTATATTGATTAGCAAAATGTTAAAAAAAAATTCCATTGCATATACATTTTGAACTTGAGAGGATTTACTTCTTGAACCACTAGAAACAGCCGATAATGGGATGGCGATGTTCGGGAGATGTTAGCTACTTTTTACAGAAGATAGGGCGCTTCAGATGAGTTACGTTCAAAGTATCACACTCTTCCAAACAAGGTGCTAAATGAACACAATTCTATACAATTTCTATAGCATTTGTAAGAAATTTAAGATGTAATGGAACGTGTGACGAAAAAAAGAAATCACTGAGAAAATATATTGACTGATATATTAATTTATTTAAGGGGGCTAAAGCCCCCCTAAAATAGGCCTAGCAACATCCCAGTTAGTAGTTGGACCATGTTCAGAATTTGGTAATGTTTTTAGTAGTATAGCGTCTTTATGGCCATGTAGTGGTTTGTTAATTAAAGGAACTACACAGTATTTTTTTTGCTAACAAAAAAAGGGGAAATTAAACCGTTCCATGTTGTAGAAATAGGGGTTGTGAGTTACGGCTTCCCATGCAATCATTGTAAAAAGAAAGTACAATTATTTTCTGCTCTGCTCCTGATTCACACACCCAATGTATTGTCTTACACAGTGGATATGAAAAGTCTACACACCCCTGTTAAAATGCCAGGTTTCTGTAATGTAAAAGCATGAGACAAAGAGAGAATATGTCCTTTTAATGTGACCTATAATGTCCATCCATCCATCATCTTCCGCTTATCCGGGGCCGGGTCGCGGGTGCAGCAGTCTAAGCAGGGATGCCCAGACTTCCCTCTCCCCAGACACTTCCTCCAGCTCTTCCGGGGTGACACCGAGGCATTCCCAGGCCAGCCGGGAGACATAGTCCCTCCAGCGTGTCCTAGGTCTTCCCCGGGGTCTCCTCCCGGTGGGACGGGACCGGAACACCGTCCCTCTCCCCAGACACTTCCTCCAGCTCTTCCGGGGGGACACCGAGGCGTTCCCAGGCCAGCCGGGAGACATAGTCCCTCCAGCGTGTCCTAGGTCTTCCCCGGGGTCTCCTCTCGGTGGGACGGGACCGGAACACCTTCCCAGGAAGGCGTTCAGGAGGCATCCGAAACAGATGCCCAAGCCACCTCAGCTGACCCCTCTCGATGTGGAGGAGCAGCGGCTCTACTCTGAGCTCCTACCGGGTGACCGAGCTTCTCACCCTGTGGATCTTGTAATTTCGGTCATGACCCAAAGCTCATGACCATAGGTGAGAGTAGGAACGTAGATTGACCGGTAAATCGAGAGCTTTGCCTTGCGGCTCAGCTCTTTCTTCACCACGACAGACCGATACATCGACCGCATTACTGCAGAAGCTGCACCGATCCGTCTGTCAATCTCCCGTTCCATCCTTTCCTCACTCGTGAACAAGACCCCTAGAAACTTAAACTCCTCCACTTGAGGCAGGCACTCTCCACCAACCTGAAGTGGGCAAGCCACCCTTTTCCGACTGAAGACCATGGCCTCGGATTTGGAGGTACTGATTTTCATCCCCACCGCTTCACACTCGGCTGCAAACCGTCCAAGTGCATGCTGAAGGTCCTGGCTTGAAGGGGCCAACACGACAACATTATCCGCAAAGAGCAGAGACGAAATCGTGTGGTCCCCAAACTGCGCCTAGAAATTCTTGCCATAAAAATTACGAACAGAACCGGCGACAAAGGGCAGCCCTGCTGGAGTCCAACATGCACAGGGAACAAGTCTGACTTACTGCCGGCAATGCGGACCAAGCTCCTGCTTCGGTCGTACAGGGACCTGACAGCCCTTAGCAAAGGACCCAGGACCCCATATTCCCAAAGCACCCTCCACAGGATGCCACGAGGGACACAGTCAAATGCCTTCTCCAAATCCACAAAACACATGTGGATTGGTTGGGCAAACTCCCATGAACCCTCCATCACCCTGTAGAGGGTATAGAGCTGGTCCAGTGTTCCACGGCCATGGTCGAAAACCACACTGTTCCTCCTGAATCCGAGGTTCTACTATCGGCCGTATTCTCCTCTCCAGAACCCTGGCATAGACTTTCCCGGGGAGGCTGAGAAGTGTGATCCCCCTGTAGTTGGAACACACCCTCCAGTCCCCCTTCTTAAAAAGAGGCACCACCACCCCGGTCTGCCATCCCAGAGGCACTGTCCCCGACTGCCATGCGATGTTGCACAGGCGTTTCAGCCAAGACAGCCCCACAACATCCAGAGACTTGAGGTACTCAGGGTGGAACTCATCCACCCCCAGTGCCTTGCCACCGAGGAGTTTCTTGACCACCTCTGTGACTTCAGCCCGGGTGATGGACGAGTCCACCTCTGAGCCCTCATCCACTGCTTCCTCAATGGAAGACGTGACGGCGGGACTATCCCCGACCCGTAGGCGCAGGGAAACGACCCTCTCGTTCACCGGGGTAAACTCCAACACATGGCGGCAGAGCTGGGGAGCTATAAGCAAACCCACACCAGCCCGCCGCCTCTCACCATGAGCAACTCCAGAGTGGTGAAGAGTCCATCCTCTCTCAAGGAGTGTGGTTCCAGAGCCCAAGCCGTGTGTAGAGGTGATCCCGACTACCTCTAGTCGGAACCTCTCAACCTCACGCACGATCTCAGGCTCCTTCCCCGCCAGCGAGGTGACATTCCACGTCCCTAGAGCTAGTTTCCGTGTCCAGGGATCAGGTTGTCTAGGCCCCCGCCTTCGACTGCCGCCCGATCCTCTCCGCACCGACCCCTTATGGTCCCTCCTGTGTGTGGTGAGCCCACGGGAAGGCGGCCCCATGTTGCTCGTTCGGGCTGAGCCCGGCCGGGCCCCATGGGGAAAGGCCCGGCCACCAGGCGCTTGTGAACGAGCCCCAACCCCGGGCCTGGCTCCAGGGTGGGGCCCCGGCTGCGCCATACCGGGCGACGTCACAGAACACAAAATGTTTTTCATCATTAAGGGGGTTTTGAACTGCTCTTAGTCTGACCCGTCGCCTAGGACCTGTTTGCCTTGGGAGACCCTACCAAGGGCATATAGCCCCAGACAACATAGCTCCTAGGGTCACTCGGGTACTCAAACCCCTCCACCACATTAAGGTGGCAGTTCAAGTAGGGGTGAAAAATTCAATTGAAAAACAAACTGAAATCTTCAAGGGAGAAAAATGAAAAATAAAAACCTTAAAATAACATGGTTGCATAAGTTTGCACACCCTCTTATAACTGGGGATGTGGCTGTGTTCAGAATTAATCACATTCAAACTCATGTTAAATAGAAGTCATTACACACCTGCCATCATTTAAAGTGACTATGATTAATCACAAATAAAGTTCAGCTGTTCTAGTAGGATTTTCTTGACATTTTCTCAGTTGCATCTCAGAGCAAAAGCCATGGTCCGCAGAGAGCTTCCAAAGCATCAGAGGGATCTCATTGTTGAAAGATAACAATCAGGAGAAGGGTACCAAATCATTTCCAAAGCATAAGATATATCATGGAACAAAGTGAAGACAGTCATCATCAAGTGCAGAAAATACCTCACAACAGAGACATTACCAAAAACTGGACGTCCCTCTAAAATATATGAAAAGATGAGAAGAAAACTTGTCAGGGAGGCTTCCAAGAGGCCTACAGCAACATTAAAGGAACTGCAGGAATTTCAGGCAAGTACTGGCTGTGTGCTGCATGTGACAACAATCTCCCATATTCTTCATATGAATGGGCTATGGGGTAGGGTGGCAAGACGGAAGCCTTTTCTTACAAAGAAAAACATCCAAGCCTGGCTGAAGATTGCAAAAACAAACATCAAGTCCCCCAAAAGCATGTGGGAAAATGTGTTATGATCTGATGAAACCAAGGTTGAACTTTTTGGCCATAATTCCAAAAGGCATGTTTGGCGCAAAAACACTGCACATCAGCCAAAGAACACCATACACACAGTGAAGCAGTAATGGTCGTGGCAGCATCATGCTTTGGGGCTGTTTTTCTTCAGCTGGAACCGGAGCCTTATTCAGAGTGGAGGGAATTAAGAACAGTTCCAAAAGCCAGGCAATTTTGGCACAAAACCTTCAGGCGTCCGTTAGAAAGCTGAAGATGGAGTTCACTTTTCAGCACGACAACGACCCAAAGCACACATCCAAATCCACAAAAGCATGGCTTCACCAGAAGAAGAAAGGACCAAGGTAGTTTGAAAATGACTTTCTCTCATGCTCTCTCAGTCCTTCATGCAACGTCATGCCTTGTTCTCCGGTGTGGTGTGCGTGTCGAACCAATCTACCATAAATGCCTGATTGATGGAGTGTTGCAGAAATTATTGTCCTTCTGGAAGGTTTTCCCATTACTGGAAAATAACTCTGAAATTCTGTTAGGGTGGCCATTGGGTTCTTGGTCTCCTCCATGACTATGATTATTTTTGCTCGCTAATTTAGTTTGGCTGGACTGCCAGCTGCCCTGGTTCTCAAGGGTAGCAGGACACAGGCGTAGAGTTGACTTACATAAAGGTACTTCAATTCCAAGACAGACTTCTTTACAAGGCTTGACACAAACAAACATACCATCGGCCACAACATCCAACAATGACTCACTAGAAAAACTAGGGCAGGAGGAACTTAAATAGTGACTTAACAAGGGGTAAACGAGGAACAGGTGACAGCTCATGGCTTTTACACTGACATGCACTGTGAAGTGTAGGATCTCATATCAATAATTGTCTGCTTTTCTAAATCCTGCCCAATCAATTTGCCATAGATGTACTCCAGTCAAGTTCTACAGAGGACGACCAAAGCAATGCACTTGAGCTCAATTTGGAGTGTCATAGCAAAGGCTCTGAACACTTACGTTCATGAGATATTACTTATTAGATATTACAATTTGGACAATTTGCTTCATACCTGCTCTTATTAGGCTGGTGTGTTTATTTTCATCATTAGTGCATGCACAACAGAGCTATTAACGTTTTGTCATAATTCTAAGCTTCACATTTGCTAGTGTCAAAACAACACAATGACCAAGGAAATGTCAATGCAATTCAAGCTGGTCATCACAATGCAGATTAATCTGAATAAATAGAAGAAAAAAATAAATAAATGGTCTGACAGATCAGGAGTGGGCCCCAGGAAGTAGGTGTGAATGTGTCAGCCACACTACAGAGGCTCGACTGCGAGGTGAAAAACACCAGTCAGCCTCAAAATCAAACCTGCCTAAAATACCAAAAAAGGTTTCTAGAATATGGAATAGCATATTGTAGACAGATGAGTTACGTGTTCCCGTGATGGCAAGAGAAAAATGATTGATGATTCCAACTTGTGTTCTTTACTGGCTAAGACAATCACATGCATTTCAATTCCTGAAGACAAGAATAAAGGCAAAAATGCCAAGAAATAAACAGGAACTGAAGAATGCTATAATACAGACTTAGCCGAGCATCACCAAACTGTACTTGTAAATTAGAACTCTGTTAATGCTAAAATAACAATTTAAATGGTTAAATAACAGACAGTACAACATTTAAAAGAAACATTTTTTTTCCCACATAAATATTACAGGCCTTCCTTGGATCCTCCACCTTTTGCTGACAATGCTGTCATCTAGTGGAAGTAGCCAGGTTGGGTTTAAGAGTGGGACATCGTCATTAGACAGTTATCAACCATTCTATGCCTCATAAAATGGGACTCTAATTTAGGAAGAAGTGCTTTGCATTGGATTTTTGCATTATCTGTTTGCATTGGATTTTTTATGGACAATGTATGACAGCAGTAACTGCTTTGGTTTAATCCTGGTGCTGTACTAAAATGCTAACATTTTAGTATTCATCACAGGAAAACAAATGTAATGTTTTTCCCATCATGTTCAAATCATCTAAAAGTATGAACATATGAACAATGATTAACATTTATGCTTCTTTAGGCAGCGTTACTTGAGTCAGTTTTGTGTCAGAAAAGCATTTCTGTCATACCGTGTCCTTTGTCTGCTTAGGTGTTAAGGAAACCAGTATGGTCATTTTGGTCAAATTATCCCTTTCAGTGAGTTGGCCAAACCACTGAACCCACAAGATGTTGTAAGCCTGTTATTATGGATAGGCCTCCTTATTGTGTCGAGAGTACTGCAGAAAGAAATTTGTCTTGAAAAGGGAATACTGGTTATTCAGAGCAATTCATCCCATGCAAACAGTTTAAGGTGTAATTCTGCTTAACTAACAGTAGATGTCCTTAAAGGATCATTCTTAGTAATGTCTTGATTTACCACGTTTCAAGTCGGAACAGACAGGACTGAAGTAGAAGATAATCTGTACTGTATAAATATTACTTAATTTAATCTAAACTTACATTTTTGCACGCACTTGGATAATTGGCAGTTTTATGAGAATACTGCCATTTATTTGAACAATTTATATTATGGAATCATTCCTCCCATACTGGCTAGCATATGGCAGATACGTTCATCAAACACATGATTTTACTACTAATTCGAAGCTTCTCACAACACTTGCAAATCTTGGATGAGGCATTCTAATCAATGTGGCTGAACATTTAAATTATAATGAGACGCTAATGCCCATGCTAGTGTAGTAGTGCCATCATTCTATGTTAAGTCTAGGCCTATTGCTATAATTGTGATAGGCTATTTACATTGGAAGCTCAAGAACAATTTGTTCTTTTGACCAAATGTGCTTGAATGTTTTTAAGTATAAATAACTGAATGTCTAACGCTACACACTGCTGGTCAGTTCAGTAACTGTATTAAACTGCCAGTTTTTTAAACATTCAGGTTTTTCACAACTGCTTACACATTTCCTGAATGTGTACTACACTTTCTCAAAACCATAAACACGATTCTCAAAACCCACACCATGTTGATTAAAACACGGACTTCTCAGACAAAATGAAACATTATACTCCAAACCATATTATCTGTGTATAAATTACCAGGCCACTACTGAATACCCACTGCAAACTGCTGATGTATTCATAACTCAATAACCATAAGGTGTTAGAGAATTCGTCCATAAATAATGTATACAGACCATGCCAAATTTCTGCAGAAATACACATTTTTGTGGTGGGATTTGCACTATAATTCACCAACACTTATAATTTGCCCAAGAAGCTTAAAGGTGTTTTCGCAGGTTTTGAGTTAAATGAATAGATAAATAAATAATGTTCTTGTACTGGCCTACTTGTGCTAATGCATACAGAGTCAGAGTACAGAAAACAGGGTATGCGATGTGTGACTCTGTCCAGTAATCAGATTTTAAGAATCAGGTTTACAATAAATTACTTATTTTCATACCTGAAAGTCAGAACAATTGATACAAAAGTGAATTAACTCAGGTTTGGCTGTCCTCTCATTGTCATACCAAAAGAACGCAGTAGAATACAATGTCACAAATGTCATTACTTAGTTATACTCCATTCACACTGCAGTCCATCCATCCATCTTCTACCGCTTTATCCGGGGCCGGGTCGCGGGGGCAGCAGTCTAAGCAGGGATGCCCAGACTTCCCTCTCCCCAGACACTTCCTCTAGCTCTTCCGGGGGGACACCGAGGCGTTCCCAGGCCAGCCGGGAGACATAGTCCCTCCAGCGTGTCCTAGGTCTTCCCCGGGGTCTCTTCCCGGTGGTTCGGGACCGGAACACCTTCCCAGGAAGGCGTTCCGGAGGCATCCGAAAAAGATGCCCAAGCCACCTCAGCTGACCCCTCTCGATGTGGAGGAGCAGCGGCTCTACTCTGAGCTCCTCCCGGGTGACCGAGCTTCTCACCCTATCTCTAAGGGATCGCCCGGCCACCCTGCGGAGAAAGCTCATTTCGGCCGCCTGTATCCGGGATCTTGTCCTTTCGGTCATGACCCAAAGCTCATGACCATAGGTGAGAGTAGGAACGTAGATTGACTGGTAAATCGAGAGCTTCGCCTTGCGGCTCAGCTCTTTCTTCACCACGACAGACCGATACATCGACTGCATTACTGCAGAAGCTGCACCGATCCGTCTGTCAATCTCCCGTTCCATCCTTCCCTCACTCGTGAACAAGACCCCTAGATACTTAAACTCCTCCACTTGAGGCAGGCACTCTCCACCAACCTGAAGTGGGCAAGCCACCCTTTTCCGACTGAGGACCATGGCCTCAGATTTGGAGGTACTGATTTTCATCCCCACCGCTTCACACTCGGCTGCAAACCGTCCCAGTGCATGCTGAAGGTCCTGGTTAAAAGGGGCCAACACGACAACATCATCTGCAAAGAGCAGAGACGAAATTGTGTGGTCCCCAAACCTGACACCCTCCGGCCCCTGGCTGCGCCTAGAAATTCTGTCCATAAAAATTACGAACAGAACCGGTGACAAAGGGCAGCCCTGCCGGAGTCCAACATGCACTGGGAACAAGTCTGACTTACTGCCGGCAATGCGGACCAAGCTCCTGCTTCGGTTGTACAGGGACCTGACAGCCCTTAGCAAAGGACCCAGGACCCCATATTCCCCAAGCACCCTCCACAAGATGCCGCGAGGGACACAGTCGAATGCTTTCTCCAAATCCACAAAACACATGTGGATTGGTTGGGCAAACTCCCATGAACCCTCCAACACCCCGTAGAGGGTATAGAGCTGGTCCAGTGTTCCACGGCCCGGACGAAAACCACACTGTTCCTCCTGAATCCGAGGTTCTACTATCGGCCGTATTCTCCTCTCCAGAACCCTGGCATAGACTTTCCCGGGGAGGCTGAGAAGTGTGATCCCCCTATAGTTGGAACACACCCTCCGGTCCCCCTTCTTAAAAAGAGGGACCACCACCCCGGTCTGCCATCCCAGAGGCACTGTCCCCGACCGCCACACGATGTTGCACAGGCGTGTCAACCAAGACAGCCCCACAACATCCAGAGACTTGAGGTACTCAGGGCGGATCTCATCCACCCCCGGTGCCTTGCCACCGAGGAGTTTCTTGACCACCTCAGTGACTTCAGCCCGGGTGATGGACGAGTCCACCTCTGAGCCCTCATCCTCTGCTTCCTCAATGGAAGATGTGTCAGCGGGATTGAGGAGATCCTCGAAGTACTCCTTCCACCGCCCGACGACATCCTCAGTTGAGGTCAACAGCTGCCCACCTCTACTGTAAACAGCGTTGGTAGGGCACTGTTTCCCTCTCCTGAGGCGCCGGATGGTTTGCCAGAATCTCTTCGAGGCCAGCCGATAGTCCTTCTCCATGGCCTCACCGAACTCCTCCCAGGCCCGAGTTTTTGCCTCCACAACCACCCGGGCTGCAGCCCGCTTGGCCTGTCGGTACCCGTCAGCTGCCTCAGGAGTCCCACAAGCCAACCAGGCCTGATAGGACTCCTTCTTCAGCTTGACGGCATCCCTTACTTCCGATGTCCACCACCGGGTTCGGGGATTGCCGCCTCGACAGGCACCGGAGACCTTACGGCCACAGCTCCGAGCGGCTGCTTCGACAATGGCGGTGGAGAACATGGTCCACTCGGACTCAATATCTCCAACCTCCCTCGGGATCCAGTCGAAACTCTGCCGGAGGTGGGAGTTAAAGATCTCTCTGACAGGAGACTCGGCCAGACGTTCCCAGCAGACCCTTACAGTACGCTTGGGCCTGCCGAGTCTGTCCAGCTTCCTCCCCCGCCATCGGATCCAACTCACCACCAGGTGGTGATCAGTTGACAGCTCCGCCCCTCTCTTCACCCGAGTGTCCAAGACATACGGCCGCAGGTCAGATGAGACGACAACAAAGTCGATCATCGACCTGCGGCCTAGGGTGTCCTGGTGCCACGTGCACTGATGGACACCCTTATGCTTGAACATGGTGTTCGTTATGGACAAACTGTGACTAGCACAGAAGTCCAATAATTGAACACCACTCGGGTTCAGATCCGGGGGGCCGTTCCTCCCAATCACGCCCCTCCAGGTGTCACTGTCGTTGCCCACGTGGGCGTTGAAGTCCCCCAGTAGAACAATAGAGTCCCCAGTCGGAGCACTTTCCAGCACCCCTCCCAGAGACTCCAAGAAGGTCGGGTACTCTGCACTGCCGTTCGGCCCGTAGGCACAAACAACAGTGAGAGACCTATCCCCGACCCGTAGGCGCAGGGAAACGACCCTCTCGTTCACCGGGGTAAACTCCAACACATGGCGGCAGAGCTGGGGAGCTATGAGCAAACCCACACCAGCCCGCCGCCTCTCACCATGGGCAACTCCAGAGTGGTGAAGAGTCCATCCTCTCTCAAGGAGTGTGGTTCCAGAGCCCAAGCCGTGTGTAGAGGTGATCCCGATTACCTCTAATCGGAACCTCTCAACCTCACGCACCAACTCAGGCTCCTTCCCCGCCAGCGAGGTGACATTCCACGTCCCTAGAGCCAGTTTCCGTGTCCAGAGATCGGGTTGTCTAGGCCCCTGCCTTCGACTGCCGCCCGATCCTCTTCGCACCGGCCCCTTATGGTCCCTCCTGTGGGTGGTGAGCCCACGGGAGGGCGGCCCCACGTCGCCCGTTCGGGCTGAGCCCGGCCGGGCCCCATGGGGGAAGGCCCGGCCACCAGGCGCTCGCATACGAGCCCCAACCCCGGGCCTGGCTCCAGGGTGGGGCCCCGGCTGCGCCATACCGGGCGACGTCACGGTACTCAAAATGTTTTTCTTCATTAAGGGGGTTTTGAACCGCTCTTAGTCTGACCCGTCGCCTAAGACCTGTTTGCCTTGGGAGACCCTACCAGGGGCATATAGCCCCAGACAACATAGCTCCTAGGGTCACTCGGGTACTCAAACTGTACTCAAACGGGTACTCACACTGCAGTGATGTACTATATTCCTTGAGCAAGCCAAACTGTGCACACACAACAGTTCAATGTCACAGCATAGGTTAACCTGCTCTGAAGTCATCTAAATGGACTTGAAATGACTCCAGTACAGAATCTGTAGCTTGGACATCAGTACCTGTAGCTTGGACATCAGTGTTGCTACATATTTTTTGACATGGAGAAATAAAATGACTCACTCCACTCCGATGATTTCCCCCTAATGGATGTACTCCTGATGGATGTTCTCTGGGCCACATACATTTCTTAGTCATTTTTTAATGAATATTAAAGGATTTGTTTAAAAACAAGTAGGTTTTTTTACAACAACAGCATGTATATAATACACATGATTATGAAACACAATCCTATGTATCATAAAAGTAAAATGCATCATAAAATATATTTATGTGGCACCAATCCCAAAATAATAAACAAAGCAAACAATCACAATCATACATCACAAGCATACACATTTTCCTTTAAAGCAAACAATCACAATCATACATCACAAGCATACACATTTTCCTTTAAATTAAACCTCAAGCAATGTTCTAAATCCATTAAAGGTTATAAGGTATTTAAGCTATTTTGACTTGCACACAACATGTTCATCATTGCAACTTGCATTTTGCCAGATATGGATACTGTTTGTTCAGATTATTTTATGTCATTATCTGAGATCGGTAGAAGTCACTGAGAACCATTAATTCTCACGTCACTCACATAAAGCAGAATACTAAGAACACAATTGGCTGATTCTGCTGTCCGTAAAGACACAGACGAGTGTGCTTGTTGAGCCTGCTGCTACCATTGGATTTTCAAGAGAAGCTCTCCCACTAGTGATGAGTCTTTTTGGTGAGCTGGCTATTCTGACTCAGTTCAGTTGAATGAGTCGGTTCATTTGACTCCCAAATAGAACTTGGTTAAAATGCTTAAAAATATCAAAGCAATGAAAAATGTAAATCTCCAACATATGTGAAAATGTTAACCAGAGTTATGTCAGAGGGTAAAATGCACTTTCAAATAGCTGCACCATAGGGTTGTGATGGGCTGCTTGAAATAATTAACAGCTCATTTTTACTTCTTGGTTTACCTTTAATCTCACAAGATACCAAAAAGACCTACTAGTAGGCAAGAAAAAAAAAACATTCTAAAATACATTAGAACTGAAGTCACAACCTGTGGGTACAAAAATATATCACTTGAAACTCTTTGTTGGCAACACCATTTCATTTCATCTCCTGGTCACAGGCAGCAGTTTGAAATACTTCACTTTCATGGCTGATGTGTATTTCAATGGGTTTAGGGTGCTAGCGTTGTGACTTTCCCCTTATGCAGTCCTCTGATGTGGAAAGTCAGGGATACGGAGGCTCATCTCAAACCTAATGGAAAGAGGAGAACAACTGATGTGTAGGGACATGTTGTTACTTTGGATGTGGCATTCATACTTGGGATACTCTTAGTCTCTACACCCTGGATACTACATTTTGGATACTCTTAGTCTCTACACCCTGGATACTACACCCTGGATACTCCTAGTCTCTACAACCTGGATACTACACCCTGGATACTCCTAGTCTCTTCACACTGGATACTACACCCTGGATACTCCTAGTCTCTACACCCAGGATACTACACCCTAGACACTCCTAGTCTGTACATGCTGGATACTCATAGTCTCTACACAGCTGATTAGCAGAATCACAGACATCCCTGATCTATTAATTTCAATAATTCTGTTAAAATCAGGGACTAACCTGATTTTATCATATAAAACAGTCATTTGGGCTAATGATACCATCCCAGACATTTTCTGTCAGTTTATATTTCCAGCTTTAGATCAGCTTCTCACCCCCACCTCACATCTTAAAAAAAGATTATTTTGATTATTTGGCATATTTTTGTAGGGCTTGTGAAATTAAGATTGAATCTGGTGCTGAAGAAGTCTCTATTTACATCAGCGTCATACTGTCAAGAATCAGAAGGCTTAGCTCAGTTGAACTGAAGAATATTTCCACTTATTTTCCTTGACATTAACATCTTGCCTATTCACCTGCGTCAGTAATCTATGAGCAGACCCATTTGTCCCTTTGTAAACAGAAATAGTAGCCTTTTTCTTTGCACTTTGCATTTTGGTGGGATTAGTGCTTCAGGAATTATATACGGCCTCAAACCCTTTGTTCTGGGTTCCTAGTCATTGACTTGTTTACTTCCTTAGGCTGTATGTTCACCTCCTCATTATCTGTTTATGAGCTGGACCGTTATGACGTTTTTGGGACTCAGACGCTACAGTGGTGTGCAAAATCTTTTTTTGGGGGGGGGAATTTTCAGCATCACAAAATTAGGTAACAGCATTACTTCAAAACAGCTTGCTGTCTGAAGGTACTTTTAATTTCCCCCTGATATATCAAATTGGAATGTTGGTTTCATGAAAATCTTAATTTTTCTAATTATGTTGCAGTCATTTTCCAGGGATTTCCAGGAAAAGCATAACACAGTAGGGGTCAACCTGTGAAAACAGCAGGATTTTGATGTGGACCAATTATAATGGTTTTGGAGGAAAGGCCTTGCGGTTACAATAGTGCTAGACCTGTGGTGAGCTGACGTGTTTGACAGGTCCTCTAGTCTGTTTGTGTGTGTCAGTAATTTCCCCTCAATTTGTGCTATAACATTCCAGTCTTAACCAGGTTTCATTAGCCCCAGAGGGCGCCTTTAGACAATCTCAAAGTGAAATATCTGCAGCTGGAATTGTAAAAGAGTTCATTATTGGTTGTTTAAGATAACATTTATATTTTCATATTAAATGTGAAGCCTCAAATAGAATCGGAATGATATAAAAAAGTCAAAACAAAACTCAGCCTTTAGGATTTGCAAGTTTTATATTTAGAGGCTTAAAAAGCTATTTTGTTTTGTGGTCGAAATTGCAATATGTATTTAGATTGAGAAATTAGATGTGAGCTGGCAAATTCTCATTAGTTTATTATGGACAAATAAAACAACAGTTGCTTAGCAACTGAAAACCAACGTGTTCCTTAGATATGTATTTTTGTGTAGAATTCCAGTATATGCATAATCATTGTGATGAGAAATAATCTGTTCTCAACAAGCTCATTCATTAAATAATATTAATATTTAAAGACAGAACAAAGGCAAGACTCTCAGACACTTGAGAGTGATGAAATGTAATCCAAAGATTCTTGTACAGAGAGGTGCAAAATGATGCAAAACCTTCTTCTGGCATTTAAAGGCAATGTATTTGCCTGTCTGTTTAACTCTTCTCACTCACTCTGATTCTGTATTTATCCAATTTTACAATCTGTGTTTCTCCCTATTTTTCATGTTTTTCTCTGATGTGTCAATTCAGTATCCTTTGCTTTTTCTACCACCCATTCCCTTTATGAGGAATGTTGAAGGATATAAAGAGTGACAAAATGTGATCGCTGAACTCTTATATATATATATATATATATATATATATATACACTCACCTAAAGGATTATTAGGAACACCATACTAATACTGTGTTCGACCCCCTTTTGCCTTCAGAACTAGGTGCTGAAAGCATTCTTTAGAAATGTTGGCCCATATTGATAGGATAGCATCTTGCAGTTGATGGAGATTTGTGGGATGCACATCCAGGGCATGAAGTTCCCGTTCCAACACATCCCAAAGATGCTCTATTGGGTTGAGATCTGGTGACTGTGGGGGCCATTTCAGTACAGTGAACTCATTGTCATGTTCAAGAAACCAATTTGAAATGATTTGAGCTTTGTGACATGGTGCATTATCCTGCTGGAAGTAGCCATCAGAGGATGGGTACATGGTGGTCATAAAGGGACGGACATGGTCAGAAACAATGCTCAGGTAGGCCGTGGCATTTAAACAATGCCCAATTGGCACAAGGGGCCTAAAGTGTGCCAAGAAAACATCCCCCACACCATTACACCACCACCACCAGCCTGCACAGTGGTAACAAGGCATGATGGATCCATGTTCTCATTCTGTTTACGCCAAATTCTGACTCTACCATCTGAATGTCTCAACAGAAATCGAGACTCATCAGACCAGGCAACATTCTTCCAGTCTTCAACTGTCCAATTTTGGTGAGCTTGTGCAAATTGTAGCCTCTTTTTCCTATTTGTAGTGGAGATGAGTGGTACCCGGTTGGGTCTTCTGCTGTTGTAGCCCATCCGCCTCAAGGTTGTGCGTGTTGTGGCTTCACAAATGCTTTGCTGCATACCTCGGTTGTAACGAGTGGTTATTTCAGTCAAAGTTGCTCTTCTATCAGCTTGAATCAGTCGGCCCATTCTCCTCTGACCTCTAGCATCAACAAGGCATTTTCGCCCACAGGACTGCCGCATACTGGATGTTTTTCCCTTTTCACACCATTCTTTGTAAACCCTAGAAATGGTTGTGTGTGAAAATCCCAGTAACTGGGCAGATTGTGAAATACTCAGACCAGCCCGTCTGGGACCAACAACCATGCCACGCTCAAAATTGCTTAAATCACCTTTCTTTCCCATTCTGACATTCAGTTTGGAGTTCAGGAGATTGTCTTGACCAGGACCACACCCCTAAATGCATTGAAGCAACTGCCATGTGATTAGGTTAGGTTGATTAGATGATTTAATTAATGAGAAATTGAACAGGTGTTCCTAATAATCCTTTAGGTGAGTGTATAAAGTCTATATAAGTCTCCGCCATAACACTGATCTGCCATAACATTCTGACCACTGACAGGTGAAGTGAATAACACTGATAATCTCGTTATCATGGCACCTGTCAGTGGGTGGGATATATTAGCCAGCAAGTGAACATTCTGTCCTCAAAGATGTGTTTGAAGCAGGAAAAATGGCCAAGCTTAAGGATCTGAGTGACTTTGACAAGGGCCAAATTGTGATGGCTAGACGACTGGGTCAGTGCATCTCCAAAACTACAGCCCTTGTGGGGTGTTCCCGGTTTAGCAGTTCCTATCAAAAGTGGTCCAAGGAAGGAAAAGCGGTGAAGTCGAGGCTCATTGATGCACGTGTGGTCCGATCCAACAGACAAGTTACTGTAGCTTAAATTGTTGAAAAAGTTAATGCTGGTACTGATAGAAAGGTGTCACAATACACAAAACATTGCAGTTTATTGCGTATTGGGTTGCGTAGCCACCGACCAGTCAGGGTGCCCATGCTGTCCCCTGTTCACTGCCTGTGAGAATCAGAACTGGACCACGGAGCAATGGAAGATGGTGGCCTGGTCTGATGAATCATGTTTTCTTTTACATCACGTGGATGGCAGGGTGTGTGTGTGTCGCTTACCTGGAGAACACATGGCGCCAGGATGCACTATGGGAAGAAGGCAAGCTGGCGGAGGCAGTGTGATGTTTTGGGCAATGTTCTGCTAGGAAACCTTGGGTGTCGGAATTCATGTGGATGTTACTTTGACCACACCTACCTGAGCATTGTTGCAGCCCATGTGCACCCTTTCATGTCAACGGTGTTCCCTGATTACATTGGCCTCTTTCAGCAGGATAATGTGCCCTGCCACAAAGCAAAAATGGTTCAGGAATGGTATGAGGAACACAACAATGAGTTCAAGGTGTTGACTTGGCCTCCAAATTCCCCTGATCCTAATCCAATTAAACATCTGTGGGATGTGCTGGACAAACAGGGCGATCCATGGAGGCCCCACCTCGCAACTTACAGGACTTTAAGTATCTGCTAACACCTCGGTGCCAGATACCACAGCACACCTTCAGAGGTCTAGTGGAGTCTGTGCCTCATCAGGGCTGTTTTGGTGGCAAAAGGGGGACCTACACAATAATAAGCAGGTGGTGATAATGTTATGGCTGTTAGGTGAATATTGATATATATATATTCATATATAGTGGGGAGAACAAGTATTTGATACACTGCCGATTTTGCAGGTTTTCACACTTACAAAGCATGTAGAAGTCAGCAATTTTTATCATAGGTACTCTTCAACTGTGAGTAACGGAATCTAAAACAAAAATCCAGAAAATCACATTGTATGATTTTTAAATAATAAATTTGCATTATATTGCATGCCATAAGCATAACTACAGAAACCTTTGTTTGCAATTACAGAGATCATACGTTTCCTGTAGTTCTTGACCAGGTTTGCACACACTGCAGCAGGGATTTTGGCCCACTCCTCATACAGACCTTCTCCAGATCCTTAAGGTTTCGGGGCTGTCGCTGGGCAATACAGACTTTCAGCTCCCTCCAAAGATTTTCTGTTGGGTTCAGGTCTGGAGACTGGCTAGGCCACTCCAGGACCTTGAGATGCTTCCTTAGTTGCCCTGGCTGTGTGTTTCGGGTTGTGCTGGAAGACCCAGTCACGACCCATCTTCAATGCTCTTACTGAGGGAAGGAGGTTGTTAGCCAAGATCTCGTGATACATGGCCCCATCCATCCTCCCCTCAATACAGTGCAGTCGTCCTGTCCCCTTTGCACAAAAGCATCCCCAAAGAAAGATGTTTCCACCTCCATGCTTCAAGGTTGGGATGGTGATCTTGGGGTTGTACTCATCCTTCTTCTTCCTCCAAACGCGGTGAGTGGAGTTTAGACCAAAAAGCTCTATTTTTGTCTCATCAGACCACATGACCTTCTCCCATTCCTCCTCTGGATCATCCAGATGGTCATTGGCAAACTTCAGACAGGCCTGGACATGCACTGGCTTGAGCAGGCCGGGGGATCTTGCAATGCAGGATTTTAATCCATGACGGCGTAGTGTGTTACTCATGGTTTTCTTTGAGACTGTGGTCCCAGCTCTCTTCAGGTTATTGGCCAGGTCCTGCCGTGTAGTTCTGGGCTGATCCCTCACCTTCCTCATGATCATTGATGCCCCAGACCGAGGGAGATTGACCGTCATCTTGAACTTCTTCCATTTTCTGATAATTGCGCCAAAAGTTGTTGCCTTCTCACCAAGCTGCTTGCCTATTGTCCTGTAGCCCATCTCAGCCTTGTGCATGTCTACAATTTTATCTTTGATGTCCTTACACTGCTCTCTGGTCTTGGCCATTGGAGTCTGTTTGAACGAGTTCAAACAAGTGCAGTTAATACAGGATTTTTCTGGATTTTTGGTTTTAGATTCCATCTCTCACAGTTGAAGTGTACCTATGATAAAAA
Organism: Esox lucius; assembly: GCF_011004845.1. NCBI lineage: Eukaryota > Metazoa > Chordata > Actinopteri > Esociformes > Esocidae > Esox > Esox lucius. Next base: position 17,252,976 of record NC_047580.1, on the reverse strand, counting down.
TTACAGACCTCTACATGGTTTGTAAGTAGGAAAACCTGCAAAATCGGCAGTGTATCAAATACTTGTTCTCCCCACTGTATATAATATCAGCTACCTACTGTACTGTAGCCTGTGAAAGAACATCTGGAACCTGGTAAGTTGGTGCACACACATATCACTCAGTGCCTGCCCACAAGCCTCTTTCAGCTTATCTATCAGCATCAGTATCAAATACTTGTTCTCGCCACTGTATATATCAGTATGCTATATAATTTTCTTTGCAGTATAGGCAATCAGATTTGAGCTAAAACACTATAATAGATTAACATTCACACTGTTAAATGAACACCTCCAGGGTATTCTTTCAAACATTCAAACATCTTGCCTATTCACATGGATGAGTACTCTGTAGTCCTGTTTCTCCCATTGTGAACAGAAATCGTGTACCTTTTTCATAGCACTTTGCATGAGTAGATAAAACATAATGTGTCATAAAGTGTTACAGTTAGATTTGACTTTGAGAACCAATCAAGAACATACAAATTGGCAACTCTTAGTTGTGTAATTAGTTGTTGTTTGTCTATACAGAATACAAAAATATTCAAAAAATATGACCCTCCTGCATTTTCCCTGATTTTGAATTGCTCAACTTTTGGATTCCCTCTTAAATAATGTTATATTATGTAAATGTTTTGCTTGAGAGAAACAATGATAGTCATACCAGACCAAAGCATAGTAGCAGTCACTTTTAATAACAATTCTCAGAAGCCAAAAAATATCCTTCATCATGGCAGGTGACTTTAGAGCTACATACCTCCAGCAATGCTTCTTATTAAAGCAGTTATAATGTGCTTGTGTTGGTACTGAAAAAAAAACCAGCCAGCAACTGGTGATGCTAACTGATTCTTGTTTGGGCCCACATCCTCATTCGTGGTGTAAGCCCAGTGATACAGTACTTTTAAATTGGGGGTTGCTTACTGAACATGACATACATTATATTTTATGTACCTCGGTGGGCTAGCAGTGCCTCAACCTATTATTTTGCTAAAAAGACAAGGTAAGAAATATTCAGTCTGTTAGCAAGTCAATTAACTCAAATGCATATAATTGAAAGATATTCAGAGCATTATTTCATATTTTTTGGAAATGGTATAGTGCGTTAGTATCCCTTATGTTCACTATCAATTCATCGTGGGTGAGAAAGCTTTAACAGCACATGAAAATAATTGAATTGAGAACCTCCAATGGCTATTCATAATATAACAAAACTACAGTCAACTATGAATATTGCCAATTCTGTAAGTCGCTAAACCAAATTATTTTTTTCAGTATTAAGCAAAGTGACAGAAACATTTGAAATAGACAGATCTGAAAACACATAATGGCCCAATACACAATATATGAATGAACATCAACAGAATGGCAACTAACAAAAATAAGTGGGTCTACAATTAGTGGCTGTCCATTCTTGCATGATGTTTTTGTATGTGCATCGGATCAAACACATCTGATCTTTTCATATCAGATCTTTTCTAAAGAATACTGTCACTGATGGAGTCTCACAGGTTGACCTTACCAACCTCGTCAGGACACAAATCAAAACTGACAGCATTCATCAGCATTTCATGGCCAGACAGAACTATAACCCAGGGGGTGAGTTCAGCCTTCATAACGAGGATAAAGAAGTCATAGATCTTGGGTGAGTATGTGGCAAAGAATATTTTATTTAGAAATATGCTCTGTTTATCCTGTGGGACCAGGATGACATTTCAACCAGCAGGTTCTCTGGTAGGGAAGGTGGATCAATATTGATATCAGGCTTAACAGATAGCCTGAACACATCCTTGTAGACTGCCAAAGTGCTATTTTTCTAAGACCCAACAGCCCTTCACACCTTTCTGCTGTCTGCTGAAATTGAGCTTATTTTTTCCAATAATTGATAAATAGCCAAATACCCATTTTCAAAAACGGAGCAAAATCCCCAAATAAAACCCAATCGAAATTGGTGGATATATGTCGCGTTTGTGGTGAACCATATCAGTCTTCTAGAAACAAACCTTGGTAAAACCTCCTTGGTAAATTATTGTTATTGCCACCGGACTACACACTTGCTTTAGAAGATATACTAGGACCGGTAACACTGAAGGATGGGTTTTCTAAAGCGGTGTGTGGCTCCTGTCACCATCTTAATATGAAAGACGTGTGGATGAGCTATAAAATATTTATGGTTTTGTGAGGGAAAAAGCTAATTCTAAACTCTGAATGAAAAGAAGTGGCGTGGCAGTCTCAACCCCTAAGTGTACCAAAAGATTTTTGCCTAACAAACAATAACCTGTAGGAAGGCACGCCAAAACAACTTTCTTTCTTCAGAACAATGGTTACGCAGAGAAGTTGTAATGGCTTTATTGACACAATGTTATGAATAGAGCACAGTTCTTCAAAAACAGAATTAAAATGTTTGACCATCTTTGCTTCTTTTCTGGTATGTTGCAGCCTAGGTAGGAACTAAAAACTGACAGGAAATGTGTTCTATCCAGTTCGAAGAAAGTGACACCACCCTAAGCCTACCTTCAACAAGCTTGTGAGTGGAGGATTTTGGAAAACTGACATCCAAAAGAAATCTTGCCACTCAGAGTCAGTTGCAACTTTTTTAATAGGTAAGTTTCCAGACCTCCAAGGAGGCCAGACGAGATTGGAGGTATGGCCTCGCGAGACTAGCTTTCATTGAACTACAGGAGAAACATAAATCAGTCCAAAAAATAAGAACAATGCCAACTTTTATGTATTTTCATGTATTGCTCTGTCTGAAGTTGGCCGTGAATATCTGTGTGTGTGTTTTGTGTGGCCTACTCTGTTGGTATGTCCTAGTGTATATGTAATGACAGGTTTAAGTAAAATGTGATCAAACATACTGTAAGAAAAGTCAACTTAAAGGCTGTTCTGTAAAGCAGGTACATGGTTGATAAGAGAAATATTTTATTCTTGCTCTATTGGGAATGTTTTTCCTTCAACTTTTTGAATAGTCCTCAATAACCCTCTCACCTTTTGCATTTTCTTCACACATCTCCGCATACAGCCAACACTATTCTGAAGTGAACCCTCGGTTTATAGTGTAAACAAGTGCTTGTGTACAGTAATGTGACATCGAACAAACAGGGGACAGTAGAGTTTATGTTGAACGGGTAAGACAAGTTCTGCAGTTAATATGACATGGAGGTTGTCACATGTAAGAATGCAGCCCTTTCACATGTAAAAATGCAGCTCTTCTGATTCATAGGGACATGAATGTAGGGCTGGGAACTGCCAAAGTCCTCACAATTGAATATTGACGTGGTCCTTAATGTAACATTAAGTGCAGGAGGAAGGACACAGGCACTAGGAGAACAAAGGACTTTCAATAAAAAATAGGACTTGGGATGCTGAATACTGTTGGTATTCAAGTCAAGCCTTCTAATCAGTGTTTTTCTAGCAGGCAAAGTTAGGGTAGAAAGGTTGAGGGGCATTGCAGAGGCAGACAAATTAATTTACTGCAGACAAAAGACGTTCTACATTTGACCATGTGGTGAGAGAAAGCTTTACAGTTTTAAAACGAATGTCTGGCAGTTCTACACATTTTACCATTGCTTAAGCTGTGTTCAAATTAGAGTTGGGCAATATGGCCAACATTTTTTATAACAACAATTGTGGATGTTGTGTCTGTATTGCATATAGAGAACAAGGGGAAAGGAGTTTATACACAGTAGTTGTTTCATGGTACGAAACCTAACTTCACATTTGGGTGCTTTCTTTTGCTTGGTCAGTTCCTCTTTGATCTACTTTCCTCTCACCTTCACCTCTTTTCTTTACACTCTATCCTCTCCATTTGCTCATATCATGTCAGGTACATAATATACCTGATCCTGACTCCTAAGCTAACCATTCTATTTGATGTCAGAATACCCACAGAGAAAAATCATTCAATCTATCACAGGTTAAAGTCAATGTTGTGTAACCAGTGTTTGATGAAGTTAGTTCATACTTTCTAAACAAATCACCCAATGGCATATCTCTTCCACTGATAAGCATATAAGCAAAGAGAAAATAGGAGAAGAAGAAATATATACTTAAGATGTAGAGGGGGGCATACAGAGTAAACAAGGCACTTACAGTACACAAGAAACTATATATTTCAATATTTTTAACATCAAGTAAGCAATTAAGATTTTGTGTAAATATAAACACTTGAATTATAACTCTGTTACAGTAGCATAAATGACTAATTATAGAAATGGTGTATAGTGTAAAAAAATCCCCAACCCAAGTTATTTTATGGTACTGGGTTGCAATAGCACATACACCGAACAAAATCCAGCTATAAAAAATGAAATTCAGAGCAGAGCCCACATGCCTTCCCACAATACTACAAGTGCTAAGTCAAAAAAAGCTATCCTATTCCCTTCACAGATGTTTTTGACGAGAAGGTAGCGTGCAGATTCAACCTGGAGACTGAGGATGTGTTGACACTGTTTTTGCTTGCATGGGTGTTCACAAGTACCTGAGGTGTTAACAGCCATAGTCACAACAAGGTAACAGGAGTTACCAGCCTTACGCTGTGCGGACACTTTCTTTCTCTGCTGCTTCTTGGTCTCACCTCGTCAGAGGAAACTTAAAAGTACACTTGGACCCTGGTCCATTCAAGTCATCACTACTCTGTGCACCACAATGCCTGTCTTTCTATGTCATGACTAACTGTTTCCCACTGCAGAACCAGGGGATTAACACTCTTGTTTCTCAGGACTTTGTGCTTGTACACTTGTCTCCAGCTTATCTGAGAGAATCGGGTCTCAGTCAGGAGGACACAAATGAGCACTGGTGAGTTAGAACGCAAAACCACTGCACGCTACTGACCTAATCCTATGTTAGTCCAAAACCTAGATCTCAAAGAATGGCCTGAATCGATGTGATAACTGTACAACCCTATGTTTATAGCATGACAGTGCATTGTGCCACACTCTAAAGTAGCACGTCACCCTGGGGAGACCTTAGGGCTGTGTATGATATCTGAGAGATTTAAAGGGCTGTGGGATTTCTTTCACAAATGTTTTGCCAGGAGGGCAGGAATGTCTTTGCACACAAAATAACGCATTAATAAGTCACAGTGTATATTGAATGGTGAGCCAGATCTGAAAAAAAATTCAAATGTAGTGATGTTGTGTTTCATTTCGTGATGCCCCCATGTACTGTTTGCACACTACATCAAAATGTGAATTTGCAGTTGTCCTTGATTGATAGAGCCAACAGATGTCTTTCAGAGATGTTCCTGTTAATGAATATATTAATGAATGTTCAAGTTTTCAACATTTCTCCACTTTGTAAAAGACTGGAACATTCCACTTTTTCCCCTGATGAACTCCTTGGTTGAGTTGGCAGTGTGTTTTGGTTCACTGTCCTGTTGCATTATGAAGTGCTTCACAATGAGTCTGGGGACCTTTTCAGGTACATTAGTAGCAAAATAATTAATTCTGCTGCCAAAAATTCTTAGGTGTGGTCGTTTTTCTGCCATGAACCGCTGCTGTTTTTCCTTAGACCACCTGGTTGTTACTGATCACTGAAGACACCAGTGGTTTCTTTTTCAGGACATTCCAAACTGTTGATTTGGCTATGCCCAACTTTTGTGCAATGGTTCTAATTGAGTTCCTATTTTCTTTCACCATCAAAATTGCCTGCTTTTCATAGATATCTCCTTAGTATTCATGTTGGATTATATGGATTGCTACCAATTGCCAATTCCAAAGGCAAAAGCAAAGGATAGAAATGTTGAAATGGATTGCTAAAACCTGCTAAATGGACACCCCTGAAGTGATGCTGCAAGGACCAGAGACTACTGGGTTTAACTAAAATTGTCTAATGATGGCTGTCCAGAGCATCTTTTAACAAATCTTTCTTTAGCAGTCAGTGTCCCAAATAGGGAAGAAGTGCAGTTGCTGCCCCACCCCCAACCTGACTCTTATCAACTGTTGGCAAGGATTATTCTCAGAAATGTGTGCTGTTCTCACCAACCCCCATTTAGTCACACTCTGGAGGAGAGGTGCTGTGAAGATGACATCCTGTGTATGTTTGATGTCTCATAACCTTAAAGTAATGCTATCAGTAAACAACTCAAATAAATTCATGTGAGTCAGAGGTTATAAACTACATTTCTCACTCTTTTGTGCATTTCCTGAATGGCATTCAAAGATAAAAGTGGCAAATGTAATTTTTCCCTGGCCTCTAGGCCTTGTAAGCATCTGTTTGTTTATGCTTTGTCTTGTAAGTGTAATTAATATGTCTACATTAAGAATGCCTTAATCTAAGTACAGTCTTGTAATTTAAACACAAATAACAATGAATATCTACAATCTACCTAAGTTCTAACTAAAAGTAATTGTTGTGTTGACTGTTTGACTGTGTCTCTATTCATGCAACTCACTCATGTAGGGAGCAGTGTCGAACTATTGTGAGTACAGCAACATCTGGTTATATTGCACTCCCTTATTTAAGCTTTTCAAAAATCTCCTCCAAACACAGGCCAGTTGCCCGCTGGAGGTCATTTTGTGGGGCTCTGGCAGTGCACCTGCTGTTCCTCCTCGCATAAAGGAGCAGATACCGGTCCTGTCCACCTCTCCCCCTGTAATGGCCCTTCACTGGGTATCTCCTCCATGCTCTTGAGACTGTACTGGGAGACACAGCAAACCTTCTTGCGACTGCATGTATGGATGTGCCATCCTGGAGGAGATGGACTACCTGTGAAACCTGAATGTGCTGCAGGTACCGCCTCATGCTACCAGTAGTAACAAGTCATTTGGCATGGGGATTCTCCTGGAAATGTAATCTGTGCAAAGTAGACCCTTCAAGGTACAGTGGATATAAAAAGTCTAAACACCCCTGTGAAAATGCCAGGTTTTTGTGATGTAAAAGAATGAGACAAAGATAAATCATGTCTGAACTTTTTCCACTTTTAATGTGACTTATAATGTGAACAATTCAATTGAAAAACAAATTGAAATCTTTGAGGGGGAAAAATTTGAAATAAAAACCTTACAATAACCTGGTTGGCATAAGGCCAGCTAGTGACCATTTTGACAGTGAGATTGAGTTGATGAATGACGAGGCTATCATAGTACCGGGATACTATTCAATAAACACATTGAATTGCTCTCTCCCTTGTCTCTCGACGGGTGACTGCTTAACAAATGTGACCACTATACAAAAAGGCTGCATATTCTTACCCCTCCCCATCCTCACTTCTGACAGACCCATCCCCTCTGGAATGATCTTTTAATACCCAATCATGTTACTGACCTGTTGCCAGTTGTCTTAATTAGTTGTGTGATATTCCACCAGGCTTTGTTTTTTAGCATTACACAACGTTTACAGTCTTTTGTTGCCTCTGACCCAACTTTTTTGAAACGTGTTGCTGGACTCAAATCCAAAGTGGGCATATATTTTTCAATAAACTATAAAATGTCTCCGCTTCAACATCCGATATGTTGACTGTTTTATATTGAAAATAGGGTTTAAATGACTTGCAGATCATTGCATTCTGTTTTTATTTACATGTTACGCAGCATCCACAACCTTTTTTAAAATGGGGTTGTAAGTGATATTTTCCCACCTATGAAATATTACTTCACCACAGTAAATATTCCACATATTCCACATCAGGGCATCTTTCTCAACACATCTGACTCTTCATCATCATCTCCATCCCTCCCTTTAGTTTACTCTTTAAGTTACTCTGAACCTAAAAAAAGAAAAGAGAAAGAGTATTCCAGTCATTCACTTAGCTGAGACATGGTTTGGGAGTGGAAGTTAACTGACAGCCTTGATTGATTCAAGTCTAAAAACAGAAACAGCCTGGTTACAAATAAGGCTCTCCATTAGGTAATGCAGTGTGGGCATGCTACAAATCCCATAATTCCTTTGTCTTTTACAGTTATTTTACCAAGTAAATATGCTAACAAAAACTGTCTTACTCAGTAACCAAAAAAACTAATATTCTCAGTGGCCTGAGGATTAGAACGCAATGAAAAACTGCATTCTGTAATTCCCCTTGACATGCAATTTTCTGTGTACATCTGAGGGTCTGTTATTGATCAGCAGGATGTCACACACATCAGCTACCCCTTTATACACGCAACGTTGGTGCTATGTCTGTTTAGCCTGGATGGAATTGTTTTGGTTTTTCATAAGCAGGAAGTCACCCTGCTGAGTTATGGTAAGGTCAAATTGCTGAGTTCCCCTTTGATAAGATTCTTGTACAACAGACCGGAGTCACAATCTTATATCTCACAGCCTTCTCCCAGCACAGTATATTTGATTTGATAAATGAATGCCAAAAATAACTGACATTGCTGCTTCTTTATCCGGTTAATCTGATTTTGTTTTCATTTTTCACATAAAAAGCTAAAATACCTGTAGTCAAACCGTATTCATTTCCTCATGCACTAGCTGTTGCTGAGCTGAAAGAAACAGGAAAATCATACGTTTTTGCCAGCTCTACTCAGCGCTTGTCTTTCGCTTGATACATTAGGTCATCATACCACTCAATCCATATCCCTACCGCCTGTCCCTGCATGAGATTGTTCAGATGGTGTCTTGTAGGAATGTATATTATTTACTGACACCCCAGCAGTCCAACTGTCTCTAATTGTGATGGCTGTAGGCATGTTCTAGTGACACAAAATTAACTGTGATGGAATTACGTGTATTATGAGTATTCACAGACAATCCCATGGGAAGGGACATTTAAGCATTTACAAATAGTTAGTTATTGTTAGCAAAATGATCTGTAAAAAACAGTTACATATTTTTAAAGAAATAATGCTGACGATCATGCTGTGACTTTTACAGACTAATTTGTGTAGAGTGCTAGGTGGCTGTTTTTAAAAGAATGTAATTTTCACAAAAATAAATGGCTAACAATCGGGTTAGAAATCAAACTATTACAATCAGGTAAATTGTATTGATTAATCACTTTTTTGTTGTAATTTTTTAACATACTGGTTTCAACATTTAAATGGCAGTACCTATATGCCTGTTATTGTGAGTGGTGTTGCATCGTATAATATAACGTTAATTAAATATTCAGCTTTTATAGCTGAATAACCAATTCTTGCTGTCAACTTATTGATTAAGAATGCTTGCTTGCATATCCTCTTTTTGTGTATTGTATCTATGGAATCACATAACTTTAAATAGACTGTAACAGTTGATGAAGCATGGAGACAAGCGCAAGGAGAACGTAGGGCATTTAATGTCCGACGTTCCTTGGAGAATTGGTAATATATATACCATTTGTAAAGAAAACATGATTGAGCAGGCAAAACACATGTATTTTATTTCTTATTGGATTCACACTCAACTGTAGGTCATAACAGAATGGCACAATCATAAAACTGAACATGGCAACAAAGAAACAAAGGAACTGACCTCTGTCCAAAAGTCTGCATACCCTTAGTTCTTAATACTGTGTGTTGCCCCCTTTAGCATCAATTACAGCGTGCAGTCTTTTGTAATAGTTGTCTATGAGGCCCCAAATTGTTGCAGGAGGTATAGCTGCCCATTCGTCTTGGCAAAATGCCTCCAGGTCATACAGAGTCTTTGGTCGTCTTGCATGAACCGCACGTTTGAGATCTCCCCAGAGTGACTTGAGGATATTAAGGTCAGGAGACTGTGATGGGCACAGTTTTCTGATAACATGCTGCATTCATCTTGCCATCAATTTTCACAAGATTCCCAGTGCCTTTAGAGCTCACACACCCCCAAAATATTGGTGAACCACCACAATGCTTCACAGTGGGGATGGTATTCTGTTCACTATAAGCCTTGTTGACCCCTCTCATCACTCCAAATTACAGTATGCTAGAATCTGTGAGGCGTGTCAAGGTGTTGTCGGGTATATTGTAACTGGTCTTTTTTGTGGCATTGGCGCAGTAAAGGCTTCTTTCTGGCAACTCGGCCATGCAGCTTATTTTTGTTCAAGTATCGTCGTAATGTGCTACTTGAAACAACCACATCGTCTTTTTCCAGAGCAGCCTATATTTCTCCTGAGGTTGCCAGTGGGTTTTTCTTGGTATGCCAAACAATTCTTCTGTCAGTTTTGGCTGAAATCTTTCTTGGTCTACCTGACCTTGGCTTGGATCCCTGAATTTTCCACTTCTTAACAAGTGGTTGAACAGTACTGACTGGTAAATGCAAGGCTTTGGATATATTTTTATATCCTTTTCCATCTTTATACAGTTCCATTACCTTGTTACGCAGGTCTTTTGACAGTTATTTTCTGCTCCCCATGGCTCAGTATCTAGCCTCCTCAGTGCATCCACGTGAGAGCTAACAAACTCACTGTATTTATACACCAGCACTAATTGCAATTAAAAAATCCACAGGTGTGGGAAATTTCACCTGTGTGTGTCACCTTGTGTGTCTGTAACAAGGCCAAACATTCAAGGGTATGTAAACTTTTGATCAGGGCCATTTGTGTGTTATTCTGTTATCATTATGATTTGAAAAAGAGCCAAACAAATACGTGATAGTAAATGGCTTCATATGATCACTATCCTTAAATAAAAGACATGATCAGTCTTATTTTCTAAATCAATGCCAACATTTCCCAATTTCTGCCAGGGTATGCAAACTTATGTGCACAACTGTACACTTGGAAAGGAGGAACTTAAATAGGAACAGTGATTAGGGAAACAGGCGAGGGAGATAAACAGCAAAACAAGTGTCCATGATCCAAACGAGGGAGAGAGGGTATTGGATCTCATTGATGTGACATAGACTTTATCCATTTTGTTACATGGCTGAATTTGTCAGCAAAGTATTCATTAGAGTGAAATCCAGCTAGTTTGTGCTGTTATTTCCAGCAGATAGCTAATATTTTCTAGTAGAATGTGACTGCATACTTGGGATAGACAGCAGCATGATTCACCAAACATAATCTCAGATAAACTTTTTGGGTAGGTCAACCAAATGGTCCGGACAATTGTCATATAATGTACAAGATCATATAATGTACAATATCATGTTCAACTACAGCGTCATAAATGTCATTAGAGATTATTGATCTTCTTCCTCTCCTTGTCCATCTCATCTCATTCTTCCTCTTCCTCTACCTCTCTCTTATTATGTAATCCTTTATTTCAAAATACAGATGTGCTCACCTGTGGCTGTTTTTATTCATGCCAACATTCTGATTGCTAGTTGACTAATTAGTCTTGTTAGCTTGATTGTTTTTTCAGAGTGTTAGAAATGTGTTGATTTGAGTATTGTTAATTAATGGCAATGCTTTCCTCATAAATTGGTCTCAAAATATTTTTGTGTGTATTGTTCATAGAACTAGTTTTAACATGTAAGCAAATGTGAAAAAACATGACACAACAATGTGAGATCTGTACATCTATAGTGTTTTTTTCAATATTTCAACCATTGATGTTATTAATAATGTATACATGTCTCATGAACAAGTTGTAATAAAATGTGTTTTTTGAAAACAAACAGTATTTATGTAATATGGAATGGACTGTCAGTCTATACTTACATTTATTTCTAATCATTTTAGGTGGATTACGTTTTCTTTAAACACACGTTGCTGAATTTGGCCTGTCTGTACATGATTGTCATGAAAGCTTGTTGAATTAAAGTAACAGTGCACTTCTGCATAAAGTACACCGGTTCACACTGAAGGCAATGCTTCCATCACAGTACATTCTTACTTAATTGCTGGCTGTGGGAATGCATAAATAGGTCCATTAGAGCCATTCACAGAGCCCATGCCCAAGCTCACAACCTCCCTCCCCCCCTCCTCCCAAACCCAACAAGAATAAATACTGCCTTTAAAGCTATTGACATGCTTTGATCTTTCTATTTTGGAACAGCTACCTACTTAATCAGACAGACTGATGTCTGTAGCTGTGTTTGTAAAGGTTTGCTTTGATGAGTATGAGGCTCTTTTCAGACCAAGACAATTAGTCAGAACAAGGTAGCGAGTACTGACGTTCTCCTGTACTCCCTGGATCCTCTTTTCTCAAGGAAACTGTGAGAGTCTCACACAAATGGCATCATCACGTTCTGTCCATGTCCACAACTGTCCTAGCTGTATAGAAAGTTACCCGAGGCAGCAAGAGTTGTTTTAAGTGCTTGTTTCAGTCAACTTCCATGTATTCGTTTGGAGTTCTAGCAGCTTTCTGAGTTGACTAAATGTGCTTACTGGAGGTGTGTGTGCCTGTCCTGTGATGCAGCAGAGTGAGGAGGACCAAGTTGATTAGTTTCTCTTCTGGCAGTGAGTAGGTTAATCAACAGGCCTTAGATTCACACCAACTGGCTGAAATGACATGACCAAACCGTGTTTCCTCTTTCTGTCTGTCTGAATGGCTCAGACTTCCCTTGACTATCCTGGTGCACACAATTCCCTTTAGATGTTATAGAAATATCTCTTTCCAACCATTGTATATGTGCTAACTATTATTCACATCATGAAAAGTGGTTTAATTAAATACCTTATCGTTCATACTGTATCACGCACATTTGCCAAGCTACAGTACATCAGTATAATGTGTACAGACTGCGGAAAGAGATTCTGCCAAAATGTGTGATAATGTTAATTAGGCTGTCACAATGATTGACTGCAATGTTACTGTAGATGCACTTTTAAAGCACTTTTAATCCTTCCTTCATATATGTCAGCACCCTGCACTAGCTATGCTCTGGGCAACGTCGTTATTTCTGTTTGCAGAGATTCATCAGGGATGCCCCGGCTGACCTGGGGAGTCTCCAAATCTCCATTACCACAGAGCCTTAAATCACATGCCCCTGCTTATCTGTCTCCACTGTGCTGCACAATCTTACAGTGTCTCTGTAGAATACTGATAAGCTCTCTGTCTAGCCATGCTACTTTCCTATGTACTTTTTGTTATTTCTCCCATAAAATGAAGTTTGATAGCCATGTAAGTGCTGTGAATTGGGGATACAAGACTGTTTTACCCCAAAATCTGTATCCTTTTTTGTATTGAATATTCAGCATTCTGGAAGCCAGTCTCTGTTTAGCAAACACTCCATTCCTTGTGTGTGACATCTGACAGAATACAGAGTGGAGTAGCTAAACAGAGACTGGGAACCAGGCAAGACATTTAGTGCTACTATTCCAGCATCTCATCCCATGCTCATTTGGTTTTGGTTGTCTGCCTGGTATCTGGGACTGAAAGGACAACAACAACAGTTGACCACAGAACAAAATACCAGTGTCTGAGGAAAAAGTACAGAGATCAGTCAGTACAGTTTTGGATCAGATATTTGGTCAAGTCAATCTCCTGATTTAAATCTTATTCAACGTGCATTTCACTAGCTGAAGAGGAGACTGAGATCAGAAACTCAGCCACAGCTCAAAATACCTGCAGTAAAGGCTTGAGAAAGCATCTCAAAAGATAATACCAAGAGTTGTGATGACAGTGGATCGCAGACTCACTGCTGTAATCCGCAGGTGTGGACCAGGACCTCATCTCCTCCTAAAATTTAAAACTGGAGGAGACTGAGAAAAGTTAGTAGTGCATTCCTCATATCCCCCAGCACAATAATATAACAGCGTAACACCTTGGAACTGGGACGGGGGGGGTCCGGTGACACGGACCAAATGACGGAGGAGGCCCCGGACAGGGCCCAACAGGCAGGAAACAATCCACCCACATTGCTAGGCATCAACCAAAGGGACACCCACCAACCGCAACCCCACTGAATGAGGGCCGAGTATTGCCAGCAGCGTACAGCCCAATTGCACAAGTGCGCAACAGAGAGTCAACAACAAGCCAGTGACTCTTCCCCCGAAAGGCATTGGAGGGAGGGCATCCCAGTGGCGACGAGAGCCCATCTGGCAAGACAGCAAGGGTGGGCAGTATCAAGCCTACTGGTCACCTTCACGCCCCCGGGCCAGGCTACACCTAATTAAAAACCGTGCTGTAGAGATGAGTTTTTAGTAGACACTTGAAAGTTTGCACTGAGTTTGCATTTCTAACCTTAATCATTCCACAGGAGTGGAGCTCTATGAGAAAAGGCCCTGCCGCCAACTGTTTGTTTAGAAATTCTAGGTACAATTAAAAGGCCTGCATCTTGCGATCTAAGGTTACGTGTAGGTATGTATGGCTGGATCATTTCAGCAAGGTAAGTAGGAGCAAGTCCATGTATTGATTTATAGGTTAAGAGTAAAACCTTAAAATCAGCCCTAACCCTAACAGGCAGCCAATGTAAGGACGCCAGGACAGGAGTAATGTGTTCAAATTTTTTTGTTCTAGTTAGGATTCTAGCAGCCGTGTGCAGCACTAATTGAAGTTTATTTATTAATTTGTCTGGATAACCAGAGAGAAGAGCACTGCAGTAATCTAATCTAGAAGTAACGAAAGCATGGATTAATTTTTCTGTATCAGTTTTTGATAGAAAGTTTCAAATTTTTGCGATGTTTCGAAGATGAAAATAAGCAACTCTTGAGACATATTTTATATGTTCTTCAAAAGAGAGGTCAGAGTCAAGGGTAACGCCAAGGTTTTTTACAGTTTTTTGGGATACGACCATGCAGCCGTCGAGGTTCACAGTGAGATCTGCTAAAATATATAACTGTGTGTCATCAGCATAACAGTGAAAGTTAATATTGTGATTTCGGATTACATCGCCCAGAGGGAGCATATATAGTGAGAACAATAATGGGCCCAGAACAGAGCCTTGAGGAACACCAAAGCATACCTTTGACTAGTCAGAGGATATGCCATCCACACTAATGAACTGATATCTTTCAGATAAATAAGATTTAAACCAGGCTAGAACATGTCCACGTAGCCCAATATGGGTTTCCAGTCTCTCTAAGAGAAGGGAGTGATCAATAGTGTCAAAGCAGCAAATTTTTTTAGAAGAGGCTTAATTTCCGCTATTTTTAGTGAGTTTGGTACGCATCCGGAGGAAACGGAGCAATTTATTATGTTCAGCATTGGCTGACCTAGCACAGGAAATAGCTCCTTAAGTAATTTTGTTGGAATCGGGTCTAGCTGAGAGTTTGTGGGTTTAGAACTCATTACAAATTTTGTAAATGTGTCGAGCGATACGGTATCAAAAAATTCAAGTGTCCAAATTTTTTGGACAACTGAGATTTTGAGGACCATAACTATTTAAGGAGTCAGTTATTTGTTTTCTAATGGTGACGATCTTTTCATCAAAGTAGTTCATGTATTCATTACAACTAAAGTGAATACCCACTTCACTTGCTAAACTTTGCTTTTTTGTTAACTTTGCAACTATATCAAAGAGACATTTTGGATTGTTTTTGTTCGCCTCAATCAGGTTGGAGAAATAAGCTGATCGAGCAGACGTGAGTGATTTTTGGTATTGTAGTGTACTGTCTATCCAGGCTAGTCTAAATACTTGGTGGAGCGCCACTTTCGCTCCAATTTTCAGGAGGCTTGCTTAAGTGTCTGTGTACAAGGGAGCAAGTTTCTTGCGTATTTCTTTAGTTTTTAGTGGTGCAACTGTGTCTAATGTATTTCGCAGTATTGAGTTTAGATCCTCGATTTGATCGTTTACAGATTTATTTACTCTGTCGTTAATGAGCGAACTTGTAAGAATATCAAGGAATTTATTTGTAGTCCGAGAATTTATAGTACGGCTTTTGAAACTCATTGTTTGGGGGGCAAGTGGATTTCTTGTTTTAACGGTAAATGTAATAAGACAGTGATCCGATAATCCAGGATTTTGGGGGTAAATTATTAGATCTACAATATCTATTTCTCGTGACAGGACTAAATGTAAAGTATGATTGTGGCAATGTGTTGGACCTGAGACATGTTGGATGAAACCCATTGAGTCAATTATGGCTTCAAAGGCTTTTTGAAGAGGATCATTGGACTTTTCCATATGAATATTGAAATCGCCAAAAATGTGAATACTATCTGCCATGACTACAAGGTTAGACAAGAATTCTGGAAACTCATTGAGGAACATTGTGTATGGCCCGGGGGGCCTATAAATAGTAACAATGTAAAACGATTTATCGGCCTGGTTAACTTTCATGAGTAAAACTTAGAAAGAATGAAACTCAGTGATATGTTTGAGAGTAAATTTATATTTACTGTCATAAATATTAGCAACACCCCCTCCTTTTCGGGACGCACGAGGGATTTGATCACTATAGTATAACCAGGAGGAGAGGCCTCATTTAAGGCAATGAATTCATTAGGCTTTAGCCACGTTTCACATAAACCAATAGCATCTAGTTTATGATCAGAGATTAATTAATTTACTGCAACTGCCTTTGGAGCAAGGGATCTAACATTTAGGAGTCCCATTTTGAGATGCGAAGTGATACAATCATTTTTATTTTTGACCGAGGTGGAGGAAGGCTTTATCTTAATAAGGTTGTTTTTGTTAGCACTAACTTGTTTAACTTTTCTCAGCCTGGAACTGTCACAGTGGCAATAGGTAAAGCTGTACTAACTACTCTGGCTATGCTATTGACAGACTCCACTATGCTGGCAGGCTGGCTAACAGCCTTCAGCCTGACCTGCACCCTATCTCATGTTAAAGCTATAGGAGTGAGTGAGACTCCTGTCAATGTTCCTAGATAAAAGAAGAGCACCACTCCAGCTAGGATGGAGTCCGTCGCTCCTCAGCAGATCAGGCCTGGCCCTATTTCTGGGAGAGTCCCAAAAAGAAGGCCAGTTACAAACTACCTCCTGCGACGGGCAGAACTCCGTTTTCAGCCAGCGATTGAGTTGCGCAAGTCTGCTGTAGAGCTCGTCACCACCCCTAGCTGGGAGGGGGCCAGAGACAATTACTCGATGCCGACACATCTTTCTAGCTAGTTTACATGCTGATGCTATGTTCTGCTTCGTAATGTAGATGTAGATGTAGGACACAGGTTAGAGACACACACACATAGTCGGACAGACAACACAGAAACCACAAGGGGGGCAAGGGGATACTTGCAGTTATCCTTATAAGGAATAGAACTGGGATTGGGCCAATGGCACACTTGCTTTGTAACTTAACGCCTCTATCTTTTGGGCGTAGTGGAAGTATAAAAATGATGTTTTGACTGTTGATCCTTAGACATTGTGCGGCGTCACTTGTCTCCGGAAGCTTCTGTAATAAATGGATATACGATACGATAATTGACCTGACTCCTGGTGTTTTATTCTCCTTTCCAACAAACCAACTCGGGGAAGTGTTAGACTTCAACAGTAACCTCTGACTGTTTCATCCTAACGTCGTTGGTGCCAACGTGAATAACAATATCTCTGTACTCTCTATACTTGCCAGTTTTAGACTTCGCTAGCACCAACCCCAGATTTGCGGCTACGTCCTTGGCTTTGCCCCCCGGTAAACAATGTACGATCGCCGGCTGATTCTTTAGTCTAATACTGTGTGTAATGGAATCGCCGATGACTAAGGTTTTTAGTTTTTCAAGGCCACCGGTAGAACATGCCTGCCGATCATTACCCTCCGAAGACGCCTCGGGCCGTCTGCTTAGATTCAGCCCAATTCAGTGAAGTTGACTGGACGGCACTTTACTTTTCGGATGGACAATGACCCAAATTACCCACATAATGCGAAAGAAACCCATTAGTTTTTTAAGGCAAAGAAGTGGAATATTCTGCAAGGGTCGAGTCAATCACCTGATCTCAACCCAATCTAATATGCATTTCACTTGCTGAAGACAAAACTTAAGGCAGAAAGAATCATGAACAAACAACAACTGAAGACAGCTGCAGTAAAGGCCTGGCAAAGCATCACAAAGGAGGAAACCCAGCGTTTGGTGATGTCCTTGCATTCCAGACTTCAAGCCAGCAAATGATTCTTGACAGGGTATTACAAATTAACATTTTATTTATGATTGTGTTAATTTGTCCAATTATATTTGAGCCCCTGAAATAAGGAGACTGTGTATGAAAATGGTTGCAATTCCTAAACATTTCATACAATATTTTTGTTCAGCCCCCTGAATTAAATCTGAAAGTCTGCACTTCAATTGCATCTGGGTTGTTTCATTTCAAATCATTCTCCCTATGTTCCACTCTGTTCTGTCCTGCCTCAGGGTTGAGGAGCATGGCAGTGACAGTGATCTGACAACAACCCCCTGTCTCCTCTTCCCAATACATTCCTCATTCAGTGTCTTTTCTTCTCATTTCTAACTTCACATTTTGCCTATATTGTCTTCTTCCTGTCCCACTCCATTTTGCATTTCAGTTACGTTCATTGTGTCTACTTGTCTTTTTTCTTCTGGTCAAAAATCCCTAGTACTAAGTTCAATTGAAATTTTGAATCTTAGAATGTGAGTTAGCGTGTGAGGAGGGAATAAGGGACTGAATAGGCATGTGAGGAAGAATGTTGGGGAGTGGATAAATGGGTAATGATCTGTCATGGTGGAGCGCCACTTTGATTAATGAACAGCCAAATGTCTACACTACCCCCTCCTTTGGCAGTGTTTCCATAACTCACCCCTGTATTTAGATAATGAATCAGCTATAATATATATGTGATGTGGAGAGGAAGAGTTTCTTAAGATGAGCTGTGTCGTAATAGATTAACAAGAAGTGTGAATATAGATTGTTAACTTGAATGTTTTAATAACCACCCACATGGGAATGCTACTAGAGTTCATGACTGGTTACTATTCTGGTATACAGCGCCGAAAAAAATTAAGAGACCATTGCACATTTTCTTTCCTTTACAAAAAAGTTGATAAGGAAGGTTTTGAGTGAGGAACAGAAGCATTCAAATTGCAGTGGTCTCTTAATTTTTGCCTGAGCTGTAGATATTTGGCTGTTTCTAATACTGCTTTTTTTTGTTTCATCATGTTTTATTGTGATTTTGATATTATTCATTTACATCCCCCGCCTTTTTTCCCTTAAGTAATTTTGTCATATCCAACTGTTTTTAGTTCTGTCTCATCGCAAGAACTACCATCTATCTACGTCTCATATCATCCACTCTCATCTGTGTCATCTCAGCAAATCCCATTTATCTGTCTCATATCAACAACTCCCATCTATCTATGTCTCATATCAACAGCTTACATCTATCTTTGTCTCATAGACGGATTTGGAATTTGGAAATCCTTCCTCCTAGACCTCAGTGCCAAGCCTTTCTGAGGGGTTCTCCCACACTGCTCTTAAGAAGTCATGTGTGGCAATGTATGTAATGATCACAGTTATCAGGCACCTGAGTGCAACCATGTGATGAGACCAAGAAGTCCTTACTGGTGTTGCCTCCCTCCTCCACAGCAATGTACATGACCCATGGGGCTCCCTGACAATTTGTAAGTTAAGCTTTGTAAGGGGGTGTTAAAGGGATAGTTCATCCAAAAATTATATTTCGTTGACAGTCCCCTTCAGTTTGTCCTTTTTAAAGCAATCCATTATTCTGCTCTGTCTCAGTCAGTAATTAGTGTTATTAGCATCTTACAAATTCATGAATGGAAACCGTACGTGCCCCTATCAAAAAATTGCAAGCGGTAAACTACTCTAAACCACTCCGAGATATGACAATTGGTGTTTTTTAGCACAAAGAAAATGGCGATGTTGTAGTCCTAAAAAAAAAAGCTTTTATTTTCACAATATAAATCTAATTTTAAATAAAAGGGTACTTCCTGTGTTAACCAATCAGATTTGTTCACAACTTGGTAACTTGATGGAATTGTATTCACCTTTAGTCCTCTTCAAAGTGAACGTAGGTCACAATCCTCTGTATTAAAATGTTTCTCGCAAAAATTGTATGTCTCGTTAGCGAAGTTGCTCCATTGATTATCCCACAATACGACTCGGGAGAGGAAGAGGTATTGTCCCAATTGCAGAGCGGGTAGAATTTTACTAGTGCCAGTTTGAATTCAGCCAATTCGCTGGCTGTTACGTCAGTGTACAGTTTCAAAAACTGATGCTACTGCGACAGATTACTGAATGTAGTTTGATGTTTTTTGGAGTATTTTTCCACTTGCAATGCTGCTTTGCAATATCACTACAAACCGTTTCCATTAATGAATTTGGATGATGCTTATAACGCTAATTACAGACTGAGACAGAGCTGAATAATGGATTGTTGATTGAAAAAATGACTCTATGTGCCTTCTGTAATATGAATTCCAGAAGGCACATAGAAAATATGATTTTTGGACAAACTATCCCTTTAATAAGCCTTTAATAAGCCTTTTGCCACTCTTCAAAACAAGGAAATTTGGGCAAAGAAAAGTCTGTTTTCTAAAAATCTGATTTGAAAAGACCTTCATCCAGAGGCCAAACATTTTGCCAGGGATTAGATAGTGTTTATTTATTTTGCACTTTGAAAAGATCCAGTGAGAAAGGGTGGAAATCAATAAGTTATCATGGTTTTGAAAATGTTGTAAGTGTATTATAAAAGCTTTTTGCATTTTCTCCACTGTCAGAAGCCTCCCTGTTGAATACAAACCCGATTCCAAAAAAGTTGGGACACTGTACAAATTGTGAGTAAAAAAGGAATGGAATTATTTACAAATCTCATAAACTTATATTTAATTCACAATAGAATATAGATAACATATCGAATGTTGAAAGTGAGACATTTTGTAATGTCATGCCAAATATTGGCTCATTTTGGATTTCATGAGAGCTACACATTCCAAAAAAGTTGGGACAGGTAGCAATAAGAGGCCGGAAAAGTTAAATGTACAGATAAGGAACAACTTATGTCAATTGGCAACATGATTGGGTATAAAAAGAGCCTCTCAGAGTGGCAGTGTCTCTCAGAAGTCAAGATGGGCAGAGGATCACCAATTCCCCCAATGCTGCTGTGAAAAATAGTGGAGCAATATCAGAAAGGAGTTTCTCAGAGAAAAATTGCAAAGAGTTTGAAGTTATCATCATCTACAGTGCATAATATCATCCAAAGATTCAGAGAATCTGGAACAATCTCTGTGCGTAAGGGTAAAAAAACCATGCTGGATGCCCGTGATCTTCGGGCCCTCAGACGGCACTGCATCACATACAGGAATGATACTGTAATGGAAATCACAACATGGGCTCAGGAATACTTCCAGAAAACATTGTCGGTGAACACAATCCACCGTGCCATTCGCCGTTTCCGGCTAAAACTCTATAGGTCAAAATATAAGCCGTATCTAAAGAGGATCCAGAAGCGCAGGCGTTTTCTCTGGGCCAAGGATCATTTAAAATGGACTGTGGCAAAGTGGAAAAGTGTTCTGTGGTCAGACAAATCAAAATGTAAAGTTCATTTTGGAAAACAGGTACGCCATGTCATCCGGACTAAATAGGACAAGGACAACCCAAGTTGTTATCAGCGCTCAATTCAGAAGCCTGCATCTCTGATGGTATGGGGTTGCATGAGTGCGTGTGGCATGGGCAGCCTACACATCTGGAAAGGCACCATCAATGCTGACAGTTATATCCAAGTTCTAGAACATATGCTCCCATCCAGACGTCGTCTCTTTCAGGGAAGACCTTGCATTTTTCATCATGACAATGCCAGACCACATACTGCATCAATTACAATGTCATGGCTGCATAGAAGAAGGATCCGGGTACTTAAATGGCCAGCCTGCAGTCCAGATCTTTCACCCACAGAAAACATTTGGCGTATCATAAAGAGGAAGGTGCGACAAAGAAGACCTAACACAGTTGAGCAACTAAAAGTCTGTATTAGACAAGATTGGGACAAAATTCCTATTTATAAACTTGAGCAACTTGTCTCCTCAGTCCCCAGACGTTTGCAGTCTGTTATAAAAAGAAGAGGGGATGCCACACAGTGGTAAACATGGCCTTGTCCCAACTTTTTTGAGATGTGTTTCCAAACTTGGACAAACTTAATTTTCTTATCTGTTCTCCTTTGACTTCCTTTGTATTCCTCTCATGCCTACAGACACGCACACATACCTTCTACATTTTAGAATCCTATCCCCAAAATGTTTCCTATTTAATATACTATTTTCCCTAATCCTAACCTGAATGATTCACTCGCGTCTCAAGATCTGAAATCTCTTTTGATCTTGAAGAGCAATTGCAGTGAGACCCAATATTTTGCCCTGGTTGAAAATGAGAAGTGATTATGTTATCATGGGTTTGAATTACAATTATGTCAACAAGTCATGTCCTTGCTTGCTCATAATCAATAAAGGTCTTCCAGTAGAAGAAGGGTAAAATAAATATATACAGTGGAATAATTTAACATTAGGACTAGACTGCTTAACAAGATTGGCAAATGTTTAATTAAATACAGTCATTAATAATTGTATTTGTTTTGTGTGTCGTTCAATGGTTTACCTTCAAATTCAAAGCAAAATGAAAATGTCTACTATTGTGTCTAATCCTTCACCCTGTTGTGATATCGTCCTTGAGATAAAAACAACTCAGATTTGCTATTGATTGGTGTTAAACTGTAGTTGTTGTAGCATAAGACCTACTAGATCTGAATGAGATAATATGTTGTTTGTTGGGCACCTGTTTGTGCTTGCAGCACCAAATAACACAAAACAAACAAATCAGGTGATTGCAGTTTCTCTTTAAAAGTCCAACCTTGCAAAGAAATCATTGATTTAGAAGATAAAATACGACTGACAACCAGTTCTATCCTTTTAAATCAGTGCACAGCCCTTGCCAAAAATCCTGCGGTGCACACCTGATTATCATTTTAAATATTATTGTGATAGCATTGATATTGCAGCCAACCCCAAAAAACCTTTTTTCTTTGCGTCCTCCTTATTTGATCATGACAATGTCTAACTATTGTGTTGGAAAGTTATGTGATTTCTGTTTTCTTAACAGTTTTCATAACTCTCTCATTTATAGTTACCACAGGGATTCCATAGGTTCAGCAGTCAATCCTCATCATTACCTGAGTCCCTGCACTGGGAACTTCCATAAAATAACAATCTCTGCTAAAATCAAGGGATTTAGAATTAAAATGAACACATTTGCAAAATGTCATTAATAGTCAGGGAAATCTGTCTCACTTATCTTCAGGCATCTTCAGCAATATCTGAAACCCTCTTTGTGGCATTTAGCTAGATCCCATCATTAAACCCTTGTAAAAGAAAGGGATCATCCCCTACAAGAAAGGAAAGAAAGTGAGGAATGCCCTCCTTGGCTTGCTAACTTGACTCTTCCAGTTCACTGCCTGGGGTCTGCCTTTGCTTTGCCAAAGTCTGGACTAATGAGAATGACAAAAGCCTTGTATGAAAATCTGTGGGAAAGCTGGTTTGTGCTCTACGTTCTCCTTTAAAAACAATGCTCAGACCATGTTCCCAGAGCAGAAACTACTTGCCCGGTGTTAGTTTGACAGCCCAGAGTGATTGGATAATAACATGGAGTTCATACGCTTCATATCACTCTGTATTTTATTTATCTTTTCCTTCTGGGTGTGTACTGAGAGCATTTTCTGCATGGCTGCTCTGGGTTCCAAAGTAAGGCCCACAAGAGGAGGAGGCACATTAACTCAGCCAGTGGTGCACAGCAAACAACCATGAATCCAATCCAATTTCAGACTGAGGACAGAAAGAGCAATGGAAGAGCAATAACAGAAGGAAACCTAATAATATGTCTATAACCCCTGTTCCCTGAGGGAAGAAACAAGGCACGACACTCTATGCTGTCGTGCCTTGTTTCTTGTTAATCCCCCCCCAAAAAAAATTAACCAAGGCACATCCATGGGGTTTCTAGGGGCATCAATCCCCAGGCAATAATAACAAATTTTAAAAGGAAAGTGAACAAATTTGGAACTCTTTCGAAGATAATTGGAACACTTTGAAAAACATGTATTCTGCAGTACGATTGTTTTCTAAAACACTGGTGATTCTTTGCCCTTCACCTTTTCCCTATTTTGTCATAGAGTAAATTTATAAATTAATAAATATAATTCTCGCCATCAATCTACACCCAATCCCCATATTACCTTTAGAAATTTGTGCCAAAAGTTAGAAAAATGAAAAATTTTTATATTTTGTGTACATATGTATTTAGACATTTTGCCATGACAATCCAAACTGAGCTCAGATGCATCTATGTATGGTAAGGGAGGCAAAAAAGATCAATGGTCACAATAACAGAGCTTCAGAATTTCTCTGAGAGATGGGAGAACCTGCCAGAAAGACAACCATGTCTGCAACACTCCATTAATTAATCAGGTCTTTACAGGTAGTGGCTAGGTGGAGAAAAAAGCATATGATGTGCCTTGTGGAGTTTGCCAAACAACCCTTAACTCCAGTGCTGTGATGCTTACCCCTTTCCGAACCTTAACCAAAACTTTTTTCGTTTTATAACCTTACCACAAACCTTAAGCCTAACTTTAACCCTAGTGCTGTGATACTTAACATTAACTGCAACCTTAAAATGCATTTATTACCTATGGTATTGACCTTGGTAAGGCCATTTCTCATCTCCCTAAATCAAATAGTGCTGTATGGAGCAGTGGGAGGCCTGTTTGCAGTGCTGAATGTTGCCTGTTCAAGACATGGAGTGGATATTTTGGGTACATTTGAAATATATGGTACAATTTAGCATTCGTAACATATCATACGTTTTCGTAGCGTTCGTAAGATATGATAGGTTTTACTAGCATTCTTAACATGTTACATTTTAGCCCATTCGTAAAATATTGTATGTTTTTGTACTTTAACCTAAGGTAATGTAACATATCATATGAAAGAACTATGGGGTGCCATAGATTTACATATAATAATTTACTTATTCCAATGAGACCAGGTCGGTGTGGCTGTTCTTCAAATGAAAGTACAAAAACTGTGCGCTATTATTCTTAGTCATGTTTCTATCCATAATCCAATTCAGAGACATTTTGCAAACATCACTTGCCATCAGTGAATGAATCTCAGAAATATAAATGATTTCTGTGATAACTCCAAAAAGAGATTTACTATCCCTAACGCTAACCTAGTAGTTACAGTGCGGAGAACAAGTATTTGATACACTGCCGATTTAAGAGGTTTTCCCACTTACAAAGCATGTAGAAGTCTGTAATTTTTAAACTATGAGTGACAGAATCTAAAACAAAAATCCAGAAAATCATGATGTATGATTTTTAAATAATTAATTTGCATTTTATTGCATGACATAAGCAGAACTTAATATTTGGTACAGAAACCTTTGTTTGCAATTACAGAGATCATACGTTTTCTGTAGTTCTTGACCAGGTTTGCACACACTGCAGCAGGGACTTTGGCCCACTCCACCATACAGACCTTCTCCAGATCCTTCAGGTTTCGAGGCTGTCGCTGGGCAATACAGACTTTCAGCTCCCTCCAAAAATGTTCTATTGGGTTCAGGTCTGGTAACTTGCTATGCCACTCCAGGACCTTGAGATGCTTCTTACGGAGCCACTCCTTAGTTGCCCTAGCTGTGTGTTTCGGGTTGTTGTCAAGCTGGAAGACCCAGCCACGACCCATCTTGAATGCTTACTGAGGGAAGGAGGTTGTTGGCCAAGATCTCGCGATACATGACCCCATCCATCCTCCCCTCAATACGGTGCAGTCGTCCTGTCCTCTTTGCACAAAAGCATCCCCAAAGAATGATGTTTCCACCTCCATGCTTCACGGTTGGGATGGTGTTCTTGGGGTTGTACTCATCCTTCTTCTTCCTCCAAACACGGCGAGTGGAGTTTAGACCAAAAAGCTCTACTTTTGTCTCATCAGACCACATGACCTTCACCCATTCCTCCTCTGGATAATCCAGATGGTCACTGGCAAACTTCAGACGGGTCTGGACATGCGCTGGCTTGAGCATGGATTAAAATCTGTGCGCTGCAGGATTTTAATCCA
Organism: Esox lucius; assembly: GCF_011004845.1. Classification (NCBI taxonomy): domain Eukaryota; kingdom Metazoa; phylum Chordata; class Actinopteri; order Esociformes; family Esocidae; genus Esox; species Esox lucius. The sequence continues at coordinate 17,227,190 of NC_047580.1, read as the reverse complement.
TGACGGCGCAATGTGTTACTAATTGTTTCCTTTGAGACTGTGATCCCAGCTCTCTTCAGGTCATTGACCAGTTCCTGCCGTGTAGTTCTGGGCTGATCCCTCACCTTCCTCATGATCATTGATGCCCCACGAGGTGAGATCTTGCATGGAGCCCCAGACCGATAGAGACTGACCGTCATCTTGAACTTCTTCCATATTCTAATAATTGCGCCAACAGTTGTTGGCTTCTCACCAAGCTGCTTGCCTATTGCCCTATTTGCCCATCCCAGCCTTGTGCAGGTCTACAATTTTATCCCTGATGTCTTTACACAGCTCTCTGGTCTTGGCCATTGTGGAGAGGTTGGAGTCTTTTTGATTGAGTGTGTGGACAGGTGTCTTTTATACAGGTAACGAGTTCAAACAGGTGCAGTTAATACAGGTAATGAGTGGAGAACAGGACGGCTTCTTAAAGAAAAACTAACAGGTCTGTGAGAGCCGGAATTCTTACTGGTTGGTAGGTGATCAAATACTTATGTCATGCAATAAAATGCAAATTAATTATTTAAAAATCATACATGTGATTTTCTGGATACAAATTACAGAACTCTACATGCTTTGTAAGTAGGAAAACCTGCAGTTTGTCTACCTTACAGTACTTAAGCTGAGGTTGCCGAGATATCAGTGTCACAACAAAAACAGAAACAAGAAGCAGGCGAGCAAGCAAATGTATTTATATAGCACAATGCATACATAAAAGCAAATTAATGTGCTTTACAAAGAAAAAGATAAAGATACAATAGAATAAAAACAATAAAAACACATAAAATGTGCTTTACATAGAATACAAAACACTAAATAGTATAAAAAATATATACTAAACTAATTGATTCCATAGATTCTGTGAGGAAGCTATAAACTGAAAAAGCTGTACGGCTCATAGTATGGTATAAGTTTAAGCACTCAGTCATAGGCACATGAAAAGAGAAATGTTTTTAACCTGGATTTAAAAATGTATACATTTAAGGCATATCTAAGATGTTCTGGTAGTTTATTCCGGTTGTATGCAGCATTACTGCTAAATGCAGCTTTGCCATGTTTAATTTGGACTCTGCTAGCTGACCTGAGTTCATGGAACAAAGAGCCCTTCTCTGTTTATAATATTTAAACCATTCAGTGATTTATAGACTAAAAGCACCACTTTAAAATCTATTCTGTAACTGAATGGAAGCCAATGCAAACATTTAAGAACCAGAGTGATGTGCTCTGTCCTCTTGATCCTGGTTAACATTCTAGCAGCAGCATTCTGAATGAGCTGCAGTTGTTTTACAGTCTTTTTGGGGAGCCAATAAAAGTAACATATAGTAATAATTTTTCACATCAAAATTGTTTTGGTAATCCTCAAGGAATGTCATTCCATTATAGCAGAATACATTTTAACAATGTTTTGAAGCAATTAGTTCTTCTTGACATTAAAACGACAAGCAACACAGAGTAAGCTAATGAGTCCATCATTTTTGGCTTATGTTTATTTCACAGGAAATCTGTTACCACTCATATCCTTTCATTTCAAATGCTCACCACTAAATGTATTGCACATGAATATATTTCAACTTAAAGGAGATTTGTCCATTCGGTCCCACCAGCAGCACTTTGCACCAAGTATATTTACTGGGTGTGTGTAAATGTACTTTTAAAATTATCTAACATGGTTACAGAAATATAAATAATATTTCCTATGCGTTTTTAACCCTTGTGTTTTATTGGAGCAGTGTTTAAACATGACATCACTTTAGAGCATGAGCCATTCTTCAGCACAACATGTCACCCTTTATAAAACGTAGGTTTATGTCATATTTGACGTAGTGAGTTGTGTTATTTTTGGCATTGGTGATTATGTGATTACTGTTTGACACATTTCCAAACCCTTTACAAAGCATGATTTGTGTTATTATTTACTTGTAACACATTCCAAAGGCTTTATAAAGCATAATTAAGATAAATGTCATTTAATAAAGATTAATCTAATTTTCTTTTATCTTTTAATCTGACTAATGTACACTACCAGATATTTTCCTCTTCTACATGTTTTTGAAATTCATCCATTCTGAAATGAGTGTCATCTTCTGACGGCATTTATCATTAGTGATAGTAGGGTTCCTTGAAATCCAACTGTAAAGCATAAAACAAACGTAACCTAGCTGAAGTGAATCATTCAGTCTTGCAATCTTCCCAGTTTCAATCATCATCAAGTGAAACGGCCTGATCAATCAGGCCGTTTCACTTTTAAAACATATAGACAGGTCTGCAATGGTATGCGTGTGTTCAACATTTTTATATGTCATGAACTTTAGAAAATATTTAACTTTTGATTGGATTGCTTCTTGTGCTTCTTTTGTGTTTCTTTTAGTTTGTATCAGATTTTACCTTGCATAGTTTAAGTGAAACAGAATGGAATAACATACTGTACCAGTACCAGCAATGTATTTACTGTTAATATGAGGGAATATTTGTACTTCCTTGCCATGTGTTATTTAACCCATAGCTTATTTAATAAATGTTTGAAACTCTTTGTGTTTTAGTTTTCACTCTGTGAGCTCAACTCGGATCCTAAACAAACGCCTGTCATGTTTACTGTTGAACTTATACGTATATGTATAGTGTTAGGCCTAGCAACACGGTTTGGAACACGGCCTAGACTGGGAGGTTAAGAACAGAAATACATTAGAACTGATTCCGTCTGGACTGTGGTCATGTGTGGAGTGTGCTATTTGGCTAATGTGTTGAATCTCATATGAACTTTTTGTCAGTGAATGTATGGACATCTTCTGGAAAGGGACACGTCTCCGCTGCTGTTGACCAGCCCACAAGCCTCACTGAGAAAGCATCAGCAATCAGACATGAAAATAAAATCAATGTGGCAGTCTGGCCGTGCCCTGTGTGCATTAGTGTGAGAAATCAGCTTATGCTACCACGGGTTGAAATGTTTGTACCCAAGTGATAGCAACTTACCAGGGTTCAGGTTCAGCTCTGTTTCCAGACAAAGACTGCCTTTGCTCAGCTCCTTGTTGGTACTTCCAACCCAAAACTAAACAACTTGAAAACAGGCAAATACACAGAGAAATATATACCAGGTATTTGTTTTTATCCCATGTCTTGTATGCTCTTGTGGGTCCCGCCTCCCTTCTTCTCCAGATGTACAGCAAGTAGATTCTTCAGAGAACTGTGACATCTGGGCAATTGGCAGACTTTCCTTACACACTCTCCTTCAGGAGAGAGCAGTGAGAGGGCAGGCAAAGTAGAACATGTACTGAGATAGAGGATTGGAAAAAGATTTATGATAATAAGCTGAATCATGGTGCGTGCACACTGTCCGCTCCCTAGAGCTACAAAGGGGCACACTCTCATTCATTTCGAACAAGAGCAAGCAAATCACGGAGACAGTGGGCAGAGCTACTCTCGGACGATGCATTCACACTATTTGCGATGGGGGCGATTGCACACATTTCAATGATAGGAAGTGTGGCGAGCCAGTGACTTGTGGGGCGATGTGTGGGATCTGTGAGAGGCAAAGAAAAAGTTCAGATTTTCCAATCTATGGAAATCACCCACACCTATCGCTGGGGACTTACACAGAATTAAACGTTTGCGTTTTTTTAAAAGATGGATGACTTTTAGTAGCAGTGATGGGATTCCCTGAGCTATAAGATTGCACGCTGTTTGCCTACAGAGACCCAAACAAAAGAAAATGCAGCGTGGAGACAAGTGGCAGAGATAGCTGGTGCTTCTGGTGTAAATATTAGATTCCTTAGCTGACTGCTGGCTACCTAATTCTAGCAGGCTGGTTTTGACAAAATGTCAAAAAAATATCCATCCGATTCTGAAAAGGCGATCAGATTACGGTGAATTCCACCATCTGATCCAGTAGCTCAAATTCACGGCCGCTTCCGCACCTACTTCAGGATGTCCGTGACACAGTTTGAGGCGCTCCTGCAGATGCTAACACCACACCTGAGGAGGCAGGGGACCAACTTCAGGGAGCCTATTGACCCGGAGCAGCGCCTAGCAGCTAGTCTTAGGTAAAACACAATCATAGTTAATTTGGCTACTCAATAGTTAAAGAAAAGACATATTAGGGCATGTTTACGGGTTTGGTTAAAAGAAGTTAAATAGGGCACTTTTATTAGTGGGTTTTACACTGCTGCCTTGTGATTAATGGGTGTTTTGTGCTGTGGATATAATGTTATATGTCGTGGAGCTCCGCCCCCTAGAGGGGCTTTAGCTCCTAGTGGTTTACCCTGGCCACGTCCGCGGCCGTACTGGAAACTCATTATGCAAGATGCGACTGCCAATCTGGGCACGCCTGCCCCTATATAGGACCCGTGAGCCCAGAGAACGCCCGCCCCTTTTTATTCAGCAAACGCTTGCTGAGTGTCTACTGATTACTTTACTTCAGCCTGAGAATGTTTGCCGCCGTCACTTGCCGCTGCGCCGACCTGTCTCCGGATCAGGACTCCCATTGTTCGTGTGTTTCCTGCCTGGGACCGGCTCATGCTGGCGAGGGTCTCACAGACCCCCCCGGCTCGCTCCTCCTGCGCTGCCTTGTCCCTCTCTACACGTGTAGAGAGGGCGAGCTACTTCGAACAGGAGGTGGACGTCTCCGCCGCCTTGAGTTCCAGCGACTACAAAGACGAGGAGATGTCTGAGGAGGACGCTCCTACGTGGGAGCCGACTCCTCTGATGCAGGCGAACCCCCTCCCTTCCCACGTGAGTTGTGGTAGCGGATCTCGCGCTTCTCCCTCTCTCTGGGGAGAGCTGGAGGACGACCTCTCCTCTGCTGTTTCTCTCCGCCCGCCCCCTCTCCACGTGGAGTTTGCGGGCATGATTGAGAGGGCAGCTTTACACATCCAGCTGCCTCTGCCTCCCCTGCCTGCGCCGAAGGAGCCTTCCGACATGTCCTTCGGCTCCTGGGCGGAGCGTGTAAAACCGGTTGACTCCCCTGCGCCTGGGGTCTGTGGTTTTAAAGCCTTCGCCGAGGGTTCCTGGTCCGCTCCAGCTTCTGCCAGAGCGCCTGTTAAGTCCTACGCCACCTTCACTAGGGTCTACGGTAGGCAGACTCCCATCAGCTCGGACATCCCTCCTTTACAGCCCAAGCTGTAGGCATTTCCTGCCTTCCTGGGTCTGGTCCGGTAAGAAGCCTGCCCTGCCATCCACCAAGGACCGCTACTCGGGGCAGCTATGGGATAAAGTTTACGTCCTGGGATCACAGGCCCTGGCCGCGGCGAACAACGTTGCTCTCCTCGCGTCAGCGGCCTCCTATATTTTAGACAGTTCTCCTTCTCCGTCGTCACATGATGTCGGTAGCGGCTAATCTGAAGGCTATCCCCCACCTTAACCAGGCCCAGACGGTCTGTGCCGGGTGCATAGTGGCTTCTGCCGTGGTTGCACACCGTCATCTGTGGCTGTCTCTCTCCTCCCAACGTGCACCCCTCCTGAATGCACCTCTCTCCCAGGAGGGCTTATTCGGCGACGCCGTTCACATGGCCATTCAAGAAAGCAGACAAGGGACTGAAGGTGTTATCTCGCAACGTTCTTCTGGCGGGCCGCTCTTCCCGCTCGGCCCCACGACCCTCTTCTCGTCACCCGTGCTCTTCTGCCAAACGATGCCAGACCGTCCTGACTAGGCGTGGAGTGGGCTGTGAGTGGCAACGTTGCCCTCACGGCCCTCGCCTCTTCCTCCATCAGCAGATTCAGCCCCGACAATCTTTTCATTTTAATAAACAAGCTAAACTTTACTCAAGCGTAAGTTGTGCTTTTGTTCAGGCTCAGGCGGTGTCTGAGCCTGTTAAGTCACTTGTAACTTTCACATTCCCTAGTTTGCCCCGGACATGATGATCATCACGACGAGTGGCGTCTCCACTCAGATATCTTCTCCCTAATCTGGCAGAGGTTTGGGGAAGCCCAGATGGACATATTCGTGTTCGCGCACCATCCCTGGCCTCAGGGCCTCCTGTATGTGTTTTCCTCTGCTTTGATCTACTGGCTCGGATCAAAGCGGAAGGGCTTCGGGTCATCCTGGTGGCACCCGATTGTCCTGCGGCTATCTGGTATCCGGAGATGATCCAGTTGCTGGCGGACCGTCCGTGGTCGGAGGCACTGTCCCAAGCGGAGGGCTCGATTCCACACCCTCCATCGCTCTCATGAACTCTCAGGGTCTGGCTCCTGTGCGGGACAGGCTTTTGAACAGAGGTTTGTCCGCTGCCGTCGTGCGCACCATCCAGGGCGCTAGGGCTACGTCCAAACTGTATCCCTCTCGCTGGAATATGTTTGTGTCGTGGTGCACGCAGAGGTCCTCGGACCCTTCGTGTTGTCCTGTAGAGGAGATTCGGTCATTTCTGCAGTATCTCTTTGATATGGATAAGTCTCCTTCAACCATCCGCAGATACGCATTGGCCATCTCTGCGTGTCATGAGAGTTTTGCTGGAAACACGGTTTTCAGCCACCCTCTCCTTCGCCGTTTTCTTTTGGGTACGCGCCGTCTGCACCTGGGGGCCAAACTGGGCGCTCCACAATGGGAGCTTGCTAAGGTGCTGGGCGCTCTCTGTGAACCCCCATTCAAGCCCTTACAGCTGTGTTCTCTCAAGTTGCTCTCCCTTAAGACGGCCTTGCTTATCGCTCTGTGCTTTGCTAAGCGAGTGAGTGATCTCCGCGCGCTCTCTGTGCGCCTGGGGTGCCTGGCTAATAGAGAGGACTTAGGTTGCGCTACGCTGAGACCTAATCCGTCCTTCGTACCCAAGGTTATCACCAGTTATTTTCGGTCGAGGACTATCGACTTACAGGCCTTCTTCCCTCCTCTGTACGTCCGTGAGGCTCCACAGTCTGTGCCCGGCGCGCGCTCTCGCCCTTTACGTAGAGCGCACCAGGTCTATCAGACTGACTCCCCAGCTGTTCATTTGCTATTCGGATTCCCGGTTTTGCTTTCCTAACAGCGTCTATCCCATTGGCTTTGTGACTGCATCACTTTGGCCTACAGGGCGTCTGATTCTGTTGTTCCGGAGGGTCTCCGTGCACACTCCATGCAGGGTGTTGCTGCCCTTTTCAAAGGGGTCAGAGTGGATGACATTTGCACCGCGGCGTCGTGGTCGTCGCCTTCGGTGTTCGTGCGTTTCTACTCACTAGACGTGTCTCCGTCTTCCCTTGTTCATTCGGTCCTTGGTGCGGCTGCCCGAGATCTCTGAACTTTGTTAGGGAATCACATGCTTTGCATTGATTCTATCATTTCCATATCGGTGTAGCACCTGGAGGCCTGCTTGGCTCAGGGTTATTGTCAATGCATACCAATATGCTTGGTGTGGGTTCACCTCCCTGGGACATTTCATATTTTTTTGTATTCTCATGCCCCTCATCTCGTGATGTGTGGTGCATGGGTATTTTCTGTTGTGCTTGTGTGGGACGGATACGTTTCCCTCTCGCTTGAGCTCAACATCCTTTCTCCCTGGGGTGGCCTATGTGTTCATGTGCCTACACTAAGGAGGATTCCATCATTATGAATTCGATCATCTCTTTCTGAAGTTGTCAGCTGTCTGGGATGTTTTCGTCTTGGGGTTTTTGGGGAAGGTTTTTACTGGACCCTGCGAGCTTACTGGTGTTCCGGCAGGGACTACATCTTTGGCTCGCTCGCTCCGCCGTGAATCACTTGGAGCTAAAGCCCCTCTAGGGTAACTCCGGTTATATGAGTGGAGCGGAGCCCCTAGACCTGTGGCCCTGCTGTCCCATGAGTTATGCTGAATAATCTCGGGAGGGCGTTCTCTGGGCTCACAGGTCCTATATAGGGGCAGGTGTGCCCTGATTGGCTGTCGCATCTTGCATAATGAGTTTTCAGTATGGCCGCGAATGCCAGGTACAATAGACAAGTAATTTTAAACAGTTTTTTCGTTTTGTTTAATCGTTTCGCTCCTGATGTGTAAAGGCCGTAACCATTGTAATAATCTAACCGTCCTTCATACAAATGTGCTATTCTCAAACCTTAATACACAGCTTACCTGCTGTTATGATGCTAGTTCGCCCAAGGACACACCCACAGGTAAGCTACAGACAAAGCACTCTGGGCGACGCTAGTGTTGGCTTTGCGTAATTTCGCGAATAGTGTGAATGCACCGGGAGACAAAATCTCCCAGCGACAGTTGAGAGCTGAGAAATGTTCAACTTTATGCTAATTTCCAGTGAGCGGGCAGTGACGGAGTTCGGCGACTGCCAATGGCAGGGCAGATGTTCTCTGCATCTTTAAGTACTTTCTCTTTTTTTTTCGCTAGCTAAAAACTCACTCACTAGATAAAATAAATTGAGAAGAGAGAAACTTATAATTGCGGTGTCCCGTTTCCCGTTATTTATGATTCTTCCCTGGCTTCACGCAGAGTTATAATTGAAAAGAAAATATGCATGGATGTATTCAGAGATCGTTGGGATCACGGGTGCGTGATACATGCATAACATAAAACAAAGTAAATTGCTATTTTAACATTTACATGGCAACGTCGTAATACATTTTTAGTAGTGGAGTCACGCAAATACTAAATACTTATTAATATTTGCAGAGACCGATGTTTCCCCTATACAGGTTGACTGGCTGTCGCTGGCATAGATTAAAAAGACACGCCCTGCCCGAGCAGGCAGTGTGCCCGCTAGGTTCGGATCAGTGGCAGCTCGCCAGATATTGAGCGATTAGCAATTTGGGCGAGCGGAAAGTGTGCAGGTAGGGTCAGGATAGACTTTTAGAAAGTTCCTGTCTTCAAGTTGAACACATTGGTTTTGAAACTTGCTTCTGAGGTTGAGAGAAATCTTTGAAGTTAAAGCAAATGTTCTTTGCCATGGTTTATAACATGTACTTATGCCATTCTGTTGTCCCCTAAATATATATATATATTTTTTGTGACACATGCTTACCTACCGCCAGAAATAATAGAAATTGGGTTAGGAACTCCCTGAAGGTTGGGGCAGCAGAACATGTTCCTGGCACGCCCCATGTCAGTAACACAGCTCTGATTACAAGTGGTCCCCATAGACAGACAGGAAAGGTCAAGAGCGATTTGCATATTGACAGAACTATTATTGTCAGTGAGGATGTATTGGAAAAGCCAGAAGGACTGATCAAGATTTGACCAAACCTTTTATAGGCATAACACCAATATTTCATTTGATAGGCATTACACCAATATTTAATTTGATGATAAATAAATATCTCTATGTTAGTTCTGTGCAGAGGTGGAAAAAGTACAAAGTACAGGTACTCAACTGGGTTCGGCTGTGTTCACCACCACTTTAGGGAAGTATCTACTTAAGATCTAAGTAACCATGTAAAGGGAGTTCAAAACGAGTTCAAAAAAATTAAAAATATCACAATCTCTAGAATTTATATTGTGACTGCTCAGAGGAGTGCACTCACATGAGAGCATGTTGACCAATTCCGGTTTTTGAACAAGAATCTTGACACTCAGGAGTATTTCATATATGAAGCAGTTTTTTCAGTATCTAGTTTACCCGTTGTTTAAATTAATTATAATACAGTGCTTAAAGTTTCTATGCAACAAATACAGTGCCTTTACGTTGTGTTGTGCAACAATTTAGCATAGCATAAGTTTTCAAAATTACATACAAAATGTATTTAAAATTCACTTGTATTTATTAAAATAATTGTATTAAGTTACTTATGTTTTCTCTAAGAATGTACTTTTCAGAATAGTACACTGCTATAGTTTTTTTGTGGACTGGTTAAACTGTCCTGAAGATCAAACCTTAATATTACATTTAGAAATTCTAAGTAATTTCAAATTGAGTGGTTCTTTTTTTCATTAGGGGTTTCTAATGAAGATTAGCTACATATTGTCCTTTGAAGTATATAGCCTAATATTATTTGAGGTTTTCTTCAGCACTTCAGTAAGTATTGATATTCAGTTGTGATATCGTGCTGAAGTGACATTTTGAATCCTAACATGTGTATTGTGATATATATTGTATAGCAAGGTACTTGCCAATACCCACCCATAGTCTCTAAAATATAGATAGATACATACATCTCTGTGTCTCAGACAGAATAAAATAGACTGGTGGAACAGGAAAAACAACACAGGAAAATGCTTGAATAAATTCACATGTATATTTAAGGCAACTCTTCATCTGTTTAATGTCATAAAAACAGCAAATGTCTCTGTTATTGTCAGAGGAATTGTAGAAGGTGTGCCCAATCATTAGCAATGTTCTGTTTCTCTGTTCCTCACAGATGTAGTTTACTGTCAACATTGAGGACTTCACCATCACCTGTCACACAATGGGCGGAGTGGATGAAGAACACACTAGACTCCACACTGACCTCAGTGATTGACAGGTTCTTTATAAAACAGAGGTGATAATCCCCCATGGTACCATTTAGAAAAGGTCAAACACATCTGTGGTAAATTGTGCGTGGTGTATATTTGAGAGTATGAGTTTTTGTGTATGCGTGTGTGTGTGTCCTAGGTGTGTGATGTGTGTTTTTGGGTGGATGGTGCATATGCAGGTGTTTGTGGGTTTACTTGGTGTGTCTGCATATTGTGTGGAAGATCATGAACCACACAGAAAAAAGCAACGGATATCACTACATTTACATTTTTATTTGTGTATAACAAAATCAGAGGGAACGATTTATTTTCAAAACAAATATAAAGGACAATCTATACAGTATACAGCTCAGACATAAAACAGACATAAGCCTCCATCGTCTATAACAAATAGAGCATATGTTATAAAGACATCGCCATTGGCATAGAGCACGGCACTTACAGTAAAGAGCAGGTGATAGGCACCATCAACAGAGTAACCATATGAATAAGAACACTGTCAGGATATATCTTAATTCCACAAATATGAACACCATCGCCAATTATCATAAGTGGCATGTTTCAGGGTTTGGGTTTATTTCAACACACAGTTACATACTGACGAGTGCAAGGCCAGTCAAGTGCTGGTCACAATCCTTAGATGCTATAAACACTACAAGGCTGGGCTCCAGACCACAATGTTACCAAGGTTGAGTACATTTTGTGGCACTGAGATCTTAGTCCAATGTTTTGGCACACTTTTTGGAGAGGCTTCAAGCAACAGAAAACATTTGTAATCATTTCATAGTGTCTTTCAAAATGCAAATATCAAAAAAATATCAGCAGTTGAAAAAACAAACAAAGGTTCCTCTGTTTCTAAAAACAGATGAAGGATTTGGCTGGATACATTTTAACACTAGCAAATTCATAGATTCAAAATATTCAAAATAAAGGCCCTACTGCAACCACCAGTACTTGCTAATATCAACTGTTGATCTCAATTGGTGACAATGGTCAGAGAATGTCCCCTCTAAAACATGAATGCCAAGGTTATCTTTTAGTCTTGACTGCAGCTAAACATGTTCCAGACGATTTTGCCTGATGGTTAGCATTATAATTGTAAAAAATAATGGTATTTTATGTGCAGACTTATAGCGGTTAATCTATTTTACAAAAATTCCATAGATAATATTATATATTATCACAGCAAATCTACTTTAGCAATTTCCCTGACATGTTCTACTAACCTAATGTTATTGGCCTACTCCAGCAGTGTCTAGCTTACACTAGTCTTGTTTTTTAATAATTTTAAACTGTCCTTAAGAAAATGATCAGATTTGGTCACTTATTATTAAGAACTGTAAAAATGTTATTTCAAATGTGTAACTATATCAAGGAATTGAGATTATTGAAGTAATTTTAAGTGGAAGATAAGACTAGAACTTGTATATTGGAAAGCACTTTTATTAAAGACGACTTCGTTTTCTATGCTTCTTATAGGGCAATATTTTATTTGCGACGGGGGCAGAAAATCTAAACCAGCTGTCTGGTATAATTATAATTTGGCATAATAGAGAAATCAATAAATGAGGGCTTTAGCAGCGTAGCCGTGGAAAAGTGAAAAACTGCCGTGATATGGTCAGGTGTATAACATTTTAGTCCACACCTTTCACCCCATGTGTTGTAGAGTTCTATTATTTGATGCATAGGTCCATCTTCACACTAGGGATACATATGCCTTTATAGCACCCATAGTCTGGCATTAAGAATTTCATGCTATTTATTTTTTTCTTAAAATCACATAAATTGCTACTACTCTAGGACGGAATGACAAATCTGCATGTACCTTGATGTGTAGGATCTATGTACCAAGTCCTAAAAACACAATATTTTTCAGACTACAACATCAAAAAACTTGGACCCTACTTATCAATGGATTTGAATGTGCGTAGGGTCTAACACAAATGCCTATAAATCAAGCATGGATATTCAGATCTTAATAAAATTTGGTGAACATGTTCATTATACTGGTTAGACATAATGTGTGCAAACATATTTAGATTGACCACATGGTGGCACTATATAATCCCATGTTTCTGTATCTCCTAAACTGTTTGACAAGTGGGGATATTTCACATGCTCAGGTGTAAGTCTAGCTAAACTGTAAAAAGTGGATTTTTTTTGGCCTAGAGATGGCTCTTTTGTATGGGGAAAACTTTTAGGCAGATTGGCTCATATTGACCATTTTGTTTAAGCTAGACTGATAGAAAATATAGCATTCAAAGAAGTGGGCACATGGATACAACGTTTTATGGGGATCGGACCAACGGTCATAGAAAAGTTAGAAATATACACTGAGAACCAGCTGCATTATCTTTAATGACCGCGTAAGCGGAGTCGGCCAAGAAGAGCGAATGTCTCTTACTGACTGACTGAGTGACTGAGAGAGGGACAACCCCTTGTTAAATAGGTTAGTGTTTAGAGACTCAGACCGGCAACTAGTAGGTCCTGTGTTCAAATCTCCTCAAAGCAAACTGTGCATTAGGATTTTTTCCGAATAGACAAAAACTTCACTGGCTATAACCTTGAGTATCTACATTATATTAAGCCTAAAGTAAAACTGTTTGCGGTTATGTTGCAACTCTTTCTGGTGGATTTTCGAAGTATGCATCCATGCGTCAGGATACACAAATACTTTGCTGGCAACAACCTTCAGTAGCTACGTTATAGTAAGCCTAAAATAAAACTGTTCACGATTATACTGCAACTATTTCTGGTGGATTTTCGAAGTATGCATCCATGCATGCTTTTTGGGTCAGGATACACTAGAACCAAAAACTTTGCTGGCTACAACCTTCAGTGGCTACGTTATAGTAAGCCTAAAATAAAACTGTTTATATTGTGGCTATTTCTGGTGGATTTTCGAAGTATGCATCCGTGTATGATTTTTGCAGTAATATAGGCTAGATCAAAATCCCATGGGCAGTAAAATCTTAGGGGTTTCCCCGATTCTCTCTTATTTTTACTTGACAAAAAAGTCAGTTATCATCACATATATTGATAGTTATTTTTTCAATGTCACTCACGAATGAAAGAAAAACGCTTTTTCACCTTGGAATAGCTTTGGCTGTGTTAAGTTCAAGTATGAAGTTAGATACTAGTAAAACTATTACTGGCCAACAAGCTGTTAAAATGGCCTGTGGCAAAAACCATACATATCATAGATGCTATTTGTGGTGGAAGTAAACTGAAATATTAAAACTTGGCATGATGTTAACACGTGACCAAATGATCTAATGTCAAGATACCAACACAGTGCAAGCGTATAGCACCGTGGTGTAGCGGTTAACGACACAGCTGCTCCCGTGGGAGACCCAGGTTTGAATCTAGTGAGGGTGGTAACCACGTTTATCACATTTAATTGCGGGCCGGCTAAACTAGGCTTGTCTGGTTCCTTTTCTGGTTTAATACATTGGAGTTTATAGGTAAATTCTGGAGATCATTCATGCTGGAAACAGACAGTAATATCTCATTCTAAACATGCTTTATTGGGTTTAGCTATGTAAACTGAAAGGCCACACAAGTTAGGAATCAGTAATCCTTAGACCAGAAAAAAGCCTCCATTGGCTCCTCTGGAGCCACTTGTTTTTAGCTGATAAGAGTGCAAAAGCCTAAAAGATGCCATTCTTAACTCACATGTGCACTTTGTGCCTGTGTTTTTTCATTAAGCACGCAAATGTCAGCACAGACTAAAAAAAATACAAAATATATAAATAAAGAAAGTGAAAATTACTTAAAAAAACAAATAAAGCAAGTGAAAAAGGCAAGAGAAAAAATAAACTAAAACAACAGACATACAGACATTCCTCCTTCCATTTTTCCCTTCTAGATACACTATCAGACAGCTGCACCTCTCCACCAAACTCCCTTGTTTAGATTATGGGTATGGGATGACCCTCTCTCTTTGTCTTCCCTTTGTTCTCCTTGACAGTTCTGGTGGCCTAGCTAGAAGAGTGAAATTGATGTATTTTCTAAGCTTTCCTCACAGTCTTTTACAGAGATTTCAGTTCCCAGCTTTCTCCTATCATATGTATTTAGGCTGTGCTGCACCTTCTAGATTCACATTTACATATTTTTGGTGTGAAAAACATACTGATGCTGAAAGTGCCCTTTTAACTGCCTCAGCGTTGCAGCAACACACCAAAGAGAAAAGTGGTTTGCCTTGTTTGTTTTTTCCTGCTCATTTTCACTTTAGTGTGGTAATGAAACACCCTCCACGTCACTCAACGCTGGTACTGTGTCCATTCGTGGTGTATCTCCCTGTTACAAAATTTTTCTTATTAGGATCAGTTAAGCAATAACCAATGCCTGGGAAAGTAGTAGTAGTAGCCCTATATATTCATATATATTGGCCTTGCCGGATTAGCAGTCAAAATCTTATTTTTTGGTGACAACCAACATTGATTGAATGTGTTTCTTAATCAAAGCTAAGGAGTTAAAAACTCTTCCATCCATGCAGGCAGCATACCCAGACAAACCCAAACACACAGACAAAACACAATGGCTGTCTCCTTTCTACCCTCGGTCTTCAATGGGCATTCAGCATTGGAAACACCCAGGCTAAATCCTAATACTCCCCCTTCCCTTGAATCATCATCATCCCGCCAATTGTGTATTTAATTTGACTGCCGCCATTTGCACTAATGTTTAAGAGATTAAAAATGATTGTGAGTGCAATGGCGTATTAAACCATTTGTAAGCCACTGTATTGAGCAAATAACACTTTTGACTTTATGAACT
This sequence comes from Esox lucius, assembly GCF_011004845.1. Classification (NCBI taxonomy): domain Eukaryota; kingdom Metazoa; phylum Chordata; class Actinopteri; order Esociformes; family Esocidae; genus Esox; species Esox lucius. The sequence continues at coordinate 17,212,062 of NC_047580.1, read as the reverse complement.
AAGTAGAATCCCATTAAGCAGGACTTTTCAAAGTGGTCCAGGGATACTTTAAAAAAGTATTTTAATATATTTTTCGCTAAACTTTTTGTATTATATATCTATATTATACTGTTGATGAAAATTCCTGTTTTTCCATTTTAAATGACAATCCTATTATTCTGTGAACATGGATATAGCCTTTGCGGTTGCCTGTCTCAGTACAGCAGACATGCAGGGCACAAACTTTCGGGGCACCTAAACCTAATTATTATTATTTTCTCAAGCAGTCATGTGGACAGTGTAGTGCAAGGCTATTCAGGTCCTATCTCAGGTCTCACAGGGCCAAAACTCTTCTGTTTTTTATTTTCTCATGTAAAGGGACTGATTCCGACCTGGGAAACCAAGTGAGTGCAATTAATTTCTAAGTAAAAGAAAAATCTCCAGTATTTTGTCCCTCCAGGGCCTGAGATTGGGCAAAATAATATAGACTATGACATCATCTTACAGCATTTAATGAACCTTCACAGTCTAGGCAGACTGAAACATTTTTGATCAATACTTTTCCTGGCTTTAAACCCTTAGCAGGTAATATATTGTGGTTCATTTGACCACCATTTTTTATCACCTAAAAGAATGTAAATGTAATGTGAAAGAGAAATATTGATACCCTGTAAAAGTCTTCCCCCCATTCCAATTTATAACCGCGGTTTGTCTTCTGAAATTTGTGATAATGCATTTAAAACGTTTTGAATTTACAAGATGCCTGTTTTCAAGGTTGAAATACCGATGCTCTTAATTTCTCCCCACATTCCAAAAGCCTATGAAGGGGTAACGTTCACATTGTGTATATTTCTAGCCTCAGATTTCTAAAATCCTGATGAATGCCGATAAGTGCAGATTGTATTGATCATCACAATATAATTGTGTAAACTACTGTGAGCAGATAAAACCAAAAGTGCCTTTATAGTTCTACAGAAATCAGAATGTACGTACATATAGTGTGTACAATATTTACAGTGTAAAAGACTATTACATCCAACACTTTCTTCCTTCTTTCATTCCTTCCTTCTGTCAAGTGACCAATATCACATTTTTTATATGTTCTGCGTTTAGTCTACCCAGCCAACTGTGGACATCCTAAGAATGGTTTGGGGGGGGACAAGTCGGGGGACCACGACAAATACCTCCTGGCTTCTGGGAATGTCCTAAGGACAATTTTTCGTTGAAGTATGTAGAACAAACTATCAGTGATTCACAGTGCCAAGGTCCACAATGACCCCACATTAAGATTCCATTCACTGCTGTTCTAAAATAGAGTGTTTTCGGGGTGTGCCATCAGTAAACGGTCTCCTTGTTGATGTTGGAAGAGAATGTGTGGTTACTGCAGATGCTGATCGAGTGTCTGGTCAGAGGACGTCTTTCTTTCTTGCGACAACATGGAAGGCAAAAGCAGCGAAGCGTGTTGAAGAAGATCTCTCTGTAGTTGGCTGAGACCAGGTTGTAGAGGATTGGGTTGATGGCTGAGCTCACATAGAAGAGGACATTGGTCACCATAAAGAAGTAATGGTAGACATCATACCCTTCCCTGAGAGGTGAAAGGGAGGGAGGACAGGGATGAACAATTCATTATGTCATTGGAAATGGAGGTAATTGTCATCACATAGTTTTCTACTTGTACAATTGGTCTACATTAGTCTACAATTGTAGACCTTTTGTTGTATTTATGTAGAAATATCTGTATTTTTGTATATAGGGTTTAGTAGGACTTCCAGCTAAAACTTGAAAAGGCATAAAATATACTCCTATAATCCTCTCCAAAAAACACATGTTATATTGAGCACTCGGTTTAAGATGATATACGGAAGATGTAAAACAATGAGTATAAGGTTTAAGATGATAAAGGTGTGGTCCTCACAGTATTTCTTTGGAGACTCAAAACTTTTAATGGTTGTGGGAGAGTCTCATTGAAATGGCAAATGACCAGTCACTGAGGATTAATGGTATGTTATGTACTGCATGTCTATATTTAAAATATATCTTTATGCAAAGTAATACAATTGCCTAAGAGGCTATGTCTACACTACAGTAACATTAGTTTCTTTCCTCACGGTACTGTGGGCCGCAGTTTTATAGCAAGCAGGAGCAGCGTTAGTTATCCTGCAAACATCTTTGTGAATCCTTAGCTTTGATACAATACAATAGTAGTGCTTTGATCATTCATACCAGCATGGTACTCACAGGACCTCTATGTGTTATCTAAATGGCATGTCACTATAACATCCAGACAATTACCTATATTCCAAGTTGTACATCCTAAGTTGGCCATGATACAGCTGCATTGCAAGCTGTGTTTCCAGCTAGATAACAGCCTCAGTAGTTAGATAGTTAATTTAGCTAGTGGGTGGAAATCCTGAGTACAACTTCACTGTGACATGAGCACCTTTTGGAACTTCACTCAAGAAAGGCATTCGATTGGGTTGATGTCTTTTGAGGCGTTACTAATTTAAATTGGGTTCCAACTTAATTTCACCAGGCCTGGGATGTTGGAAGGCTGATGTAAATTGTTGAGCATTTACATCTGTTGATTGGTTGGTGCCCCTTTGGTGGTCTGGTCCTTGGCAAGGAGGGTGGAGCTATTACCTGCCTGGTTTGCCCTGACTATATCTTTGGATATATCTTTGGATATAGTCACAGTATCCCCTGGCCACTGCTGTCCCAGTCCCCAGTATCTATGCTATAGGTCCTGTCTGGTGTAATTGGTTCAGTAGGTACTGATGTAACTTGTCTTATCTGGTTCTCTGTTATATCATAGGTATGCACCCTCTAATTTCTCTAACGTCCTGTTGGATTGTAGGAGGACTTGAGCCTTAGGACCATGGCTTAAGACTACTTGGCCTGAAGACTCCAAGCCCAACTGGTCGTCTCTGTCCAAAGTCCACCTGGTCTTGTGTCTGACCTAGGTTCTGCCTGAAGACTCTTGCTGTCACTGGACACAGCCCACCAGTTTTCACCTGTATTTCTGACCAGCTGGTCATCTGAACAGCTTTAAAAGGTCCAATGGATACACAACCAGAATGGTCCACCACTAGGTTTCTTCCTAGATTCCAACTTTTAGACAGAAGTTTTTCCTTGCTGCTATTCTTTAAAAAAGAAAATCTTGCTGTTTGGAGTTATAGATATGGATATTTGTGTGTATTAATAATTACATTTTAAAAGCTGCTGATGTAAAATGGGCTATATAAAATATATTTGATTTATTGATTGATAGTCACTAACGTTATTTATTCAAAATTCAACGATCAGTCCAGTTGTTGGAGCAGCAATAGATCAGTGTGTTATGAAGATTAATTACCATGTCATAGCAAAGGATTCAGGCTATATATGGCCCTTCACACTTATTACTGAAGCTTTCACAAGCTGATCAGGAGCACTCCAAACTGTTTCTGCCTTTGGGTCATCCCTCACAGTCCCACTGGTTTCATACAAATAGCTCTGAATATACTTTGTATCCCACAAATCTCGGCACGGCTGCTTTGCATTATGCTCATATGCAGCATTAAAATGTATGCTCTGATTTCTCTAGGCTTTGATTTTGAAAAAGCTGGAGGCCAGAATGTATTTTTCCGCAACTGAATGCATTAGTTTTACTTTATATTGGCATGTGCTGATAGATAAGCTGAAAGAGGCTTGTGGGCAGGCACTGAGTGATATGTGTGTGCACCAACTTACCAGGTTCCAGATGTTCTTTCACAGGCTACATTACAGTAGGTAGCTGATATTATATACAGTGGGGTAAACAAGTATTTGATACACTGCCGATTTTGCAGGTTTTCCCACTTACAAAGCATGTAGAGGTCAGTAATTTTTATCATAGGTACACTTCAACTGTGAGAGAATGAATCTAAAACAATGATTTTTTATGATTTTTAAATAATTAATTTGCATTTTATTGCATGACATAAGTATTTGATCACCTACCAACCAGTAAGAATTCCGGCTCTCACAGACCTGTTAGTTTTTCTTTAAGAAGCCCTCCTGTTCTCCACTCATTACCTGTATTAACTGCACCTGTTTGAACTCGTTACCTGTATAAAAGACACCTGTCCACACACTCAATCAAACAGACTCCAACCTCTCCACAATGGCCAAGACCAGAGAGCTGTGTAAGGACATCAGGGATAAAATTGTAGACCTGCACAAGGCTGGGATGGGCAACAGGACAATAGGCAAGCAGCTTGGTGAGAAGGCAACAACTGTTAGCGCAATTATTAGAAAATGGAAGAAGTTCAAGATGACGGTCAGTCTCCCTCGGTCTGGGGCTCCATGCAAGATCTCACCTCGTGAGGATCAGCCCAGAACTACACGGCAGGACCTGGTCAATGACCAGAAGAGAGCTGGGACCACAGTATCAAAGAAAACCATTAAAAACAAACTACGCCGTCATGGATTAAAATCCTGCAGCGCACGCAAGGTCCCCCTGCTCAAGCCAGCGCATGTCCAGGCCTGTCTGAAGTTTGCCAATGACCATCTGGATGAACCAGAGGAGGAATGGGAGAAGGTCATGTGGTCTGATGAGACAAAAATAGAGCTTTTAGGTCTAAACTCCACTCACTGTGTTTAGAGGAAGAAGAAGGATGAGTACAACCCCAAGAACACCATCCCAACCTTGAAGCATGGAGGTGGAAACATCATTCTTTGGGGATGCTTTTGTGCAAAGGGGACAGGACGACTGCACCGTGTTGAGGGGAGGATGGATGGGGCCATGTATCGCGAGATCTTGGCCAACAACCTCCTTCCTCAGTAAGAGCATTGAAGATGGGTCGTGACTGGGTCTTCCAGCACAACCCGAAACACACAGCCAGGGCAACTAAGGAGTGGCTCTGTAAGAAGCATCTCAAGGTCCTGGAGTGGCCTAGCCAGTCTCCAGATCTGAACCCAATAGAAAATCTTTGGAGGGAGCTGAAAGTCCGTATTGCCCAGCAACAGCCCCGAAACCTGAAGGATCTGGAGAAGTTCTGTATGTGGGCCAAAATCCTTACTGTATTGTGTGCAAACCTGGTCAAGAACTAAAGGAAACGTATGATCTCTGTAATTGCAAACAAAGGTTTCTGTACCAAATATTGAGTTCTGTTTTTCTGATGTATCAAATACTTATGTCATGCAATAAAATGCAAATTAATTACTTAAAAATCATACAATGTTATTTTCTGGATTTTGGTTTTAGATTCCGTCACTCACAGTTGAAGAGTTCCTATGATAGAAATTATAGACCTCTACATGCTTTGTAAGTGGGAAAACCTGCAAAATTGGCAGTGTATCAATTACGTGTTTACCCCACTGTATATAATATCAGCTACCTACTGTAATGTAGCCTGTGAAAGAACATCTGGAACCTGGTAAGTTGGTGCACACACATATCACTCAGTGCCTGCCCACAAGCCTCTTTCAGCTTATCTATCAGCACATGCCAATGTAAAGTAAAACTAATGCATTCAGTTGAGGAAAAATACATTCTGCCCTCCAGCTTTTTCACAATCAAAGCCTAGAGAAATCAGTGCATGCATTTTAATGCTGCATATGAGCATACTACAAAGCAGCCGTGCCGAGATTTGTGGGATACAAAGTATATTCAGAGCTATTTGTATGAAACCAGTGGGACTGTGAGGGATGACCCAGAGGCAGAAATAGTTTGGAGTGCTCCTGATCAGCTTGTGAAAGCTTCAGTAATAAGTGTGAAGGGCCATATATAGCCTGAATCCTTTGCCATTACATGTTAATTAATCTTCATAACACACTGATCTATTGCTGCTCCAACAACTGGACTGATCGTTGAATTTTCCCCACTGTATATTCTCTGACTGGGTGGCTAAGCTCCCCTCTGCATTAAATGTGTGTATGAGTGATATTATAGGAAGGGTGGGATTGGGGGCTTTCCATTCATGTTTACAGTCATTTATGACTGTTATGTGACGTATGGTGTGTAGGTGGACTTTATATAAAACACAATGAAAGGATTGGACGGTACTCACTCTGAGAACTCTGCATAGCAGTACATGAGGCGCCGTACGTAATACGGTAGATAACACACCACAAAAGCAACAACCACAGCCCCTGCAATACAGAGGAGAGACGTTAGAGAGGAAGACAGTGTAGATTGTGGTGTCAAATGTTATGTTTTGCATTGATACCAGAGGGATGGTGTAATTGCTCTTGCTGTAATCAATAAAAGCACCTGTGTTGCGATCCATCTATCTTGAAAAACTATAGCTAGGTCCTACATTCTGATAGAAACCTCACCATGAAAGAAGTCTATGGCCACTTTAGCTTACTTAAAGGAGATGTGGCCATAAAGAAATTAACATGTTCACACGCTCCAATTACTAGGGGAGTGCTGATCGCTTTAAACCTGTATCCATATTCATATCTGTTTGTTATGTAAATCCCAGAAGGGAGCTTTAACTTAAAATGCTGGTAAAGCCTCTACCTATACCATCCCCCGGAGCGCTTCTCAGTGCAATTCTGATGTTTATAGTTTAACAAACAGCAAAAATACCAAATTCACATGACATATTTTAGCCATTACATTAATCAAACTTGCAACTAAATATTGCATGGCTTCCTGCTACTATTAGTTTTCTCTATAAACAGCATTTATATTTATGTCTGTAATTTTGTCTTCTAATAATCTCAGAAAACATAAATTTAAGCCTTGGCTTAACTCACAACTTATACAATGTCAGCTACATACTTCACCATAATATGGTTTCTTTATTTTATACAACGTAAAACAGATAAAGAAACCATATTATGGTAAAGGATGATTTAGCTAACTAACTACAGAATATTTTATCACATTATATTTGAACTGGAGAGAAAATGAAGAATTGGGAGCCGCCCATGTGCTTGCTTCTATGGGGAGTTGAGGGGAGGGTGTGTGATAATGTGAAATTAATGGACATTTTCGCAGATCACAAATGTGTAATATTACCAATATAACTAGCTTAATGGCTGGCTATCAAAGGATTCTGTTTACCACACATCATGTGAAAGAAATAGAGAGAGCACTGCGTGTGTGAAAACAATTGCAGGGGGCTTTCCATTCTCCACAAATGTTTGGTCGATCACTATTCTTTAACACAGTTGTGGCTGCTTGTTGTATAATACACAACTCTTGCAAAAAGGAGAAGCAGAGATACACCCAGGCCATGATGCACATAGGCATCATCATTAGAGATTTAGAGGTATATGTGAAGCTGCGCTTCACTTTAGCACTGAACGCAGAGCCAGCTGTCGTAGATCCCTGAAGCACAGCAGCATTTCAGTACCAAGGCAAATGTCATCACACACTGTGCATTTAGGCCAGTGCCACCTATTACCCAGGCAATAAATATATTTTGCTAATAAAATCTGTTATTACATGACAAAGAACATTTGTTTCACTGAGTTACATATAATTAAACAAATATTTAAATTAGTATGGGTATTCTTTTCAGTAATAAGTGGCATGTAATTGATTTAAATAGCTGTGAATTAAATATTTATAAAAAAATATGATTAAAATTCAACCTCCTGTGGCATGTGACTAATTAAAATTAAACTAAATTCATTGTTTTATCTGAATAAAATATAGAAACTCTGACCCCTGAAGATACCACAAAAGTGGGTGGAAAATGTGGAACATATTGTAAAAACTAATAAAAATAAATATACTGAATGTGTTGACATCAGACCTCAATGTATCTTCAGCATGAGAGGGGGAAAGTATTAAAAGTTAATATTGTACTACACAGGCAATGTAGAGGCTAATTCTGAAGTGCAACTGACATTTAAGTAAAATAGGATGCCATTTGGATACAACTAGTGTGGATCTCTCTTTGTCATTATGGTAATAAATGATGAACGCTGCACAATTGAATTAAGGGCAGCGAGAAAAACATTGCTTTCACGGTCATAATAGCAGTACAGAATTGTAATAGGATGTAAGTGATTGATATTCTTATAAATCAAGCAAAGCAAAATCCCAATTAGATTAATATCTTTATTTAATACATTAATTTGTTGGATAATAAAAGAAAGGGCGTGCCCGAGAGATATTACATGCCAACAAGATTCTCTAGGATAAAAAATGAGAGCTTAGATGCTTATTATCAATAAACATATCACTATCATTGAAATAACAGGCTAAAACAAACACAAAATACAAAATAATATATAAAATAACATGCAATAACTACTAACACTACAGTGTTAAACTAAGCATATCCTGGAATTAGCTTCATGTCTGTGTATTGTTTAGTTCTCTCATCTTCCCTGTGTTGCACTTACAAGTGTTCTCCTGTTCTTTTTTGTTGTTCCTGATCCTTGACAAGGACCACTGGCTGCCAACAATTACACTGTTCATTTATGAACTCCATGGTAATATTTATCCCCCCCCCCACACACACACATCTAAACACATAAAACAAGAAAACAGAAATGTCTGCATACTGATGTGTACTTCTACTCTGTCATGGATCACAGTCTCATTCTACCCAAAACCTGATATTACCCTGTGATTAATCAGGACATGACATTTTCAGACAGCCTAGACCTGATTTTCTATTCATTCACCACTCAAATTTATTTTCATTTTTAATTTGTCTTGACCCGAAACATCCCAAGACAGCAAATACTGTACAGCAACACGTCATGGTTCAGTCTCAGCCACAGTTCTGATATTACTAGATCTACACTCACCTAAAGGATTATTAGGAACACCATACTAATACTGTGTTTGACCCCCTTTCGCCTTCAGAACTGCCTTAATTCTACGTGGCATTGATTCAAGAAGGTGCTGAAAGCATTCTTTTGAAATGTTGGCCCATATTGATAGGATAGCATCTTGCAGTTGATGGAGATTTGTGGGATGCACATCCAAGGCACGAAGCTCCCATTCCACCACATCCCAAAGATGCTCTATTGGGTTGAGATCTGGTGACTGTGGGGGCCATTTCAGTTCAGTGAACTCATTGTCATGTTCAAGAAACCAATTTGAAATGATTCGAGCTTTGTGACATGGTGCATTATCCTGCTGGAAGTAGCCATCAGAGGATGGGTACATGGTGGTCATAAAGGGATGGACATGGTCAGAAACAATGCTCAGGTAGGCTGTGGCATTTAAACGATGCCCAATTGGCACTAAGGGGCCTAAAGTGTGCAAAGAAAACATCCCCCACACCATTACACCACCACCACCAGCCTGCACAGTGGTAACAAGGCATGATGGATCCATGTTCTCATTCTGTTTACGCCAAATTCTGACTCTACCATCTGAATGTCTCAACAGAAATCGAGACTCATCAGACCAGGCAACATTCTCCCAGTCTTCAACTGTCCAATTTTGGTGAGCTTGTGCAAATTGTAGCCTCTTTTTCCTATTTGTAGAGGAGATGAGAGGTACCCGGTGGGGTCTTCTGCTGATAAAAATAAATATATTTGCTGCCCATCCGCCTCAAGGTTGTGCGTGTTGTGGCTTCACAAATGCTTTGCTGCATACCTCGGTTGTAACAAGTGGTTATTTCAGTCAAAGTTGCTCTTCTATCAGCTTGAATCAGTCGGCCAATTCTCCTCTGACCTCTAGCATCAACAAGGCATTTTCGCCCACAGGACTGCCGCATACTGGATGTTTTTCCCTTTTCACACCATTCTTTGTAAACCCTAGAAATGGTTGTGCGTGAAAATCCCAGTAACTGAGCAGATTGTGAAATACTCAGACCGGCCTGTCTGGCACCAACAACCATGCCATGCTCAAAATAGCTTAAATCACCTTTCCCATTCGTTCAGGAGATTGTCTTGACCAGGACCAGACCCCTAAATGCATTGAAGCAACTGCCATGTGATTGGTTGATTAGATAATTGCATTAATGAGAAATTGAACAGGTGTTCCTAATAATCCTTTAGGTGAGTGTATATTAGTGGATTGGTGTACGCATATATCTGATTTAAAATATAATTACTTCTATCCTACTAACAGTTCAACGATGTTTGCAAAAATGGAAATGTTTTGTTCATCAGTCAGCTTGCATTTGCAGTTGTAACTCCATCTGTGTGGAACACATCAGTCAGAATACAGGCTCTGTCTGGCAAGATTGTGTTATCACAGAAATACTCTGATTGGCAAATTGAAAACTCCATTAGAATCATATTAATGGCCATAGGTTAAATTCCTTGACCATTGTCAATGGCAGTGCAGTGCATTTTGAGTAATTTGTTTTCTGGAAGTGCTCATCTTCACGGGGGTAAATTGGGAGCTTACTCAAAACCCAGGCACAAATTATAAATACTTTATTACATTTTTTATATGTTACTTATTATTACATATTTTAACTATTGTTATATAGTTTAGGAATTGCAACTTTATGTACTTAAAATTTGCAGTATCTCAACTCATTCTGTGACTTTCTACTTTTTCATTGGCAACCCACGTGATACAACATGACAATTGTAAACACTGTCAACTGATTGACAGTGACGCGGAATCTCCTAATTTCTTAAACATTTCTGGTTATCTTCATTGGCATTCAATCAGCCTTCAGAGTCAAATGGATGCTTATTTGTCATGAGGAGTACATTCCAGGCCTGCAGATTGACTGCTGATCTCAGTCCAAGCCTATTTATCTCTCTGTCTGGACACTTACACAATACACAGTTTAAAGTTTTAAAATGCTTTTGAAAGTTTGGTATTTTAATTCTGCTCAGTGTTAAACAACAATATTAGGCCCAGGTATTCCCATTGTGAAAAAGCAGAAATTCAATACTTGTATCTGCTTGCTATGACCTTATATAATGTCTCAAATCTAAAAGGAATCACAGTTTTCATTTCAGGACAACCATGGCTCTAACAAAGAAAATCACTGCTGAAGTGGAGGCTAACTATAATTGCGAAATCCTGCAGATGTGAGCATTTTTCGATATTCCAGTGTACTGTTTCTCCAGGCTAGTCTAAATATTTTCGACTGATTTATTTACACTGGGTTGTTGGAGGGAGTCTTTGGGTTGTCTGAGAATTTATATATAAGGCTTCTTGTCCTTGTTTGTGGTTCAGGTGGGTAAGTTGTTGTGATGGTAAATATAATAAGATGGTGGTCTGACATTCCAGAATTATTAAGAAAAACAGTTATACCCAGAATATCTATTCCACTGGACACAACTAAGTCAAATGTTTGATTTTGGCAGTAAGTAGGTCCCAAAATATGTTTGACAAATCCCACTGAGTTAATAATGGCTCCAAAGTTCTTTTAGAGAGGGTCATTAGACTTCTCCATGTGAATATTGAACAGATCAAATATGTGAATACTATCTGCCATGACTACAAGGCACAATAACAACACTGGGAGGAACATTGTGTATGGCCCAGGAGGCCTTTGAGTAGTATTTATGAAAAGTGGTTGAGATGCCTCAAGCCGACTAATGACTAGTAGCAAGCAAGCAAGTTTATTTATAAAGCACAATTCATACATCGAAGCAATTCAATGTGCTTTACAAAGAAAAATATATGTAAGTACAATAACATAAAAACAAATACTCAAATGAAAACTTCAAAACAAATGAAAACATCATAATAATAAAAAATGCAATGAGAAAACATAAAAAGATAAAAAATGGGATAAAAACCTAGGAAGCTAAAAGGCTAAACAGTGTGGTTAAGTATAAGTACTCAGTCATAGGCATGTGAAAAGATAAGTGTTTTTAACCTGGATTTAAAAATCAATACGTTTTGGGGCACGTCTAAGATCTTCTGGTAGTTTATTCCAGTTGTGTACAGCATAACTGCTAAACGAAGCTTCTCCATGTTTAGTTTGGACTCTGTGCTCTACTAGCTGACCTGTGTTCATGGATCTAAGAGCCCTGCTCGGTTTATATTCTTCAAACATATCAGAAATGTATTCGGGTCCTAAACCATTCAGAGATTTATAAACTAAAAGCACCACTTTGAAATCTATTCTGTAACTTACTGGAAGCCAATGCAAAGATTTAAGAACCGGAGTGATGTGCTCTGTTCTCTTGGTCCTGGTTAACATTCTAGCAGCAGCATTCTAGCTGCAGCTATTTTACAGTCTTTTTCGGGAGTCCAGTAAAGAGGCCATTACAGTAGTCAACCCTACTAGAGATTAAAGCATGGATGAGCTTCTCTTGGTCTTTTTGGGACACAAAGCCTTTGATTCTGGTTATATTTTTTTAGATGATAGACTACTGTTTTGGTTATCGCTTTGATATGACTGTCAAATGTGAGGTCTGAGTCTATCAGAACACCAAGATTAAGCACTTGATCCCAGGTTTTAAGGGCCAGAGAATCCAGCTCTTTACTAATACTTTATTTTTCAGTAATCTCAGTTTTATCTTGGTTTAATGGTAGACAATTTAGGTTAATCCAGGTATTTATAAGCTCTATACAGTGACACAGAGAGTCTACTGAGCTGTTATCATACGGTTTGAGAGTCATATATATTTGAGTATCATTGGCATAGCTGTGGTAGTTCATGTTGTTGTTCTGTAGAATTTGGCCCAGAGGTAGCTTATAGAGATTGAACAAAAGCGGTCCGAGAACTGATCCCTGTGGAACTCCGCTTGTCATAGCCACTCTATCAGATTCATGATTACCAATGGTGACAAAGTCACTCCGGCCATCTAGATAAGATCTGAACCAATCAAGGACAGTCCTGGAGATTCCTACCCAATTTTTTTATCCTATCTATAAGTGTTCTATGATCTACAGTGTCACATGCTGCACTGAGATCTAATAGAACCAGAACTGTTATTTTATCAGAATCAGTATTCAGCCATACATCATTTAAAACTTTAATCAGGGCCGTTTCAGTACTATGGTGAGGTCGGAAACCTGACTGAAATTTGTCTAAAAGACCGCATTGAGAAGACAAACTTCTCAATGATCTTCGCTATAAAAGGGAGTCTATAGTTATTCACTATAGATGCATCCAGTGTTCTCTTTTTTAACAGGGGCTTAATGGCAGCTGTTTTTAGTGACGTTGCGAAATTGCCTGATTACAGAGAGCTATTAACTATTTGCTGTAGGTCCATTGTTATCAAGTTATTTTATTTTTTTTAAGTCTGATGGCAGTGTGTCGAGACAGCAAGTGGAAGCTTTAAGATGTCAAACTGTTTCTTCAAGGGATTTTTGATCAATTGTATTAAAATGTGACATAATAACAAAGTTACAGTGGGGAGAATAAGTATTTGATACACTGCAGATTTTGCAGGTTTCCCCACTTACAAAGCATGTATAAGTCTGTAATTTTTTTATCATAGATACTCTTCAACTGTGAGTGACGGAATCTAAAACCAAAATCCAGAAAATCACATTGTATGATTTTTAAGTAATTCATTTGCATTTTATTGCATGACATAAGTATTTGATACTTCAGAAAAGCAGAACTTAACATTTGGTACAGAAACCTTTGTTGAATACGTTTTCTGTAGTTCGTGAAAGTTGTACCAAGACAAATTCCTATCAACTTGTTGACATGGCAATACATTTATTGAATTAAATTGACCAGGTTTGCACACACTGCAGCAGGGATTTTGGCCCACTCCTCCATACAGAACTTCTCCAGATCCTTCAGCTGTCGCTGGGCAATACAGACTTTCAGCTCCCTCCAAAGATTTTCTATTGGGTTCAGGTCTGGAGACTGGCTAGGCCGCTCCAGGACCTTGAGATGCTTCTTACGGAGCCACTCCTTAGTTGCCCTGGCTGTGTGTTTCGGGTTGTGCTGGAAGACCCAGTCATGACCCATCTTCAATGCTCTTACTGAGGGAAGGAGGTTCTTGACCAAGATCTCGCGATACATGGCCCCATCCATCCTCTCCTCAATACGGTGCAGTCGTCCTGTCCCCTTTGCAGAAAAGCATCCCCAAAAAAGATGTTTCCACCTCCATGCTTCAAGGTTGGGATTGTGTTCTTGGGGTTGTACTCATCCTTCTTTTTCCTCCAAACACGGCGAGTGGAGTTTAGACCAAAAAGTTCTATTTTTGTCTCATCAGACCACATGACCATCTCCCATTTCTCCTCTGGATCATCCAGATGGTCATTGACAAACTTCAGAAGGGCCTGGACTTGCGCTGGCTTGAGCAGGGGGACATTGCGTGCGCTGCAGGATTTTAATCCATGACGGTGTAGTGTGTTACTAATGGTTTTCTTTGAGACTGTGGTCCCAGCTTTCTTCAGGTCATTGACCAGGTCCTGCCGTGTAGTTCTGGGCTGATCCCTCACCTTCCTCATGATCAATCAATCAATCAAAATGTATTTATAAAGCGCTTTTTACAACAGCAGTTGTCACAAAGTGCTTTACAGAGACACCCGGCCTTAAACCCCAAGGAGCAAACAACAGTAGTGTTGAATTTCAGTGGCTAGGAAAAACTCCCTAAGAAGGTCGAATTTTAGGAAGAAACCTAGAGAGGACCCAGGCTCAGAGGGGTGACCAGTCCTCTTCTGGCTGTGCCGGTGAGATATTAAGAGTCCAATTGGAATAATAAATAAATTTATCTTGGCTAAATCCAGAGTATATTCGATTTTAGACTAGGTCAGAAGTATGACCAGGTGGACAAGGACAGGAACAGCAACGGTCCCCCCAAACCAGGTAATCCGCAGGTGTGGACCAGGACCTCATCTCCTTCTAAAATTTAAAATTGGAGGAAACTGAGAAAAGTTAGTTGTACATCCCTCATGTCCCCCAGCACAATAATATAGCAGCGTAACACCTTGGAAACTGAGACGGGGGGGTCCGGTGACACTGTGGCCCTACCCGGGGGAGGCCCCGGACAGGGCCCAACAGGCAGGAAATCAATCCACCCACATTGCCAGGCATCAACCAAAGGGACACCCACCAACCGCAACCCCCCTGAATGAGGGCCGAGTATTGCTAGCAGCGTACAGCCCAACTGCACAAGTGCGCAATAGAGAGTCAACAACTAGCCAGTGACTCTTCCCCCGAAGGGCATTGGAGGGAGGGCATCCCAGTGGCGACGAGAGCCCACCTGGCAAGACAGCAAGGGTGGACAGTATCAAGCCTACTGGTCACCTTCACGCCCCCGGGCCAGGCTACACCTAATTATAAACCGTGCTGTAGAGATGAGTTTTTAGTAGACACTTGAAAGTTTGCACTGAGTTTGCATTTCTAACCTTAATTGGCAGATCATTCCACAGGAGTGGAGCTCTATGAGAAAAGGCCCTGCCGCCAACTGTTTGTTTAGAAATTCTAGGTACAATTAAAAGGCCTGCATCTTGCGATCTAAGGTTACGTGTAGGTATGTATGGCTGGATCATTTCAGCAAGGTAAGTAGGAGCAAGTCCATGTATTGATTTATAGGTTAAGAGTAAAACCTTAAAATCAGCCCTAACCCTAACAGGCAGCCAATGTAAGGATGCCAGGACAGGAGTAATGTGTTCAAATTTTTTTGTTCTAGTTAGGATTCTAGCAGCTGTGTGCAGCACTAATTGAAGTTTATTTATTAATTTGTCTGGATAACCAGAGAGAACAGCATTGCAGTAATCTAATCATTGATGCCCCACGAGGTGAGATCTTGCATGGAGCCCCAGACCGAGGGAGATTGACATCATCTTGAACTTCTTCCATTTTCTAATAATTGGGCCAACAGTTGTTGCCTTCTCACCAAGCTGCTTGCCTATGATCCTGTTGCCCATTCCAGCCATGTGCAGGTCTACAATTTTATCCCTGATGTCTTTACACAGCTCACTGGTCTTGGCCATTGTGGAGAGGTTGGAGTCTGTTTGATTGAGTGTGTGGACAGGTGTCTTTTATACAGGTAACGGGTTCAAACAGGTGCAGTTAATACAGGTAATGAGTGGAAAACAGGAGGGCTTCTTAAAGAAAAACTAACAGGTCTGTGAAAGACGGAATTCTTACTGGTTGGTAGGTGATCAAATACTTATGTCATGCAATAAAATGCAAATTAATTATTTAAAAACCATACAATGTGATTTTCGTCTCTAGATTCCGTCTCTCACAGTTGAAGTGTACCTATGATAAAAATGACAGACCTCTACATGCTTTGTAAGTAGGAAAACTGCAAAATCGGCAGTGTATCAAATACTTTGTTATCAAATACTACGTTCTCCCCACTGTATGTCTTGGTGGTCATGGTGACGGTACAGAGTCCTTGTTAGACTGTGTTGTTCTGATGTTCTGTCTAATACTTATAATTTTTTCACTAAAGAAACACAGTGGACATGAGTTCTGATGCCGTCTGCTTTTTTGGGTTTGTAAGCTTGTCGACCTTGACAAATAGAGTGCGGGTATTGTTGATATTCTTGTTGATCATTCCCGATAAATGTTGCTGTCTGGCCCTGCATAACTCATTGTTGAAGCTACCAAGGCTTTGTTTATAGATGTCATAGTGAATTTGAAGTTTAGTTTTCCTCCACTTATGTTCCACTTTCCGACATTCTCTTTTCAGGCGGTTACCATCATGGTGGTTCTCCATGGTGTTTTCTGTTTGCTCATAGTTTTCTTTACCTTTACCGGTGCAACACGATCCATGACATTTAATATTTTGGCATTAAAATTATCTAGGAGTACATCAACTGACTCAGCACCTATTATTGGAGAAATAGCTATGGCTTCAATAAACTGAACATTTGTACTCTCATTAATGTACCTTTTCTTAACAGAAACAGTGTTTACTGTAATAATCGGGGTGATTAGTGAATCAAAAAAGACACAGAAATTATCAGACAGGGCCAAGTCGTTAACCATGACAGAGAAAATATCGAGACCTTTAGAGATATCCAGATCTAGAATGTGGCCTTGAGTGTGTGTACGCTCTTTCACATGTTGAGTGAGATCAAATGTGTCAAGTAGTGCAAAAGGTTATTTGGCATTATCCCCATAAAATCCCCTGTAATAACAAACAAGTTGTAATCAACTGATATAACAGAGTAGTTCAGCAAAATCATCAATAAAATCTGCAGAATATTGTGGTCTGTAAATGGTTAACATTTTTTTTTGAGGTATTCAAAATAATTAATTACCTAGTATTTTCTTTGCACTGGAATGTATCTTTGAATAGGGCAGCCACTCCTCCTTTCCTACCATTTCGACATGTATTCATATTTTTCGGGTGCTGTCTCGTTAAGAATTGAAGATTCTTCTGTTAGCCACGTTTCAGTTTCAAACATAAAATCTAGGTTGTTGGATATTATAATGTCATTTACCAAGAATGATTTGTTTGGCGGGAGATCTGCCAGCCAGCTTAATAGATATAATAGGGGTTCCTGGACTAGTAAATTGACAGGTTACATCACCGAGTATATTCTGTGCTCTGTGTAAATGGAGGACAAGGTTGTTGACGATGTGGCTGTGGTCTAAGCAATCGTTTTATGTGGGGGGCGGCGGGCATAGGGAAAGATGAGCTCGGATTTCTTTGGTTAGAAGTAGCTCCCTGATTAGTGAGTGTGGTGGAGGGGGGAGGGTGAGTGTGGTAGAGGGGGAGACAGAGAGTGTGATAGATGGGGAAAGGGTGGGTGTGATTGTGGTGGAGAGGGTGAGTGTGGTGAAGGGGGGAGGGGTGGGAGTTGTTGTACCCACATTTGGGACAAGGACAACTTCTGGAAGCATTGGGTGATTTTAGGGTGAGGGTCGGGAGGGGGGGGGGGTGAATAATCTGCCTATGAGTACTGTCCTTCATGCTTATCTTGTTGGGGAATGGCATTCCAAGAGTGTGATGTATGTTGTCACCAAGCAGCAGGCATCCCATGATGTTTGGATGAACCCCATCAGGTCTAAAGCAGTCTTTACAGTTCCAAAAAATATTGAAATTGTCAATAAACCTTATCCCGTGGTTGCATGCCGATGTGAGCCACATATTTAGCCTAAGGAGTCAGCTAAAAGATTCAATTCCTTTCCCCAAGGTTGGAATGGGGCCTGAGATGAAAACATGTTGTTGAAAGTAATTTTCTCCAGTAGCATAGAAAAATAATTTTTCAGGATCTCAGAGACAGTTTTTTTTTTTGTAGAATGTCAAAAGACCCAGTGTGGATAATAATCTGCATGTTGCTTGGATGTGTAGAGAGAATAACTGGCAACATTTCTTTTAGCTCTCTGACCAATGTGTCAGCCATGGTTAAGTTTTCAGTCTTCGCCATTCTGATATGCTTGGTTATGTCGTCCCCAATCAAGGTAGTACCTGGCTTATCAGATGTGGAGTTAGCAAACATTTTTCTTTCCCTCATCCTATCAGTGGTTTTAGGGCTATTTCTTGGATTTTGGTTAGCCCTAATGCTAGTGTTGTGGTTAGCTTCCCTAGGTTCATTTACACACATTTCATTCTGAATCAGTGTTTCGTACCTGTTTTGCATGGTGAGTTCAGGTGGTGGATTGAGGGTTGGTGCTCTCCTATTTGATTTCTTGATGGATTTGCCTCTGGGGCGCACAACGTCAGATCAAATCCCCGCTGGAGTTGATGTCTTCGGTCTAGCCCCGGTGTTGTGCCAGTAAGATGTGTCATTGGGTAAGGCTGGTTTGAAAGCCTCTGCGGTTTATCCAGTGGCATTTGCACATGTCCAGGGGAGAGTGTCAGCCGGGCCCGTGACAGTGTGGTCTAGATTTGAAATAATCCCTTGTATACCAATCTTTGTCTGTCCGTTAGCATTTGGTAGCTCAATCCCTAGTAGCTGCTACAGAGTCAATGAATTGTTCACTCTCATGTATTTCAAGCTGTGTTTTCGTCTCATTCAGCCATTCGCTCTGAAATTGCTCAGATCTGTTCACCAGTTTTGACTGCATTCTATCAAGTATAGAGACATCTTTAGAGCTCTCTAGCCTTAGGTTAGCCTGTTGTGCAATGTTAGCATTAGCATTTGTTGATTCACCTGCCGGAGAGAACCCACAGTCCGACCAGAGGAGCATTCTGGTGACTAAATCTTCTAAGCGGTTGATCCGTACCTCCAACAGCTCCTCCATCATAAAATCACTCAAGAATACAAAATAACTATGCTGAGGTCCTCTTTTAAAAATTACATACAATTGTAAAAATATGATTAAAACAAATATAGAACAAAAATGAAACAAAGGTAAAAGATTTAAAGAAGATTAAAAGAAAATTAAAAAGTAAGAAAAGACAGAAAGGCTGGCAAAAGGCAGGAAGCAGGAGAGTTGCATTATGAGAGTGTGTTATACCTCAAAACACAAAAACCAAGCAATTATTTGAGCCTAAATTGATATGTGACGTTGTAAATAATATTAGCTACACCTCCCCCTTTTCAGAATTCACATGAGATCTATCACTAGTGTAAGCAGGAGAGGCCTCATTTAGGGCAGTAAATTAAGCCAGGTTTCACCCAGGCCAATCACATCAAGTTTATGATCAGTGATTAATGAATTGACTGTGATTGCCTTTGAAACAGGGGATCTAACATCAATGTTAATGAATTGACTGTGATTGCCTTTGAAACAGGGGATCTAACATCAATGTTAACCTTTGGGGTTATGATTATGGCCGTGGCCATTGAAGACCTTGCGGCCACTTAGCGTTAGACTTACTTCTGAGAAGTAGGGGTGGGCGGATCGATCCCAAAATATCGATACTACAGATACTAGGATGGCTTGGGGTTATACGCCTCCCTGGGTTAACAAAATTGTTACAAAAAATGTGATGAAATATAACAAAAGTTATTTTTGGCCTATCAATTGGCACTATAATTGGCCTATCAATTGGCACTGATATTTAATTCCAATTGATGTGCAATACTATTAATCAAAAATTCATTAAAAGTTTCAGTGAAAGTATCAGCATTGATATTGGTGATTCTGGCCCTGTATTACTAGGTATCGGATTGAACCCAACATTTGTGGTATTGAACACCTCTACTGAGAAGTAGGCAGTCTGAACATGACAACTGCTAATCGGAATGAGATGCAAATTGCTCTCACGTCAGAGTCTATGTGCCCAACCCTGGCTTCTGTCTATGTCCCGGGATAAAAGAAGAGCACCCCTAAAGCAGGATGGAATCCATCACTTTTCAGCAGGTAGGGCAAGGCTCTTTTTATGGATAAGTCCCTGAAAGAGAGCCAGTTATGTACATATTCTATCTCCTATCACGGACAGAACTCAGTTTTCAGCCAGTGATTAAGTCAGCTGTAAATCTCATCACTGGCCATAGCTGGGAGGGGGCCAGAGACAATTACTTGATGCGACACATCTTTCTTGCTTTTTACATGCTGAAGCCATGTTCTGCTTTGTAAGCTCTGACTGTTTCATCCCAACATTGTTGGTGCCAACATGGATAACTATATCTGTAGGGTAATATCTCTAAGATCTATGCAGGAGAACCCTTACTAACACTTCTGATTTTTGTTTTCATACTGGAGTTCTAACAATCTTCATAAAATACTCTTCTGACTTTCTGAGATTAGATTCATTAGGACAAGATGGATGAGCACTGATCTAGGCTCCAAATTGCAAATTAATGAAAACAATTTTGTTAGATAATTGCAAAGACTGACATTGCTAAGATTGACAAATTGATGATTATTAGGGAAGTACCCTGAACACTGTGTCCTACAGTAGTCTGATTTGCTTAAGTCATGGACAATGAAGGAAGATTATAGATGCTGAAGTCTTATTATGTTCAAAATGATTGTGTCTCTACATCACATTTAACTCAGATATTTTAGTTTTATTGTAGTTGATAATCTAATAGCAAGGAATATTACAAATTCTGAATCTTGAAAGACAAATATAATTGTGACAGTTAATCAGTTAATAGTGATATCAAACCTTGGATCAAAAATATAGTGTGATGCACACAGAGAAATGCTGTTCTTTATCTCATGATCATTATGTCTGTCTCCTAGTCTTTATGAACAGTGACCAGGTGACACAGAGAGAATCAGCATGTGAAGCTCCCCAGTGGCTCTATCCAAAGCCTATTTAACTTTGCAATCCAGTCTGCCAAGATAAACACACTAACACATAACCAGAGATCAAAACACATACAGAGTAAAATTTAAACTTTGCAGCTTGGACACATTAAGCTCTGTGATTTTCTCATGTTGGTTAAGCTAATTTCCAGCTCTATCCCTGCTGTAATATATAGGAAAGTGTTCCTAACATAAATTATTGATCCTAAAGGCTTGGGCCCATATAGGCGCTTGGTTTGCGCTCAGACATGAGAACAATTAGCACTACGTTCCAATTAGCGATTGTCTCATTCCCACTAACTACTTCTCAGCAGAGAAGGCTGTTGTTGGAATTTAGCTGAATTAGAATACTACATTAATACATAGATTGCCACACTGTGTAGACGATACGTTTTGCCCACACGAAAGAAATACTCTCTCCCTGCGTTTGTTGACTTTTACAAGCAATTTCTTCTCCCATTTTCAGATTGTTTCAGAGCTGGCATCTATCGTCTAACTATTCAAAAAGACAAAACACTTAGTGCTAGATACTAGCCATCGGTGGTCAACAATACACAACATGAGCGATCAGAGTTAAGACGAGCCTCAAGTCGTTGAAAAGGCTACAATTGCTGCCGTGTAACAGCCTTAACCATGCCTTCCAAAAAAACATGCCTTAAACCAAAGGTAACCACCCTAACCCTAATACCAATTGTCCTCAACCTGACCCCAAAAAAAACGATGTTCCCAATTCCCTAACCCTAAACCTATCCTCAAAACCGTTTATGCCAAAACTTAATGTAGCCCTGACACCTGGAGTGTACAGTGTAGGAAGAAACACTGAAAACATTGTATAGGTTATTACATGTGGGTTGGTGCATGCGTTTGTTCAAGTGGGCATTGTATACTCACGTAGAACCATGACTCCATGACGCAGCGACTGCGTGCGGTTTGGCTCCACAGCTACACTGAGCATGGTAGGGTTGCCCTCGACGATACAGATGCGGTTGTCCTGCTTCGTCTCTCTGAACATACGCAACAGCTGACTTGCGATTACCCCATTCAAAGCAGATATGACTACCATGGGAACCACAAAGGACAGGAACACATTCACCTGTCCAAAATGAGAGGCAGGGAGGGATAAAGTTAGGAAGACTGTCCATTCTGGAATTGTTTGTGTCTGAGGCCTTATTATTGGCCTCAGACATACCTATATTTACCCATATTTTATCAAGTTGGCTGAGAAAACATTCTAATTTATAGCAACAACATGGGGAATAGTTACACAGGGAGGAGGGCGGGTTACTGAAACAATCTGAAGCTGGGGATGATTAGATCGCCATGGTGTGATGTCACCGGGAAATGACACACCTACAATAAGTGCAGTGGGAACTTCATTGACAACAGAGTCAATACACAGCCCAAAAATGGCAAAATTCAGAGGGAAATGTCCCCTTCACTGCCATGGGGTAGTATAAATAAAAGGTTTGTCCATTGTATCTTCCCTCATAAAGATTTGAAAGACAAGTGAAATTTTATATGGCAGCTAAAGCATATAAAGAGAGAAAAAAGAGAATTCTGAGGATTGCTAATTACTTTTCATTGCCAGATACACTATGACCAAAGTATCTGGACACCCGCCCATCACACCTCTATGAGCTTGTTGAACATCCCATTCTAAAACCACGGGCATTCATATGGAGCCCCCCCCCCACCCCCTTTTACAGCTATAATAGCCGCCACTCTTCTCAAAAGGCTATCCACAAGATTTTGGAGTGTCCCTATGGGAATTTGACCCCATTCAGCCAAAAGACCATTTGCGAGGTCCGACACTGATATTGGACAAGAAGGCCAGGCTCGCAATCACCGTTCCAATTCATCCCAAAGGTGTTCAATGGGGTTGTGGGCAGGGCTTTGTGCAGGGACCACAGAGCCCTGTTCATCCACACCAACCTCATTGAACCATGTATTTATGGAACCCACTTTGTGTACAGGGCACAGACATGCTGGAACAGGAAAGAGCCTTCCCCACTCTGTAAACCCAAATGTCTAAAATGTCTCTGTATCCTGTAGCATTAAGATGACCCTTCACTGGTACTAAGGGGCCTAGCCCAAACCCTGAACCACAGCCGCAGACCATTATCCCTACACCATCAAAGGCACTATAAATTCTGGTAGGAAGCATTCTCCTGATATCCGCCATCCCCAGATTCATCCATCAGACTGCCAGATAGTGGAGTGTGATTCATCCCTCCAGAGAACATGTTTCCACTGCTTCCAGTACTTTACAACACTCCAGTTGGCGCTTGGCATTTCGCATGTTGATGTGAGGCTTGGGTACAGCTGCTTGGCCATGGAAACCCATTTTGTGAAGCTCCCAATGCACAGGTATTGTGCTGATATTCCTTCCAGAGGCAGTTTGGAACTGTGGTGAGGGATGATACAAATGATAAGCGATTTTTACGAGCTATGTGCTTCAGCACATGGCTGCCCCACTCTGTGAGTTTGCCTGGTCTACCACTTTGTAGTTTGGCTGTCATTGTTCCTAGACATTTCTACTTCACAATTATAGCACTTACAGTTGACCGGGGCAAATCTAGTACAGCAGAAATGTCACAAACTGACTTCAAAAGTCAAAAGTGGCATCCTTTAACAGTGCCATGTTTAAAGTCACAGAGCTCCTCAGTTTGAACCATTGTACTGCCACTGTTTGTCTATGGAGATTTCATGGCTATAGCATAGTGGTTAGAGACGTGGTCAACGGAACAACGGAAGTCCCGCGTTCGTCTCCCGTCGCAGTCAAAACAAATTAGCCTAGCATGAAACAGTTTTGGTGAATTTTCGATTGATGCATTAGGGTTTTTTCAGGATAGACAAAAACCTTTGTTGGCTACTCAATTATCGTCTTTTTACTTGACAAAAAAGTCAGTTATTGTCAACTGTATTGAGAGTTACTGTATCAATGTAATTCACAAATGGCTAATAAGCTGTTAAAACAGCCAGTGGCAAATGAGGATTTGTTCAGGATAGACAAAAACTTTGCTGGCTACAACCTTCAGTAGCTATAGGAAGCCTAAAATTAAACTGTTCACTGTTTTTCTTTTAACTTTTCTGGTGGATTTACGAATTATGTATTAGGATTTGTTCAGGATAGACAAAAACTTTACTGGCTACACGATTCTCTTGTCTTTTCACTTGATGAAAAAGTCACCTATATTGATAGTTATTGTATCAATGTCATTCACGAATGGCTAATAAGCTGTTAAAAACAGCCAGTGGCAAAAGCCATACAGTTCATAGATGCTATTTGTGGTGGAGGTAAACTTAATAAGAAACGTTAGTCAGTTTAACACAATGCTTAATGGTGTCTAGCAAAATATGAAAACTTTGTGTGATGTTAATGCGTGACAAAACTATCTAATGTCTGGATGCTTTACCGACACTAGTTTAGCGTGCTGTTCCATGGTGTATTGGCTAAAGACACAGCCTCTCATGTCGGCGACCCTAGTTGAAATCCAGGGTGGGCTACAACATTCATCACTTTCATTTGCAGGCTTGCTGAACTAGCCTTGTCTAGTTCTGTTCCTGGTTTCCAGTAGCTGGTGTAAAATATGTACACATGGACTTTAGAGTTTCTTAGTCTAAATGTCAATGATCGTCCAATTACGCATGGCCTCTATAGTGCTAAAGCTAGCTTTAAGGTTAATGGACAGTTCACATATTGTTAAGCTTTATATCTACTGAACATCTACAAATCATGTACATGGGAATATAAAAAAAAAAGCTTAATAATTTCAGAGCTGTTGCCCGTGAATTGATTGTTAATTTCTCTACCAAAAGCCGTCTCCAAAGGCATTTCAGAGAATTTGGCAGTACATCCAACCGGCCTCACAACAGCAGACCATGTGTAACCACACACAGCCCAGGACCTCCACATCCAGCATCTTCACCTCCAAGATCATCTGAGACCAGCCACCCGGACATCTGCTGGAACAATTGGTTTGCAGAACCAAAGAATTTCTGCACAAACTGTCAGAAATGCTGACGTTGTGGATCGAGTGGCCCATGGTGGCGGTGGGGTTATGGTATGGGCAGGTATGTGTTATGGACAACGAACACAGGTGCATTTTATTGATGGCATTTTGAATGCACAGAGATAACGTGACAAGATCCTGAGGTCCATTGTTGTGCCATTCATCCACGACCATCACCTCATGTTGCAGCATGATAATACACAGCCCCATGTTGCAAGGATCTGTACACAATTCCTGGAAGCTGAAAACATCCCAGTTCTTGCACGGCCAGCATACTCACCGGACATGTCACCCATTGAGCATGTTTGGGATGCTCTGGATCGGCGTATACGACAGCGTGTTCCAGGTCTTGCCAATACCCAGCAACTTCGCACAGCCATTGAAGAGGAGTGTACCAACATTCCACTTTGGCCAGCCTAAGGCATACCTGTGCAATAATCATGCTGTCTAATCAGCATATTGATATGCCACACCTGTGAGGTGTATGGATTATCTGGGCAAAGGATAAGTGCTCACTAACACAGATTTAGACAGATTTGATAGAAATAGGCCTTTTGTGTACATAGAGAAATTCTTAGATCTTTTGAGTTCAGCTCATGATAAATGGGGGCAAAAACAAGTGTTGCATTTATAATTTTGTTCAGTGTACATTGTACATTTCCTATAATATTGCATTTGAAATGTGAACAGTTCTTTTCAGTCCATTTGAACGGATTTACCTTTCATTGAAAGAAAGTAATAGAAGAATGTTGATCAATGTACCCTGTCCCTTTTCAAATAAACAATAAATCAAAGAGATAAAAAAGGAGAGAAATGAGGGAGAGAAAGAGAAAAGATATGGACGTAGAGAGAAGAGAGGGAAAGAAAGAGAGATAAAGAGAGGAAAAAGAGAGCAGAGATGGGAAAAATAGTAACATGCAGTATATATAATGATTACAATCACGAGAATCACAATAAATGTCATATTGGCATTTAACATCCTTGATAAGATCATATTGTAAGATCCTTTGCAATTGTTTTCTTGTAGGTTTATTGAACAGAACACAGAACAGATGTATCAATCACTTTCCTGTTTCTATTTAGCTATAGTCCTTTAATATCAGCAGTGGAGCCTACACAATCTGTATTCTGCTGGAAAATGTGTGTGTGTGTTTCAACATTAGTATTCTGGGGAACCCCTCTCTCATTCACCTCTCAAATCCAGTGGCAACTTGTGAAGCTCTGTTGAACTCCATGCCCAAGAGGATTAAGGCAGTGCTGGAAAATGATGGTGACCACGCAAAATATTGACACTTTGGGCCCAATTTGGACATTTTCACTTAGGGGTGTACTCAGTTTTGTTGCCAGTGGTTTAGACATTAATGGCTGTGTTATTTTTGAGGGGACAGCAAATGTATACTGTTATACAAGCTGTACACTCACTACTTTACATTGTAGCAAAGTGTAATTTCTTCCGTGTTGTCACATGAACAGATATAATCAAATATTTACAAAAATGTGAGGGGTGTACTCAGTTTTGTGAGATACTGCACATACAGTTAGGTCTGGAAATAATTGGACACTGACACACGTTTTGTTATTTTGGCTGTTTACCACAATATATTCAAGTTATATTCAAGTTAAATAATGAATATTGGCTTAAAGTGCAGTCTCTCAGCTTTAATTTGAGTGGTTTTCACATCCAAATTGGAGGAAGGGTTTAGGAATTACAGCTCTTTAATACGTAGCCCCCGGTTTTTCAATCCACCAAACGTTATTGGACAATTGACTCAAAAGCTGTTTCATGGACAGGTGTGGGCTATTCCTTCATTATATATTCATCAATTAAGCAGGTAAAATGTCTGGATTTGATTCCAGGTGTGGCATTCGCATTTGGAAGCAGTTACTTTTACCCACAGTATGAGGTCAAAGGAGCTCTCAATGCAAGTGAAACAGGCCTGCAAAAAAAATCCATCAGAGAGATTGCAAGAAAATTAGGAATTGCCAAATCAACAGTTTAGTATATTCTGAGAAAAATCCAGCACTGGTGAGCTCTGCAACACAAAAAGGCCTGGACCTCCATGGAAGACAACTGTGCTGGATGATCGTAGGATCCTTTCCATGGTAAAAGAAAAATACCCATTCACAACATCCAGCCAAGTGAAGAACACTCTCCAGGAGGTTGGCATATCATTATCCAAGTCTACCCATAAAGAGAAGACTTAACAACAGCAAATACAGAGGGTTCACCACAAGGTGCAAACCATCCATAAGCCTCAATAATAGAAAGGCCAGATTAGACTTAGCAAAAAACATCTTAAAAAGTCAGGCCAGTTCTGGAACAGCATTCTTTGGACAGATGAAACTAAGATCAACCTGTACCAGAATGATGGGAAGAAAAATGGAGGCAGTGAGATGGCATGGCTTCCAATGGCACTAGGTCACTAGTGATTATTGATGATGTGACAGAAGACAGAAGCAGCCGGATGAATTCTGAAGTGAATAGGGATATATTGCCAAAGCTTCACTTTACAGATGGACCATGAGCCAAAACACACATTGCAAAAGCAACCCATGAGTTTTTTAAGGCAAAGAAGTGGAATATTCTCCAATGGCCGAGTCAAACACCTGATCTCAACCCGATTGAGCATGCATTTCACTTGCTGAAGACAAAACTTAAGGTAGAAAGACCCACGAATAACAATTGAAGACAGCTGCAGTAAAGGCCTGGCAAAGCATCACAAAGGAGGAAACCCAGCATTTGGTGAAGTCCTTGCTTTCCAGACTTCAAGCAGTCATTGCCTGAAAAGGATTCTTGACAAAGTATTAAAACATTTTATTGTTGTGTTGATTATGTATTCTGTCATCTTGACCAGGGCTTACTTGTAAAAGAGATTGAAGTCTAACTGTTAACTGTCTAGTTAAATAATTAATATACAAACATGTAAATAGGCTTATAAGCAAGAGGACAAAATGGATAATGCTATCGAATGCTGCTCAGCCTCCCCAACCAGTGTCTGACCAGTAACCAAAAGGTAGCGAGATCAAATCCCTGTCCCCTACATGTCCCTGCCTGTCCCCTCTGAAAATGGTGCTAATGCCAGCACACTGACAGCTAAATTGCTTTAGACTTCTAATCTGGATTGGAATCATGTTAGTAGCCTGCTATTTTTTGTTGGTGTTGAGCTAGGATATAGGTTTAACAACTGTTGAGGTGCATGCATTATTTATTTATTGAATTCATAAAACCACATATGCAGTTCAACAATGAAATGGAAAGGCTTTAGGACCATACGGATGCAACAGGTATGTGGTGTGTTACTGCAGGTCTATCCTATTGACTGAGGTGAATGAAGCTACATGCAGCAGCCAAGACAATCACTGGAGTCATTATAAGCCTTTTGTTGTGTCAAAATACTAAATCCAGTAAACACGATGTAAAGGATGTAAATAAATAAATAAAAAGACAAGTAAAGCAACAAACAAAAACTTGATAATATAATGAATAATTATTTTAATCAAGTCTTCTGTTTGCATTACAGGCTAATTCTTAATAATTATTCAAATAGCCATGGGACTTATGGGTAGCCCCATTTCATTACTGGAGAGCAATATTTCTTGTTATTATTAAGTATTTAAATAATACGTTAGATCACATCTGTACGTTATTCCCAGGAGCTCTACCTTTAATTTAAGGGGTCATGATAGCTCAACCATTAAAAGCTAAAATCAGATTTGTAGGACTGAAATGGAAAGCACTTTAAATGTGACAACACTAAATAGTGGACATCATGGGGATAGGCATATAACTCAGATTCTGTGAAGGAAGGGTCAATGGGACTTTTTCATTACGGATATGCCATGGACCGGTAAGAATCCCCGTGTGAATTGAGGTTTGAGAATTGCAGGGTTATGTGGCCTATTATATGTTCAAGAGTTTTGATTCTCACCACAATTTTCCCAGGCAACCATGTCCACTTACAGCTCTATGACCCTGAACATCAGATTTAGTGGTAATTTGATCTGACTTCTATCCCCTATGATCATTTCCTATAGTGCTGGTATTGCTTGTTCTTGTGCAGCTGCCTAAACAATTGTTTTGATAGTGAAGTATTTTATTTAGTCTAATATATACCAAATGTTTAGATTTGAAATGTAGATGTGTCAAAGTCCATCTGCAGAAGAGTACACCAGCAGTACTGCAGAGGCACCATAAGATCACTAGAAAACCACGAGCATACAAGTGCCAAAAAAGTACCCATAAATAGTTCTGGAATAGTTCTGGAATAATGTATTATAAACAGATAAGATGAAGATTAACCTATATGGTGGAAAAACACTGAACTGCCCATGATCCAAAGTAGACCATCATTTGTGAAACATGGTGGAGGTAGTGTTTAAGCATGAATGGCTGTAATTGGAACTGGCTTACTTGTCTTCATTGATGATGTGACTGTTGACGGCACCGTAACGATGAATCCTAAGGTTTACAGAAACATCTTGTCTCAAACCAGTTGCCCTATTGGATGGTGCTTCATCACGCAACAGGACAATGACGCCAAACTCACTGCCATAGCAACTGAGGAGTTTTTAATAGGGAGTTTTTAGGCATCCAGAACTTTTCTGGATTTCCTTCTGATCCTGTTCTGTTCATCATATGCAGACAGCTTTTTGGGTCTTCAGATGTGTATTCTGTGTTCTTATACAGAATAGTTTCAACGTATACAGTTTCTTAAAATGTTTTGAATATCACATCTTGAAAATCGGGTTAGGATTCCACCATTTGCAAACCTAAATCTAATGATTTCTTCATTTTAAGTTGAATCATGTGGGCAGGTGGTGGAATTTATCAAATACAGTGGGGAGAACAAGTATTTGATACACTGCTGATTTTGCAGGTTTTCCTACTTACAAAGCATGTAGAGGTCTGTCATTTTTATCATCGGTACACTTCAACTGTGAGAGATGGAATCTAAAACAAAAATCCAGAAAATCACATTGTATGATTTTTAAATAATTAATTTGCATTTTATTGCATGACATAAGTATTTGATCACCTACCAACCTGTAAGAATTCCGGCTCTCACAGACCTGTGAGAGCCGCTCATTACCTGTATTAACTGCACCTGTTTGATCTTGTTACCTGTATAATAGAAACCTGTCCACACAGTTCAAGATGATGGTCAATCTCCCTCGGTCTGGGGCTCCATGCAAGATCTCACCTCGTGGGGCATCAATGATCATGAGGAAGGTGAGGGATCAGCCCAGAACTACACAGCAGGACCTGGTCAATGACCTGAAGAGAGCTGGGACCACCGTCTCAAAGAAAACCATAAATAACACACTACGCTGTCATGGATTAAAATCAAATACTTATGTCATGCAATAAAATGAAAATGAATTACTTACAAATCATCCAATGTGATTTTCTGGATTTTTGTTTTAGATTCACTCACTCACAGTTGAAGAGTACCTATGATAAAAATTACAGACTTCTACATGCTTTGTAAGTGAGAAAACCTGCAAAATTGGCAGTGTATCAAAGACTTGTTCTCCCCACTGTACATGGAATGGCTAGGGTACCTTGAGGATTTGGGAATAATCTCCCAAGATATCAATTACCTCAGGGCACCTGTGTGCTGAGGAGGTGATGTTGTTCACCTTTACCACCTGTATTCAGTTTCGCAGGGCTGATCCAGCCTCAGGTCTTCCAGCTTTCTGACAGGGTTTGAGGGGACACTAATGTTATAAGCTGCACTTCACTTTATAAACAGGGTAATCACAAAGGTCTTTTCACATAGGTGTTCCAGCAGGTTAGGGCAGTGTGCAGTAGTGGTGATGGCATCAACAGTGGCTCTGTTTGGGCAGTATTCAAAATGCATTGGGCGCAGGGTGGCAGGTAAAATGGAGGTGATGTGGTCCTTGAGCAGTCTCTCATAAGGCATGAAATGAGGGCTAAGAGGCAGTAATCATTTACAGTGCAAGTATGCAAACTTTCTTTACACTAAATTGTGTTATTAATATTTACTGGCCCTTCTTTGTAACCCTGACTTTATACTGTTGGGAGAAGACATTTAGATTTATGCCTGCAATTTTACTGCACAATCTAACAATTCCCTCCAACCTATTTCTATTTTTCACGGACAATGACGAGTGACTCAGCCACAGCCTGGACTTGAACCTGACTGAACATCTGTAAGGAAACCTCAAGACCGAAGTTCAACAACGCTTCTCATCCAACAAAACAAAATGTCAACAAAGAGAAGGGCTCTGAATGCTTCCCGAAGGCACTGTATTCAGTAGTTGTGGAACAATTATGAAAACTGTGAAGCAGTTCGGGACAACCAACTAGAAATGGGAGAAGTTGAATATGTAATTCTCTGACCAGACAACAAGAAATTTCTTCCGGACCTTCAGCCTAGCCAGGGTTAACATCCATGAAAGGCCTGTTCACGCTGACCATGTGAGCCCGATGTTCACGTTTGCAGTGGGGGCTCGTGCCAGGGGCTGAGTGTTACTTTTCAAGCTTTGTGAAAAAGGGGTTTAGCTTGTCTGTGATCGAGGCGCCTGTGTCCGTGACGCAGCTGGGTTTCCCTGGTAATCCGTTATTGTCTGAAGCCCCTGCCACATTCTTGCATGTCTGACCCATTGAGATGTGACTCAAATTGGTTCGTGCACTGACTTTCTGCCTCTTAGAAATGTTTACAAAGTTCTGTCATGTCTCTTTGAAATGTATACTCACTGTAGGGACTAAACACATTCCTTGATAAATCCTGTGACCCTGTTCCATGATGTCGCTGTTCTTCCCAGAGGTCTCCCTGAACATTTCCTAGTATGCATGGTCAAAACATAAACATGTTTTGATTGCTTAGTCCACTAATGCTTCCTGCTTCACTTTTTGTCTGTAGGTAAGGATGAGCAGATTTGAGGCATGGTCTGACTTGCCAAAAGATGGGACTGTAAATGGCAACTATCATCTATAATCAGTATGTTGTTTATTGTGCCAAAGGCCCATACAGAGTTGAGTAAAAATGGTTCCAAATCTCTGGCCCTTTCATTTGGAACAAACAGCAACAAACCTTACCGTTAATCTCTTGCCTTTCTCAATGTAACCAGATGTTTTAATGTATTCTAATTGTGTCTCATGTTTGAAAGTGTCTTGAAACAATGTGCAGCTATTTTGGCCAGGCCAGGACTATAAAATGTGTTTTTGTCTCAATGAAATGTACATGCAATAATTGTAAAAAAGGTTACAGTTTTTCAGCCACCCAAACCATATATATTTTCTGGGTCCACATTCTGTATTCTTAAGATGCTACATTATACTCATTCACTTGATTAAATCGTAGATAACATAGCACTTTGGAATTGATTTCTGTAATTCCGTGGAAGCAGTTTAGATTGATTAGAACATAAGTGATGTTTACCAGAAAATACAGAAGGCTATATGGTATCGAACGTTAAAACAATTCTGACATTTTTAATCAGAGGCTATGACTTACAGTATATATATTTAACAAGAGTGGAACTAGGAACAAGTAGATTGGAGTGCAGGGGTAGAAAAAACTCCATTGGCACTGGTCCCAAGGAGCTTAGGGTATCCCTTCGCCCTGTTCTGCCCTCCTGATTTTGGACAGATGACTGGAAATGAGGTGGTTTGTCTGTCTGCCAGGAAAATCGGTGTAAAAGCTCACTCTTCTGAAAACCCAACAGGACAGAACTTAGTGTGCGTAATGAACAGGGTCAGAAACGGCAGACCAGAACATGTGTTGGGAAAACACGACCTGTCTGATTGCATAGCCCTAACGAGGCTAAGCTGGAAAAGGCAATTAGAGGAGACAAGCCTCTAACAAGCTTTAGTCAGTCATAGGTGCTTTTAACGACAGCTTTCCTTGATTAAAACTTTCTAACGATATGTTTTGGAGTAAAGGGTTGTACAACACAACATTTTGTTTGCACGGTCTGTTGCATGCTTCAAGAAAGCCTTGTTAGTTGTTAGTGGTACCTTGTAGACTATAGCTTTAGAACTGGTCTTTAATTTTCACAGCGTTAAGTTAAATATCACTTGTTAAGCATTATCAATTCATACCTCTATAACTAAAATTATAAAGGGAAGGATCTGAGCTAACCGTCTGGACGTTTAGCATATGACACTAGTAAATCATACAGTGTCTCTGTTTGCATAATCAATAAAGCACTACTTTGGCGTTATGTTGACTTGAATGCTCTGTCTACCTTCAAGTAGACAGACAAGCTCTGCCATTTCTAGTTGTCTGGGTATACAATTGATTGAGATTGTAAATGTCAGATGATGCTGGTAGATTTTCACATGCATTCACCAGCGGACAACACAAACACACACGAGTGCACACACACACACATGCACACACACACAAAACCACACACTTTTAGTTTGTATAGCAGTCTGTGGAATGTGAACGTCTATTGAGCATCTGGCAGGCTGACTCTAGTTAGGGTTGCCCCTGGGTCTAACCCTGGTCCTGTCGCTGACTGGGTCCTGTGGAGAGCTGTCTGCTCTGGGTTAAATGCCAGTCTCACACACAAAATAAACGCTACCTGCCGAGTGCCCAGAAACCTCATCACCAGGATATCCCTGTCTCCTTCTAGAGACATTTAACTTCAGTGTCAGCTTTTTCCCTTATGTTTACAAGATGAGGAACTGTATTCAGTCCCTCTTTCAGTATACTATTCATCCCTCTATCTTTCTGTTTTCCTTCCTAGTTCCCTCTCCTCCACACACGGCAAACGTTATTCATGAGGATGGGTGTGTGTTGGGCTAGACTTCATTTTGAGTGCCTGTTGTCAAGGATGTGTACTGCACCTCTAAGGCATTAATAGCCACAAACAGGCATGTATCACTTCACCCAGGTACAGATGGGGAGAGGATATTGGTTTTGTATTACTTGTTCTGCTTTGTCTTAATGTGACATGGGCTTTTTCATTAAATTCAATGAGGAATTCTTTTTGCAAAGATCGGATAAAGGACAACCGACGTCAGACAAGGCCTTGTAACCACAAGTTGATGTGACCTGTGAAGAAAATGTGACAGATGTGATTCATCCATCTTTAGCAGAGTGGAAAATAACTCCTAGGTTAGCATTAGGAATAGTAAGTCTCTTTTTGAGGTTATCACAGAAATCATTTATATTTCTGAGATTCATTCACTGATGTCAAGTGATGTTTGCAAAATATCTCTGAATTGGATTATGGACCGAAACCAGACTTGGAATAACAGCGCTCTGTTTTTGTACTTTCATTTGAAGAACAGCCACACCATCCTGGTCTCATTGGAATAAGTAAACTATTATATGTAAATTAATGGCACCCCATAGTTTTTCGTACGGTATGTTACATTACCTTAGGTTAAATTACAAAGTGGTACCAAAACATATAATATTTTACGAATGGGCTAAAACGTAACATGTTACGAATGCTAGTAAAACGTATCATATCTTATGAATGCTCGACAAATGTATCATATCTTTCGCTCGCTATGAAAACGTATGATATGTTATGGTTTGGTTAAGGTTTGGTATCACAGCACTGGGGTTAAGGTAAGGATTAAGGTATGGGTTATGATTAGAAAAACGAATCCCTTGTAACATATTGTAATGACCTTGCTAAGGATACTACTCACCTCCTCTAATGGGATGTCACTATTTGGAGCAGTGGGTAGAGTGCCCGTCTGCAAACCTGAAGGACGCAGCTTTAAAGCAATGTATGCCCATTTCTTTCTGGTTTATTACTCTAACGTTACTTGACATAACGTACATCTTACGAATTCAGCTGTCAGAGATTTTCATATAATAATTTACGTATTCCAATTAGACCAGGTTGGCCACACGGTTCCAACAGGCTATAGATGGGTACATACCATACCACATGAGACTACAGTTTATACTGCAGGTTTGTGATTATTGTTCTAATTTCTTTCTAGATCATTTCAAAATCATATTACAGGACAATTTAGTTGGCAAGCCATACCTCTTAATTTGTTACACTGCACATCAGGCTAGTTAAAAAAAAATCCAAGAAAGAATATGTGTATTTCCATAAGAGATTACAGTAGATTAGAAAATTCGAAAAGGAATGCCAAAACGCTGTTTAACAGTGAAGTAGAAATGAAGGTATTTTTGTTGTGCACACTATGCTGTATGAAAAATGATGCAAGCGATCTCCATGGTAACATGATGCTGGTCTCTTTTTCCTCGACTCTCCATCTCTGCTGTCTTTTAGAGCACTTCAAAAGTCTGTGGGAATTATAATGACAACTTTGTATTGCCCTTTTATGAAACAGTAGAGGCAAATCCAGAACTAATTTAAGTGGAACAAAATAAGTATACTTACAATGAAATGCTTTAAACACCAAAAGGAAGAACACATCACTCCTGTTTCATCTGCACTACACTGGCTGCCTGTTAAATATCGCTCTGTTTTTAATTATTCACTTAACCTTTAAGGCACTACATGGCTTAGCCCCTCTTACCTGACACTCATGATTGTTCTGTACAATCCAGGGAGGGCACTCTGCTCCTAGGGAGACTGTTTATTTACTGTACTTAGATGCAGAACCAAGCGGGGGACGGAGCATTCTCAAATAAAGCCTCTCAGTTGAGAAACAGCTTGCCCTCTGAGGTAACAGGGGTAGCCATTGCGTTTTGAAATCCAGAAGGATTTTTTCACTCTGGTTTGGAGTAAAGAGTTTTAGAGAAACAAGTCTTTAAACTTCAAATGGGTCCTGTAAACACAAAAAGAACATAACAGGACAGATTATGTGTATTGTAATCACCAATCAAAGGCCAGGCTAATAAGGTAGGTCGCGATTTTTTTTTCACAATCGCTAAAACACAGAAATGGTTGTATAACAATATACAGTGGATATAAAAAGTCTACACACCCCTGTTAAAATGCCAGGTTCTTGTGATGTAAAAGAATGAGACAAAGATAAATCATGTCTGAACTTTTTCCAACTTTAATGTGACCTATAACGTGAACAGTTCAATTGAAAAACAAACTGAAATCTTTGAGGTGGAAAAATAAAAAACTTAATAACTTGGTGTGTAGACTTTTATATCCACTGTATAATGTGACTGTTCCTCATCCACTTGCTTGTACACCTGCCATTAACTCTAGAAGACTTGTAACTGTGGGTGCCTTCTTGGATGTGTATGGGTGTTCAAGGAGGGCGGCATACATTGGCTTAGCTGAAACATTGTCGGTAAAGACATGCTTGACAAATAGTGCTCAGGCTGGTTAGGTGCCTGAAAGCTGTTTGTGGCCATTAGAGTGCATTCCCACAAATGTTGGTTTTAGCTGACTTCCTAGTTGAGTGAGCAACATGAAAATAAAAACAATTGCTGGGCTGAAGTGTTTCAGAGGGCAAATTCTCTGATCTTGTCCCTAGCCCATTTTCAATTACAACTGGAAAATCATCTTAAGATATTTATGTAGTCGTCGTCCAAA
Organism: Esox lucius; assembly: GCF_011004845.1. NCBI lineage: Eukaryota > Metazoa > Chordata > Actinopteri > Esociformes > Esocidae > Esox > Esox lucius. Next base: position 17,175,674 of record NC_047580.1, on the reverse strand, counting down.
AAACGAAGGAGATGATGACAACACAATCTTTGTGAGAAGCAGAGAATATAATTTAATTTGTCCTCAACTCACACTTTAGTTATTACATCTAGGGTTTCATAAGTTAAGTCACAGTCGTAACTTAACTTACCAAGGTTAGGTTTGGAGGATACATTGCTATAGAAGTGTATTTGTCAAAAAGACGACTGACAATCATGGTACCAGTTATCCTCAATTGAACTCAGAGTGGACCACAGCGTATTAACTCCACAAACCTATTAAAGGCTTTGGAGTTAAGTCAAGCCTAGGTTGACTGTGTAAGCTGTAATTGGTATAGTGTGCTGTGCCACGATCCTGTCATCAGTCATAAGTCTTAGTTTTGTTGAAACAAACCACACTAACACTCATGACTGATGACATTGTCTTCACAGGAGACTGAGGTGGTAGGAATGAGAAAGACTCCAATCCCAGCTATTTTACACAGCATGGACTCTCCAAAAATACCACTACAGAGTTCCCTGCACTACAGGACACCACTCAGCCTAATCCCAGACTTCCCCTATTATTTAGTTGTGTTCCACGCCAAAAACTATGTAATAATGCACATGTCCGCATTCTTGGAAAAGCATGCACACGCACTTATGCACACATGATTTCTTTTGTATTCTTGTGGGGACCTGAAACCCAGAAATCTTAACTAGCCCCTAAACCTAACCTTTATGCCTAAACTTGATATGGCGCTAACACGTAGCCTGACATACACACTCCACACTTATCAACAGGGAACAGCATCTCTTTTAGAGGGCTACACGTTACCCCTACACCCAAAAACATCTGTGAACTCCAAGAGAGGTAGTTTCAATTTTTCTCTCACATTCACACACACACACAGAAACAGAGTACATAGCAATTATGATTACATAATCCATAATAAAAGCAGGGTAACTATTTAGCATGCAAATGACTAACAGTTGCTATATTTCAGTTTATATTTATTGGTTAAGTGATTAGACGTGACAACCAATCAAACTGGTGGGTTGAAGCGTTGTAGGGCTCTGCTCTACAAAACAGCAGGAAGCCAAACTGAAAGGTAAACAGGCTTATCAGTCCAGCTGCTTCTGAAATTTGAGTCATCCAATACACTCTAACACATAGTAACACACAACAACAAGCACTAACACAGAATCACCAAACAAGTTTACTTGTGGTGACCCCTCCTCTGAAAACCACTTCTCCGGGTGATAAATTGCCTCCTTTCCACTGATAGAGAACTTGACAATGTCAGTATTTACATCCAACAAAGGAAAATGAGCAAAGACATGGCAACCCTTCAATTATAGAAGGGTACATATGTTGTTATTGCGGAGGAGACAGTTTTTCTGCAGTGTGTAATGACATCCTTATGCGTAGGAGGAGAAGAAAAGTCTTCAGCCATGAAATTGAACGATGAAGAGATAGTCATGTTGTAAGAAAAAGACAAAGGGGAAAGAAATAACCAACAGCCCTGCCAATGCAAATTTGAAATGATTTTAATTTTCAATTCATGGTGCCATCCTTCAACATGTATTCTCGAGTCATTGCGTATGTGACAAGTCACACATCAGCCCCCATAGCAGACATGATTTCCTTTTGTGTTTGCAGGTTTTTGTGCACTGGGACATTGCAAGCAGGGACAACATAATATGTGTTTCATAGTCCATTAGCCAACGAGAAAGTAAATGTGTCATTATGCACAAACCAACCCCTTCAGACACACACATGTCAATAGTCTGGAAGATGAATAGGTCAGTCACAGTGTGGCACCCCTGTAGAATGCAAAACAGCATGCAGTGGTATTTAGGATAATGCAAGAATCTCTGCACCAGATATTTAGATTCTGAACTGGGAATCTAACCGGCAACCCTCCAGTTGCTTTGTTAAATTCTCTTACACCTGCTGCCACAATATCACCAGTATCACACATCTACATACAGCTGCAACAGTCAATTATAACAGCCACCCACTTCCACCCCCTTAACAGTATTGGGTATTGAGAAACTGTTTATAGGGAAATTCACCAATATGTTGTAAGTTATTACATGTTGTAAGTACATGAATCTCTCGGTCTATGTCTGTCTGTTTCTCATCCCACCCTTTCATTCCACTCACACTCATCTTATCTTTGTGTGTGTGTGTGTGTGTGTGCGTGTGCGCTTGCGTGTTTGCATGTTTGCATAAGTGGTGTCTAACTTCACAAAATTAAATGTTATATTATAAATGAATAATTGTTTTGTTTAGATTTTTTTTTCTTCAGAGGAAATGTGTTCAGAATTTCATATCGATTTGCGTTAAAACGTAAATTATTCAGGAAACAGAGAATCAGAGCATAACATATGAAGGAGACAGTATCCATGCACAGGACTCGCTTTGTAAATGGAGTGTAAAATAGGGATGTTTTACTACGAGATTCAAACCCACCTGTATCACCATCTTCAATAAGAAGGGAGACACGATGGTGGTGCAAATCTTCTCCCCTTGATGGGACTTCTGCCCCATGGCGAAGAGCATCGGAGAGGCTAGGAGGAACGAAGCGACCCACATCCCGCTAATCAGTTTCTTGGTGCGGCTGCGGGACATGATGCTCTTTGCCTTGAAAGGGTGGCAAATCGCCATATAACGCTCCACGCTGAGGCTAGCGATGTTAAATGCCGTCGCATATGAGCAGGCATCCCGAATGAAATAGTAACCTTTACAAACGACTCCTCCAAACGCCCAAGGGTGATGGACCCAGATGAAGTTGTAAAGCTCTACAGGCATGCTGAGGACAAGGATAAGCAAGTCCGAGACTGCGAGACTAACCAGGTGGTAGTGGACCGTGCTTTGGAGATTTTGTAGGGACTTCTTGGCAAGCAGAGTGTAAAGCGTAACGGAGTTTCCTAAGCAACCTACCGCAAAGAGCGCGATATATATCACAGTGACCAGGACCTTCGAGTACATGTTAGTGTTTACATCCAAGGAGTTCTCCTCGTAGAACTCCGATCCGTTGTCAAACAGAGAGTAGTTACCCAGACGCAAAGAGTAGTTGGTCCCCGAAGTTAGAAGTGTCTGAGCCAGCGCGCATAAGTCTAGAAAGTCGCGCCCGATCAGGGTAAAATTGAAATCCATATTGTCGTGTAAGGTAAATAATTTGATCCTAGAATCACTTGTGTATGACGGCAGAAAATCTTTAGATCTAGAGAACACACGTGTGGTGTTCGCGAGGAAATCGAGTTTGCGCGTAAAAACGGTAAGGGGAGCACGGATTAGAGTCAAAGACGAAAATTAAGATTCTTTTGTATCTGACATAGGAGGCGTGCTTGACTAGAAACGGTGAGCGATGACGCAGGGCCATTCAATGATTGTTGTTTTCTTTCTTTATATTCATTTCCCATTCATACCTTAAGCAGACTCATCATTTAAGTCCATTTCATTCACACACTCATTTTAAAATTTGCCTTTAAATTATGAATGAAGTATAGTTTGATATTGGCAGTAAAACTTTCCGATAAGGGTACATGAACTACCATAAACGAGTGCAGTAATTATACAAATTATAATTAACAAATTATTGATAAAATAATCACATTTGTTAATACGATTAGAGTGGGGTAACCATTATTAATAAGGTAGGCTGGATAATGATAGTTTAACATGATTAATATATATTTTCTGGTAGCCTATAGCAGTGTCTACTTGCATCTTCAAATGTGTGTGACGCACACACAATGTACGGTCGCATTTGGGATTAAGTATTGTTTGTTTGTCATGGGGGAAAAAAGACATACCTTGAAAATGCCAGTTCTCTCCAAGTACCCCTGACTGCAGTGTGTAGTTCGGGGCGAGGATCAATATGGGCGGAGTCAAACGTTTGACTCCGCCCATATTTGACCTCGCCCATCGTTTTTTTGTCAATCTGAGGTTTGACAGTCACGCAGTTTGTTCATCTTGAATAAAAACGTAGATCATTTTTGAAGATTGTAAGATATATTACATTAAGTGAGACTGGCTAGAGTATAACCTTACGCTCTGTTCCCCCACTCCACGTCTTTCCCATCACTCGGCCCAAAACCACTATTTGCTTACAGGAAAAATAATTGCTTCTAATTCGCTACATTCATTTTTTGTTTAGTCATAATTCAAACAAAATCTGTTAATTTTGTGATTATGAATGTTGAGTATTTGTTTTTATATTACCATACAGTATTTTTATGAAGTTTATCCTGTTTTTTAACAGCATGAAAGGATAAGGATACAAAGTAATCGTTATTTCAAATAGTCTACAGATCTGCCAATCAGTCTTTTAGCCAAAATGTATACACTCAAACAAGTACCATTATATTATTAATTCATTATACATTTTGTATGACAACAAAATAGTAAAGCATTTCTAATACACTATCGACTGGCAAAAAAATCAGATGCTTAGCATTTTTAAGCCACATTTTGCCTATAGAATGTATAAAATAAAATAGTACATTTACTTGCTTTGAATTAAACTAAATTGAAACGAAAGAGACATATCAGCACACAGCCAACAAGGAACAAAATATATTTTTTATCAATGGGCTAATGTAAGAAAATTGCATATTGCATGCTTTCAAATATTAAGCACTTAGCATTTAACTAGCATATACATTGGGTATATTAGCTGTAAAAACCTAAATCTAAAACTGACTTAAAATTAAATAAAAACATATTGCTTAATGTCTGTCTATAGTAACTTGGAAAACACTTTTAGAAAGATGGGTTTGGCCAGAGTCTGTGGCTTCAGGATAATGTAATGGTGCATGATGCATTTCCTATAATTTCTGCACTTCACTACCGCTGCAACCACTGCTCCTTCTGTGTCCAGCGAGGACCATTGCAGCTGTTTAAAGTACGAGCCGTCGCGTTTGTATCTAAACTGGTTACGCAGCTGATCATCCCTTATCACCCACTCAGTTTTAAATCTATGATCCAGGACAGCAGCTGGGACAAGATGCCCATCTTAAAAGTATTGCGTGTAACGAGTGGAAACATTCTCTTATAGTGTAGTTTTTCAATAATATTATAGCTAATTAACAAATAATACAACTATTAGCACATTTATTATATGTATATTAAATAAGATTATATTACATTAAATATATAATATATATACAAACCCCATTCCAAAAAAGTTGGGACACTGTACAAATTGTGAGTAAAAAAGGAATGGAATAATTTACAAATCTCATAAACTTTTATTTAATTCACAATAGAATATAGATAACATATCGAATGTTGAAAGTGAGACATTTTGTAATGTCATGCCAAATATTGGCTCATTTTAGATTTCATTAAAGCTACACATTCCAAAAAAGTTGGGACAGGTAGCAATAAGAGGCCGAAAAAGTTAAATGTACAGATAAGGAACAGCTGGAGGACCAATTTGCAACTTATTATGTCAATTGGCAACATGATTGGGTATAAAAAGAGCCTCTCAGAGTGGCAGTGTCTCTCAGAAGTCAAGATGGGCAGAGGATCACCAATTCCCCCAATGCCGCAGCGAAAAATAGTGGAGCAATATCAGAAAGGAGTTTCTCAGAAAAAATTTGCAAAGAGTTTGAAGTTATCATCATCTACAGTGCATCCAAAGATTCAGAGAATCTGGAACAATCTCTGTGCGTAAGGGTCAAAGCCGGAAAACCATACTGGATGCCCGTGATCTTCGGGCCCTCAGACGTCAATGCATCACATACAGGAATGATACTGAAATGGAAATCACAACATGGGCTCAGGAATACTTCCAGAAAACATTGTCGGTGAACACAATCCACCGTGCCATTCGCCGTTCCTGGCTAAAACTCTATAGGTCAAAAATGAAGCCGTATCTAAACAGGATCCAGAAGCGCAGGCGTTTTCTCTGGGCCAAGGATAATTTAAAATGGACTGTGGCAAAGTGGAAAAGTGTTCTGTGGTCAGAAGAATCAAAATTTGAAGTTCATTTTGGAAAACTGGGACGCCATGTCATCCGGACTAAAGAGGACAAGGACAACCCAAGTTGTTATCAGCGCTCAGTTCAGAAGCCTTCATCTCTGATGGTATGGGGTTGCATGAGTGCGTGTGGCATGGGCAGCCTGCACATCTGGAAAGGCACCATCAATGCTGACAGTTATATCCACGTTCTAGAACAACATGTGCTCCCATCCAGACGTCGTCTCTTTCAGGGAAGACCTTGCATTTTCCAACATGACAATGCCAGACCACATAATGCATCAATTACAATGTCATGGCTGCATAGAAGAAGGATCCGGGTACTGAAATGGCCAGCCTGCAGTCCAGATTTGTCACCCATAGAAAACATTTGGCGCATCATAAAGAGGAAGGTGCGACAAAGAAGACCTAAGACAGTTGAGCAACTAGAAGCCGGTATTTGACAAGAATGGGACAACATTCCTATACATAAACTTGAGCAACTTGTCTCCTCAGTCCCCAGACGTTTGCAGTCTGTTATATAAAGATGAGGGGATACCACACAGTGGTAAACATGGCCCTGTCCCAACTTTTTTGAGATGTGTTGATGCCATGAAATTTTAAATCAATTTATTTTTCCCTAACTAAATGTTTTAATCCTGAGCTACAATGTAGTAGGGGTGTGCAAAGCAGCCAGTATTTGTATCTGTATTTGTATTTGTTACATTTTTTATTTTGCGTTACACTTCTAATTTACTTTATAGTGTAAGTATTTTTTTATTAAATCTATTATAATAATTATGGATATGGAAATATTGGTTGATATTTTTCCATAAATCCAGCAATGAACATGTAACAAGGAACGTCATTGAAAAGAAAATAACATAACTGCCATTACCTCATCCATGGTTAAATCAACAACTAATAAATACCATTTGTGAACATTATGAACCCCACCACCACCCGTCCTTGTTGGAGGACGCTGAACCGACAGAATGAACATGTAACAAGGAACGTCATTGAAAAGAAAATAACATAACAGCCAACTCATCCATGGTTAACCAACAACTAATAAAATACCGAGCGCTCTCTGTTGCTGTGTAGAGAATGGAGATGTGTGGAGCAGCCTGTGTCAGTTACCGCTTTTATTCTTTTCCCCTCCCCCGACTGAACGTCACTCACTCACCCATCCAGGCATGTACTGCGGTCTCATGAGAAAACGCTAATTTTTGATATAACGGTTTTCTTGTTCCCGAATACAAATATTTTTGAAAGTATTTGTTTGAAATAAGTATTTGTAAAAACCACGTTATTTGTGCCTTTCCGAATACCGTATTGATGTTCGGCTCCACCCCTACAATGTAGATACCCACTTAATTCCTTTCTGATAGCATGTGCATGTTTTCCATAATTATTTATTAGTTGTGGTTATTACATCACCCATCTCCCTCTCCTGCATGTTCTTGGTTCTCCTCATTTCTTTAAGTTACCTTTAGTGGATTTTATCAGCTTCTTTATTGAATTATTGGGTAAACTTCATGAAAGCCACATGGTTTCTATTTGTATCTGTGCAGGATAGGTTCAAATAAGATTCGATTTCGTTGATGTTGATACTTTCGTGAACCTCAGCTTGAGTGACCTTGAAGGAGACGGGAAGGGGTCAGCTTACACGTATTTGACTCCGCCCACATTGAGCCCGGCCCCCTAACTGCACACTGCAGTCAGGGGCTTCTCGTTCTCAAAGTTTGTGTTCATTGCGAGACACTTATACTATGGTTGTCCAATAGGGGCTCAGAGAGATGTTTTCCCGTCGCGTTGGGACATACGATCTAAACATCTGCGGGATCTCATAACTTGAAGGAAGAGCCATATTTTCTCTCTTGTCATTTATCATGTTTTCCAGGGGTAAATAACTTACAAAAGTACCCTGGAAATTTCAATACAGTTTGATAACTTGCCTGTTAGTGTAGTGTATGTAGAGGGTTAGAAAAGCATTGTAATTTTTTTGTAAACTATAAACTACACATAAAATCTGTGTTGAATGTAAAAGGCCATGATGGTGGTGCATTTATTTAACACATTTGTTACTGTACTGTACTCCTGAGTCCTGAGCATTTTTATTTTCGAAAACAACACTCCTGACAATATCCTAAGAATTTATATAATTTGATGTTGTAAATGTATTGTTTTGGAACTTTGCAACTGTTGCACTGTTGCGATTAGCTAGTTCCCGTTAGCTGGCTTCGGCTGATTATTAGTTGGCTCCAGTTAGCTATATGTTGGCTCTAGTCAAGTCTTTATTAGTTTTGATTAGCACTTTGCTAGCTTGCTCAGTTATGTCCTAATCATGTTAAAATGAAGGTTATTTGCAATTGCCTCATCCTTTTACTGGATTTTACCACACAAGTTACACATAGGTACAAAATAATTGCTGTATAAGCACTTTGTGAAAACCTCTGATATAAAAAGGGCTTGACAAAATTAGATTTTATTGATCTGACTGCTTATTTCTTGTATATGACTTGGCCTGTTTCCACTTCCACTGAAAAGACATTACTTATCTCTTCCTTCATCCTCCAACATGAAAAGATGTCCATGTGTTCAGAGCGATTATGCTACAAATTGTCTTTATGCACTTTTCATCCTGTCATTCTCGAAGGGAGGAATTTGTGCTAACACTGGTATTACAGCATTAATCCATAGCACCAAATCATTAGTTCATACTGATGATTTGGCCCGCTGAGTAACCGAGCAGGAATTAATAACTGATATCTCACTATTAGGTCATTATTTTGTGTCCTCTTAAGTGAAGTGATGAATTATCCTACATTAACATTCACTAACTAATGACCCAGTAGCAGCTATGAACCATTAATAACTGAAACTTCACCATTAGTTAATTATGTTGTGTCCCCCTAAGTGAAGTGATGAAATACCCTACCTTAACAATGACTAATGACCCATTGGTAGCTCTGTTACCTTACCATTAGTTAATGTAACTGGAAAATAGAAAACATATATGAATGATGTTAAACTGTCATTATCTAGCCTACCTTATTAACAATGGTTACCTCACTGTAATCATAATAACACATTGGATTATCATATGAATAATTTGTGTTACTTAGCCTGTTGTTCATACAAACAACTAGCCACATGAATGGATGTCCTGTATCTACATTAACAAATTACAGTACAAACTGTGATCTTCTACAAAAAATCACATGAGTTTATGCCCTGTGTCAACATGAACACATTTCTGTACACATTGTTAGTTAATGCAATTGTAAATCATTAATAAAGGAAGGGTTATCATTATTAAAGGTTTGTATCGTCTTTGTTTGTCATTTGTTCATGTCAACTACTGCGTTTGTAAATGCCATTTCATTTACTCTTATCGGAAAGTGTTAAACTACTATAATTTGTGAGGATCAGCCTTGAGAATTAGTGTGTGGGTGTGCTTAACCACTCTTTGTATCAGTGTTTGTGTGTGTGTATTTGTACCTTGAACATGAATATACTGTGGACTTGTACATTTTTCAACATGACGACCTTGTCAATCTGAAGTGAAACGATTATTGAGACAGGTAGTCTCACCAAAAGCACACATCCATGAACATTCTTGTGTAAGACAAAGTTGGTTCATGATGTTGTGCTCTGTGGTGCATTGAATGTTCCTGATGTTGTTCAGGGGTGGCTAGAGTGAGGTTCTCATTTTGACCAATACTTGTAGCAGGGCTTTGTTGACTAGTTGACTAACAGTCCTTCCAGGTTCCTATAACAGCCTCCTTTATCAGTGCAATACTGATAACACATGCTGTGTATGCTAACACATACACATTTGAGCATTTCGTGTCCTTTAAAAAAGTAATGACATTTGAAATTCTACTTCAATAATCCTGAAGGTTAATTTACACTTCCACTTAAAAGCATGTGCATGGTCAACTGTTGCACTGACTGCGTGCATTGTTTTTCTTCGGGGGTGGGGGCGACGGGGTGGGTTTATGTTTATACTGGGGGCATTTCTGCAGCTTGTGCACATTCTTTTTTGTAACTTTCATGTCCAAACGTTTTGACTGGTACTTTAATGGGTAAGCGTGTCCAACCTTTTGACTGATACTGCATGTCAGCAAAACAGTGGATGGAACTCACAGGTATAGTAATCAAGGGACACACTATCATGGCTGCTTATTAAAATGGGTGACAACAAACTAGCTGGTTGAGATGGCTGGTAATGAGGTAGAGTGCTGGTATGCTTCACACATTTTGCTGAAGGTGTTAAAAGGAAAATCCCTCACTGTTATTAGTCTGCCTAGATTATTATGAGTGATGGGAGGTGTTTCAGACATAATTATGCTCATTACATTTTGTCCCTGGACAGTTCAACTAATGACATCATTGGGTGATTGTCTGATAGAAAAATGAACTGAGTCATGTTTTTTAGCAGATATTGTTGCGAATGTGTTTCCCCGATTGCTTGAACGCACTAGTGGTGTGTCGATTTTGTAGCGTGGGCAGAGCAAGGGCACAGAGACAGGCGGTGGGTGTGTGGCTGAGGACATTTTATTATCAAGTGTCTCAAACATGGCCAGCTTCACTGGCATGCTGCCTCCTTCCCCGGCCTTGTCGGGCAGTCCTTAACACAGGACAGCATCTATGTCCTCTTCTTCTGTCATGAGGCAGATAAAAATGGTACGCCTTTTAAATCCCACTCCTACCTTGGGTGAGCTCTCCTCATAGTGCTCATCATTGGGCCTGATGGGAAACAGCTGAGCAGGGGTGGGTTGGCCCATCTGTCTTTATCCGGAATATTCCTGCAGTGGCTGGAGGTATTCTTGAGTGCTCTCAATAGAGTCCTGATCCTCTCCCTCACCGTGGTGAGACGTTGGTTGGACAGACCAGCATTAATACGGTTGTTCTTGTTCAATAGAACCATTGGAATTCTCTAGCTTTATCCAAATTCAAACCTGGCTGGAGTACTTCTTTCTTGTCAATCTATGTTCTCACAAAAAGGTGGGCTTTTCAAAACAGGGCGCAGTACTTGTGAGCTCAGAGTGCAGATTTTTGCGAGCTCACTAGAAAGCTAGTCCTTTTTGCGGATAAAAAAATTGATGCTTGTGATGATTGAAATTCTTTGAAATTGTTATGAAATCTGGATTTTGTGATTTGCATACAAACAGGAAATATACAGTGGATATAAAAAGTCTACACACCCCTGTTAAATTGCCAGGTTCTTGTGATGTAAAAGAATGAGATTACATCTCAAAAACCTGGCATTTAAACAGGGGTGTGTATACTTTTTATATCCACTGTAGATGGCATGTTTCTACCAGTGAAATACCAGAACAGGTAGTGAAGAAATTCACAATGTCACACATGATATCTTAATAATGTATTAATGTACGTATATAGGAAAACAGAGTAACATAGAATTTTTCATTTAGATGTTTGTTGTGAGCCAGATGGTGCACATGAACACACACACACATACCACACATACACACACAAACTATCTCCTTACAGTGTGAAGAGGTTAAAAGGGAAGTCTCTCACAGCTGGAAACCATAAACTGCAGATTGCATTTAAGATTGCACAGAATGAGTTGCCAGTGATAATGACCCAAACTCAAAGGAGAGAAAATAGTGTTACCTAGGGACAGCCTCTGAAAGGCGATGGAATTTTAATGTCCTACAATATTTGAAGCAGTTGCAGAACCTACTAAGGCAGGGAAGTCGTAGACATTAGGGACACCTCCACAGGTTATGTTTTAAATAATTGTATTTTTAATTCTCATAATCTTTTGTTTATGTGCTTCATTGACAGGGTTCTTGTATATCAATAGCTGTAGCATTGTGCTGTAGGATGCATGCTGAACACATGCTTGATGCGATAAAAAAAAAGAAAAGATTTGGCCAATATCAGTGGGGGATTCTTATTTCCTGTATGTTTGAGAGCTTCACTGTTAACTGTCAGATGTTTGGCGTACCTCCTTTGTTGTAGGCTGAAGGCAAACTAATCAAAGTGTCTGGCTCTATTGGAGGACTAATCTCAGTTTGTCACACAGCAATCTGTATGATCATTAGGAGGGCTTCTCTGTAGAACCAGAAATTACATTCCTAGGAGCTATTCCTGGCTCACAGCATTTCTGCTTGGAAAAATAGACATCAGGCGAACTTGATCTAATTAGAGTCATGATCTAGAGCATTGTTTCCTAATCCTGGTCCTCGGGACCCATGTTTTTGCCCTACCACTTACACACCTGATTCAAATGTTGCCCTACCACTTACACACCTGATTCAAATGTTGCCCTACCACTTACACACCTGATTCAAATGTTGCCCTACCACTTACACACCTGATTCAAATGTTGCCCTACCACTTACACACCTGGTTCAAATGTTGCCCTAGCACTCACACACCTGATTCAAATGTTGCCCTAGCACTCACACACCTGATGCAAATGTTTCCCTAGCACTCACATCCTGATTCAAATGTTGCCCTAGCACTCACACACCTGATTCAAATGTTGCCCTAGCACTCACAAACCTGATTCAAATGTTGCCCTAGCACTCACACCTCTGATTCAAATGTTGCCCTAGCACTCACAAACCTGATTCAAATGTTGCCCTAGCACTCACACACCTGATTCAAATGTTGCCCTAGCACTCACACACCTGATTCAAATGTTGCCCTAGCCCTCACACACCTGATTCAAATGTTGCCCTAGCACTCACAAACCTGATTCAAATGTTGCCCTAGCACTCACACACCTGATTCAAATGTTGCCCTAGCACTCACAAACCTGATTCAAATGTTGCCCTAGCACTCACAAACCTGATTCAAATGTTGCCCTAGCACTCACAAACCTGATTCAAATGTTGCCCTAGCACTCACACACCTGATTGACATAATCTACCATCATCAAGTCTTACATTTTAGCCACGTAGGATCTAAGTGGAAGGCACATCGCAGCCTTTTTCATACTTTACAATGCATTGCAGTTTACCCCAGATGCAGACAGATGCAGACCTAAACTAGACACTGTTGAAAGAGGTGTGGGTGGATTCCATAATGGATGTCTATGATTTTCAAACTGTAAGCAATAAATGCATGCAAAGGATGTGCATACTAAACATGACTACTTTATTTTACATAATTTTAATCTGTCCAAATACATTTGGCACCCTAAAATGAATGGATTATGTTCTATAAATATGCTATAATTTGGAATGTAGAGTATTAAAATACTCTCAAATTGACAGTCTTCACTTTATAGTCATATTGGAGACCCCCCCATCCAAAAAGAAACGGACATTGAGAGTGAAATGGAAATTCCTGAATCTGGTAACAATGGCCTACGTTGCTTTCAAAATTGCTAATCATTACATTTTGACATATGTTGGTAGACATGAATAAAATAAATATGCAAGCGATGCTCAGAAGTGCAGCAATAGTATTGTACAAGCTCCCGTAAAACACCTAAAGATTACATCCTTTTTTAGACAAGCTGGAGAGGAAGCGATCATATTCAGCACCTCCATAGATAAAACGCTGCAGCCGCTCGTAGATAGCAGCAGCATGTCTTCACCAGCAACCAGCCTTCCCAACATGACATCAGTGTTAATTTTGTTCACAAAAATAGTAATGAAAATATTCGTTAAATAACTATTCTTCAGTGGCAGTTGACGAGACGATATCTGACTAAATTGAAACAGAAAAAAAAATATATACTTTTCATTTTGGTTGACAAAAACAAGACTAGCCAAAATTATCTTTGTGACAATAATCAAATATAGCTATGATAGCTGGATAGAAGGATTTTGGAAACAGACATTGTCAGTGTTTTTTTTCTCCATGATGTGCATCATCTCAATATATACACACAGGCGTGTTGTGGTGCCTGGAGACGTGGGTATACCCTAATTTATTAACTATCCAAATGTTTTTGAATCTTCTGTTCTCCCCTATGTTCCTTTGACCTGGTATGGTGATATGTTGAGTCTACTATAGGTTAATGAAGCCATAACTGTGATTGGACTAAAATGTGTCCAATTTTGTTGACTAAAATGGCTCAATGTTTTCATCATTTTGACAATAACTAGATGAAATGTTTAGTCAAATGATATAAATGTGTCTAAAATTGAAATATATTTGAGTCAAATTGACTAAAACTGGACAAAATTGAGTGCTAAAATTAACAGTGCGTGACATTACTGCCTAGGTCCAGCAGTTATTGTAGCTTTTCTTCTTCTAATCTTCCCTCCAGCACAGAGCTATATAGCACTGTCCTTGGTGCTGAACTATAACCAATAAGTTATATAACGCTATCCTTGGTGCTGAACAGTGATCAATTGACTATATAGCGCTGTCCTTGGTGCTGAACAATGATCAATAGGCTATATTGCGCTATCCGTTAATTGTGCTGAAGCAATTGTGCTTTTGTAGTTTAAATCACCAGTGGTATTATACATAAAATGAAATTCCTTTCCACCCTTAATAACTAAAGCAATAGCAAAATCACATTTTAAAACATTTCATGGCACAACAAGTAAGGTGATGAATACAATCTGTATATATTTTCATTTTTATTGTATTTTAGTTGTTTGAGAATGTTTGGATATATAAACATATCAGTGTTGTGTTATTTATTTCTGGTGTCTTTTCTCTGGACACAAACAAAGAGTAGTTGCTGCTTTGGCAAAAGCCAATGGGTATCCAAATAAACAATAAGAAAATGAGAATAATTTTTGGATCAGATTTTATTCAGAACAAATTTGTATGCGGCAATGGACAACCTTTAATTCAATAATTTATAATTAATCATTTTTGCATCTGCCCATTATGTTGTTGGGGTTTGATATGAAAATGTATAGATTTTCATGAAAGTTTGGTAAATGTATATCATTTTACTATGTATACATATTTTACTTCATGTAACATTGTTTCAAGCTAGTCCCAAAAAATCTGAGAACCTTGAAGTGTTTAGAGGACTTGATGACTTGTGGCATTTGAACAGTAATATGTGAGCCCGCCTTGTTGGTGATTGACATGCTTTTATTTCACTGGTGACTCCAGCGCTACTCCCATTATTTTTCTTTGACTAACTGTTTCAGCTACGTTTATGAGTTATCCGCCTAAATATAGTGTTCAGTGAATAGAGTACCTACCAAGCTGTGACTTGAACTGTATGTCTGAAACTAGTAGAGCCATATTTGATAATTTTCCTTTTTCCATGCTTTTATCAGTAATTGAACAGCTATACTGAAAAATAAATGGACATGCCTACCTTCAAATAACAGCTAATCTGAAGCGTATGTAGGTCACAGAGGAACAAAATCACACCTGTGTTAATAAGAATTCACTAACTCCATTGACTAATTATTCCTTTGTGGGCCAAACAGTTGTAAAAGTTTTCTTTGTGAGATTTAATCTGATCTCATCAAGCGAGTAAGTCAGTGATGACAAATAACAATGTCATCTTGTAGCTTAGACTTCCTGCTGTCATGTGCACTTTCACATTTGTTTCTAGCTGACGGATGGGGTTTTACAAACAATTCAGTTTGATTATGCTACTGGAACATTTGACTCTGATAAAACCAAAATTCAATTACCCCCTTCAATGCAAAGCAAACTGTCTTATCAGCAAATACTTGTGTGACGTTACTGTGCAAAAAAAAATCACTAGTCAATAAAAAAAGTTTCAACACAAAGGAAGCCAAATAAACTTCAGGGGATTTGCTTTTTTGTGGTTTATATACTCAAGCTATTCTTCATTATCACTGAAAAACAAATCCACACATATTCCATACAAACTGATTAAAAATTAACATCTAGATTTTAAGGCATACCCACATTAATTCAGGAGTTGGATTTGGCTTAAACTTTTACATATACACATATACATATTTTACATACAGTGGATATAAAAAGTCTACACACCTCTGTTAAAATGCCAGGTTCTTGTGATGTAAAAGAATGAGACAAAAGATAAATCATGTCAGAACTTATTTCACTCTTAATGTGACCTATAATTGAAAAGAAATTGAGGGGGAAAATCAAAAAACTGGTTGCATAAGTGTGCAACCAGTTTTATAACTGGGGATGTGGCTGTGTTCAGAATTAACCAATCACATTCAAACTCATGTTAAATAGTCATTACACACCTGCCATCATTTAAAGTGACTCTGATTAATCACAAATAACGTTTAGCTGTTCTAGTACGATTTTCCTGACATTTTCTTAGTTGCATCTCAGAGCAAAAGCCATGGTCCACAGATAGCTTCCAAAGCATCAGAGGGATCTCATTGTTGAAAGATATCAGTCAGGACATCCAAGTCCAGCTGAAGTTTGCAAAAACACACATCCAAATCAACAAAAGCATGGCTTCACCAGAAGAAAATTTACATTTTGGAATGGCCCAGCCAGAGCCCAGACCTGAATCCAATTCAACATCTGTGGGGTGATCTGAAGAGGGCTGTACAAAGGAGATGTCCTCGCAATATGAAGGATTTGGAGCGACGTCAAGATGTGCCATGCTAATAGACTTCTACCCAAAAAGACTGAGTGCTGTAATAAAATCTAAAGTGCTTTAACAAAGTATTAGTTTAAGGGTGTGCACACTTATGCAACCAAGTTATTGTGAGTTTTCTTTATTGTATTTTTCCCCCTCAAAGATCTGTTTTTCAATATAATTGTTCACGTTATAGGTCACATTAAAGGTGAAAAATTTTCTGACATGATTTATCTTTGTCTCATTCTTTTACACAAAAACCTGGCATTTTAACAGGGGTGTGTAGACTTTTTATATCCACTGCAGATTCTGTGTGAAGTTACAGGGCTGTACATTTTCTCAGTCTGTATATTATGTAAGTTTGGTCCAACAAGTATGACATTTCAGCTATTAGGTCCCTAACTATTAAGCTATTTTGAATGGATAATATAAATGAGAAGGGATTGGTAATTGGGTGACAATAATAAAGTATACATTCAGTGTATTTCAGCATGGGAATGTTAGTCATTATGTTGTGGATGTATTAAACCACCTAGACACATCAAAGATACAGTAATTTTATGAATTAAATATTATGCAGAACCAACTATGTGGGGACCTTTAGTATTATGTTGAACTTTAGAAACTTTAGAAAAAACTTTAGGAAAAAAAAAACACCACAGAATGAATGATATTACAACTGAAATGCACACTCATTTTGCATAATTTTTATGAATCGGGCTATCTTGAGTTATGTGTGGTTTCAAAGTGCCTTCAAAGTAGCAGTGTTATTTCCAACAATATACAAGGAACGCACTTGTTCATAAGCTTCAGACTTGCAACCACAAATGATGCCGGCTGCAGTGGCCTGTGATTACCATTCTGTCCGTAAAACAGACAAACAGGACCAAGAATAAGTCCATTCTTCTTTCCCTTCCATATCAGGATTCTAAAAGAGATGATGCAGAGCGGGAGGCCTGTGTGTTGACTAGTCTCAGGGGGAAACCAACTGGAGCACATGGTCTGACAGTCTTTGTCTGAGAGCCTCCAAAATGTCCATGTGACATTTCACCCCTGAAAGCTTCAAGATAATATAAATGTTTAATTACAGCCCTAAGGACTGTCCAGGAATCTAACTAGCTTGTGCTGAAATAAACTGAACCAAAAGCGCCTATACTTAAGAGGAAGGTGCTTTCACAAAGCGCCCTTGCCTTATTTATTTTCCCTAGCATGTGGACTGAAGGCAGTCTTTTGTATTTAAAATAGGCAAGATTGTAGACGCTTTAAGATACTGTAGGTTAGTGGTATTGTGCTTGTAAGGCTTCATGTTTAATGAACAGGTCTAAGGATGCTCAGTGCTTTTATGGCAGGTTCAGATGTCAGTGCACACGCTGAAGACGTCTGTTGACAGGACCTAAGTCCTCACCATCAAACTCACATAGAGTTGGGAGTTTGGAAATATTCTTCAAAAACTGTATTTGCTGGGTTTTCTGAATGAATATGTTAATGTTGATTCTGTTTTTTTGGATTTTTCTCTTGGACCACTTTTAACCATAGAGACATGGGCTTCAATAGATTCATATTTGTCATTTGGAAAACGGATAGTAATTACCGAAAAATCTGTAGGTTTTCAGTAGGTGTTAGCGTATGACATCTTGAATTATAATTTATCTGCTATTCAACCCTTGCTTTTATCTGCCAGTTGACTCATAATGTGAATATGGCAGAGTTCACACTGTTGACAATGTATAATCAACCCCACTTAGGCTTAATACAAACCAAAGATGGCTGGGGACACCTTAATTGTGTAGAACAGGCTTAGTAGATAGTAGAGCAAAAAGTAATTAACAGAATGGTATGAAATACATGGATTCCATGTTTGACACTATTTCATTCCCTTCATTCTAGCGGTTATTATTACAGTCCTCCCATCATTAGCCTCTGTTGGAACAAGCAGACATCCACTGATTGACACTCATATGTCTTCCCCTCATCATGATGACATATGATACATACTATATAAAATATATTATTGTATATGTACAGTTCTGTTATAGCACGTGTACCTTCACAGATTTTCCTAGAAATATAATTGGGCAAGCAACTTTTATGTCACTTCTGTTCTAAAAGCTCCCATACTAGCGACGTTAACCAAACAAGGTAGTGCTGACCACCCACAGTGCATTCAAAGTATTCAGCCCCCTGCACTCTTCCACATTTGTTACAGCTATGTTCTAATGGATGATAATATATATTTTTTTTAATATAAATACTCCATACTGACAAAGCAAAAACTGATTTTCAGAATTATTAGCAAATTTATAAAAAAACTAAAACATTTCACATTTACATGCTGTATGCATTCAGATGCTAGCTATTGAACTCAGTTGCATCCTGTTTGCATTGAACATCCTTCAGTTGTTTCTTGATTGAAGTCCACTTAAGGAAAATTCAAATGATTGTTCATGATTTGGAAAGGCATCCATCTGCCTACTGTAAAATAAAATAAAGCAAAGCGGGATGGTGGAGAAAATGACAAGCTGGTGTTTTGACTCTTTATATTGTTGCTTTTTCTTTCTTTTTGGTAAATGAATAACAAAAAATTTACAAAAATGTACAGTAGATTAACAACAAAAATAGGCCAATTTGCACTTAAATGGGATAAATTACTAAATTACAAACAACCGAACTTTACCCTAAATAGGAGACTTCCTTGTTAGTCACTGCTGTTGGGCAAAAGGTTTGACTTACGGCTACGCACCTTGCTTATCTAGGGAGGCGTGTACAGAAGATACATTTTAATATACGCAGATGTTGGCGGTCATAACATTATTACAAAGACATTCAATATAGACACTTGGATGTAGATTCTGGCTGGTCCACATCCTTTCGCTCCGTGTCTGCCAAGCACTGCTTCCCCCCGATGATTGCATACACCTGTGTCATTATGGGGAGGGAGAGAGAGCGTTAACTCCCCAGGTGTTCCCCGTTGGGTCGGATTCCCCTGCACTCACATGTATGGCGGGGGTGCTGATGGTTCCAAGATCCACAGAACTGCTGCATTGTATATGGTCTCACAGCTGACAGTCCATATCAGACCAAAAACCAAACAATGAGGTCCAGTTTGTTTTCCGTATAGCTCCAAGGCAGAATTGTGTCAATCACAGATTGCACAAATCTGAACATTTTTATTAACGGTCCTGAAGAACAAAGTGGTCTACATTGTTATTAAAAGGGACGTTTGGGACCAACAATAATTTTGTCTAAACTGAGAAATCCGGGGTGGAGGACCTTGGTGAGTGATGTGAATAGAGAAATTAGGTGTGTTTTGTCTATATAGACATCTGAATAGAAGTGGGTTTTGTATATATGGACACATGAATGGAGGTGGGTTTTGTATATATGGACACCTGAATAGAAGTGGGTTTTGTATATATGGACACCTGAATAGAGGTGAGTTTTGTATATATGGACACCTGAATAGAAGTGGGTTTTGTATATATGGACACCTGAATAGAGGTGGGTTTTGTATATATGAAAACCTGAATAGAGGTGGGTTTTGTATATATGGAAACCTGAATAGAGGTGGGTTTTGTATATATGGACACCTGAATAGAGGTGGGTTTTGTATATATGGACACCTGAATAGAGGTGGGTTTGTATATATGGACACCTGAATAGAGGTGGGTTTTGTATATATGGACACCTGAATAGAGGTGGGTTTGTATATATGGACACCTGAATAGAGGTGGGTTTGTATATATGGACACCTGAATAGAGGTGGGTTTTGTATAGACAGAATGGAGGTGCAGTAGGGCAGCCAGAATGCTATTAATTCACACTTGCCCTGACCTGCCTTACAACCTATTTTCCCTGAGGCTTAATAATGATTAAAGGAGCACACAGTGGGAGTACTGTAGGAAGGACAATATAATAAACAGCGTTCTGTGTGACGATTGTTAAGGCCCTTCTGAGCGCTCCGTTGAGTTGGATTGATTGTGCAGCTTGCAGGTCAACATAAGGAGGACACTGGGATGGCTGAGAGGACCAGTTGATTACGTGATTGACTAGTTGGAGCAGAGATGCTAAAATAGCTTTGGAGGGCTTTCAAATGACATCCAACAGTGTCTGCTGTTCGTTTGCCCTGGTAAAGGACACTGAACATAAGACGCGACGTAAGGCGAAGATATAATTATAACCACACGTATATGTGCATGATGCAGATTACCTTTAGTTTGAGTGAAATCCCACCTGATGTCAAAGTAGTAGAAACATGGACGTTGTTATGTAGGAAGCGCCACTGAGAGTGTCACTCAGATCGAAGAGAAGCAGCAAGGTTCATGAATCAGTATAATTATATTTCGATTGATAATGTTTGTGATGGAATATGCTGAAAGCTCCCTACATGGTATTTGAGCCTCTTACATTCCATAGAGCAATCACTCACGTTTTTAGGAATTGTCCACTGCCTATCACTGCCCAGGAAACAATACAGTTGGATGTGCATTATCAGATCATCAGATCCTAACTGTGAACATCTGCAAACAGATCTCAACAGAGCCCAAAACCTATGTTCCTATACAAAACTGTCCTACCATACCATACCATCTTCTTCCGCTTATCCGGGGCCGGGTCGCAGGGGCAGCAGTCTAAGCAGGGATGCCCAGACTTCCCTCTCCCCAGACACTTCCTCTAGCTCTTCCGGGGGGACACCGAGGCGTTCCCAGGCCAGCCGGGAGATATAGTCCCTCCAGCGTGTCCTAGGTCTTCCCCGGGGTCTCCTCCCGGTGGGACGGGACCGGAACACCTTCCCAGGAAGGCGTTCCGGAGGCATCCGAAAAAGATGCCCAAGCCACCTCAGCTGACCCCTCTCGATGTGGAGGAGCAGCGGCTCTACTCTGAGCTCCTCCCGGGTGACCGAGCTTCTCACCCTATCTCTAAGGGATCGCCCGGCCACCCTGCGGAGAAAGCTCATTTCGGCCGCCTGTATCCGGGATCTTGTCCTTTCGGTCATGACCCAAAGCTCATGACCATAGGTGAGAGTAGGAACGTAGATTGACTGGTAAATCGAGAGCTTTGCCTTGCGGCTTAGCTCTTTCTTCACCACGACAGACCGATACATCGACTGCATTACTGCAGAAGCTGCACCGATCCGTCTGTCAATCTCCCGTTTCATCCTTCCCTCACTCGTGAACAAGACCCCTAGATACTTAAACTCCTCCACTTGAGGCAGGCACTCTCCACCAACCTGAAGTGGGCAAGCCACCCTTTTCCGACTGAAGACCATGGCCTCGGATTTGGAGGTAATGATTTTCATCCCCACCGCTTCACACTCGGCTGCAAACCGTCCCAGCGCATGCTGAAGGTCCTGGTTAGAAGGGGCCAACACGACAACATCATCTGCAAAGAGCAGAGACGAGATTGTGTGGTCCCCAAACCTGACACCCTCCGGCCCCTGGCTGCGCCTAGAAATTCTGTCCATAAAAATTACGAACAGAACCGGTGACAAAGGGCAGCCCTGCCGGAGTTCAACATGCACTGGGAACAAGTCTGACTTACTGCCGGCAATGCGGACCAAGCTCCAGCTTCGGTTGTACAGGGACCTGACAGCCCTTAGCAAAGGACCCAGGACCCCATATTCCCCAAGCACCCTCCACAAGATGCCGCGAGGGACACAGTCGAAAGCCTTCTCCAAATCCACAAAACACATGTGGATTGGTTGGGCAAACTCCCATGAACCCTCCAACACCCCGTAGAGGGTATAGAGCTGGTCCAGTGTTCCACGGCCCGGACGAAAACCACACTGTTCCTCCTGAATCCGAGGTTCTACTATCGGCCTTATTCTCCTCTCCAGAACCCTGGCATAGACTTTCCCGGGGAGGCTGAGAAGTGTGATCCCCCTATAGTTGGAACACACCCTCCGGTCCCCCTTCTTAAAAAGAGGGACCACCACCCCGGTCTGCCATCCCAGAGGCACTGTCCCCGACCGCCACACGATGTTGCACAGGCGTGTCAACCAAGACAGCCCCACAACATCCAGAGGCTTGAGGTACTCAGGGCGGATCTCATCCACCCCCGGTGCCTTGCCACCGAGGAGTTTCTTGACCACCTCAGTGACTTCAGCCCGGGTGATGGACGAGTCCACCTCTGAGCCCTCATCCTCTGCTTCCTCAATGGAAGAAGTGACAGCGGGATTGAGGAGATCCTCGAAGTACTCCTTCCACCGCCCGACGACATCCTCAGTTGAGGTCAACAGCTGCCCACCTCTACTATAAACAGCGTTGGTAGGGCACTGTTTCCCTCTCCTGAGGCGCCGGATGGTTTGCCAGAATCTCTTCGAGGCCAGCCGATAGTCCTTCTCCATGGCCTCACCGAACTCCTCCCAGGCCCGAGTTTTTGCCTCCACAACCACCCGGGCTGCAGCCCGCTTGGCCTGTCGGTACCCGTCAGCTGCGTCAGGAGTCCCACAAGCCAACCAGGCCTGATAGGACTCCTTCTTCAGCTTGACGGCATCCCTTACTTCCGGTGTCCACCACCGGGTTCGGGGATTGCCGCCTCGACAGGCACCGGAGACCTTACGGCCACAGCTCCGAGCGGCCGCTTCGACAATGGCGGTGGAGAACATGGTCCACTCGGACTCAATATCTCCAGTCTCCCTCGGGATCCAGTCGAAGCTCTGCCGGAGGTGGGAGTTAAAGATCTCTCTGACAGGAGACTCGGCCAGACGTTCCCAGCAGACCCTTACAGTACGCTTGGGCCTGCCGAGTCTGTCCAGCTTCCTCCCCCGCCATCGGATCCAACTCACCACCAGGTGGTGATCAGTTGACAGCTCCGCCCCTCTCTTCACCCGAGTGTCCAAGACATACGACCGCAGGTCAGATGAGACGACAACAAAGTCGATCATCGACCTGCGGCCTAGGGTGTCCTGGTGCCACGTGCACTGATGGACACCCTTATGCTTGAACATGGTGTTCGTTATGGACAAACTGTGACTAGCACAGAAGTCCAATAACTGAACACCACTCGGGTTCAGATCAGGGGGGCCGTTCCTCCCAATCACGCCCCTCCAGGTGTCACTGTCGTTGCCCACGTGGGCGTTGAAGTCCCCCAGTAGAACAATAGAGTCCCCAGTCGGAGCACTTTCCAGCACCCCTCCCAGAGACTCCAAGAAGGTCGGGTACTCTGCACTGCGGTTCGGCCCGTAGGCACAAACAACAGTGAGAGACCTATCCCCGACCCGTAGGCGCAGGGAAACGACCCTCTCGTTCACCGGGGTAAACTCCAACACATGGCGGCAGAGCTGGGGAGCTATAAGCAAACCCACACCAGCCCGCCGCCTCTCACCATGGGCAACTCCAGAGTGGTGAGGAGTCCATCCTCTCTCAAGGAGTGTGGTTCCAGAGCCCAAGCCGTGTGTAGAGGTGATCCCGACTACCTCTAATCGGAACCTCTCAACCTCACGCACTAACTCAGGCTCCTTCGCCGCCAGCGTGGTGACATTCCACGTCCCTAGAGCTAGTTTCCGTGTCCAGAGATCAGGTTGTCTAGGCCCCTGCCTTCGACCGCCACCCGATCCTCTTCGCACCGGCCCCTTATGGCCCCTTAAAACTGTCCTAATAATTGCAAATGGCACTTTATGCAAAACATTGATTAACCCTTGGAAGTGTTTAAATGATGAGGAACAAATAATTAGTTTACAATTCAGTGAATAAATAAAATGGAATATATTAAATAAATAAATGATTAATACATAACTATTAAACAGACGTTCTGTGTGAAAATGTACTCCTCATTAACCATGAGAGATACAGTATCTCACAATAGTGAGTAAACGCCCTCACAATTTTTGTAAATATTTGATTATATCTTTTCATGTGACAACACTGAAGAAATTATACTTTGTTACAATGTAAAGTAGTGAGTGTTCAGCTTGTATAACAGTGTAAATTTGCTGTCCCCTTAAAATAACACAACACACAGCCATTAATGTCTAAACCGCTGGCAACAAAAGTGAGTATATATTGTGGTAGTCCTTATCTTGAATTTCAGCAGATATCCTCTGAAACAACAATAATACTGTGCAACACGCTTTATATATTTTACTATTCAAATGTTACTTCTTACAGTAGTGAATTATTTTTGAGAATTTGCTAAGGCAAATCATACTTTAGAATATTGTAATTCTTTTATCTGTATTTGGATTCAGAGACATTGGGAAAATTACAAAAAGAAAGATCAAATATGGAACCAATTCATTAGAATTATGACATGAATGATCAGATCGAAGACATACTACAAGTCATATTAAAGAAGTAAAAAGAAATTCCATGCCAGTCAAGAGAGACATGCAGCCACTCTACCTGCAGAGAAACATTTTGCATCCAAATTGTGTCACAGTGCCGCATAATTCAAAGACTTGTTTTTCAGCTGGAAACATTGTCAGGCCACCTACATTTGACTTCAGTTTCCCTAAGGGCTGCTTTTCTGTCTATTGAACTGTATTTATGTCTATATATTTGTCTCAGAGAAACACTTCTTTGTCTGAGCCATCTGTTCAACTTCAATTTACGATTACAATTCTCAAAAGAAAAGCCAGAAAATGTTACACAGACTCCTGGGCTTTTGAGTGAAGATGTTTGGTACAGTGTGTTTCAAACCAATTATGTGGGAACTAACACTTGCATTCTCACTTTTTATCATTTTGGTAAAAGCAGACCATTCTTTCCTGAAAAGTAAACTTAGTTTTATTAATACAGTGACCAATATACAGTATCTCACAAAAGTGAGTAAACGCCCTCAATATTTGATTATATTTTTTCATGTGACAACACTAAATAAATGACACTTTGCTACAATGTAAAGTAGTGAGTGTTCAGCTTGTATAACAGTGTAAATTTGTTGTCCCCTTAAAATAACACAACACATAGCCATTAATGTCTAAACTGCTGGCAACAAAAGTAAGTATACCCCTAAGTGAAAATTTCCAAATTGGGCTCAAAGTGTCAATATTTTGAGTGGCCACCATCATTTTCCAGCACTGCCTTAACCCTCTTGGGCATGGAGTTCACCAGAGCTTCACAGGTTGCCACTGGAGTCTTCTTCCACTCCTTCATGATGACATCACAGAGCTGGTGATTGTTCGAGACCTTGCGCTCCTCCACCTTCCGTTTGAGGATGCCCCACAGATGCTCAATAGGGTTTAGGTCTGGAGACATGCTTGGCCAGTCCATCACCTTTACCCTCAGCTTCTTTAGCAAGGCAGTGGTCGTCTTGGAGGTGTGTTTGGGGTCGTTATCGTGTTGGAATACTGCCCTGCGGCCCAGTCTCCCAAGGGAGGGGATCATGCGCTGCTTTAGTATGTCACAGTACATTTTGGCATTCATGACTTGACTGTAGGCAAGCCACACTTGTCTGTGTACTCCTCACCTGGTTGCCACCACACACGCTTCACATCATCTGAACCAAATAAGTTTATCTTGGTCTCATCAGACCACAGGACATGGTTCCAGTAATCCATGTCCTTAGTCTGCTTGTCTTCAGCAAACTGTTTGCGGGTTTTCTTGTGCATCATCTTTAGAAGAGGCTTCCTTCTGAGACGACAGCCATGCAGGCCAATTTGATGCAGTGTGCGGTGTATGGTCTGAGCACTGACAGGCTGACCCCCCACCCCTTCAACCTCTGCAGCAATGCTGGCAGCACTCATACGTCTATATCCCAAAGACAACCTCTGGATATGACACTGAGCATGTGCACTCAACTTCTTTGGTCAACCATGGCAAGGCCTGTTCTGAGTGGAACCTGTCTTGTTAAACCGCTGTATGGTCTTGGCCACCATGCTGCAGTTCAGTTTCCTAGGCCATCTTTATGTAGAGCAACAATTTATTTTTTCAGATCCTCAGAGAGTACTGTGCCAAGAGGTGCCATGTTGAACTTCCATTGAGCAGTATGAGGGAGTGTGAGCGCGATGACACCAAATTTAACACACCTGCTCCCCATTCACACCTGAGACCTTGTAACACTAACGAGTCACATGACACCGAGGAGGGAAAATGGCTAATTGGGCCCAATTTGGACATTTTCACTTAGGGGTGTATTCACTTTTGTTGCCAGCAGTTTAGACATTAATGGCTGTGTGTTGTGTTATTTTGAGGGGACAGCAAATTTACAATGTTATACAAGCTGTACACTCACTACTTAACATTGTAGCAATGTGTCATTTCTTCAGTGTTGTCACATGAAAAGATATAATCAAATATTTGCAAAAGTGTGAGGGGTGTACTCACTTTTGTGAGATACTGTAATTAGAAATAAATGAAATACATTGTGCTACCCTGCAGAATCAAGATAGAAAGTGTTTCCAATTTATGCCTCCCCATGATTACTCCTCAAGCTATTGCTCCTCTATTTTTGTATTATAGCCCCATTTCCTCAAATAGAATAGCTTCACCTTGAAGAAATTCACTTCTTGTTGTTATTTTATCCCCTATCCATTTTCTCCTACGATACATTAATTCAATTAGTCCTACTTATTTTTGGTGATTCATTAATTTAATAATGAAAGTACCAGTAAAAACTTGCATACCTTGGACTATATTAAGACTTCATCAACAGAACAATGCATTTTCACCTGTAATTATTACATCCACAGTTTGTAATAATTTTCTCCTCATATTTGCCTCATAACTCAGACTTAAAATACCTTGCAATTGTTACCTTGAACGAAGCACAAATGGAATGTGTTCCAAAAATATCTTGGTATTTGGTTAGATGAAACTGTCATTTAAAACATGCTTGTGACATTAAGTAAATTAAAGTTCAAGATTAAATAATGTATAAACATTTAACCTGCCTTTTTTAGACAGCAAACAGGATTGACCAGGCTAATTAATGGTTTTGATTGATATTTTAGATTATAGGGATCTAATCTGCATGCATGTGGCTGCTCTAATATTTTTACTGCATCAGAAGGTACATGAACTGTAGGCTAGTCCCACTAGCGTCCAGCAGACTACTCCATTATTCCCATTTTGTTTCTATAATGTGGCTTTGCAACAAATTCTTCCTTGATAACTTAGCTTTTCAAAAAAATAAAAGGCACTAAAATGGTTCACAAGCATGATTAAAGACATGGTCCCATTAGACCAGCCATTCTAAAACATTTAGAATGCAAATTGAAATCCAAAAGATTGCAGTCTATAGTTTAAAGTTTCATAGATGGAAACTAAAGACACATTTGTGTTTCTGAAAGCCATTCCTTTAATAACATTAAAAAAGCTTCAAATTCATAGAAGTGATATTGAAAGCACTCTGTGGGTGCCCACCACTAAAATAGCCAGGGTTACTTACGGAAACTATGGCCCTATGGGAGAAGAGTATTTTTTCATGAGGGATATGCCAAAGAACGACGCCAGACTGCAGACCAGGGGTTGGGAAAAACTGCATTAGGCTAACAAATGATCATATATAAATCCCTCTTATTTAATGCAACTCACTTTCAAAATAGGCTGAAAAACTCCTAGCATTTTTCTGTTGCTGTTAGGGCAGTTAAAGATCCCAGAGATATTAGTCTGGAGTGAGAGTTGTAATTGTATTTTCACTTTCTTTCTAAATGTATTTATATGTATTGATGTGTTTTTGTAAATCTCTCTCCAGACTACTTGCAACACTAAAAATACACATGTCTCAGTGTGATTTCTTTGTTAAGTAAAAAACACATGTACACCAAACTAAATAATAAACAAAATACTTTTGTTTCTGCCCCCATTTATTATGAGCTGAACTCAAAGATCTAAGACTTTCTCTATGTACACAAAAGGCCTACTTCTCTCAAATATTGTTCACAAATCTGTCTAAATCTGTTTTAGTGAGCACTTCTCCTTTGCCCAGATAATCCATCCACCTCACAGTTGTGGCATATCAAGATGCTGATTAGACAGCATGATTATTGCACAGGTGTGCCTTAGGCTGGCCACAATAAAAGGCCACTCTAAAATGTGCAGTTTTACTGTATTGGGGGGGTCCGGGGGGGCCTGAAAACCAGTCAGTATCTGGTGTGACCACCATTTGCCTCATGGAGTGCAACACATCAGGTTGTTGATTGTGGCCTGTGGAATGTTGGTCCACTACTCCTCAATGGCTGTGCGAAGTTGCTGGTATTGGCAGGACCTGGAACATGCTGTTGTATACGTCAATCCAGAGCATCCCAAACATGCTCAATGGGTGACATGTCTGGTGAGTATGCTGGCCATGCAAGAACTGGGATGTTTTCAGCTTCCAGGAATTGTGTACAGATCCTTGCAACATGTGGCCATGCATTATCATGCTGCAACATGAGGTGATGGTTGTGGATGAATGGCACAACAATGGGCCTCAGAATCTTGTCACGGTATCTCTGTGCATTCAAAATGCCATCAATAAAATGCACCTGCGTCCATAACTCACGCCTGCCCATACCATAACCCCACCGCCACCATGGGCCACTCGATCCACAACGTTGACATCAGCAAACCCAAACGACACCATACATGCTGTCTGCCATCTGCCCTGTACAGTGAAAACCGGTATTCATCCGTGAAGAGAACACCTCTCCAAAGTGCCAGACGCCATCAAATGTGAGCATTTGCCCACTCAAGTCGGTTACGACGACGAACTGCAGTCTGGTTGAGACCCCGATGAGGACGATGAGCATGCAGATGAGCTTCCCTGAGACGGTTTCTGACAGTTTGTGCAGAAAGTATTTGGTTATGCAAACCGATTGTTGCAGCTGTCCGGGTGGCTGGTCTCAGACGATCTTGGAGGTTAAGATGCTGGATGTGGAGGTCCTGGGCTGGTGTGGTTACACATGGTCTGCGGTTGTGAGGCCGGTTGGATGTAGTGCCAAATTCTCTGAAACGCCTTTGGATATGGCTTATGGTAGAGAAATGAACATTCAATTCACGGGCAACAGCTCTGGTTGAAATTCCTTCAGTCAGCATGCCAATTGCACGCTCCCTCAATACTTGCGACATCTGTGGCATTGTGCTGTGTGATTGAACTGCACATTTTAGAGTGGCCTTTTATTGTGGCCATCCTAAGGCACACCGGCGCAATAATCATGCTGTCTAATCAACAAATTGATATGCCACACCTGTGAGGTGGATGGATTATCTGGGCAAAGGAGAAGTGCTCACTGACACAGATTTAGACAGATTTGTGAACAATATTTGAGAGAAATAGGCCTTGTGTGTTCATAGACAACGTCTTAGATCTTTGAGTTCAGCTCATGATAAAAGGGGGCAAAAACAAAAGTGTTGGGTTTATAATTTTGTTCAGTGTATTTACACAATGTCTGACTCAACCTGCCCTTTACAGTATACTAAACAATTGACTTCAATCCAGGATTTAGATCTTGATGTGTAAAAACATCAGTGCCTGTTCAGATCACTGCAGATCACTTATCAAAGCACTGAATGTAATTCTATATATATATATTCCAGATGCATACAGTAAATCTACGGCCAAATGTAATTACACCATAATATGCTGATGTCGGATGAATAAGGCACTCCCTATCTCTCTTTGTGCGCTATATAACAAGGCCAGACAGGCAGGCAGGCAAAGGAATAGCTACAACACACGCAAAACACGCTCACACTCTCCCACACATAAACACACACACCTCTGCACTGGATCCATTACAGCGATCTGTAGATGGGCGACACCGAGCATGAAGGCCCTCCTTTAGTAGCTGCAGGGGCGTGACTGACCTGATTTATCACATGGTTGACTCTTTCTGCCCTCTGCACACATGCCCACATGCAGCATGATGAGCAGACACACACACACACACACACACACTCTAGCCATTTAAAGCATCTGAATAGACACACTATAAATCTAAGAAATTAAGTAAAAAGACATGCGGTCCAGGCAACTCAAGTGCCTTAGTCAAGTGCACGTCAACAGATTTATCATGTTTTTCAGTCAGTTTTCAAACTAGTTTAACCATTAGGCTATCTGCCGCCCACAGATCACTGTCGGTTAGAGCCATTTATTGTTTTGTAAAAGCTGCACTTCTTCGCTGGAGTTACAGACCTACTTTACTTCTCACTTTCAGAAAAAAAGATTACAAAAAAGATAATAAAAGGTACTGTTCCTCTACAGATATGCTCAGCCAATCACTGCTGTGTAAATGTAACGCATCGGCTGCAGGTATTCTAGTCATGTGAGAAGTGGCATAAGAGGTCTTGTTCAGAAAACACTGGACACATAAAGGCATGGTTGCTTCCATGAATGTCAGAATGAAGAAATGCTGCCCACTGGTCCACAAAATACCATAGCTAGATGTGAAATGGTATGATATGAGTTACTCATCAAAGCGTGCTTCCTGTCATTCTTTGTTTGGGTAGAATAATTCAGATACTTAGGCATTAGCAAGGCAAAGCATGCACAAGAGTATCATCATGTTTCGTCACTTCGATAGGTTACTGTAACAAATGAAATCAGAAAACTGTATCTATATTATGTTCATGTAAATAGGGGCGCGTTGGGTGTCCAGGTCTAACAAAGCATGTGGGCACCAGAAGTAAAAAATAGTCAAAACAGACAAATTTGACCATACAAGGTTTTTAAACCAGGCCCCACAAAAAGTATATTTCTGGCTAAGGGATTAACTTTAGAGAACAACTTTCAGTTGTGGTAATGTTAGATTTGAGGTGGGTTAGGGTTTGGCTTAGGTTTAGGGAACAGGGAAAATAGATTTTTGGTTTCCTAGTACCCAGAAGGATAGAAATGCAACCAACGTTTCTTGGGTGAGTGTTTTTTTGTTTGTGTATATGTGTGTTTATGTACGTATGTGTGTGCATGCGGTTGTGTGGTCTGTGGCTCAGGAAAGATCACATTCATGCTGAAATTGATTTACCCAGACAGGAATAAATGAGATTTACTAGCTGCTTAATAGGGTAATTGGATTCAAGTTTACTGATCGAGTCAGACCTACGAATCCAGGAAAAAGAGTTGGGTGGAAGAAGGGAAGGGTCAATGCTAATAGTGACAATAATGACTCATCAGCATACTGTGTGAGTGTATCTAATGTGTAAGTGAAAGTTCTGTATAAATGCATTTTTGAATGTGAGCTAAGAATAAAGTGCTGTTGTCAGTAGTTGCAGTGGTAGCTCTCACCAGAAGTACTACATTACAGTACACACCCTGTCCCTGAAACTAGTTGTCATGTCCACTAATTACCATGAGTCAATGAATGCCCAATGAGAACCTACACACTCATGTTCAGGATGGACTAGGACCAGTGAAGGTCATCAAGGACAGTACAGCATGAGGGGGTAAACCTCAATGTGTGTCAGCATCAAGTTATCTCCAACTCCCTCACAGCAGACGTGCCCAACTCATCCGTTGGCCGAACTTGATTTCAGCCCCTCCCAGAAGATCTAATTTTGACATTGATAATGGACAGGGTTTCTGCATATTTCTCAGAAAAAAAGGGTGAAGAACTCCTTCAAAGGAGTTGTGCTCTTCAATTATCTGTCACTTGGGTGACAAATATACTTAGAGACGGGTGAAGTATTAAAGGTGAAACAAGCACCAATTGATTCAGTAAGGTGTTGGGCCACCACAGGTGACCAGAACAGCTTCAATGCACCTTGGCGTAGTTTCTATGAGTTTCTGGACCTCTACTAGACGTTCTCTATTCATTCAGCACCGTCTGTGCCCCTGTAAAGCAGGGCTCAAAAGTTTGCATACCCTTGGAGAATTGGTAATTTACAGCGGGGAGAACAAGTATTTGATACACTGCCAATATTGCAGGTTTTCCAACTTACAAAGCATGTAGAGTTCTGTCATTTTTATCATAGGAACTATTCAACTGTGAGTGACAGAATCTAAAACAAAAATCCAGAAAATCACATTGTATGATTTTTAAATAATTAATTAGTATTTTATTGCATGACATAAGTGTTTGATCACCTACCAACCAGTAAGAATTCTGGCTGTCACAGACCTGTTAGTTTTTCTTTAAGAAGCCCTCCTGTTCCCTGCTCATTACCTGTATTAACTGCACCTGTTTGAACTCCATCCATCCATCCATCTTCTTCCGCTTATCCGGGGCCGGGTCGCGGGGGCAGCAGGAAAAATGCTCAAGCCTAAGGATCTGAGCGACTTTGACAAGGGTCAGAGCATCTCCAAAACGGCAGCCCTTGTGGAGTGTTGCCAGCCTATAGTGGTCAGTACCTATAAAAGTGGTCTTGAAAAATCCCAATTACTATTCAGGTCCACTGTGTTCAAACCTTGTTTCCCTCCTACCCTCTTTTCTAGTGTTCCAGATCATTGCACATTTATCTACTACCCATCTCTTCTCTGACCTTTCATCACTTGTTTATCTCCAGAGTAATATGTCACTCTCCCCTTCTTTCTCACTATTCTATTTATTGCTCTCTAATGTTTCTCTGCTCATCAGTGTTGTCTAACCCATAATGCCTCACTCCTCTCCCCTGTCTGTTAGATCCTGATGGCTGTGGTGGTAATGATTTGAGTTTTTAATATTGAGGTACTGAGCTCATTAATGACCCCTCTCTTGAGTAAACAGACAAAAGCCGGAGTATGTTTATAGTCTTGGCTGAACACACACTTGCTCAGACACAAACCTGTCAAGATTGGTTATTGGCTGACAGACGGACAAATCCTCAGCTGGCTTCTCTTTTCACCATTGTTTAATCGGTTCTGCCTCCTCAAAAATAAGAAAATGAGAAAGCAAAGCAAAGCTTAATTCAGACACAACAATAAACCTAAATAATGCTGTTATTATTTCAGATCTTTTATTTTCTTATTTAAAAAATACATTTATTAGTAATAGTATGTGTACATGAATGGGATTCACATTCAACTGCATGTCATAACAGAATGGCACAATCATTAAACCAAACATGGCAACAAAGGAAAAAAATGAACTGACCCAACCAAAAGTCAGCATACCCTTGTTCTTAATACTGTGTATTGCCCCCTGTCTATGAGGCCCCAAATTCTTGCAGGTGGTATAGCTGCACATTCGTCTTGGTAAAATGCCTACAGGTCATGCAAAGCCTTTATTTGGTCATCTTGTGTGAACCACACCTTTGAGATCTCCCCAGAGTAGCTTGATGATATTAAGGCCAGGAGACTGTGATGGCCACTCCAGAACCTTCACCTTTTTCTGCTGTAACCACTGGAAGGTCAACTTGGCCTCATGCTGGAAAGTCCAAGAGCGTACCATGAGGAGCTTTCGTGCAGAAGAATGCAAACTGTCTGCCAGAATTATCTGATAACATGCTGCATTAACCTTGACATCAATTTTCACAAGATTCCCCATGCCTTTAGAGCTCACACACCCCTAAAACATCAATGAGCCATCACCATGCTTCACAGTGGGGATGGTATTCTGTTCACTATAGGCCTTGTTGTCCTCTCTCCAAACATAACGCTTATTGTTGTGACCAAAATGCTCAATTTTGTTCTCTCGTCACTCTAAATTGCAGTATGCTAGAAGCTGTGCGTCGTGTCAAGGGCATATTGACACGACCTGTCCTTGGCTTGGCAAGAGATACCAAATTTTTCACTTCTTAGTAAGTGATTGAACAGTACTGACTGGCATTTGCAAGGCTTTTGATATCTTTTTATATCCTTTTCCATGTTTACAAAGTTCTCTCGCGGAATGTTGCATATTGTAACCAGCCTTTTTTGTTGGCTGAGTAAAGAATTATTTCTGGCAACTCGACCATGCATTACATTTTTGTTCAAGTATCGTTGTATTGTGCTCCTTGAAACAACAACACTGTCTTTTTCCAGAGCAGCTTGTATTTCTCCTGAGGTTACCTGTGGAATTTTTTTTGTATCCCGAACATTTTACCTGTCCTTGGCTTGGCAAGAGATACCAAATTTTTCACTTCTTAGTAAGTGATTGAACAGTACTGACTGGCATTTGCAAGGCTTTGGATATCTTTTTATATCATTTTCCATCTTTACAAAGTTCCATTACCTTCATTTACCATAAATTGACAATTATTTTCTGTTCCCCATGGCTCAGTATCTAGCCTGCTCAGTGCATCCACATGAGAGCTAACAAACTCATTGACTGTTTATACACAGACACTAATTGCAATTTAAAAAGCCACAGATGTGGGAAATTCACCTTTAATTGCCATTTTCACCTGTGTTTGTCACCTTGTATGTCTGTAACAAGGCCAAACATTCAAGGGTATGTAAACTTTTGATCAGGGACATTTGGGTGATTTCTGTTATCATTATCATTATGATTTAAAAATGAGCCAAACAACTTTGATAAAAAATGGCTTCTAATTATCACTATCCATAAAAAAAAAGGATTGCATTATCAGTCATATTTTCAAAATCAATGCCAAAATGTCACAAATTCTGCCAGGATATGCAAACTTATGAGCACAACTGCATATAAAGTAGGGAAACACTGAATACAGACCTTTGAAGTGGCCAGCTATACTAATAAATGCTTATTGGTATTAACAATTAGCAATGTACATATTCACATATAATCTACACATGTATAGCCAAATACAATACAGGACATATACTGTAAAATATAATGCTACAGGTAGTTCATTTTGAGGGGAAAGGTTCTATCAATCAGCTTGTTTGATGTGTTTTCTGTCATATTATTGCTGTAACAGGATGGAAAGAGGATGTCACAATGTGGTGATGCAGTATCATATGTGTGTTGCCAACCACCATCTAAAATTCTACCAAGGTCCGCAAACAGACACGTTGCAGTCCATATGGACATTTCAGCATTGTATCTTCATGTGTATCATTCTTATTTCATAGCAGAGTTGTTGATCTTTAGAGACAGCTGAATGATATTCATCCTACCTGGAAATTGGAAGATGGCATGTATGCAAGAAACAAAACAAACCTGTCAAACACGATCACACGTCAGCCCTCCAGGTGGTCAAATGCATTTCGATGATTCACACAGTAATCGATACACCTATCCTCTGGCAAACTGCCAAGGTGGCTACAACCTGTCATCACTAGTTCTGAAAAAAAACACTGCCAGTTTAGGATAGATATGTAGATATGTAGATATGTATATTTCTAAAGGGGCTTCTGTAAGGATAGAGGTAAGCGTGGAGGGAAGGAACAGGGGCAATGGAGAGGGAATGGAAGGGAGAACGGAAAGGAGAAATGTCAATGGGGAAGTTAGTCCAGCATCTTGTTCCTTCAGTCCCTGTCCTCGTCTCTGCTTCCCGCAGGCTTTTGCTTGAAGGTCAGTCTGGTGTAGCGTTGTCCATGGTGCTGAATTGTCTTTTTGCCCTACTGTGGCAAGGTTGATATTTAAGTGTCCTATTTATGTGTACAGGAGTGCAATTTATCAATAATGGCTTCAACCTACACATTCAGACACAAACACTCAAGCATGCCCACAGCCACACCTAAAGACACACCTAGTCCAGAGAACCCTAGCAACATTCCACAGTAGTAGTCACTTGACTTTTTTTGTTTGTTTTAGGCTAACATTTTTGTATGTTTCAGCTGAGGTGTTGGCCTTGTTCAGTGTGAAGCATATTTTCTGTCCTCCTTTTCTTTACCCTTTCCATTTTCTCCCCCCTATTTACCTGTCTGCTCCAGTATGCTTATCGTACTAATACCTACTTCCTCCAACCCAATAACTAGCTGTACAATATTAGCCAAGATTCCTGGCTGTGGATCTTTTCAGTAATTAAATATAAAGTATTAATCAGTGAGCATTGCAGTTGTTGTTGGTGCCAGATCGAGGAAGTGCACTTGCATTACTTTTAATCGACTCGATGATTTAGTGAAAGATATGTCCTGCTGCCTTGTAGCATAATCCTATGTTACATATTTACTCCCTGGCACACTGGAGACCATGTTATCTGTGCCTGAGCAATTTGGGAGATGAGTGAAATTAAATATTAATGAAGTTGTGGCATGTCAGCAGTCAGCATGCCAATTGCATGCGCCCCCAAAACCTAAACCATCAGTGGCAATGTGAAGTGTGACCAAACTGTGTGTCATTTTATTGTCCCCAGCACAAGATACACCTGTATAATGATCATGTTGTTTAATCAGTGTTTTGATATGCCACACCTGTCAGGTGGATGGATTATCTTTGAAAAAAAGCACACTAATGGTTATATAAACCAATTTGTGAACACAATTTGGGAAAAATATACCTTTTGAGGCTGTGTAACTTTATTTGGGACCTTGGGATCAGCTCTTGAAACATGGGACACTTCACATTTATTTTTATATTCTTTGTATTATAACACTTAGAAATAATAATCTGTACATTGCCTGAAATAGATTAAATCAATGCATGGTAATTTGAATAGTGTTATATGCTGAGGTTGCCAGACGACCCTAAAAAGTATTTTCCAATCATTTAATCTATTTCAGGCAATAATTCCAATAATAATACAATCGTCAATAATTGAACCCCTGCATTGAAGTAGTTTCTAATGGCTCATCTGAAGCTTTTGTGCATCCCAGAGAAATAATCCAACCCTGGGTTCCTAATGATGCAATGACTGGATTCATGTAAATATGAATGGTTCCTCATGGACCCCTGTGTCCAAGGACCCCAGTTTATAAAACCTCTGCTCTGAGCACACGATAGACTGTCTTTTGAATGTTTGAACAGTGAGAAACAATGGGACGCTCTCTGCCATTTACTCTGAAAGATAAGGGGATGAGCAAGAGGGAAAGATAGAAAGCCAGGACAGACAAAGAAACAAAGTGCTTTGGCAATATGTATCAGTAAGTCATGCCAATAAAGCAAATTGAAAGTGAATGAGCCAGTTAGTCAGTGAGACACAGGGAAAGAAGAGCCAGACAGGCAAATACTTCTTTGTGTCAATCTTGTCAGTGAACTCCAGCCTAGTGTATGATGTGAATTCAAGATGCACTTATTCTAATTGATTACACTGGAATTCAAGTAGTATCCAGTGAAATAAGTGGATAATAAATAAAAGAAACCAATACAAATGTGCGTATTTTAGCATGAGCTTCACATACTGTTGTTTGTTAAGCAAATTGATCTGGTTGTGTGCTTTTTCGGGATTAACATCTAACTGATTTGACCTGTGTGGGGGAAGAGATATCATGCAAATACGGATTGTATTAGGTAAGAAACAATGCTGCACCGTCTTTTCTATCTAGTAAAATGCAACACTGAGAACTATGTGCAGTCAACTCAAGAAGTATTGACATTCTTTATGAAATTAGGCTAAAGTGAATGCAAAAATGTATTTACATGTTTTGTTAAGTAGTAAGATCTATTTCTGCATAGGTTTTTAAAATATTGGTGCTCCTGCAATCGATATTTTGTGAAGCCTCCCCTAGTGTGGATAACTGCAATTAGCTTCTTCCTGTTTGGCCTGACAAAGTTGGCACTCACAGCCTACAGATTTTGCAATTGGTTTCAGGACTGACTGAGATGACCATTGCAAAATGTGGTGTTTGTGGTCCTGCAAACATTTCTATATTGATTTTGTTGTGTGTTTGAGGTCCTTGTCTGGTTGAATTGTCCATCCACAGCCAACTTTCAATCTTCTGGCAGATGCAACCAGGTTTTTGCCAAAATTGCCTGGTACTTAGTGTAATTGATTTGCCATCAGTCTCAACAAAAGTCTCTGAACCATTAACAGCAAAACAGCTGAAAAGCATCAGTAATCCACCAAAATATTTGACTGTGGGTATCAGCTACTTTTCTTCTATGAAATCCTCTTTGGTCATCAAACATGCCGATGGTGTGCACAGCCAAAAATAGATGTTCCAATCAGAGTTCCTATAACGCTTCGCAAAGTTCAGGCCTGGCAATTTATGGGTGGGACTTCTTTAGCAACCCTTCCAAAGAGTTCCCTAAAATGGAGGTGGCATCTACAGTGTGGAGAACAAGTAGTTGATACACTGCTGATTTTGCAGGTTTTCCTACTTACAAAGCATGTAGAGGTCTGTCATTTTTATTATAGGTACACTTCAACTGTGAAAATCACATTGTCTGATTTTTTAATAATTAATTTTCATTTTATTGCATGACATAAGTATTTGATCACCTACCAACCAGTAAGATTTCCAGCTCTCACATACCTGTTAGTTTTTCTTTAAGAAGCCGTCCTGTTCTCCACTCATTACCTGTATTAACTGCACCTGTTTGAACTCGTTACCTGTATAAAAGACACCTGTCCACACACTCAATCAAACAGACTCCAACCTCTCCACAATGGCCAAGACCAAAGAGCTGTGTAAGGACATCGTGGATGAAATTGTAGACCTGCACAAGGCTGGGATGGGCTACAGGACAATAGGCAAGCAGCTTAGTGAGAAGGCAACAACTGTTGGCGCAATTATTAGAAAATGGAAGAAGTTCAAGATGACGGGCAATCTCCCTCGGTCTGGGGCTCCATACAAGATCTCACCTCGTGGGGCATCAATGATCATGAGGAAGGTGAGGGATCAGCCCAGAACTACATGGCAAGACCTGGTCAATGACTTGAAGAGAGCTGGGACCACAGTCTCATAGAAAACCATTAGTAACACACTACGCCGTCATGGATTAAAATCCTGCAGCGCACGCAAGGTCCCCCTGCTCAAGCCAGCACATGTCCAGGCCCATCTGAAGTTTGCCAATGACCATCTGGATGACCCAGAGGAGGAATGGGAGACGGTCATGTGGTCTGATGAGACAAAAATAGAGCTTTTTGGTCTAAACACCACTCACCGTGTTTGGAGGAAGAAGAAGGATGAGTACAACCCCAAGAACACCATCCCAACCGTGAAGCATGGAGGTGGAAACATTATTCTTTGGGGATGCTTTTCTGCAAAGGGGACATGACGACTGCACCGTATTGAGGGGAGGATGGATGGGGCCATGTATCGCGAGATCTTGGCCAACAACCTCCTTCCCTCAGTAAGAGCATTGAAGATTGGTCGTGACTGGGTCTTCCAGCATGACAACGACCCGAAACACACAGCCAGGGCAACTAAGGAGTGGCTCCATAAGAAGCATCTCAAGGTCCTGGAGCGGCCTAGCCAGTCTCCAGACCTGAACCCAATAGAAAATCTTTGGAGGGAGCTGAAAGTCCATATTACCCAGCGACAGCCCCCAAACCTGAAGGATCTGGAGAAGGTCTGTATAGAGGAGTGGGCCAAAATCCTTGCTGCAGTGTGTGCAAACCTGGTCAAGAACTACAGAAAACATATGATCTCTATAATTGCAATCAAAGGTTTCTGTACCAAATATTAAGTTCAGCTTTTCTGATGTATGAAATACTTATGTCATGCAATAAAATGCAAATTAATTATTTAAAAATCATACAATATGATTTTCTGGATTTTTGTTTTAGATTTCATCAATCACAGTTGAAGAGTACCTATGATAAATAATTACAGACTTCTACATGCTTTGTAAGTAGGAAAACCTGCAAAATCGGCAGTGTATCAAATACTTGCTCTCCCCACTGTAACTGTTGGTTTGGGACTTGATAACCCCAATATTCCACTAGACGCTGCATAAGTTCACAAACATCACTTTAAAAAATATATATAACCTTTAGGGGTGCAAATACTTTTGAATGTTTCTCTAAAATCGTTTAGCTTAATAAAAGTATACAACTTCCCCCGGATGTTTGAACCCAAAATATGACTCATTGTTTCTGTTTATTTATTGCTTTCACTTCTTTTCAATTTCATAAAGGGTGCCAATACTTGTTGACTGTATGGCGCTGTATGTCAACAGTTGCAGGGTCAAGTGAAATTCAGAAAGAATTTCAATTAGTGAGCTCCAGCCATGTCCAGCGGAAGTGTTCAACCAGAGGTCACAATCCCAACATCAGATCTGGCAACATCAGATCTCTCCCTGGCAACTCTTCATGATAGAACTGACCCAAAAGAATGACCAGTTTTACTGGCACAATGAATTGAGTGCAATGGCAGGCTATGGCTGTCATGGGAACCTGCTGCCACCTACTGGTATTGTTGTCTGAAATATTAGGATAAAAAAGAATGGACACTTATCATATTCATTCAAAGTAGACTCAATTGCATGTCATTCTTCTTTTCTTGTATTTTTTCAGAAACAGCTCAATGCAAACCCACCCACAATCCCATTTCAGTATTATAGTAACATCCCATTGTTAAGCTGTGTCTCCAATGTGCTTGTTGTTTCAGACCAAAGCAAAGCCTCACGATAACTTCACATTCACATATACAGAAAGTTACCAACACTAACTATTAGAAAAACAAAATGCCACAGTAACTGGTCACATTAATTCCAATTAAAGCTTACAGTAGTTGCATGAAAAAGTTGTATTGTCTGGATGATTATATGTAGCAAAGCAGTGAAGTTACTCGCTGTTCAGTCCTTGTATCCTCATATGTAGTGAAGCAGTGAAGTTACTCAATGTTCAGTCCTTGTATCCTCATATGTGTGAAGCAGTGAAGTTACTCACCGTTCAGTCCTTGTATCCTTATATGTTGCGAAGCAGTGAAGTTACTCACCGTTCAGTCCTTGTATCATATGTAGTGAAGCAGTGAAGTTACTCACTGTTCAGTCCCTGTATGTTCATATGCTATTGGGTCAAGTCTACTTGGTTTAGAAGGTACACTAGAATTCCAATTCTATCCACTGCTTTCCTGAATTGATTAGAAGCACAATATTTCTCAATATATTGTATTTTGTTGAATGTCATTCTAATTCTGAAAGATCCATATGTATCAAATAATAAACACAACATTCTGTGGTATTAATGAACTAAGAGCATTAACACTTTGTGCTGATAAAGCAAGGTGCAATGGGAATTGATAAATAATTAGCGTTTGTTGGTCTATGAATCCTATTTATACTCCTGGCACTATCTTAGATGAAAACCTATATCAGTGACACTGGGAGTTTGCTTTCATGCTTTAGGATGAGCAACTGACTTTAGGAATGTTTGGAACACAGAACATCTGTATGTGCACACTGACATCCAGCAGAAGGATTAGTACATTCACACTCAGCTTTCAATATCACAAAAGCCTTGGTTATACAGGCCGTTAACATGCCTCTTTTCTACTTATCTTGCTTTTTCACGTTTATAAGACCTGATTACAAATAATCTTAGTCATCTGAACATTTGGGCTCAATCAGAATCTAGGACAAGATCAGGACAAATGCTCCATGAAAGTTATAAGCGGTACTTATGGGAAACAAAACAGCAGAGCCAAATCTTGAAGGTTTTGCTGTATCTGGACTGCACAGGGACCTGCAACATTAAACTGAATACACAAATCACATGATAGCATGTACAATAAGAAACATGAACCTGATGGAATTGAGAGTGCCACATAAATTGGATACAGTATATGCAATGGTATATTGAAAAGGTGATCATACAAAATAAATATATACAGAAATATACATGTACTCCCTCAGTGCAAACGCAATACAAGACACTGCAACTCGGGATCCTTGTGTGGTTGGTCTTTCATTTGTTTTTGTCATTCAACATGTGACACGACAGCAGCAGGACATGATCATTGGATAGAGGCACACTTAAAACAGTCACTTGCACAGCCTCCACATGCACTCGTTCAATACAAACACACGCACGACACAATTAACCCATTATTCTTGACTTCCCTCAGCTCTTGAAGGCACTGTGTTGTGGTAAATCTCAATAGCAGTGTAGAGGATAGTCCCAGGTACTGTATTCAGATCAGTGTCTGTTAACTGGGGCTATGGCATGGCGGAACCAGTTATAGGCGTGGACCCATCGTTCTCACCAGCATTCCCAACATACATTTTCTCAGCATTTTTCCTATATCATTTGGGGAAGAGCTTGTTTCAGCCTGGAGGGGTGGTTCTCTCCTTTTTTCTTTCCAGCAGAAGGCTTTGGATCACAACTTAAACAACATTTGGTTCATTCCTGAGCACAAGAGAGGGAGAGAGGATAAGGTAAGAACAAGAGATGACTAAATATACTATCAAGTTAAATTTATAGTATAAATGTACATGTAAAGCAATGTTATTAATATTTTCATTATCATAACATCTGCATATTGTATGTGTAAAGTATATACAGTATCTTAGAATTGTGTTTTTTTTGTGTGTTTGGTTTTCTGTACGTGTTTTTAATATTTCTTTGAGTGTATTTACCAAGAGTCAGAAATGTAATGTCTGCAAACTGATAGGACCAGAGACACACCAGAACTGCGAAGTCATGACTCAACAGTATCCATGGAAACTGACCCCTTCTCTTACAATCCTTTCTCCCAGTGTATTATTTCCTTTTAGTTCTGTCTTTATTTTGTGATCCCGCTCAGTTCTTTAACACTCTTTCATGAAGAGCTCTGTGACTATTAAATACATCAATGTGTTTGGTACAAAAGTGCTGTTTGTGTTGTGGGAGATTGTGGTAAAAAAAAACAGTTCCAGTAATATTAATTGAATCCCCTGGCATTGAAAAAGCTGAAAAACTTGAGGCTCTGTGTGTCTTTGAAGTGGCAGGTGGTAATAGAAAGATTAGTACAAGGATGAAAGACGTTTGTGTGTTTGAGGAGATAGATACTGGGAGAGAGGATATGCAATTTACACATGCTACTTGCTTGACTGTGTGTATACAGTATGTGGTTTGAAGAGTCTGCCCATAGGGTTCTTTGAAATGCTGATGAAAAAAATATTAACAAATAATTGTATTGTTCACCTATCGTTTTTGTTTTCACCTATTGTTTTTTTGTTTTTTTTACATTCATTGCTTTTTTTAAAACAAGACATATTAAGAAACACTTCCTTTCTGTGAGAAGGCCTAACAATAAGACTATGGAATTTATGGTGACACATGCATTCACATGACAGTCAAGTCCATACATGGATCAAGTTGACGAATGGGAAGGACACAGTCGGGTTAGCAAAAAATGAATACATTAAAACATGAGGAATTCAAATTGTCAAGTGCCTTTACAGTACATAAACAAAAACGGCAAGAACTATATTTTTAAATTAAATTATCTTTATACAAAAATTTCTCGAACAATATCAAATAAAGCAAAAAGAAATAAAAGGAATTACATTATGAAAAAACATTGCTGTTGGTCTTCATTAAAAAGTCTTAATAAATTAAATCATAGAACAGAAGCCAGATTGGAGCAATGCTAATTTGGCACAGGTTAGGATAAACGTTTTTACAGTGAATGAAAAAACTAATAAAATTGTATGTTTTCAAATCACAAATAAAACTCATTTTCTTAAACCTTAATTTATTTGTAAAAAGTTTTAAAAAAGCACTAATTTGAGTACTGTGGAAACCAATACCTGAGCTTCTCAGCCAATGACGACCAGGGTCAAAAACAAATTATTGATTAATACTTCAATATAACATAGTATCTGAAAGTATTTCACCAATCCCTGACATATTCAGCCTATGGTTGTTGGAGATATGAGGACCTGTAGCTCTACAACGTGACAACCACAGGGAAGGAGGCTTCCACATCCTCACCTGATCATTAGAGATGTATATTGTCCCAATCTGTTACATCTATTACGACTAGCATGTGCTGCCAGACAAGCATATACTAATCCCATATAATCCCAGTTTCTGTTCATCAGTGCTGATTAGGTTTTAAAGTGCAGCTGTA
Organism: Esox lucius; assembly: GCF_011004845.1. NCBI lineage: Eukaryota > Metazoa > Chordata > Actinopteri > Esociformes > Esocidae > Esox > Esox lucius. The sequence continues at coordinate 17,131,621 of NC_047580.1, read as the reverse complement.
CGTCTTACCGTGGAAAAAGGTAACTGGGAGCAACCCTTCATACAAAATGGTCCGTCTTATATCTGACACGTTGACAATTGGATATAGCTATATATAGATATAGATATATCATGATCACCATTGCGTCTCTTGGGTTATGTCTGCACTTCTGTTAAATGGCAGCCTAATGTAAGCCATTCACCGTCACATGTGCTATAGTTGCTATCAAAAAGAAGTTGTCCTTCCATTTGTTAAAATATATGAATGTTATTTTTTTCACTAGGTATAGTTACAGAAAGTTAACACTAAGTGCCTTTAGATACTTTTGGTCTATAATTTTTATATGAAAATCATCACAGCACTTTAATAGATTTGGGCATGGACAAAAGTACGATCTGTGTTACAGCAAAACAACAGGGTTGTTTTACAGGTGTCAATACCCCTCTCAACACTCAGTTTAAAGAATGCTTCATACACATAGCAAGACACAAGCCATAAATACTGTCCTAGATCAAATCCTTTCGACACTAAAAAAAAAAAGCAAATAAGCACACATTCTCATTCAACTGGACTTAAGATTTTGAAATCTTGAAGACTTTTTTTTTCCTACATGTACTTCTTAGATTAGGTCCTATCAGTAAACCTGGTCCCAATCCTTCATCACATCACACACAGGTTCAGGGGAGGGCAGGCCGATGGGATGCAAATGACTGTGGCTGTGAGATGGGCACAGGGTAGCAGAGATGGAGGCGGCACACATGGGAGCAGTGATGTGCGATGAGACACAGGGTCTGAAGTCATCATAACCTGGCCTGTAAAATCATCTCTGGTTGAACATCCTTGATGGGGAGTTCTCCCGTGTCGCCCCCGCTGTCCCCCACCCCATGGTCAGTGCTCTCACAGCTGCTCTGAGGCGACTCTGGAGGGGGCTTGTACAGAACGCTGGCGAGTAAGAAGAACAGCGTGCCAAGAACCTGGCAGAGGGAACGAATAAAGAATGACATTATGGACTTTCTCTTGCAGTTAAGCAAACATTTGTTATGTAACACGAGTACAATGGGAATCCTTTAACATAATCCTGCACCGCTAACAGGCTTATCAGCTCTAATGGCATGGAGGCCTCTACTTGCCTTGTAGATGATTCCAGCGATGAGAGTGTAGCGGCTCATGGCAGAGTTCTGGTAGACGTAGCAGGATCCCTGCTCACCACACTGGTCCTGCCACAGCAGGCATGAGATATCAATCACAGAGCCAAATGCTATCGGGCCTGGGATCCCACCTTCAGGAAAGCATGTGACATCTTATAATCCGTGCAGTTGGCAATGTTAGGTCGCAAGTCCACATTTTACAAACAAAATAAAGAAACTTCAGCAAGAGCAAGGTATAGAGTACCTAGAGTTCGCACCACAATCCACTGTATCCCCAGTCCAAAGGACCTCTGGCTGTCCGGAACACACCTGTAGAGGGAGCCAGAGCCATTCAAACGTTTAGATTTCAGTCGGTCAGCAGACGCTAATCCAGCGTTTCTCAACACTGCTAAAACATGCGAGGGGGGGGTCCGTCTAGGAGCAGGCTCGAGAAACACTGCCCTTGTCAAAAGCGACTTACAAATGTTAGTTGTGTGCTATGCTCAGGGACAAAATAAAATTCCCCCTAGAATTCCAGTCCGTTTGGTCACCGGTCGGATACGGCGCTAGTCTAACGGCAATGCTCGTCCACACCCACCTTAGGGTAGCCGTGAGGGCGGGTATACTACACAGGAAGGTGAAGGAGATGATGAGGAAGAGGAAGACGAGGAAGGCTGACATGTGGGGGCAGGAGCTGGTGCACTTCCCATCCACAGCCAGGCCTGGGAGCCTCGACGTCACGTTCCCACCCAGCACACAACCGCACCCGGAGTACACCTGCAGAAGGGCCCAACACACGGCGGAGAGACAGTCAGGCCTCAGCACACAAGCCGTTACGGAGCCATCCAAGGGATCTGAAACAGCTCGGCCCGGTTCAAAGCTTTATTACATCCGGGAGGATATAAGGATTGTACTTCAAAAAACCCTGACCTCATAAAAAAAAAAAAGAGGGTTCTCTTAGCCGACTACTCATTTAATGACTCAACTCCTCTGGGAAGTACCCCTTTTAAAAGTAGAAAGGGCTACTTCCTGAAACAGCCGAACAGTGAATGACTAACAGCCACGCTCATTACATTTCTCCAACACGTGTTGATTATACAGTTATACCAATGACAAATACACAGACACTAAAAGCACTGATGCAGTTCGAAACGCCAGGCGCCCGGTTGATTACCTTTCTGCCGGTTGCGATCTCGGAGTGGTTGATTGCGCTGCAGCCGGCGTGGCAGGGGGAGTAGTACATCACTCCATCAGCTCCACAGACAGGATTATAGAGCTCTCGTATACAGTGACAATCTGCATTACACCCGACCGTCAGGTTGCCCCCAAAGAAAGAGCTGAAATATACATATCGAAAGGTTACTTTTCATGTACACAGTTATATACAACTGAGTTATTCATGTTAATGGTGAATGTAAAGACATATTCTGGGTCGTCAGCCTGTTGAGAGAACATAACAAGGAGTGGAATACTAAACAGAGTAGTGCCTAGTCTGATCACACGGGTCAATTAGCTGACTAAACATATACAGTTCATGTGCTTAACAGGAGTGGCTTACCCATTTTGGAAGTTTTTCATTTGTCTGAAGTACTGGTCATTGTACACTTCATTGTATTGATGGCCCAGCGGTAGGTTGCTTGGGTAGGGAGCGGTCACCCCAGCCATGGGGTCATTGGGACAGTGAATGAGGAAGATGAAGATAGCCAGCAGACTGATGAGGGCACACACCATGCAGAAGCGTATAATTCCACGGCAACGTAGGTTCAGCTTCTTCACAATGTATCCGCCCAGGAAGGTGCCACCTCCACCCGCGGGCACCACCATGTAGCCTGGTCGGAGAAGAGGTTTATGGCCATGCTTATGTGACGGGAATGGAAAGAAAAAGCTAAACTGTTGTAGTGTGACCAGCTTAACGGACAAATTCATTCATATTTAGCGTCGGGATCCATATTGCAAAGCATGATGCGTAAAAAGCAAACGAACATTGGCCAAACCAATCAGAGGGTAGGACTTGCGTTCGGATGCTTCACTCTCTTACCAAACCACGTGGCTGCCTCGGATGCACTCAAGCTGAACTGAGACTCTAGGAACTTGGGGCCGAATGTGGACATTCCAGCAATGAGGGTGGCCTCAGTGGCCCCTGCCAGACACAGGAAGAGGAAGGGAGGGTTCTTCAGCAGAAGCAACACAGATCTGGAGAGGGACAGAGAGAGATGTTTCATACACCACTGGCATAAACGCTCAGAGACTCTTAAATCCAAGCCAAATGGTTGACAGCACTGGCATGATTTTGACAGGGTGAATGGCGTGCCTTCTCTTAAACACTGAACATATACAAAACGGGGACTCATTTGCGAGGGAAAATATGTTTACTGCTGCCTTGTTTAAATTTAAAGAAAAATGATTATTGGAAATAGAAGGTGATAGGAGAGTGAGAGAGTTTTTTTTAGGCATTTTCCGGACCGCATAAGCGGAGCTGGCCTAGAAGAGCGAATGTCACCAACCGATCGACCCTTGTTAAATAGCGTAGTGGTTAGTGGTCCTATATGGCCAATAAACCAAGACTAAGAGCTGTTCTTAGGCACGACACATCAGCGTGGTGTATTGGCAATATATCACAAACACCACAGATGCCTGATCATGGTTACATTGCCCTTATAAACTGGTTACCAAGGCAAAAACAGCAGTAACAAGGATGTGATGTCATAGCCATGGTATACGGTCACATATACTCTGGTTATCAGCCAGTCAGCATTCAGGATTTCAGGTTTATATAAATACAACTATCCAGAACTCTTACACTAAGGCAAGACCCTGGAAACAACACCATTCCCACAGTGAAATAAATACCTTTCTTCCATGTTATATAATACTTTGCAATCACTGTCCTGTTTCCTCTCCGTAATCCTCTGTTGCCATGGATAAAAAGTCTGCTTTCTAAGCCCCAGTGGGAATACAGTGACCTAAGACACAGTGTCCATTCATGGAGGTATGCAGAACCACTTATCTTTTGGTCTGTTTGAGAGTTAAGGAGTGGGGTGTAGCTGGTGGCCCTTGTAGTCAGCCATAGTATAAGGTGACCTACCTAGGCATGTCCTTTACAGACTTCCCAAACTGGGGGTCGGCAGCACTAGCCTGGCTGCCATCTTTCAGCTGGTGAGCCTCAGACACACGCATGGCCACATACTTCTGAGATCCTGGAGAGAAGGTGGAAAATACATGTGTTGACTGCCAGTACTGGGTTAATGGCTGGTCTGATTTGGTATGGGTCAGTGCTATGTGGTGCTGTTGAAGTGGCATTAAATTGAGTGAGCAACCTGGTAGTTGGCGTGGGTAGCCCAGGATGGGCAGGGCGATAACCAGCGCTGCTGCCCCTCCTGCCAGGAAGCCAATCCACCAGGCCCCCACCCACAGAGGGTTCTCGGGAGTCAGCTCAGTCCTACAGGAGAACAAATAACGAAAATGAGATGTACAGGGGGGAAAACAGAGAGTTTTAGATTATTGAACATTGTAAGCATTATAAGATTACACAACAAATGTCCACTAGAGGACACTGTTCTACATCTGAACAAATTACTAAGATTCAATCTGTACACTGAACAAAGATATAAATACAACAATAAAACATTTCTAAAATAAATTATATAAGAAAATTTGTCAATTATAAAAAAGAAATTAGGCCTTAATCTATGGATTTTACATGACTGGGAATATATAGATTTGTTGTTCACAGAGACCTAAAAAGAAATCTAGGTGCATTGTTCAGAAAACCAGTGTCCAATATAACCGCCACTTGCTTCTCTTTCCAATACAGTTGATCAGGCAGCTTGATTGTGGCCTGTGGAATGCCACAGTCTTCTTCTTCTAAATTGCGAAGCGCCGCCACAGAAAAATTGAATATTTTTATACCAAGCTGAGTTTAGCATTGCACAGAGTTTACTATCACACGACCATCAGAGCAGAGCATCAACATCCTACACCCAAAGTGCGGAGTATCAAGCTAGCAAGTGAGGTCAGAGAAACGTAACTGACTGTGACTGCATGCACACGTGTGTGTGGAACTGTCAGCAAGTGGCTGTCTCATTGATATAAAAAAGGTAGCCATCGTCTGACCGACAAACAAAGGTAGGAAGCTAGCTAGCTAAAAGCCACAACTCGACCACACTAGGGCCTATGCTAAGTGCAGTAAGGGCAGTGCAGGTTTATGGTAAGTTGAAACAGACTGATTACTAAGGTACTCACGTCATATGGACCTCTGTATAGATGTTAAGGAAGTATCCCCCAAGAAGGTAACCTGCTGCAGGACCCACAATGGCTGCTGTATAGAAGATACCTGAGGAGACAGAGTGACACCAGAGGACTAGGGTGTCAGTTAGGGACATCCTACTTCACAAATGTTTTCCTGTTTTGATAGCTGTTTTTTTTTAATTATTTCTATTGTTACTATTGTTTTATTTTTATCCAAAAGCTTGCACAGACATTCTGAGAGCATTCATTGAGATCTCCCAGAATTTGGCCTAGAGGTAATTATCTTAGATGAGGATAGCAGGGAGAGTTCTCATATATTAATAAGGTGTGTGTGGAGAAACAGCTAAATGGAAAGGCCCACGGTCTACAAGGAAAGGGTGAACATAGACATCCTGTATGGGGCATTCATTCTGTTTGGTAAATACAAATTAACTACACATTCAATTTCATCTTTCATCCACAGCACAAGTTCTATCAACTCTTCTGAGCTATTAGATAAAAACACATATTGCAAGCATTATTTCACATCCAAGGCCTAATTTTACTGAGTCATTCTGCTACGTGACATTTCAAGAGTCAAGCTTGGACACACCTACTCATTTCAAAGTATTTCTTTATTTTTACAATTTCCCACATTGTAGAGCAATAGTAAAGAAACAAAACTATGAATAACATAATATGGAATCATGTGGTAGCCACCCGCCTTTGGGTAAAATCCAGGATTGGATGGGACAAAGGGGAACATGCATTGCTGACATACGATAGCTGTGCACATTATCTGACCACACCCATTCCCTGTATAAGTACTGATGGTTTTCTGAGCAAGGGCAGAGATTCATCACTGTAACTTTATACTATGTTTTCTCCTTGCGTTTTTAATAAAACTGTTATTGTGCAATAGAGATTTGCCTCAGCCTCACCTACCATTGTTCTGCTGGATGGACTAAGTGTAAATCAGATGGGATGGTGTATCGCGGAAGAATGACGTGGTAGCCATGCCGGTTGTGCCTTGAATTCTATGTAAATCAGTGTCACCAGCAAAAGCACCCTGACACCATCAAACCTCCTCCTCCATACTTCATGGTGGGAACCACACATGCGGAGGTCATCTGTTCACCCACGCGTAAAGAAACATACCACATCTCTTGTCATTTTATGGAATACTACAGTGCAGACATGATGATGGTCCTTTGTAAACTAACCCTACACACAACAGATTAAAAAGGAAAGAAATTCCACTTCTAGCAGAATAATACAGCATCACGATATACAGTCTCACTTTTAGCTATGTCTTAATAGTATTTCGAAGGGCAAAAACATGAACTTTAACTTTTGGCTAGTGATGTAAATCACACAATGACTTTACCCCACCCAGGTATGCACACATCTGTCTTTATGGATATTTTATAAATGACAGCCTTCAAAGTTACAGCATACTACTGAATTTTCTGATGATTAATCATACTTTTACGGTCTGAATGTTACTGTAGGGGAGCACTTCTCAAAGTCCGGACTCTGGTCCGGATCCGGAGGGAATTCAATCCGGACCCGCCTCCATTTCGTATTTCAACCATAGACTGTAAAATAAAATATGGACGTAGTGTCCATGACGTCACCCGAAGGTTTGTGAAGAGCAGTTTTGAAGCTTAAAGTGGGCGGAGCCAACCGTCGCCATTTTGGCAGCGCGTCAACGCACGTCACTCCCAGATAAACAGAAATGGACAAAGAGGCGGGATGAGTTCAGCGAGGAGCCTGGATGCTGAAACCTGAAACCTAGCTCGACGTGAACGAGTTTGTTCCAAGCGTGCCGCACAAGCCCTGAAAAGTGAAGCCAAAACGTCTCGATCGCCCCCTGGTGAGTGGTCCCAGTATAGGTCATAAACCCCGCCCTCCCCATGTTATTCAATGGGACGCGAGACCAACTAAACAATTAAATTACCCTTCAATTATCTTTTTTCCGAAGCTGGTTTCTGTCATTTACTGTAGTTTGTATCACGCTAATGTAAATTCAAGAGTTTGTTTTTAAAATAAGTTGGTTTTTAGTTAGTTATTTAATGCTCTAAAAACGGTGGTGTGACGTCGTGATTCACAGCTTTGATTGACAGCTATCTGAGCCGAGGAGCCACTGAAGCGCCATCCTCCTTCGGAGGACTGAGGAGATTGGAGCTTTAAATTTAATCTCTAAATTTCTATAATTGATATAATTTCACACGGACATAATGGGTTGTTCTGCAGTACATTGTGCTAACCGATCTGGCATTTCCAATCGATCTTTGAATTTTTTTCGGTAAGTTAAATTTATAAGCTATTTAATTAGTAAATAAATGTAATGGGCTAGCTAACGTTAGCTAAAAGACAACAAGCCTCGTTAATAGCTAGCAGGTGATCGTTAGCTAGAAGTTACCAATTATTTTTGTATTAGGCCTATTTAGGGCTGGGCGATAAAACGATAATGATAATTATCGCGGAATAATTTTTCTCGAAAAAACGATATCAAGAGTTCGATAAATGCTCGCTATAATGTTTACGCTCTATGCGAAATGCTGCGCATGCGTTTTGCAGACAGGGCTTGTTTTTGACAGACACACACAGTGGCTGACAGGCTTTGGAGGAGTTGAGTGGAGCAAGAAAAATGAGCGATAGAAGTGAAGAAAATGCAACCCCCACGACCAGCTCATCGGAGGACACAGACATCGTTGACAAGAAAGGTCACTCAACTTCAGTGGTTTGGAAATATTTTGGCTATTTGCGATCTGACAAGAAACAGAGCGACGTGCACTGCAAACTGTGCGGACGACTAGTGCCATCAAAGACAGGCAATACCACAAACCTGTTTCATCATTTAAAACAATGTCACCCTTTAGAACACGAAGAAGCAAAGACATTACAGTCTCAATCCCAAAAAAGTGTTAGTGGCCGTCAACCATCTACAAGCACCAAAGCGACTCAGCAAAGTATAATATCATCATTTTCACACGCCGTGCCTTACGACAAAAAAACAAAAAGACACGAAGACATCACAAAAGCAGTTGCTTATTTCATTGCAAAAGACATGCTTCCCATTAGCGTTGTCGAAAATGAGGGATTTAAGAAACTTATCCGCGTCCTTGACTCCAGATACGAGCTACCTGGCCGAAAACATTTTTCACAGACAGCGATTCCCCGAATGTACACGGAGTGCAGGGAGAAGGTAGAGCGGCAGCTGCAGCTGCAATTTTTCGCCTCTATTTCTGATATGTGGTCTAGTCGCACATCTGAGCCTTATCTGAGCCTCACTGTTCATTTTATTGATAATGACTGGAATCTTCAGAGCAAATGCCTCCAAACGGTGAAGTTATTGCCCAAGGATTGATTGACGCACTCGCCTCCTGGGGGCTAAGTGAAGACCGACAATCGTGCATCACAACGGATAGTGGTACAAACATGGTAAAAGCCACTTCACTCAACAAATGGACACGACTTCAGTGTTTTGGTCATCGACTACACTTGGCTATTGGTAAGTTTTAGTCTCCGTTCTCCATTTAGTAATACAACTGCTGTAGAAGTAATAGAAATAATAATAATAAAAAAAGAAAATAATTAAAGAATGAAATCATTATTTTATTACTCCTTTGTTCTTATAGGTTCATGATTATAAGCATGATGAAGCAATATTTAAAACTGAAACATAAGCTGATTTAAATTGTAATATGATTATTATGATAAAAAAATATAGGCTATATAAAATGATGATGATAAAGTACATTTTTAAAATAATCAAATCAAAACTAATTTATTAGTCCTTTGTTGTTAAAGGTTAGTGATTACAAACATGAAGCAATATTTAAACCTGAAATATTTAATATGAATATTCTGTTATAATATCTATGTTTAGAACTTCAGATGTTTTTTTTAACATACTATTGTGGACTTATTCAGATACTTTCTTTTCTTTGCTCATATTTGAACTTCAGATGTTTTTTTTAACATACTATTGTGGACTTATTCAGATACTTTCTTTTCTTTGCTCATATTTTCTCTCTATTTCCTTTCGTTCCTCAGAAAGAGCAGGGAAGGACAAGAGGATGGATCGAGCCGTTGGGCTTTGTAAAAAAGTAGTGGCTGCCTTCTCCTTCTCCTGGAAAAAGAAGAGAGACCTTGCAACTGCTCAGGAAGAACTTAAACTGCCGAAGCACAAGCTGGTGACAGAGTCACCTACCAGGTGGGGATCCCGTCAAAAGATGGTGGCAAGGATGATTGAGCAGCACAAGGCTATCTCTCAGGTACTCTCTGCTGACAAGAAAACCAGGCACTTGGTGCCCACCTGGCAGGACATTGAAGTGCTGGAGTCAATGAATGAGGCCTTAAAGCCACTTCTTGAGTTCACAGATTCACTCTCTGGTGAATCTTATGTGAGTGTGTCCTACCTCAAGCCTGTGCTGCACCTCTTCAGAACAGAGCTCCTGAATCCCTCTGATGATGACACACAGCTCACAAAGGACATAAAGACAGCAGTCATAGAATATCTCAATGAGAAGTACGATGACGAGATAACAGACAAACTGCTTGATATGGCATCATTGCTTGACCCGCGCTTCAAGACTCAATATATCAGGCCAGACAAGATTGAGGCAATCAAAACAAGAGCAGTGACTGAGATTCTGAAAATGGAGGGAGACCCAGGCCCATCCACTTCACAGGCTTCATGCAGAACAGAAGAACTAGAGGCAGAGGGAGGTGCTGCTGCAGCTCTTCCTGTAAAGAAGCAGAGGAAGTCACTGGGCAGTTTTTTTAAGAAACCATGCCCCAGCAACACAGGACTCAGTGACATGCAGGCAGTGGAGGGGGAGCTGGAAAACTACCTCATGGGTCCAGATGCAGACAGTGAAACAGAACCCCTGGATTGGTGGAAGGTGTATGACAAAAAGTTTCCTAAAGTGAGCCAACTAGCAAGGCGCTACTTGTGCATCCCTGCTACCAGCTCCTCCTCTGAGAGGATTTTTAGCACAGGTGGGAACATTGTGACCTGTCATAGGGCAGCTTTAAAACCTGAAACTGTAGACAAGCTTGTCTTTCTTGCCCGTAACTTGTAAAGTTAAAAAATATATATACTGACTGACCACAGTTAAGATTTATTTTATTTATTATTGAAGGTTTGGCATGCTGACCAGAAAGAATTAAAAAATATATATATTTTTGTTTATTGACAAACATTATCTTTAAAGCACTTTAATTTTGCATTTGCAGTCAGCAGAGCCAAAGCCAAGTGTCATACAGTATCATTACAGTTCTTGATTTTTCTATAAAGATATTTACTTTATATATTCTATTCTATTTATATTAATATTCTACTCTATTAATGTTGATTTTAGTAATAAATAAATCTACCTCAGTTTTGATAAATTGTTCACCTGTTTGGGAAGTGTTTGTCATGTTTTGACAATAAAGAATAGTTTAAAACCACAATTAACTGTCTGGTTTCTACATCTTTCACTCAGGAACAAAAATATGCCATTAATCTTCAAATAAATATTTGATATTTATCGTGATAATTATCGATATCGACTGATATGGAAAATTATATCGTGATATTTTTTTTGGGTCATATCGCCCAGCCCTAGGCCTATTCTAAATTAAGGTTAAACATGATGTAAGTTAGGCTATAACATATCGTCTAGGTTTAACAAGCAAAGGTTGTACTGTACTTGCAATTGATTACGGTATGCGCATTCTGCGAGGGAGAGTGAGGGCGGGGCACAGGGGTGGGGCCGTTGATTTCGAGGCTTTACGGCTTTACTTCCTGCTCGCTACTGCGCATAACTACTGCGCAGAACTGGTCCCAAGATCGCTATCTGCGCAGACACAAGTCCAAGATGTCAGCGCCGTATCGGGACACTGGCGGCTTCAGTTTTCACCAATGGAAGAGAGCGAAAGGGCGTCGTCCATTTTTTTTAACAGTCTATGGTTTGTTCAGGCTAAGCTAATGCTATATGCTACTGGCCTCCCAATAAGTGACTAACAACAGCTGACTTGAAGTACGGCCAAAAGTTAAAGTTCATGTTTTTGCCCTTCGAAATACTATTAAGGCATAGCTAAAAGTGAGACTGTATATCGTGATGCTGTATTATTCTGCTAGTTAAAGTGTATTAACTTACAGTATTGCTGTGAGCTTGTGTTTCATGCACAAACATGTAATATCAGCCAGCGCGGTATTGCACATCAAGTTCATAGAGAGCTTTATTCAATCCATTTAATTTTTTTATTTTGGCTGCCTCTCAAATCGGTCAAACCATATTTATTACCTAAGAAGTTCAAGTAAATGCGCTAGAAATCCGTGCTCATTCAGGGGTGCATTAGTTTATTGCATGGACGGAAAGCACTGACACCTCCAGGAATTTGCATCTGACGGTACATAAGCATATCTAACGTTAGTCTGTTCAGTGAGAGCAACGGTACCGCAGAACGAGTGTAGCCTCTATATCTATAGACGTTTTACATGTTTTTAAATCTGGAGTGCATGTTCACAGAGGAAAACAACAGAAAAACAGCCCTGGTTGTTCTCTTGATACTCGACAACAACGGAATACAAAGGCGTGGGCGAAGGTATAATGCGTGTATTAAATTGTATGAAATAATCCAGAAAAAAAGCAAGAACACGGCCGATATGTCCAGTTCAGCAGCTGGAATTAGCTGAGGAAGAAACGTGACGGCTGGCTAACAGCTAACAGCAGACAAACAGCTAGTGAGAGCGAGTGAGAGACCAACAGCAGCGGCAAACCACCTGTCAGTCAACGGAGTGGACCACGCCCTTAATTATGCATACATTTAAATATTAATCAACTAAACGGATGAGTTATAAAAAAATTCATCCCCCTCACAGTTGTCATGAAGGGCAAAATAAGCTGTATAGACCAAAACAACATACTGACACCAGGCTGTAAACACGTTTTTTCCTGCTGTGAAGTTGGGCATTTTAACATGCCTCAAGCGGCCAGTCAAAATCCAAATACTTAAATGAATTGTTTTGCCACTTTTGCACTTGTTATCCATGTATTTTGAATGCAAAAGGCACCTTATTCTTTCATAAAATGAATGTTAATTTATTATACATGTTTATAAAAAACACATTTTGTAATTACCAATAGTTCCGGACCTTTGTCATTGATGAAAATTCAGATTTGGACCTTTGAATGTAGAACCCCTGCTGTAGGGTATTAAAGATATATTGATGGGTTGATCATGTGTGTGGCTTTGAGGCAAGATTATTTGGAGCATTCCAATCTGAGACTACTTACCAAACAAGCAGATGTTTTCTTCTTTATCATGCTTACAACCAAAGCTTGATTAAAACCTGTTACAACATTTTGTGGCTAATGTTTAGGACGGAGGGAAGTATGAAACTTACAAGCTCTAGTGATATGCAGCATTATAATATTGTGTGCATATTTTGTTTTGTTTAGTTAGAAAATTGAACTAACATGGTTTCAGAAGAAAACATCTTTAAAGTCCTTATGTTGGCGACTATGTTCAGTGTTTTATTGGAGCAATGTTCTAACATGACATCACTTTAGAGCATATCCTACTGCAGCACAACATGTCACCCTTTATAAAGCACATCAAATTTGACATAAGTGACTATGTCACACAGTTATGCCACATTTATGAATCCTTTATAAAGCTAGTTAGAGTTATTTAGTGCTCATAAGGGCGTAGTAAAGGCCTTAGAAACCGAGACCAAATCTTTATTATGTTTCTTCGGATTTACTGCAAAACCCCTAAATATTATCTATGTGATGACTTGTACCACAAAATAAAAAATAAAAACACAAACACATAAAATACATGTTCCAAAAAAGATTTGAACAGTGCTCACATACTGAGCATTGTAATTAGCGACTCACCAATATACACTGGAGCGTAGCTGGACTTGACGTTCTCGTCCAGGTATGTAACCCCCAGAGTGTAGAGGGGCGTAGCTCCTATCCCATGCAGAAACTGTCCGAGCATGAACACAAAGCGGTAGCTGGACAGGCCTCCCCCCTCTGTATCGTGGCACGGGTTGGTGCGGTTCTCTGAGCACACGCCTGTCCGCTCGGGCATGCTAACCTGGTATGGGGGAGTGGTAAAATGTGGCAAGGCGAACACCAGAGATCCCAGTGCCATGATAAGAACCCCCCAGCCCAGCCAGCGAGGCTTGTGCCCAGTCCCACCAAAGTAACTAACAAAAGCCAGGCACACACAAGCAGCAATGTCGTAGGAGCTGGCAATGAGCCCGGCCTGGTAGCTCCGCAGGTCAAAGCGCCTCTCTATGGAGGTCACCACGGTGTTGATGAATCCATTGATGATCATGCCCTGGAGGAAGGAGGCCACACAGAGGAAAAAGAGCACCCAGCGAGGTGTGTTGAATGTCTGGATGGCTTGTGGCGTCAGGGCCCCCCAGCCACACAGCTGTGGTTCTGCGGGAATAAACTTGAGGCTCAGGGGGGTGTCCAATGGCCCCTCGCCCCGGTAAATCTGTCCGGGCAGGGAAGAGGCTCTGGTGAGGATGATGCGGCCTGCAGGGACATCCCGAGCAGGGCTGCCGGGACCTGAGCCCTCTGGGCTGTCTTCCGGAGAGTCCACAGGGCTGGCCATGTCCAAGGAAGGACCCATTGGGACGTCCTGGAGGTCCAGTAGTTCCTGCTTGGAGCTGAAGGAGGCATCGGCATTGAGCAGAATGGGCATGGCCCCAGCAAGGGGCTCTTTGTGAGAGATGGATGGGCCTAGAAGACTGCTGGGGGTGGGGGAGCGTGCAGAAAGATAAGGATGGTCTTCTGTAGGCTGGTGTCTGTACCCAGTATGTGCCTATGCAACTAAGCATGAGAAAAGCTAGGAGCTGGATGAGGCCTACTATAAAAAGAAATGGAACAGACTTGCTGCCATACTTGGGTCTCGGGGAAACTTCATTCTGAAAAAGAAGGAGAGGAAATCATGACTAATTAAAAAAAATAATAATATATATATATATATATTCTAAGCCAATTCTTTTATGTTTGGTGTCAAGTGTCAGGTGTCTACTGTCTCTGTTCGGGTTTAGTCAGGTCTCACAGTCCTGTACTGTACTACCTATTACCCCTTCAATAATTGTGCCAGGGCATTGGAATGGTCCAGAGGGCCAGAACAAAACACAAACGGGATTATCTTTGCAAGTTAGAGCTGGTCCAAGGGATGGCTTTAACACAACTCACTGCCCTTCTCTGTCCCACACGTTACTGCCAAACCAATAACAAAAAGCAATCATCCCCTATTTTGCATGAAAACATATTCTGTCAAGCTAAACCGTATTCTCTTACCAATATAAAGAGTCTTGGGAAAATATGTTTTTAGAAACAATCATTTGCTTGGTTGTAATTATACCATAAAACAGGAATAAAAACTAAATGTTGTTATAAAAGTAAACTGCTAATCTAGCTAAACTAGGAAATTGTTTCTGCTATTCCCCCTTTAGACTCATACATTAATAAACAGTTGACTCAGTCAACATTCTTCAGAGCCATAAACAAGGTCTTATTCAAAGACCAACGATAACCTTATTTTCTTTTCAGCAAAAACCACAGCTGACAGTCTTTCAACAGCCTTCGATTGTGTTCCAATTATATCTTCACCACATCTATCGTAATTCCTTCGCTAAATATTGTTCTTAGGGAATCCATAGCTATGGTATCCACAGAAAAAAATATCACATCCAACATGTTAACGTTACAACGTGTCAACACACCTATGACTAATTTCATTTCCATGTAAATGCTAGCTTACTAATATAGCTAATATATGAAGAAACATTTGTATTAGTGTACATGTGTGAAACAAAAACAAAAATAAAGCTCAAACTATGATCTCGTTCAGTGTGTATTCAAGTGAATAAATGGTGACTTATGAAGTTTGGTTCTGCTCCATGACCATGAATCTGAAATGCCTTCCAGGACAGGAGACCATCCAAAGTGCAGCATGTGCATGTGTTGAGCCTTACCACCTTCCTTTGGTGCAGAGTTTCTTGTTATAGAGTTTGAAGAGAAAATAGTGCTTACATATTATGCAAATATGACTAAAATGAAGCACAGTTAAAGGCAATCTAATATTATGAAGGCCAATTTCTCAGAAGCAGGTAACAAGTTCCTTTTAACGCAATCTGCAATTTCATGTAATGTAAAAAAGCAAATTTCTATGTATAGATTGTTAACACTAAAATGTACTATTGACAGGATTAATCACTGTTCAGCTTTTCCAGGTACTTTTCAGGATTGTGAGTTCCTTGCAGGGCAAGTGTTGAACCATAATTAGATACTGATGGAATGAGGGGTTTCCTGCGGCAAAACCAAAACTAAAACTAGTAAATATATATATATATATATATATATATATATATATATATATATATATTATATTAAATAAAACTGAAATATGAAAACTGAAACTAGCTGAAACTTTTCAGAGCTGAAAAAAAATCTGAAGCTGAACATTTACATTAAAATGAGAAAATAATGCCAAATTGTCAGCAAATAATAAAAGAATAGCTCAGTGTTAGATTTTTTTAAAGCAGCTCTCATGCCTGAAAAGGTTGGAACTGTGGAGAAATGTTTTGGAACAGTGTTAAAGATTCACAGTTTGACATATTTTCCAATGTAGTGGCTAAGTGCCAGGCATTGCCAGTCTTTTGGTTTACAACACATATACCCTGTGCTACTGGTCCTTAATGACTTGGACGTTGCTCCTTTATGTTTTGCTTAGTTACTTAGTTACAAATAACATTTATGGTCAACAGTTAAGGCTAAACACAAATCCCCAACAAAAAATGTTTTGCCTCCCGCACAAATCAAACTTACAACCTTTGGATGAAACGTTGTTTGCAGATATGCCTGCCCACCATCCCCGACCACAACACCCTAGCAAACAGACACATTTAACTATTAATACATTCTACGAACATCTATAGTTAATCGAGATTAATCACAATTTTTGAATCTGTTCAAATTTGGTCCTACATAAACAATTATCTGTTAAAAAATCTGTTCATTATGTTAAAAACATTATGTTTGATTGTAAACTATGGACATTGCTTGATTTTAAATTAAATAAGTGCAGGAGCTGTTTCCATGTTGGTCCTTTAGGTCAAGGCCCTTAAATGTCTCCCTTCAAATTATAATGACTGGCACAATCTATTGGTATCCCATGTAAATCTAAATAGAAAGTTTCTGGTGTATGATCCAATAGTTCTACCATCTTCTACCATTGTGCTCTTGATCAAGTCACCAAGTACAATAACTGTTATGTTAGGATTCTGTTTAAATACCCATCAGCCTCTCTCTCTGGAACGCTGCATGCATGTTATCCAACACTGAATCACACCTATACTTTTCAAGGTATTGTATTTTGATTATTAGGCTAACATTTTGTTAGAATGCAAACAAGTAGCTTTTTTGATGCAAATGCGCGTCTTTACCTTATGGCATTTGTAAATCATTTAGACAGATTACATAAATGCTGTAGGCAAAGGCATAAGGTAGGCAAGATAGCCTGAGATATTTCTCCACAAACATTAATCAGGATCAGATATGTAATTTATTTAAGCTCAGCATAGAAGTTGTTAGTTATGCAATTATAACATGTTTTAGTGGAAATATGACTGGCCACGAAATGAATGCCTAGTTTAGGCTACCACAGGTGAATTCTTGCCCACACAGCATCTAGAGATCATTTTCAGAAAAGGGTCAGAGAAGAAGCATGGCTGATATTCCAATATCCAACTAGGAACAGTGCAGACTGTGTACTAATGTATGAGTACTAACGTGCGGTCACACCCGTTCACACATAAACGTCATGCCATCGTTGAAAGCGTAAGCGGCCCATTTAACGCCAGGATTCAAAGACAAGTGGCGAGTAAAGACGATTCACGACATGAATGCGTAGAGTACTCTACAATGTTGTATTGCAAAAAGGTAATGTGAAGCGCTCTCAACCACTCCAGCACAAGTCAAGTGACAAATAAAGTTACCCATATACTGTTGCCAATGAATGACAGCTATGGTTCTGACTTCTGAGGCTCAAAATGAAAAATGTGTTAACGGCATTTAATTAATGGCATGCATTAACAAGTTTATTTTGACAGCCCTAATACATTCAGAACTTCCCTTGCGCATGGTTTCCGATGGCAATTAATCAGCACAATACAACTGTATTACCACTGAACGTAATAGCGGGTCAATAAAGGACCAATAGCACTGGAATATGTTGATATTGAACATAATAGCGCTGAAATGTTCATACTGAACGTAGTCGCATTTTTCTAAAATATTTACATATACTGATCAGCTATAACATTGACCACCTGCCTAATATTGTGTAGGTCCACCTCTTTCTGCCAAAACAGCCCAGACACGTCGAGGCATGGACTCCACTAGACCTCTGAAGGTGTGCTGTTGTATCTGGCACCAAGATGTCAGCAGCAGATCCTTTTGGTCCTGTAAGTTGCAAGGTGGGGTCTCCATGGATCAGACTTGTTTGCCCAGCACATCCCACAGATGCTCGACTAGACTGAGATCTGGGGAATTTGGAGGCCACCTTGAACTCGTTCTGTTCCTCATACCATTCTTGAACCATTTTTGCTTTGTGGCAGGGCACATTATCCTGCTGAAAGAGGCCAATGCCATCAGGGAATACCGTTGCCATAAAAGGGTGAACATGGTCTGCAACAATGCTCAGGTAGGTGGTTCGTGTCAAAGTAACATCCACATGAATATCAGGACCCAAGGTTTCCCAGCAGAACATTGCCCAAAGCATCACACTTCCTCTGTCGGCTTGCCTTCTTCCCATAGTGCATCCTGGCGCCATGTGTTCTCCAGGTAACCGACGCACACGCACCCAGTCATCCACATGATGTAAAAGAAAACGTGATTTATCAGACCAGGCCTCTTTCATCCATTGCTCCGTGGTCCAGTTCTGATGCGCAAAAGCCCATTATAGGCGCTTTCAGGCAGTGGACAGGGGTCAGCATGGGCACTGCCCGCCCATGACCCTGTCGCCGGATCACTGCTTTTCCTTCCTTGGACCACTTTTGATAGGTACTGCAGACGAGGAACACCCCACATGGGCTGCAGTTTTGGAAATTCTCTAACCCAGTCGTCCAGCCTTCACAATTTGGCCCCTGTCAAAGTCACCCAGATCGTTACGCATTCCCACTTTTCCTGCTTATAACACATACATTTTGAGGACAGAACGTTCACTTGCTGCCTAAAATATCGCACCCACTGACAGGTGCCATGATAACGAGATTATCAGTGTTATTCACTTCACCTGTCAGTGGTCATAATGTTATGGCTGATCGGTTTATGTATGCAATTCCTGCAATGCTGCGTTGGCGTACCCACTATTTTACAGGGCAAGAAATTGAATTCCATTTATGCAATTACTTATTTATAGCCCATATAAAGTTATGCAGCACGTCGACCCATAGAACGGCAATATACTGAATATTTTAACCATTTAGGACTATATGTACCCTTTTTCCTAATGTGCCTGTTAAAATGTGATGTGTTTACCAGACTTTCCACTGTGTTGTGCTACTGGGCACAACACAACCTTTTTAAAATGAACTTTTCACATATTTTATATTTTACTAAATATATATTTTTTTGGATGAATATCCAAATATATTTTGAGCAACATTTTGAGAGGCCTAAAATGTGTTTTTGTTTGTGGGGATATGGGGTACCTACAGGTACCTACAGGTATGCAGAGACACTGGGGAAGAAACATGTTTACAGATATGGAGGTTCGCATCAGTTAGTCCCTGTCATGGTGCGGTGAGCAGCAGCGCCACCGTGCCATAGTTTCTCAGTTCCCATATCTCACGAACACATCCCGGACTGTCACATGTTTCCAATCTTCCACACCAGGTCCCAATCTAGCTAATTTGTAAGTGTATGTATGTTTCCCCTCTGCTCCCCACATTGTGGCTCATTGTTCTTTTCATGTTTGGATGTCGTGTATGTTGCCGTAGTTGTAAGTACTTATTTCATATTGTCGTTTTTTGCTGCTTTAGTCAGCCCTTTACTTTGTGTGTTTTGTGCTCGGTGTTTGTTTATTTCTTATCAATTAAAGTATCCACACCGACTACCCCTGCCTGCACCTGGTTCCTTGTCCAAGCAACACTGCACTACACCACCTGTTGTGACAGTCCCGTCTGTCGATTTCTAGGTAGAATAGTCAGTCCAAGTTTGCATAACCGCATTTGATCAAAATCACAATTTCTCCACAAATGGCCAATAAATACAGAACACTGATTCTTTATTGTGACCAGAGGGACATAGTGACCAGACCAGAAAATCACCATGTTTTCATGCAATACAGGGTGTCAGATCACATTGGGACTTCACCATGTATAAGTTTATGCTGCCTGCCACAATTACAATTAAGAGTTTTTGCACGGGTCTCTCTGGAGGGATGTATTATCACACCGGCTATATCATTTCATACTAGATGAAAGTGGAGAGAACACCTGTATGCGTTTAGCGCAACCTCCAGGACATGCACTTTGCCTCTTTTTTTAACAAAGCTTTTTATTTAACTTTTTTTGAGGATGATCGAAAGTGCTTAAGCAAACCCTGCTGTGGAAATTGTTTTTGAAAGCTCTGTGACATGAGTCATGACCTACGCGTGGGTTTGGGATTGAGATATGGAATAACATTGCTGTCACCACACCCACCACTCAAACCCCTCTAGCCTTCTCCTGCCTTCCTAAAGCTCACTCCCTCAGCCTGACATACTGCCTGACAGTAAACAGCAGCAGGCCACATTAAACACAGCAGCCACGGTGCAGCTCAGGAGAAGCCCTGAAACCTGCCAATAAGGTTTTTCATGAAAGAGTTTGCAGAGTAGCCCAAGCGGCAGGAATAAAGGGGACATGGCAACACCTTGTTTCTGTGCCAACTGGTAAGACCCTGTGTCAACTGTCAAGTACCCAATCCCTTTCTGTAAGTCACCAGGTAAGTGCATGGCACTTGAAAATGTGCGTACTCACTACAGTAAGGCACACTGTATAAAGAGCATCTTCTACATAGCAAATGTAAATGCAAACACTGTTAGTCCAATAATAACAAGATCAAAGCCCCATTTGTATTTTCAGTGCTTGTAAAATATGCAAGATGAAAATAAATGAACTAATACATTTTCTTCATTGTTTTCTACTACTGTTTTATTTAAGCATGTATTTTTTCATTCATGTATTGTATATTTAATTAATACTATTAATATTTATTGTATGTATTAATCCATATGCCCTAAATACAATTTAATAAAAAGGCACACACATTCATAGATTCAGAGGCGGCTGAAAAATCTTGATCTGTCACAGTGGAACCTGCAGAGATTTTCTTTATTTTCTTTTCAATAATTATTAGTAAGGTGGTCATTGCTCATTGGTAACTAAATATGTCATTACTCACCTTGAGACACACTTTTGGTACTTCCAGATGAAAATAAAATCAGATTTGTCTACATTTAGGTTAGTGCAAAGCTAGGGTTACTACTACTAACTTTAGTGAAAGCTACTTCATTGGGTTAACATACAATTACTGGGTTTTGTGGTTGTCCCATCTACCTAAACACAAATGCACTTACATTACATTTCTTAAGATAAGAAGATCTGATAAATGATTAAAATGTATTATGAATGTTTCATCTCGGAAGAAACTGATATTAATTCAGAGTCAATGCTGTTTACCTAGTAAAATGTTCTCATAGGAATAACCAGCTAACCCAGAGAGTAACCTTTTTTTACATTGGGAATTGCAAGCCACATGTGGGTAAGTAAAGCCTGTTGAGCATAGGCTATAATCCCTCAACCAGTGGGCACACATCCACAAGTGATAACAACATTTGTCGCAGTTTTTCATTCATTGGATGCAAAACTTGAATACAGTAGAAACTTGCCCATTAGGAACAAACATGGGATTATTTATTTTTTTAACTCTCTATTAATAGTCCACAATTACAAAAACATTTTATTACAAAGTAACGATGAGTTGTTACCGTTAACTTAATTACTAATTACTGCTAAACATTGAATAACCCTCTAATGAGGACCTTAAAAGGAGAGGAAAATGTCTTCTCTCTTATCTTTGGGAGCTGTGCAGGAGACATCTGTGTCTTTTGCCCCCTTTATCCTCCTTCACTGGTTAAAACTATTTCTTTTAACATTATAATCAGATTGAGGTAAACACAAAACGGAAAGTAAATGCATAGAAATCCTCAGAGTGACTAACGATTTTACAATGTTTTCTCAATTACTTTTCTCAAAGATCAATCACGAAGCATTAAAGTTAATACGAAATAGAAATTAAGCATGTATAACATACCTCCACCTCTAGGTAATACAAAATGTATCCAACAAAAGAGAAAAGGAGAGCCAGAGGGAAAGGCCTTGGGAAGGAGTGAGAGAAACAGTCTCTCCAAGCCTCTTAAAGGCTCACGCTGAGACAGAACTACTCCCAATCCTGACGTAGAAATCCTGCTCCAAACGGGTCACGTGGAACAGCCCACCACAACAGTTACATTAACTAATCCACCTGGGTAATTAGGTAAGGCCAACCAACACCTCACATAGACAGCCCCAAAACAAGTACACATACCATTTCTGTACAAACCACTATAACTCATGATAAACCGGTTGCTTTAAAACCTTTACGCTGATTGGCATATATACCTTTATACGATATGACAAATGTATATTTACCATTCTAACAATGTTGATTTATAAGTAGGCAATATATTGGGCCCTATTGCTTAATTATAAAGTGGGCGGTTGAATCCTGATTGACTAATAGCCATGATATAGTGGATATAAAAAGTCTACACACCCTGTTAAAATGCCAGGTTCTTGTGATGTAAATGAATGAGACAAAGATAAATCATGTCAGAACTATTTCCACATGTAATGGGACCTATAACGTGAACAATTCAGTTGAAAAACAAACTGAAATCTTTGAGGAAAAAAAGCAAAGCAACTCACAATAAACTGGTTGCATAAGTGTGCACACCCTTAAACGAAGACTTTGTTGAAGCACCTTTTGATTTTATTACAGCACTCAGTCTTTTTGGATAGGAGTCTATTACCATGGCACATCTTGACGTGGCAATATTTGCCCACTCTTCTTTGCAAAAGCGCTGCAAATCTTTCAGATTGCGAGGACATCTCCTGTGCACGGCCCTCTTCAGACCACCCCACATATGTTCAATTAGATTCTGGTCTGGGCTCTGGCTGGGCCATTCTAAAATGTGAATCTTCTTCGGTTGAAGCCATGTTTTTGTGGATTCGGATGTTTTTTTGGGTCGTTGCCGTGAAGATGAACTTCCTCTTCAGCTTTTTAAGGGACGCCTGAAGGATTTGTGCCAAAATTGGCTGTTATTTGGAATTGTTGATAAATCCCTCCACCCTGACTAAGGCCCTGGTTCTAGCTGAAGAAAGCAGCCCCAAAGCATGATGCTGCCACCACCATGCTACACTGAGGGTATGGTGTTCTTTGGGTGATGTGCAGTGTTGTTTTTGCGCCCAACATACCTTTTGGAATTATGGCCAAAAAAGGTCAAACCTTGGTTTCAGCAGACAATAAGACATTTTCCCACATGTTTTTGGGGGACTTGATATTTGTTTTTGCAAACTTCAGCAGGGCTTGGAAGTTTTTCATTGTAAGAAAAGGCTTCCGCCTTGCCACCCTAACCCATAATCCATTAATATGAAGAATACGGGAGATTGTTGTCACATGTAGCACAAAGCCAATACTTGCCAGAAATTCCTGCAGTTCCTTAAATGTTTCTGTAGGCCTCTTGAAAGCCTCCCTGACCAGTTTTCTTCTTGTCTTTCCATCAAATTTGGAGGGACATCCATTTCTTGTTAATGTCTCTGTTGTGCCGTATTTTCTCCACTTGATGATGACTGTCTTCACTGTGTTCCACGGTATATCTAATGCTTTGGAAATTATTTTGTAACCTTCTCCTTACTGATATCTTTCAACAATGAGATCCCTCTGATGCTTTGGAAGCTCTCTGCGGACCATGGCTTTTGCTCTGAGATGCAACTAAGAAAATGTCAGGAAAATCCTACTAGAACAGCTAAACTTTATTTGTGATTAATCAGAGTCACTTTAAATGATGGCAGGTATGTAATGACTTCTATTTAACATGAGTTTGAATGTGATTGGAGAATTCTGAACACAGCCACATCCCCAGTTATAAGAGGGTGTGCACACTTATACAACCAGGTTATTGTAAGGTTTTTATTTTTAATTTTTCCCCCTTGAAGATTTCAGTTTGTTTTTCAATTGAATTGTTCTCATTACAGGTCACATTAAAAGTGGAAAAAGTTCTGACATGATTTATCTTTGTCTCATTCATTTATATCACAAAACCTGGCATTTTTACAGGGGTGTGTAGACTTTTTATATCCACTGTATATGTACGCAACACATGAGAGACTGTGACTTGCCAGAGTAAAACTGCACACATCAGCGATCAGTTAAACACCTAAAAATGTCCAGCAAGTTGTATGTGAATTGTATGAATCCAGCTTGCCAGCTAGCTTTGAAAGTAAAACAACGAATGCTTTTACGAAGTAAAGATGGCAAACATCACCAAGAAATTATGAACATTTAAGGGCAAATTGTTTCCTAAAACATTGCTTACCTTTTCTAGAAAAAAATAATAATTGATATTTGCTTTGTCCCTCTCTCTTCACCTTGAAAAAACACAACACAAGTAGAGCCATGATTCCATTGTAAAGCTCATGCACATAGGCAGCTTCATGCCGGAGATCAATTCCCAGAGTGGTTTTCTTCCAACTATCTCCCTTCACTTATCATCCACCGTTTTCTAGCCTGTCTGACAATAAAAAAAATGAAAATATACACTAAACACACTCTAAAACAAAACACCAATCAAGTGTTACTGACACTACCCCGAGTGCCATTTATCATTTAAAATTATCCAGCTGCTTTCAGGATACTCAAAACTGGCAATTTACTAGAGCCTTTGCCCTTGTCGCGCACAGCACACAAGCTTGGGACAACCATCCTCAGTTGGCCTCAGTGGGGCTAACCACATCATTCTGTGGGAATTACCTTAGTGGGCAATATTACAATATTACGTGTGGAGATCTTGTTGTGGGCGGTTATGGGGGATAGCTGATTATGTTTGTGCATTTGGTGCCAGAAATGTCTCACAAATTTCATTGTGGTTAATGAAGCCACATTTGGCTACCAGATCTTTTGTGCATTTGGGTTGAAAGCATCAGGGAATGATACACTGCAGCAAATGAATTTAAATCCCACTGAAATGCTGAACTATGTGAATCGGATTTAAAAGCACCCTTAGAATGTTACCTGAAAGGGAGCAAGAGTGAAACACTAGATAAGGCTATGGGAATGAGAGGTCTGGGGAAACACACTTGAGCCCGGGTACAATGCTCACAATGAGCCATGGGGTGATGTCCGTTATTAGTTGTTTGTGTATCCCAGCGCATCGGATATATGAAGAAAAAACAAGGGCCAAACATGAGATTTGGCAAACCTTCTGGTATTTTACAGACCGGTTTAAATTATTTTGAGCTCTTCCAGTCTTTTCATTTCTATATCAAAGTGAGATCAAAATGAGGGTGCTCGGATGAATAAGCAACAGGGCTACCGGTCCTCAAGCTTAAGAATAGCAGCAGTGTTTGCTTTGGAGTGCAGAGGCTTTCCTCCTCTTTTTGTCAACAGCTTCCTTTGATGTGCTGTTGGAGCCGCTCACATGGTCGCTGCATGTCTACGGAGCCAAGATGTAAAACCAAACGCATGTATTCAGGGAGTTATAGCAACTTTCAGAATTCGAAATATTGTTTTAATTGCAGACATTTTTATCATGCAGTACTCCAAATTTAGTCTCATGAGCGGACTGGCTAGTGCGCACACACAATTTGGGTCTGGATGCTAAGATCAAAAGATGCTACAATATTTTATTTTTTTAAATGTACCAATCACTCATTCATTATCCAGGGTCCAGTCCACTAAGATTGTTGTCTTTCAGCCCCCAATGGCTCAATGCTTCCTGGGAGGATCAGGGAACAAACAGCAAACCTATATTTCCATGAGAACAGTCCCTGATAAAGATCTAACCATTGTGTTTAGCCTACAAAGTACACAATTAAAACCATGGGATACCTTCATCTCTGTATGAGACCTGCGGTAGTATTGTTCTCAATACTGTTTATCTTTATACAGTCACATCTATACTGTATGCCCAATGAAAAGGAGTAGCGAGACATTGTAAGATCAGACCCATTACTTGCACTGTCTAGACTATTATCATGAACGTTGAGCACTAAACGCACACTGACATCATTGCAAACATCACCCCACGGATCAGAGAAAGAGTATGCATCTCAGCACGGCCCATCAACTTAGCCAACGAACCATGCATAGAAAAACATACTCGGCTTAAGTTCCATAGACGTACCAGGACGTACCAGAAGATTTTTAATAGAACCAATGCATGCGGATGAGTCAGGTGGTGACCAGTACACATACCGTAAATCATAGTTGTCTGATGCACAGTCACCCGAAACACACTAGAGAGACAGAAACAGAGCTGCTGGTAAGACCTGACCAAGGTAGACAGAGATACATGGCACGGCACGTACAGACCGGGCAGACAGACAGACACAGCTGGACAGACAGCCAGATGGCCCCTTGTTAAGAAGGCACCAGAAAATAATATTGAATGCACTCCAGAACAGAGAGAGAAACCCAGGCCCTGAACTCAGCATGGAGACAGTGTATGTCTGTCCCTCTCCATTCTATGCAGTTGCTCAATTGAAAATGAAAGGCTATGTTCACTGGATTCGTAGAAACTATATTCACAGCAACCGCGGCATAAGTCGGCTGGATCAGAAATAACCTTAACATCTTCCACGACGCTTCAGCAATACGTTTTGAACGTCACCCATAGTCTGATCTGCAGTACACTATATAAACCCAGTTCCCTATTTTTAACTGACTGTTACAGTCACTAGCAACCACTCACTGCCAATGTACTGTATAGGCACCCATCCTCTGTGTCTGGTAGTGACTAGTCATCCTTCTGAGTGCCTGGGGCATAAGACATGGCCAACCTTAAACACATGGTGTGTACTGGACTCTACCATTTATGATCCTGATCATGGGAGCCGTTTTCTGTCATTCACTACATGTTTTTACAATTTACATAATCTAGTAGAAGCATTTATACTGAGCAACTTGAAATAACCTTAACACACACAACACAACACAACTTAAGGAAGTTCAATTTATTAAGTGAAATAACTGTCAGCAGAGTTAGTGCTAGAAGGGTTTTACCTTTCAGTTAAACATACAGTAATTCAGCAATTGTTCATAATGGTAATTTGAATCAATTGTGCTAGAGAAAGGTTTAAAGCTTTCACATGGTATAAAATAGGCCCTAACCCTACATTTCCAAACTTGATATTCATATATTTACATACATCTTACATTGTAAACATCTGAAAACTATGTGACCCAGGCTCCCTGGTAACCATGTCAAATGAATGAGATGCAAAAGTGATACTTTGAAATCCCACTAAATGTACTAAATGTATTAACATTTATTAAAATGTACTGTACCAATATGGAATGTACTATAAAACTGTGTGCCATTAAACTAGATGCTTTAATGGTCAATCAACCAAAGTTCATTTTGTCAAGTGACATTAGTAAGTCATCTGAGGGCTGTGTGAAAACCTTGAAATGATAGCTACAATTAACTACATACAAACCAGGGATAGTACCTGTTGTGGTTTTCCTCAGCCAGAAATACCAGAACAGCATCAGAATGTAGGCCTCAATGCAAAGAAAATGAGTTACATTATACACTCACCTAAAGGATTATTAGGAACACCTGTTCAATTTCTCAATAATGCAATTATCTAATCAACCAATCACATGGCAGTTTAGGGGTGTGGTCCTGGTCAAGACAATCTCCTGAACTCCAAACTGAATGTCAGAATGGGAAAGAAAGGTGATTTAAGCAATTTTGAGCGTGGCATGGTTGTTGGTGCCAGACGGGCCGGTCTGAGTATTTCACAATCTGCCCAGTTACTGGGATTTTCACTCACAACCATTTCTAGGGTTTACAAAGAATGGTGTGAAAAGGGAAAAACATCCAGTATGCAGAAGTCCTGTGGGCGAAAATGCCTTATTGATGCTAGAGGTCAGAGGAGAATGGGCCGACTGATTCAAGCTAATAGAAGAGCAACTTTGACTGAAATAACCACTCGTTACAACCGAGGTATGCAGCAAAGCATTTGTGAAGCCACAACACACACAACCTTGAGGCGGATGGGCTACAACAGCAGAAGACCCCACCGGGTACCACTCATCTCCACTACAAATAGGAAAAAGAGGCTACAATTTGCACAAGCTCACCAAAATTGGACAGTTGAAGACTGGAAGAATGTTGCCTGGTCTGATGAGTCTGGATTTCTGTTGAGACATTCAGATGGTAGAGCCAGAATTTGGCGTAAACAGAATGAGAACATGGATCCATCATGCCTTGTTACCACTGTGCAGGCTGGTGGTGGTGGTGTAATGGTGGGGGATGTTTTCTTGGCACACTTTAGGCCCCTTAGTGCCAATTGGGCATCGTTTAAATGCCACGGCCTACCTGAGCATTGTTTCTGACCATGTCCATCCCTTTATGACCACCATGTACCCATCCTCTGATGGCTACTTCCAGCAGGATAATGTACCATGTCACAAAGCTCGAATCATTTCAAATTGGTTTCTTGAACATGACAATGAGATCACTGTACTGAAATGGCCCACACAGTCACCAGATCTCAACCCAATAGAGCATCTTTGGGATGTGGTGGAACGGGAGCTCCGTGCCCTGGATGTGCATCCCACAAATCTCCATCAACTGCAAGATGCTATCCTATTAATATGGGCCAACATTTCTAAAGAATGCTTTCAGCACCTTGTTGAATCAATGCCACGTAGAATTAAGGAAGTTCTGAAGGCGAAAGGGGTTCAAACACAGTATTAGTATGGTGTTCCTAATAATCCTTTAGGTGATTGTATACCAACAACACAGACTATTACTATATTTGAGAGGCGGTTTGTTTCCTTCTTTGGTCCCGCCCCCACAGCTTGTTTTCTAAACAACATCCTGGTAGACAAACTGAATTTGGCTATCTACCTTAATTTACATTACACAACACACTATTTAGAGCAATGCAGTCCCCACTTCTGTGTGCAACTACTTGCCTCAGCTTGTCAAGCACCAGTTGCTAGTCATTGTTGCCAATTAACCACCACACCTATCCTCACTCTCCTTAATCGCCACTGCCAGACATTATGCCTTACTCGTCTAGCATGTTTCACATCCCTCCACCTACTGGGAGTATTGTGATTCATCAAAACAATAACCAAAACACCATATCCTAACAGATTTCCTGCAAAACTCATCAGAAACTCATAATCCATTCCCCATCCATTTAATCAAAATATATTTTAAATGTATATTCATGGCAGGTACTTTAACTCGTAAAACAGGATCCAACGTAATGTATCCACAGGGTTAAAATGCCCTGCCCAGTTCATTGGAGTTGACACAGGGTGACGCTATCTTTGAAAAACATGACTGTTGGACCTTCTGGGCTGACACTCTGCTGAAGCACTTCCGCAAACAGCAAGTGACTGACTCAAACTAATTAAATAGGGCCATGGGAATCAAGAGAATATAGGAAAATATATTTCCAATGTGGCCATTATTTGTGAATAATATCAGAACCTGCCATGTAAGGTGATCAGATGTTTTTGCTGGGTGAAAATCTATAGGGTCAAAAGTGAGATTCAACTTTGCATTTCATATCTTGTCTTTTCAAATATGATCTAGTTGGATTTAATACTTTTTGGGTTTTATTATTCAATTGGTTGTAATATTCCTTAAGGGAACACTTAACTCACACATCGGGTCTTGGTGAACGAAATGTATTAAAGAGAAAAAACTTTACTGTACATTGGTCATTGAGAACAAAATGACATTACAGCCAATGGAAACCAAAAACACCAACTGACTGAGGGCTGGTTTCAAACTGACACCGAAATCAAAGTGAACTATTGAAATCACAGGCTGTTCCAACTTTTGTGTATTTCATCAAGGCAACTCATAATGGGAATCGGTAGTGTGTATGGCCCCCATGTGCCTGTATGCACTCCCAGCAACGTCTGTGCATGCTCCTGATGAGACGGTGGATGGTGTCCTATGGGATTTCCACCTAGACCTGGATCAGGGCATCAGTGAGCTCCCGGACAGTCTGGGGCACTACTTGGCGACATCAAATCTACCAATACATAACCTCCCAGAGGTTCTTCATTGGATTCAGGTCTGAGGAACTTGAGAACCAGTCAATGGTATCAATGCATTCGTCATCCAGGAACTGCCTACCCACTTTGGCCACATGAGGCAAGGCATTGTCCTGCACCAGGAGGAACCCGGGGCCCACTGCCCCAGTTTAAGGTCTGACAATGGGTCTGAGGATTTCATCCCGGTACCTAACAGTAGTCAGGGTACCGTTGGCTAGCACATGTAGGTCTGTGCGACCCTCCAAGGATATGCCTCCCCAAACCAGCACTGACCCACCTCCAAACCAGTCATGCTGGATGATGTTGCAGGCAGCATAACATTCACCACGGCATCTCCAGACTCTTTCACGTCTGTGATATGTGCTTAGTGTTAGCCTGATCTCATCTGTGAAGAGAACTGGGCGCCAGTGGCGGACCTGCCAGTTCTGGTGTTCTCTGGTGAATGCCAATTGAGCTGCACGGTTCTGGGCTGTGAGCACAGATCCCACTAGAGGACGTCGGGCCCTCATGCCACCCTCATGGAGTCAGTTTCTGACCGTTTGGTCAGAAACATGCATACCAATAGCCCACTGGAGGTCATTTTGTAGGGCTCTGGCAGTGTTCCTCCTGTTCCTCGTCGCAGATACCAGTCCTGCTGCTGGGTTGATGCCCTTCTACGGCCCTGTCCAATTCTACTTGTGTAAACGCCTGTCTCCTGGTATCTCCTCTGTGCTCTTGAGACTGTACCGGGAGACACAGCAAAACTTGCAACGGCACATATGGATCTGCCATCCTGGAGGAGCTGGACTACCTGTGCAACGTGAATGGGCTGCAGGCACCGCCTCATGCTACTAGTAGTGTAAGGACACTAGCAAAAAAACTAGAGAAGAATCAGTCAGGAAGGATAAGGAGAGCGCAAATGTCTGTGGTCACCACCTGCAAAACCAATAATCCCTTTTTTGGGGTTGTCTTGTTGTTGCCTCTCCAACACACTTGTTGTCACTTTCATTTGCACCAAAACAGGTGACACTGATTCACAATTGCTTATGCTTTCTCACTGGACAGATGGTAGTGTATTTATCCCCTTCACTTATTCCACATTTTGTTGTGTTATGTTCTTAATTAATAATAGATTTTTTTGCAATCAATCTACACTCAATATCCCATAAGGACAAAGTGAAAACACATTTGATTGAAAATGAAAAACTGAAATAACTAATCTACATAAGTATTCAGACCCTTGGCCAAGATACTCCAAACTACACTCAGATGCATCCTGTGTCCATTAATCATCCTTAAAATGTCTCTAGAACTTGATTTGAGTCACCTGTGGCAAATTCAATTGATTGAATAAGATTTAGAAAGGCACACACCTGCCTTTATAATATCCCACTTTTCACAGTGCAAGTGAGCGCAAAAACCAGGCCATCTATCGTTACATAAACCTCAGTGATATAACTGCATCACCGCAAAAAACTGACGCATTGTCAAGATACTTGGAAAGGAATGTTAAACGTCCCCCACGTATTAAAAAAAAATATATATACTTAAAAAAAAATTATATTTGTTTTACTTAACTCATTGTTAAGTAAAATATATAGCTCTATGTAGGCCAATCTCGCCCAATCTGTAGAATAAATCTTTGTTTTCAATGATTTACGGATTCAACAATTCAGGGCTCCGCTATAAAGCAGTTGGATTCACACTCTTTGATGGGTAGTTTGGAATTATCCATTATTCACATAGGGGGGATTTTTTTAATTAGTTTTGGTTCTGCTCAATACCAGAACTATAAATTGTATAGGAAGCAAATCAGAAGCGTGAATAATTGACAATAATATATTACTAAGATTATACTGTGTTACAATTCCCAAAAGGAAAATGGTCAATTGCCAGATTCAGTAGGCCCTAATATATGGAATTCATGATTGGTAATACAGACATACCCACAATAAAATGTCTGTGATCTTTTATTTCAGCTCTTGAAACATTGAAACAATACTTTAAAACATACTGTTTATATTTAGCATGTAAAATTAAACCACAGACTGTGATCCATGTTTTTGTTGCATTTCGATTATTCTAATAATCTAGCATCTTATGCAAAGAATAATCGATTACAAAGATAATCAATAGCTGCAGCCCTAATTTTTAACACACCCCATCCAAGCTTGGCACTACAGCCTTCCAGCTCAGTGGAGTAACAGTACGCCACAAAGACTCTATCTCACCTCAAGGAAGCTAATGGGATTGGACAAGGCAGGGACTGACCCAATAATGACTTTCCGCTGGCTGCACATAGGGCAAACGGCACCTCCCAGGCACTGGAAAAGAGGTGACGGAGGTATACCACGTTGTTGTAATAGTATGCTTCCAACGCTGTGACCATATTATTAGGATGGCTTTTTTGACAAATGGGGTTGTTTATTCTTTTTTGGGATGTTCATGTGCACATCATTTTTCCTTGAAGCAATCTGAAGTTTATTACCCAAAGCCTACATCCCTTTATCAGTAACTGATGAAGATTGACGTTGGCGACGGTAGTCACACACAAAATGCTTCTCCTTGTCAAATAGCGACTTTTACTAGACCAACACTGTATACACAACCTCCATATTTCTTTGTGTTTTTGAGTGGTCGCACTGACCATCTTACCGCAACTTGCTGTGTGCTACTAGGTAAAGCAAAGCAATTAGCCTAGATCTCAGCTGATGAAATAACTTCATTTTCTGGAAGTAATGTTTTTCTACACCAGCTTGCTGTGTGCACTTCTTGATTCTCGCACATCTCTTCCTTAACTCTATAAGTCTGTGTATTGTATTTCCTTGCTTGGTGTGTCATGTCCTGTTTGGCCATATATAGCTACTACCAGCTACAACATGGCCCTCTCCATCATAATGTATGCCTGAGAGACAGTAGAAGTTTAGCACCCAGCATCCCACAGATGTGTTAACTCTGAAGCTAAGAAGGGTTGATGACAGTTGGTTATGGATAAGGGACCAGACAGGGGACTGGAAGTGTTTTGGGAGGGCCAGTAGGGGGCACTTTGCCCTCTGTTCTATTAACCAGAGTAGGGTTCTGTTTTTTGGACCTTAAATGGTTTTTTCGGTAGTTGCTAAAGATCACATGTCACTTTACAGGGGGTAGACGCAGACTATGGAAAAACAGGTCCCGTGTTCGACTCCCGTCACAGTCAAAACACATTATACCTTGGGATTTCTCAGGACAGACATCAGCTTCGCTAGCTACAACCTTCAGTAGCTCCGTAATAGGAAGCGTTCAGGATAGACAAACAATTCGCTGGCTACACATTTCTCTCGTCTTTTCACTTGACGAAGGTCAGTTATCGTCACCTATATTGATAGATACTGTATCAATGTCATTCAGGAATGGCTAATTAGCTGTTAAAACAGCCAGTAGCAAAAGAGGATTTGTTCAGGATAGACAAAAACTCCGCTGGCTACAACCTTCAGTAGCTACATTGCAGGAAGCCTAAAATAAAACTGTTTACTGTTTACCATTTCTGGTGGATTTTCAAATGATGTCTTAGGATTTGTTCAGGATAGACAAAAACTTTGCTGACTACACGATTCTCTCGTCTTTTCACATGACGAAAAGGTCTGTTATCTTCACAGTAGTTATTGAATCAATGTCATACACAAATGGCTAATAAGCTGTTAAAACAACCAGTGGCAAAAGCCATACAGTTCATAGATGCAATTTGTGGTGGAGGTAAACTTAATAAGAAACGTTACTCAGTTTGACACAATGGTTAATGATGTCTAACGAAATATTCAATCCTGGCCTGGTGTTAATGCGTGAAAAAATTATATAATGTCAAGAGGCTATACCGACACCCAGCAAATGTATCGCTCTGTGGCGTAGTGGTTTAAGACACACCCGGGTTTCGAATCTCAAGGGGGCAACAACGATCAACACTGTCTATTGCAGGATGGCTGAATTAGGCTTGCCTGGTTTCTTGTTAATTTGCACTTACATGAGGGTGACGAAGCCTGGCCGGTTGAGTGCTACTTCTATATTTTATTTGACCCATGACAAGTCATTTACACCTATCGCAAAGTCGATAGAAGTTGTACAGTCATTTTGAATGGCACATGGACAAGAGAATGTAGGGTAGATGAGTGGCTTTGTTGTTGTACTTGTCTATGTGCCGTTGTAGTTTGTGGCCTACATTGTTCATCACTGATTATTTTGTTTACAGAACAAACAGCAAATCGAACCTGGTCTGTGAATGAGACAATGAAATGTCCAACTTGCACATTTGGATGTTTTTTCACACACAATAGTACAAAGTGATCTTGTAATGAACAAACTAATGTAATGTACAACTTTGACATCACACTCTGAACTCTTTGTTAAATATTCTCAATCAATCATTTACAGAGCTGCTTGAAAGTCTATGAATCCCTCAATTAATTTGCTTTCTGTTCGGAACTCTTTATTCATTCAGAACCACTCCAACATAACAGATTTATAGTTACCAATTCCATATTTTGGCTTATAGAAAGAAACACATAGTATAAAAGTTTAAATGAAATGGAATTAGTGAAAGTGCAAAAATAATTGAACCCCAAGTTGTATTGGTAAAATCAAGTACTGTAGGTAAGTAGAATATGGTGGGTAAATAATTGGGTACCAATTGCACCAATCGAAGGAGGGATCTTTACTAAATACCTATTAAGGCAAAACACACCATGCTGAGAGGAAAGGATATCTCAAGACATCAGAAAGAGGGTACTGAGAACACATCAGTCTGGGGAAGCCTATACAACAATCACAGAAAGTGAAAACTCCATCTGTTCAGTGTGAAGCAAATATTTTACAAATGGAGAGAATTTATGTAACATGACAGATCGGAAGTGGGCACACTTCTAAAATATCCCCAAAAGCCTCAAGAAACACAATAAATCAGGTAAATGCCAACCCAAACACAACATCTGAAGATTTACAGACCTCCTATGCAACATCTCAGGTTACTGTGCATGCTTACACTCTGAGAACACTGAATCAAAATGGCAGTCATGGGAGGGTTACTAGGAAGATGCCTCTGCTCTCAAAAAGGAAACAAAGTGTCCATATTAACTTTGCCAGACACCAACTGGACAAACACAAAGTTTCTGGAAGTCCATCCTCAGGACTGATGAGTCGAAATACGTCATTTTTGGTCACACTCAGACACGGCATGTTTGGTAAAAACCCTGCCAAGCACGAAAGGAACCTTATCCCAAGAGTCAAGCATGGTTTTGGAAATGTCAAGATCTGGGGCTGATTTCCTCCTCTAGATCTGGCCAACTGCATCATCAAAGGGAACCATGAATTCTGAGGTAGACCAGGAGATTCTTTAACAGGACATCAAGCCATCAGACAAGTAGCTAAAGCTGGGCCGAAAATGGGTCCCAAAGCATTCAAGCAAATCTAGCGAAGAATGTCTCAGGAGAAGGAAGATTTGTGTTTTGGATTGGCCAAGTCAAAGTTCTGACCTTATTCCAATCAATATGCAGGACCTGAAATGGGTAGGACACGCCAGATACCCCTCAAACCTCAATTGGCTGAGTTCTGTAAGGAGAGGTCAAGAATTTCTCAAAAAAGAGACTGATTTGTGGCTACAGGAGCTGATACTCCTAAGTAATCACTGCTAATTATTATTTTTTATGATACAGCGGCTCACGTTGTCGAAAACATTTGGAATTTATCAGCTTCGCTGACAATATGCCTTTCGGATACTTATGAGATTGAAATACATAGCAGATTTTAGACCAACTAGGACAGGTACAGTGGACAGATACACTGCTGATTTTGCAGGTTTTCCTGCTTACAAAAATCCAGAAAGTCACATTGTATGATTTTTAAATAATTAATTTGCATTTCATTGCATGACATAAGTATTTGATCACCTACCAACCAGTAAGAATTCCGGCTCTCACAGACCTGTTGGTTTTTCTTTAAGAAGTCCTCCTGTTCTCCACTCATTACCTGTATTAACTGCACCTGTTTGAACCCGTTACCTGTATAAAAGACACCTGTCCACACACTCAATCAAACAGACGCCAACCTCTCCACAATGGCCAAGACCAGAGAGCTGTGTAAGGACATCAGGGATAAAATTGTAGATCTGCACAATGCTGGGATGGGCTACAGGACAATAGGCAAGCAGCTTTGTGAGAAGGCAACAACTGTTGGTGCAATTAGGGTTAGGGTTAGGGGCCATGTATGGACGGATGGGGATGAGGCCATGTATCGCGACATCTTGGCCAACAACCTCCTTCCCTCAGTAAGGGCATTGAAGAAGGGTCTTGGCTGGGTCTTCCAGCATGAAAACAACCCGAAACACACAGCCAGGGCAACTAAGGAATGGCTCCGTAAGAAGCATCTCAAGGTCCTGGAGTGGCCTAGCCAGTCTCCAGACCTGAACCCAATAGAAAATCTTTGGAGGGAGCTGAAAGTCTGTATTGCCCAGCAACAGCCCGGAAACCTGAAGGATCTGGAGAAGGTCTGTATGGAGGAGTGGGCCAAAATCCCTGCTGCAGTGTGTGCAAACCTGGTCAAGAACTACAGGAAAGTATGATCTCTGTAATTGCAAACAAAGGTTTCTGTACCAAATATTAAGTTCTGCTTTTCTGATGTATCAAATACGTATGTCATGCAATAAAATGCTAATTAATTACTTAATCATACAATGTGATTTTCTGGATTTTTGTTTTAGATTCCATCACTCACAGTTGAAGTGTACCTATGATAAAAATTACAGACTTCTAAATGCTTTGTAAGTGGGAAAACCTGCAAAATCGGCACTGTTTTAAATACTTGTTCTCCCCACTGTAAATTAAGACATACAATCTGTATGGTGCCACTTGCATGGGGACTGGTGTAGTTATGAAAGAACAAGAATGACCCAGAAAAAACTGGTTTTGAAAAGTTAAGCACAAACATTGTTGGTTTCTTAAACCAAGGCCTTATTGCCAGGTTATTCCACCTGCCGTGACATGCACACACTAACTACAAGTTATCTGGGTCACGGAATTCATTCTGCAGTGTACTTTAGACAACATAAAAATAGGCCTAGTGATGGCGTTGTCTAAGACGTCTATAAATTAGTTACAGTGTGATAAAAATAAATTTAGCATTGACTTATGGTGGAAAAAAGAACAAGCTCAACAGAAGAATGGTTTGAAACAGGTTGGTTATAACAATCATTCGATCCTGATAGACAGACTCTTCCTTTTACACAGAACAAAAAAGATGTTGATGCAGCACTGACACACATGCAAACACAGCACCGAATAGCATACCAATGATAAGTGGTCTGTTTTTGTGGCTACCTCTCCTCATTGGGCCAAATTGAGCTCACTCAGGCAATATCCGCTTGCCAAGCCCAGATGGGGAGCAGGTGACATGAAGGCTAAACCTCACTAACCAGAACCAGGCTGGGGATAACTACATAAGTCCAGACCGAAGATGTCTCTCAATGTTATTGCATGGGCTTATGTCAGGGCCTGGTTCCTGCACGCACAGTGTATAATGGGGATATAAAGTATCATATAGGAATGAGTATCCTATTATATCCGGTGAATTCTACACAAGGCCTAATGGGCCCTAGCCCAAAATTGTTAAAACAAGCACATACACTCACATATTCAAGCACAGAACACCAGGAACCATTGCACATCAGGTTTTTTTTGGATCAAGAAGGGCTTAGGTGGTGGGACTGGCAGGGCGTTTGGCAGTGGGTGTGGCATAAACTGGGTCCTTGGCAAGTTCAGCCTATCGTGAAGCAGAATTTGAATATTTTAGAGGACCACGTCTAAATAGTTTTTTAAGAAAAATGTCCCGCAATTCTACAAATTTCTTTAAAGAGCGGACAGAAAGAAGTGTTTGGAATTTCAAAGCTAATTCCCTACTATTGTCAATATTTTTGACAATAGTAGCAGAGAATTTAGCTTTAAATACAGTACACAGCCATTGAATCAAAATTGTTGCAACCACACCCTTCAATGCCCTGCAGTCCGCAACCATTGCTGTCACTCAACATAATTAATGTTTAATGTGATTTTTACAGTCAGTCTGCTGGGAATAAGGGTCAGAGGGAAAACACCACAGTACATTTGGGGAATTTAAGAGGACAAGCTCTCATGTCAGTCCCCAGTCAATTCTTCAAATATCTCATTGATGGGTAAACACATTTCAAGGCATGGAGAAACAAAAGAGGGTTTGAAGTATATACAACAGCCATGTTGCGTCTGGTTAACTTATGGTGTAATAACATTATATCCCCAAGCATAACTCAAGATTCAGAGTTGAACTGTTGTTGTTCCTGATGTTTTATGATGTATACTATTAGGCCAAAGCTGTTCAATTCCTGTCCTGCAGGGCTAAAACCCTATTGTCTGCTTGGTAAAGCATATTCGGTTGGCAGAAGGGTCTAGTGGTCAGGACCAAATATGTTCTTAGCATATTAACCTGGTCAAATAAAAATAAAATAGTGATACTAGTAATTAAACTGCACTCCACTCTGTTGATTAGGAGGATGAAAATAAGTGTTTTGGCAAACCAGGACCTTGAACAGCCCTGAATAGCCAAGATACAAATGATTGCAACCAATGCTATAGACCATGGGCTGCAACCTTATGTTACATGTTGAGCATGAAGTATACATTTTTCAGAAGTTGTTATACATTTGTCGGGGCTAAATGGCCCCATATTATCCTTTTAACACTGCATTAAATATGTATTGGTTATAATTACCACGTAGAGCTACGTAGGAGGAAGCAACTCCAGACACAGGTGTCACCGTTCAACCGTTGATAATCATCCGAGTTAATGCAATACAATGGACGAAAGTGTTGCGTGAGGTATTGCTTTGTAGAGCGATGTAGACAAAGGATTAGAACAAACTGAAAGACTATAGCTCTATTACATAAAATGCGTAGGCCAACCTTCACGTGGAAGATTACTAATCAGTTATTTACGTTAATCTAGGTTACGAAATTCATTTAAAAATAATCCCAACGGCGGTAGGCTATGGTATGCTACGTACTAATATTAGCCCGTGTTTGAAACAGTATTTAGCAAGCTACGGGGTGAAATTATGGCATCATTTTTAGTATCGTCCAGTATAAGACCAATTTCGTTTTCTTCCATTCATTTCCTAAACGTGACTTGTCGACACACCCTCATAATGGGCTAATCTATGCGCTTATAACCAATACATGATGTGCTTGATTCCTTATGGTTGGCTTACTCCCTTTAAAATAATTAGTTAATAGCCTACCAATAGATGGGTTTAAAATCTAAATAATGGTTACCAAAAGAATAAGGCAAAAATATTCAAAAAGTAACATTTAATGTTTGTTTTTTTGTATCCCATATGTCTATTTTCAATTGCATAAAATATTTACAATGTGCGTTGTAAAAAAATAATAGGCAATAATATAGATGATGAATCATCATCTAGTCCTTTATTTGCCTACATCAGCTAGTCATGGTGACTGTATTGTATTTACTAACTTCCCACAGAGAATGAATGCCTTAGAATTGCAGTCTACGACATGGAGCACGCTTGTATGGGGATTATAGACTACACAGCCAGATGTTGATGCTGTACAACGACTCTTTTGTTTATCTATCAACCGTCATTGACAGATGTGACGGAGGATCAAAAGTGCTTTAATCTGATTAAAATGCTAGAAAGAACATGTAGATGCAACGCGAAACTGAGTCAACGTCGAATTTATGGTTAGGCGTAAAACATGTGCGCCACTGTGTTAACTGCACGTCCACGTTGCGTTTACAGTAATGACAGCCTTTACTGAGCATGCTAATGATGCTGTCCTTTGGTTTACATACGTCCTTAGAACATCCCTCAACGTAGCTGAAGATAATAATATAAGACACTTACATGTTAGTGACTTTTTAGGTAGCCGTTGCCTCGAATGTCTTCGGAATCATGAATTAATTATTAGAATGTCTATACGTTCTTCCTTGTTCGATGACGTTGGGCGGTCGCTATGCGCCTCTTGATCAGCGAATTCAAAGCAATTGATGTCATCCAATGATATTCGACCCCCTATGGCGCTATCTGCTCTAGACCAATTGGCGATTACACTGTACTCGGTATAAAGCCAGGTATCCATATGAGTCGTGGCTTTGATTCGCGATCTGTATTCTAGGCTTTAGTCGTTGTGTTTGTATAGGCTACTGTTGCTCATGTTAATGGTTACCAACCGTTCTGTACCTATAATACGGAATAAATGTCAGTGTTTTCTACATGAGAAAATTATGAATAATTTGCTTTACAAAGAGTTTTGTGTGGTGAGGTATGTGTGAAAACAGGTGAATAGTGTGAGTGGAACGGAGATGTGTGCGAAAACAGGTTAATAGTGTTCGACAGGTTAACTGTCTTCTTTCTAGAATTTAGCAAAATGTTACCAGTATACGTGTTAATGATTGTGCAAAACTGTAAACTGTAATGATAAAAAAATAACAGAGAAAGTGTAGGCTACAGAAGCAACATAGGTAAGGATTTTGGAGAAACTTCTATTTCATGCCTAAAATAGATCCTGCGTAAGATGGATCAGGTCCACCAAGGGAAATGTGTAAAGGAGGGTCTGAAGCCACTGATGTATGAGTTCGCGTACCCAACAGGGAGCTCTGATCTCCCATGAAGAAGTAGGCTATAGTAGACGTGATTTAGGGTGCTCCAGTGGTCTAAGCCCGGGAAAGTGCACACAGCTGAAACATGTCGATGATACCCAAAACGCTGATGTAGGTGCCAGGGGGAGTTCAAGTCTATAGATATCAGACCATGCTGATCTGGTCTCATCCATAACAGCTCTTGGGCAACAACAGCTATCGTAGGTGCTACTTTGCTCTAGTGAGTGCACTTTTTTCTTTTTTAAACCTTTTCCCATGGTAACTGAATTAACAACCCTGGCTCTGCAAACCATGCTTCAGGAGTTTGCCATGTAGGACTCCCGCAACCGACAGGAGGGGTTCCCTAGGAATAACAAGTTGAATAGACATAATCTTTTATTGTGTAGTGACACAAGCTATGCCCAACAATATAGCTCTGCTATTATTAAAAACCAGTGGACGACATGGGGAAAAACAAATCCACATATATGGGCAGGGTGCCCCCTTCAGGAGGATGTTATGGAGCAAACTGTCTCTTTTTCAAAGCTTTCAGAACACAGTACTTTGTTCACTTTTCACATTTAAAATGTTTTCCTGTCAAAGCCTTTGTCTTGTCGAACATGCATTGCTCCTTTGGTATACCACCCAGTACATTTTGGAGAAAAAAAAATGTAATAAGAATGAATGTATAGTTTTATTAAAAACAAGAAAATGGGAGACCAATGGAAATGCTAGATATGAGTAACTGAATAAAGTATTCAAGCCTTGGCTGTTTTTAGGGTTATGCCTCAGGATTAAAGAGACATTACACTTTTTTCTTTCGGGATTAACAATAAGAAGGTCTTTGATGCCAGAGTTAAAGCACTGTCAAAACTGCTGTAAAAGGAGTAATGGAGTAGCTGCAGATCCATTCAAATAAGTATCTCTTGAGAACAACTTGACAGTAATATACATATTTTATATTAAGAACTTAGCCAGACCCCAGATATAAATCCAATCGAATATCTCTGGAGAGACCTGAAAATTGCTTTGCATTCACGTTCACCATCCAACCTGCCTTGGGAGGCTCTGCAGAGAAGAATGGGAGAAACTCCCCAAATACAGGTGTGCCAAGCTTGTAGCATCATATTACCAAGTGAAGAGTTCTGAATACTTATGCAAATATGATATTTCTGTCTTTTTTCCATATACATTTGCAAAGAATTCTGAAAACCTGTTTTTGCTTGTTGATTATGGGCCATTGTATGTAGATTGATGAGGGGGAAAAACAATTTAATCTATTTCAGAATAAGGCTGTAATGTAACAAAATGTGAACAAAGTGAAGGGGTCTGATTAATTTCTGAATACACTGTTTCCTGTATTTATGGTTTTTCACAACTGCTAATAAACATTTGTATAATGTATAGTAGATTGTCATAAAACAATAAATACATTTCTTAAAACCCCTGCTCTATGATAATCCTTTGGGTGGTAATTTGGCCTCCAGGTGTTCTCCAATGTTGCACCACTAGATGGCAACCATATTTTACAATTGTTTTAGAATGGGAGCATGAACTTAGAAACTGCTTTAAATGGTCTTGCTAAAAAATGGGTTGTACATCTTCATACCCTAAAGGAAATTGCTCTGTGACTGCTCAGTAGAAATACTTCTGGTCTCTGTTAACTCATACTTTATTTGAGACCACAAATCAATTATTTAATTTTTAATTTACTAAATACTTTTAAGCTGTTTGACCCAGCCCTGGAACCCACATAGGGTTTTTTACACTGTTGAAAGATGGCCAAGGCTACATCTCAGGAAGACGCCTGGGATCTTGTTGAAAGGTGGAACCAGGCATTTTCCCTGGCATAAGCCTCTGTCCTGTTGAAAGGTGGAACCAGGCATTTTCCCTGGCATAAGCCTCTGTCCTGTTGAAAGGTGGAACCAGGCATTTTCCCTGGCATAAGCCTCTGTCCTGTTGAAAGGTGGAACCAGGCATTTTCCCTGGCATAAGCCTCTGTCCTGTTGAAAGGTGGAACCAGGCATTTTCCCTGGCATAAGCCTCTGTCCTGTTGAAAGGTGGAACTAGGTGTCTTCCCAGGCATGGGCTTGTACCTTGTTGAAAGCCAACAGGAGAACTGTTATTTATTATTCTACACCACGTGTATAAATTAAAGTAGACTGTGTTTTCACATGCAACAGAAATTGCTTTTCTCAATGAAAATTCATGTTAGATCCATATTAACTAGAAAAATAAGATGATGGTCACGACTCATGGTGATTAATTCTGGCAATTCAATTATATAAGAAAGATCAGTGATTTCCTCCAATAAATATGGACAACAGATATCTACTGTTTGGTCAATGGTCAGTCTAGGAAACAGGCCTAACGTGAGAAACAGGCTTGCTTGAGCGTACTGAATGAGGTTCATATCTTTCTAAAATTATGTAGCCTACTAGAAATAACATATTTCAGATTTTATTATACTGCTAAGGTTGTCTTCAAACTCTCTGGTCAGAACTAATTACTGTAATTGCCAGTGGGCTGTAGCATGAAATCTACAGAATATTTTACAGGATGTGTTGACTTACAAACTTACACATCAGCTAATGTTAGTTATCTAATAAGCACAAATATCAGAATTAGACTGAGTGTGTAAATGTACCCACAGTAGTTTCAGTTCAGTACTGAATTATAACCATATTCAGCTAATGTTTCATGTCGCCTAACATGATGCAGGCCCCACCCCACCTGAAAAATATCCCTGTGTAA
This sequence comes from Esox lucius, assembly GCF_011004845.1. Taxonomy (NCBI): domain Eukaryota; kingdom Metazoa; phylum Chordata; class Actinopteri; order Esociformes; family Esocidae; genus Esox; species Esox lucius. Next base: position 17,088,480 of record NC_047580.1, on the reverse strand, counting down.
TTGTTGCTGAGGCTGCTACCTACTGTGCTGGAGCTCTGGGAATTATGTGCACAATTCAGCATCATCATTCAGTGTTTCCATTCACTGAGAATTTATTTTGTAAAAATACAGGATGGAAAACTGTCTGGGGGTCTTAATAGTTTTAATTACAACCATTTTATTTGGAGACGACATTGCTGTACAGCACCATTTAAAAATGTATGCAATCTTCCAGGTCAAAATATTCCCTTGTTGTTTATATACATGTTCCCATGTGGGCTCCCTCTTCTATATTGATACATTCATTTCCGTGTTTACACTGTGTCATCTACTTTTTTTGACCATCAGATTGTTAAAACACATGATGTGGTTTGCTGATTGATAAAATCCCTGTTGATGCGTTTTAAGACTGGTTTTAAGACTGCGTTTTATATCCATAGGCATATAACGTTGCAATAAACCAGTGTTCCCACCCTAATTATGTTTGAGGGAGCTGGAAAACTCTCTTCTCGTCCATCCCTGGTCATTTCTGAATGACCTTTGCCCTCTTTCACCTCATTTTGAAAAAAGATCAAATAAGTGAGATGGTGAATTGAAGGAATAAGGAAATAAGCTTGTTTTAAATGATGGTCATTCTTCACAGTGAAATAAAAAGTTTTCAATAGTACATTATAATACAAAACAACAAGGTCTATTTATGATGATCACATTTACTTGCATTATATCACACAACCACAACAAACATTTTCATATCCACAATCCATTTACTTTGGGTGCATTTATTGATACCCTAACATACATTATCACCTAACAGATATTATTTTAGATATACAGCTCTGGAAAAAATTAAGAGATCACTGCACCTTTTTATTTCCTTTCCTAAAAAGTCAAAAAGGAAGGTTTTGAGTGAGGAAGAGAAGGGTTAAAATTAAGATAGCTCTGCAAATTGAATGGTTCTGTTCCTCACTCAAAACTTGGCTTTTCAACTTTTTTGCAAAGGAATGAAAAAGGAGCAGTGGTCTCATAATTCTTTCATCTGAGTACATAAATTATACTACACTGTACCTGATCACAACATTTACGGTTTATTAACTATTTCAGATTAAGTGTACTCCCTAGGTTCCCTGCTTCCTGTACATTTACCAATCATAATGCAAGTTCTGGTGCTATCAGAGGAATAACCGGTGTAAATGTAACAATCTGTTTTAATCCCTTCTGTGTATGACTAATGCTATATAAATAAACCTGCTATATGTGATTTGTCTGATGTAGGTGCATTGTGATGTGTTCCAGATTATGGTCAAGTGTTCCAATCACATACTATCAAGAGATTGTAGTTATGTTCAGGATTGGTTGTCAATGGCAAGTGAAATCACCCTACAATGCTTAGGTTAGATTTAAATGAATATTGTGAATTTTCCAACATTTTAAACTGTGGTAAGAAAAAAGCTAACCTTGTTTGAATAGCAAATACAGAGCCATTTAAGTCTGTATGTGAAAAATAAAAATAGCTTTGCGCTTATTTTCTTTAATGAGCAGAAATTGTGTTTACTGTGTATAGTTTTAGACATAGCGAGAAATAACCACTATTTTTAGTGATGCTGATGGATGAGGACTGGCTTCTGTTTTCCAATGGAAAGTCTTGTATTAACCCAAAACGCATTGGTGAAAACATACAGATATGGACATTTGATATCACAATGCAAACATTTTCTGCTCCTTCAAGAACATACTACATTACTAGATATAGTTTTATTAAGGCATACAGAGGTACACGTTTGTTTTCTAAAGTAATGCAATTATACGCATGCTCTCTAAATGAGAGAGGGTTTGTACTGGTTACACTGGGATCCAGTCCAGACATGGTTATCACATTCTAGCCTGTATGAAAATGCAAAACCACCCCGATTCAGCCTGCAGGTGTGATAGTGACTGCCATTCTTTTGATTCAAGCGACAGCCCCCAAGTAGTCATCATGCTTCAAGTCCTTGTCCCAGACTTGCAGTTTAAGCCACTGGCCAGTGTGTACTGTCGTTGGACTTGATCCAGTGCATCTGTCTGTAGCTTTTACCGTACCACAGTTTGACATAGCCCTCTGTGCGTCCCACTGGATCCCCCTTCAGACCCCAGGCATTGATCACTGTCACTTGCAGCCTGCCTCTTCTTGTCTGAAGGGGGCAGCACTGACCGGAAAGGTTGGGTACTTCACACGATGGCCTCAGGGAGACATTCCCTTCTCCCTGATGTACTGTCGGACCACGGCCTTGAGGTTAGCGCTCACGTTAAAGTCAGCCACCGGCAAGGGGAGGATAGAGTAGGAGACCAAGTCTGGGTTGAGCTGGATGCGATTTAACCAGTTCTTAAAGCCCGTCGAATCATTTGTGAACATGGACACCTCACCCTGCCAACCATCTCCTCCTGTCACTTCCGTCATGTGATTGAGGAAGCCCAGAGAGAAACCTGCCACACTGTCCCGGTTACTGAGGATGGACCTGCACCTGCCAGTCAGTGCAGAGGCATCCAGCAGGCCCAGACCTACAGAGAGACCCACCAGCACACAGTTCCTCACCTCACAGACAGACACCTTGTTAAGGGATGCCAGGCACGTGCGGACTGAGGTCACCTCCTTTAGACCTCCTCCTGATAGATGTAATGTGTTCCATAAATGGCGATGAAGCGGTGGTACATGGGGAGAGTAGAAGTGTTGAGACTCGTAGGGAGGGAGAATGCCTCCCGTTGGGAGACAGAGTGGAGAGGAGGGCTGCTAAAAAGACGGTAGCTAAACAAAAAAGACAGAAGCGCAGAGAATGGAAATGTGAGATGATTTACTTTCAACCCATTTAAATGCTGTTGTTTTTTGTAAATATGTGTCTCCATAACCAAATGCATACAGGATATCATTTACCTGGGCTTATTACTACTCACTAGTATTACTTCACCCAACCTTTTGACGGGCTGACGCCTATGACCCGTACCTGTATTGAGAGTAGTGGAGCTGTTGCAGTGTGAAGAGTGACTTGTCCACTCTGGCTCTGGCTGAGGCGAAGTCAGACACTGCCGACCGGCTGCCCTCCAGTTGCAGGCTTGTAGACCCTGCCAGACCCACAGCGGTCCTCCAGTCATTCTGTATCACAGAGGAGACAGATCCCACCAACGAGCTGACAGGGCTGAGGGAAGAGCTAAAGAGCCCCAGCCTGCAGTTGCTGTTGACCAACCAGTCCTGCACAGCAATGGGAAGCTTCTCAAACCTGCTGCTCGTCAGTGGGTTTTCACACAGGGTACAGGAGCCGGTGGCAGTTGTCAGGTAGCTCTGGGAGTCAATCACGTATACCTGTTTGAGACGCATCTTAACCACGTCATAGCCCTGGCACATTATGCTATTGCCAGGAACAAATACGGCATTTCCTCACTGCTCGGGGGGCCCCTGGCGGCAGTGAGAGACCTCAGATATGACCAGGTGAGCAGACACAGACATGGTCAGACCAGGGAAGAGTAAGAGAGGGATAGCTTCATAGTGCTGCTCTGACTTCCAGCTCACTGCAGTCAGTAAAACTGTTCACAATCATTGGTGAGAAATTATGAGAAAGACAAACATGCGATATAACCAAATTGTTGTGTTACTGGCACTATAACAATAAGTTCAGTCCCTAATCTGCATAACATTTGAATTATTTTAAAGTCAAACTCACCGAAAAAGTGTTTCCCTTGTGTATTGTGGATTTTGAATACAGATCTGAGTTAACTATTGCTTGATTTCTATCAGTCTATAAATACAACAATTTGCACATTTATGATTCCTTCCTCCACTCTTTGAGGGGTTGGTTATCAGTTCACATCAATCAGTTGGCTTTGCCAGGAATGTGAATAGTTTTTTATTATGGTTCAAAGTGTGTCATAATTTTACAGCCTAAACTTAGTCTGCAACAATGTTGCTTACTGTACATCAACTTATTAAAACATGGTGTAGGATATTTGTTATGTTTCTCTGATAAAGGAATATAAATCCTAAGACATATTTATTGTAAAAGGGACAATCAACAGTTGCTACTGTACATTTTGGGATAATTCACAATGTATGTACATATAGATTTCTGAAGAGTGTCATTTGTACAGTGAATATAAAAAGTCACACCCCTGTTAAAATGCCAGGTTCTTGTGATGTAAAAGAATGAGACAAAGATAAATCATGTCAGAACGTTTTCCACTCTTAATGTGACCTATAATGTTAACAAATGAAAAATAAAAACCTTACAATAACCTGGTTGTATAAGTGTGCACACCCTCTTATAACTGGGGATGTGGCTGTGTTCAGAATTAACCAATCACATTCAAACTCATGTTAAATAGATGTCATTACACACCTGCCATCATTTAAAGTGACTCTGATTAATCACAAATAACGTTCAGCTGTTCTTGTAGGATTTTCCTGACATTTTCTTAGTTGCATCTCAGAGCAAAAGCCATGGTTCGCAGAGAGCTTCCAAAGCATCAGAGGGAACTCACTTTTGAAAGATATCTGAGATTTTTTATTTCCAGGAGGACAATGCTCCATGCCACACCGCCAGGTTAATCAAGGTGTAGATGGAGGACCACCAGATCATGACCCTGTCAAGGCCTATCTCCAGACCTGAACCCCATTGAAAACTTCTGGAATTTGATTAACAGGAGGATGAATGGTCACAAGCCGTCAAACAAAGCTGAGCTTGACAGGGTTCTGTCAACAAACAGGAGCCAAGTGCAGGGAACCTTGCTTTCTCTTTTATTTTTGTGAAGCAAGCGTAGCAAATGCCAAACAGGCAGGCACGAAACATACCAAAATATATAGTGCCCAGTTAACCAAGAATATAGCCGCCGACAGAGTGTTACTTACAATAAACAATAACCCACAAAACCCCCCTAACAATCAGACAAACATATACCCAACATAATGACGCAAACGAGGAACAGGTGCGCTGGTAGCAGAGGGAAGGGGGCGGGGGCTTCAGAAGGCCGGTGACGCTGACCGCCGGAGCCCAGGCGCACCAGTAGGGGGAGCCCCAGGGGAGAGAGTCATGTGCCAGGAGTGGCATAAAGTCACCCAACAGCAATGTGACAGACTGGTAGAGAGCATGCCAAGATGTATGAAAGCGGTGATAAAAAATCAGGGTTATTCCACCAAAAATTGATATCTGAACTCTTCCTAAGTCAAAACATCTGTATTTTGTTGTTGAAAAATGAAAATTAATTTGTCTTCTTTACATTATTTGAGGTCTGAAACCATGCATCTTTTTTTGGTTATTTTGACCAGTTGTTGTTTTCTACAAATAAATACTCTAAATGACAATATTTGTATTTGGAATTTGGGTGTAATGTTGTCAGTAGTATATAGAATAAAACCAAAATCTAAATTTTACTCAAACACATACCTATGAATATTAAAACCAGAGATACAGATACTCTTAATTTTTATCTAGAGCTATATATATATAAAGTGTGGAGAACAAGTAATAAATACACATGCCGATTTTGCAGGATTTACTACTCACAAAGCATGTAGAGGTCTGTAATTTTCAGAATCCAAAACAAAAATCCAGAAAATCACATTGTATGATTTTTAAATAATTATTTAGCATTTTATTGCATGACATAAGTATTTGATCACCTACCAACCAGTAAGAATTCCATCTCTCACAGACCTGTTAGTTTTTCTTTAAGAAGCCATCCTGTTCTCCACTCATTACCTGTATTAACTGCACCTGTTTGAACTCATTACTTCTATAAAAGACACCTGTCCACACACTAAAATAAACAGAATCCAACTTCTCCACAATGGCCAAGATCAAAGAGCTGTGTAAGGACATCAGGGATAAAATTGTAGACCTGCACAAGGCTGGGATGGGCTACAGGACAATAGGCAAGCAGCTTGGTGAGAAGGCAACAACTGTTGGTGCAATTATTAGAAAATGGAAGAAGTTCACGATGATGGTCAATCTCCCTCGGTCTGGGGCTCCATGCAAGATCTCACCTCGTGGGGCATCAATGATCATGAGGAAGGTGAGGGATGGAGGTGTTTCAATCCCTTGAAACATGGAGGTGGAAACATCATTCTTTGGGGATGCTTTTGTGCAAAGGGGACAGGACGATTGCACCGTATTGAGGGGAGGATGGATGGGGCCATGTATTGCGACATCTTGGCCAACAACCTCCTTCCCTCAGTAAGAGCATTGAAGAAGGGCCTTGGCTGGGTCTTCCAGCATGACAACAACCCGAAACACACAGCCAGGGCAACTAAGGAGTGTCTCTATAAGAAGCATCTCAAGGTCCTGGAGTGGCCTAGCCAGTCTCCAGACCTGAACCCAATAGAAAATCTTTGGAGGGAGCTGAAAGTCCGTATTGCCCAGCAACAGCCCCGAAACCTGAAAGATCTGGAGAAGGTCTGTTTTGAGGAGTGGGCCAAAATCCCTGCTGCAGTGTGTGCAAACCTGGTCAAGTACTACAGGAAACGTATGATCTCTGTAATTGCAAACAAAGGTTTCTGTACCAAATAAGTTCAGCTTTTCTGATGTCATACAATAAAATGCAAATTAATTACTTAAAAATCATACATCTTGCTTTTGGAAACACTGGACTCGAAGCCTGTATATGTTTTATAAATGATGCCTTATCAGCACCATTCTTAAATGTTTTTGTATTGTTTTATATTTATATATATATTTGTATTGTGTTGTCTCTATGGACCTTTGTGTCTTGAATAAAGTTGATTGATTGATACAATGTGATTTTCTGGATTTTTGCTTTAGATTCTGTCACTCACAGTTGAAGAGTACCTATGATAAAAATTACAGACTTCTACATGCTTTGTAAGTGGGAACACAAATCGGCAGTGTATCAAATACTTGTTCTCCCCACTTTATACTTCATGCTACCCACATGAGAGAAGCAATGAATGCAACCACATCTGTGTGGTTTTTATCAAGTCAACTTCTTTGTGGAGTAAACGTTCAAATCTGGGTCAAAGTCTGGAGGAAGTGTTTCTTAAATCTTCCCCTTCCTGGTTCCTTGAACATTTTCATTGAACATGCATATTAGAAAAACAAAAACAAAAGTCTACATGCTCTTATTTAAAACGCAACATTTGTTTTAGTAAAGGCTCCAATTAAGAAAAAATGATGTGTCCATTTTTTAAACCTAAAATAATAAACATTTAATAATAAAAATATTTAGGTGAACACATTTCTTTGAATAATATGTAAGTATTTTTTTAAAAGGTCTCAATCAAACTAGCACATCTGGGTTATTAGCAGAAGAGTTTATACTTGGTCACTTTCATGCGAGTCACTCATGAGGTCAGGTCACAGAATTTCTCTTGGATCTGAGGTTCCATGCTTGGACTGGGCCATCCAAGGACACTGATCTTCCTTTTTGCAAACCATTACTTAATTGAACTGATGGTGATTTTTATCTTTGTTGGGTTGTGAAATTGTTATTTAACGTTAGCTTTCGGGGGGACGTGAACAGTGTTTGGTGAAAATATATAAACATTTTGAGCATATTTGTTAAACATCCATTAAAATTAATTACTTTATTATACTTTACTGTATGTTTTACCTTCTTTAAGGTGTGGGGATTTTTGTAGACAAAATATCTATAGTAATTGGGCTGAAAGGTATGCAAAACTGAGATGTAGGTCCATCAGAAAAATGACTTTCAATATATACTGTTATTATTATTGTAATATTGTTGATCATGTGTCAATGTTTTTGATCCATTTTGCTTAGATTTTCTATGTTTTCTCATTACACATTTTGTTCTTCCAGGACAGTCCAATGTCACATTTTTGCACACAAATTCAAATGTAATAGTCTTTGAGTAATTTATACATTTGTTATTACATTGAGCATGATATACAAATTACCTTCGATTACCCAGATCAACAGAACTGAAAGCTGCCCCCCCTGTGAAGTAAAATAAAAACATATTTTACCATCAATAACAAGCAAATGTTACCATCAATAACAAGTCATAAACATTATCCATAAATATGAATGAGCCTAACATAGAAGCAATTTGTAAACAACTGCTAGCAACAATAACAGGATGTAGGCATAGACTTAAGTCACATGGGTCTGAAGCCACATGCCCTGTTCCAGCTCTAAGCCTTGGAAAGTCAGCTGAACAATAACCTTGTCTCCAGACATCCGCAAGCCAAGGCGCTAAAGCCCTATTGTGTTTCTTGGCATTCATTGTTTTTAGGGCTTCTGCAAGAAAAGGCATTGAAACGCTATTGTGTTTCTTAGCCTTCTTTATTTTTAGGGCTTCAGCAAGAAAAGGCACTGAAGCCCTATTGTGTTTTTTGGCGTTCATTAGTATTCAATCAATATACCACACACACCTAAACCTACAATATGCTGACACCTGAGGGACTTGAACCATCAACATCAGGCAGTATAAGCATACTGCTCTACAAATAGAGCTACACAGGCATTCCCAAATGCAGAAGAAATATAAAGAGTTGATAAGGAGAATACAGGGGGCATGGATTTCCAATCAAGTGATTTCTTCAAAACCTACTTTATACTGGTGCAGGAGGTGCGGAGGCCCGCGGTGGATGGGGGGCCTGGGATGGGTGGGGTGCCCGCGGTGGATGGGGGGCCTGGGATTGGTGGGGTGCCCGCGGTGGATGGGGGGCCTGTGATGTTGGGGGGCCCACGGTGGATTGGGGGCCCGTGATGGATTGGGGGCTCATGGTGGATGGGGGGCCCACGATGGGTGGGGTGCCCGCGGTGGATGGGGGGCTAGCCATGGGTGGGGGGCCAGTGATGGGTGGGGCCTATCTAAAAAATATTATTTTTATTTTATTTTACATTGTGTGTTTGTATTCTGCTATCATAATCAGAAGCTATTACATGTCCGCAGGATTGGCTTCACATGCTTAAAAAATGACTTATACAGTGTTTTGTTTCTCCCTCACCAACACTGGTTACTTTCATGTTAGATTTGAATACAATTCAATAAAAAGGTAACACTTTTTCTGTCAGCCACAGGGAAAATATTTACCCTCTATGAACACATACTCCTGCAGTGATTCATACCAACAACCTCTCACATAAGAAGCATAAAGCTCTAGATTATCAGTTACACAATAAAAAAAATAAAAAATGCATTCTGTGATACTGGAGACATGTTTTCTGTCATCAACTGCCGAAGTCCTTGTCCCCCATCAATCAAGAAGAATTGTCCGGAAATTACTAAACTTCTGCTATCTTTCTCCAACATATTCTACAGGTTGATTTCATTATAGAGTAGATTTTCAATCAATAAACTAGTGGGCACGGATTCTATCAGCCACCAACCTATGAAAACTGCATACGCTGTCAATTGAGAAGGATAGTTAAAAATATATTTAATTTATTTTGTTATTGTGTCTCTCTCTCACCAACACATAAAAAAAGAAATCATTCAATAAACATAGACACTCCATTTCTGTCTGCCTCCGGCAAAATCCTTACCCTCTATCAATCTAGATGATTGTTCTAAAATTGTCTAAACTTATGATGTTATTGTTTCTCCTCACACCAACACATTCAATAGAATGATTTCAGTTTGGAGTAGATGTTCTTTCAGGGAACAAGGTGCATGGTCACTGTCAAACATTGCCTAAATCTGTGTCCCTGGTATGTCAGGACAGAATTTTCAGAAGATTCCAGAATGGTTAGGGTTAGTCACTCTTCAGAATAATACACATAGCTTTTGTATTGCAAGTTACATGCTTAACCAACTGAGCTGTACAGTCATGGTGAAGTCTAATGCATTTCTTGTTGTTCATTATTATTATTTGTGTTTCAGCAGTTAACTGGTGCCTCTCTATTAGGTTTGTTACCAGTGGTAATTATTAGTGTTTCAGCAGTTCAGATCATTAGGGCTTCAACAAAATTCTACATGATGTGTTCAATGGCGAGTTCTGATATTTGGTAATAATTGTGGTAAGGAGTACAGAAGTAGCTCATCATAGGCAATGTGTCCAATTTGTCCTTACCTTGTCACAGCCCATCAATGCTGCTCGCAGCTTTAATTATAAAGAAGTGACCTTACAATAGTGTTTATCAAGTTTTGATTTGTAATAAATCAAAATACTGGGAGACATGGTTCCAAATTGATTGGTATTCCAGATTTGATCATGTTAACAAAGGGGAACATTTGTCCATTCCATGCAAGCTAGCCTTAACCAACCATTTCATATTACAAATGAGAATTTAACCATCCAATAGACTTTTGTTCCTTCAATGAGCTAATTACAGTAGCTAGCTAATATATTATCAAGATTTTATTGCAATGAACAAGTTGGAATGAAACAATAACTGTCTTTTTCTGTCCTGAGTCAGAAACAGACAGCAACATACATACAACACACAACATATCGATGGGAAATGTTGATTGGTTGGTTGACTAAGCCAATAAAGCCAATGCCTGTGACAGCAGGACTTGCTCACAACTTTCTACTCAACTAATGGAGGCCAAGTTTGAGGCGTTGTTTTGCCAGTCCTTCCAAGCAATTATGCAAACATTTATTGGAATGACATTTGCTGAAATGTGACATCACCATTACGTTTGATGCCTTGCAAGTAGTAACCTTGTGGGTTTAGATGGTCTCATTGTGTACAGTACTGCACACTTCACTTTTTGTTGCACACAATGGCTGTGGTTGGATTTGATGAATGCCTCCGCACTAGTTAGCTGAGGCCTGCATGGCGGAAAGGCTCCTGGTGTATGATAGGGGACCAGGATAGCATCCTCATTAATCACACCATGAGGCACAGTTCAGTTAGCATTCATCATGGACATTATGATATTCAGATGATTCAATACGAATGAACTCTCTGGGCTGAAGAGTTGTGCCAAAAAGAAAGAGGGGGCTAAAGGGGCAAAGAAATCAATGTAGGAAAGGCTGTTCTCAGCAGTACTATAGGTTTGCACCATAATCAAGTCTTTTCTGAAAAGAAGTGGTATTAATGATTTGGCTTTTCCACTATAGGCTTCAGGTCCGTCCTCCACCTCATAAAGGTCTGAAGACTTGGAGTACAGTGTATTCATGTAGGGAGCCAGACATGCACACACAAACCTTCCCATAACATCTGTTACAGCCTTGGCAGGTCCTTCTCAGGGCGAATTTATGCAAGCAGTGACGACCACTTTGGTTATTGTTTCAGGGATGTAAAAATTGATGAACTAAGGGACAGTTACAAGGCATTCTTTATGAGGACCTGGTTTTCATTTGCGTTATCTGGTGTGGAAAATACTATGGATTAAAATTAAATATTGCTTACCGTAATTATCTAATGCTTCCTAAATTGCACGCCCTCTAGCACAATAATAACTAAGACATCAAGCTTTCTGTGGAAAGATCCACTATTGGATTTTAGTTTTTTCTACTTTCTTTTGCTAAAAAAACTAACTGAATGGCTGAATTAATTGTTATATCTGTTTTGGTCAGCAGAGGGAGTCCAAAACACATTAGAGCAGGAGGACTCCAGAATCACAAGACCAAGTTATTGCAAGTCATAGAAATTATGATTTATGATAGAATTGTCATAAATTCATTTATTTACTTTGAGCCAATCACAGCTTCCTTATTCTGGGCAATTACCTCCTTCTGCATCAGGTGTGTTAAAGCTGTGTTTGTAAGGATGTGAAAGATGGAATTAATAGTCTAGATCAGAGGTGTCAAACTGGTTCCACGGAGGGCCGAGTGTCTGCAGGCTTTTGGCTTTTCCTATAAATCGGTTTCCAGTTCAGCAACCAGGTGAGGGTAGAAACTAACCAATTAGTGACCTAATCAATACAAGGTGAGAGTGAAAACCTGCAGACACTCGGCCCTCCATGGAACCGTTTTGACACCTCTGATCTAGATGCATTCAAATGCTTAGGACTCAGAGGAATGCACATAAAATGTGTATTTTATAAATAATTAGTGTTGTTACATTTACATGTACATGGATAAAATCAATTTACCAGTTTGGATAGAAAGAGATTGATAGAGGACTCAACTTGGTTGAACTGCATTGGTGTAAACATCGCCATTTAGAGCTTCCACCATTTTAAACTAAAATGGATAGGACATCTGACATCATTGTCTGATCTCTGTTCTGACATCATTATCTGATCCCTGTTCTGACATCATTGTCTGATCCCTGTTCTGACATCATTATCTGATCCCTGTTCTGACATCATTATCTGATCCCTGTTCTGACATCAATGTCTGATTGCAGATGGCGTCTTTGCTGTATGGCGATGCTCTCGATGAGAGTGGAGCACGAAGTCCATCAGCTTTTGGAATGTGCCGGGAGTCCGAAGGGCAGGACCCAGTACTGCCAGCTGCTACTGAGGATACTGAAACCAATCTATTTTCTGGCACCAAGGGCAAGGGGCACCTGCCAGTACCTGTTAGTCAGGTTCTGGTTGGTGATGATCTGGGTCCTATTATGCTGCTTTACTAGCTCGTCCATACGGGCGTGGGGTAGCTTTTGAGTTTGGATACTCCTCAATTCTCCTTAGTGGTTTTTTATTACACTTGAGGGATTTAGTAGGGGCAAGAGTACATCAGAGAATTGGTCCACATGCTCCCGAAGCTCCTGCCATTCATAAGGAGCCAGGTCCTCTTCTGTGGGAACTTCCTTCTTAAGGGTTGTGGCAAGGCCACTGACAGGTCCCTTCCAGCTCTTTTGCTGTACTACAAGGGGGACTCTCTCCATTCACTCAACTCCTCAAACCTCAAAGTTGGTGTCCTAGGAGCTGGAACTAGGAGATTCCAGTGGAGGCCCGGGGAATCTCAGGCGCCGCCAACAGAGCACACATGATCCCCAGGTTCTAATCGTGGCCATCCTTCTTTATCACTCACAGCAGCATCCTCTTCAAGTTCTGTTTACACCATTCGACCAGGCCGTACATCTGTGGGTGGTAGGCGGTTTTGTGGAGGGGTTGCAAATGGAGGAGATGACAAAGGCCCTGGAAATGCAGGGAGTTCCCTGATGAGTGATGAGTTCCTTTGGAATTCCCACCTGGCTGACCAATAGGAACAGTTCCTTGGTGGCCAACTTGGAGGCAGCCTTTCGGAGGGGAACCGTTTCCGGGTAATGGGTGGATAGATCATCATTACTAGTCCAATAATGGAAACAAAAATATCATGTTTGACCTTACATTTGTTGTAAAGTTAGTATTGGAACCAAAATCTATGCTGGAAACAATACATGAAATGTACTTGAAATCATTTTTTGCATGTTTACATTTGCATGTTACAGTAATTTCAGCGTCTCAGAAAGCTGTTGTGTGCTGATGTTTGAGCCATAAAACACTTGATGATACCTATTACAGAAATCTCTGTACAAGCCAAAATATCAAAGTAGTGAAAACAGCCAAAAAACTTATAGCGTTCTGTGTTAGTTGGAAGATTTTGGACTAATGATTACTACCCGAAGATAAATCTGTTTAGTTCAAAACTTTAGAAACATTGTCCTGTACAATGCAACAGTCAGGTGTCTGTAGACAGGGTTCCCACAGTATATTCCTCTTTGTCATCTTTTTGGTAAGGTCATGAGTTGTTCAGTACAGCAATGAATAAAAATGTATGAATTCATATTTTGCCACAATTCACACCTATGCACTGATGCATTGTTCTCATTGGACTACATGTAGCCACCCCTGTCAGGCACTGTTCCACTCCGTGGAGAGATAGAGAGAGATTAGTTGTCCTGCAAACATCTAACGATTTCTTTGGTATTTTGCAGTTCCCGGAGGAGACAGCCGATGATGCAGTGTGTATTTAGGCCCACAAAGCTATTTGTATCAATGCATATAAAAACACACGTCTAGCGTTAAACTGGGGGAAATGGCTTCAACATTGATCTTGGTGAGCGATGATGTCTGCTCTGCAAAACTGGAGGTGAAAAAAGAGAGCACATTAACTGAGGTCATTCTGTAGCTCAAATGGATACCTTCAGTAGTCCTGTCATGAATAAGATTTTACGTAGCCCCTGTTTCAGCTTTCTAATACAGAGCATTGGTGAACAAAGTGAAAATCAAATAAATGATGACATACTACATATTGTAGTATCTCAGTTCTTCACCTTGAGGTCTAATTTCTTTTCCACCCACGTTTACCCTCTGTGCCATTCCTTGTCAGAATCCGGATCATCTTTATTTGCAATGCACATTTTTACTGGAATTTTACCAGAATCCCTCACTCTTGTCCTCAGTCTCTCTTATTTATCGTCTTCTCTTTCTTTTTCTTTTCATCTCTCTCTATCTAAGAGATGTTTGGGCTCCCCTTGAACCAGTACCTTGGCAGAGAAGACAATTTAACGACTCTCCTTTCTGCCCATGAAGCTATTGTTCTTTTCACTATTAGTCAGTTCCACAAGCATCATGTCAAGACATGTTGGTTACTCACAAATTGGTTATATTGGGGAAAACCTTTATTTTCAATTTTTGCTAAAAGTCTTTTTAAGGAAATGTATTTTACAGTATTACATTGTTTATGATTTTGTTTTTTATTTTGTTCATTTCAATGTCAGCTATATGTCTGGACTGCCCATGTCATGGGCAAATATCTTACATTGTGCAAAATATGTTAAAGTCTCAAAAAGTGTAAACAATTTAATGTTTTGTTTAATCATTAATTAACAAACAAAATAATCGCACTTTTTCATTACCATAACATGTAAACTTTATCTCCCTGATGCAGATGCAATATGACATTGAGTTTTAGCGTCAACTGAGAAGAAAATAACATTTCTATTTTGTATAACTCAATCAGGTTTACATCAACTGCTGTCAGAGTAGTTAAAGATCTGATAACAATATTTTTGAGAATTATCTAAATAAATAATTTTCCAAATATTTATATATACATTGGATTTTGTGAGGTAAAACTTTGCCTGTTTTCTGGATCTTTTGTCAATTCTGTCGTTGTCTTATCAACTCACTGATGGTCTACTCCAAAAAGGTAGATTTATTTTGACAGTAATATTAAAATATATTTAACACTGTTCTGCAACAACTCTTGAAGTTTTCTCTGAGGAAGACCTAAGGGATGATAGTTACTTGAAAAATTATTTATATTAGGAATCTATATGCTTATAAATTTGTCCTGGCACATTATACAATGCCATAAAATGAAAAGATCCATAATTTTGGAGGTCTGCATCGTATTTGAATAATCTAATGTAAAATAGATGCATTTTATGCTGTCTGGCAGTGTTTTCATTGATCTAGTGTACATTTAAGAAGGTGGTCTATTTACAGGTTTTGATCGTTGATTAGTTGAAAAACTTTGTTAACATGAAGAAACATACAGTATATGGAAAAACAAACAATAGGAAAACGTTTTTCGAAAATATCTGTTTTAATATATACAGTACTGTATTTTCATGTGTGCATTTGTCCTCAAGAAATGTCTTTATCTACAAATTGCATTTCTCTTTCTCTCTCTATCCCTGCTGCGTGGTGGGAAGGAGGTTATCCTTAAACTTATTAGAGCAGGTGCAGTGCATTGAAAATCCATTCAGTGTTGCTGTCACAGCAATTCTGTTCCATTGAATTAAGTGGGGTCAATCCTACAAATCAAGAGATTACATTGTGGAGAGTGAGATGATGCACTCATACACACAAACGTGTATCTTACACACAACCCGCCCAGCCACACACACACACACACAAACACACACACGCAGACACACGCAAAATCTACCTTGCGTGTCATTTAGATTGCAAGGACCTAGAGCGGGCAATAAGATATAGTTGTGTTTGTGCTGAGTGGGATGCTCTTGAATTTGGATTCCACACATACACCCTGCTCTGTAGAGACCCAGACTTCCTTTAATTATTACACAGGCCTGGCTAATCAATCACATATTTAATTGTCTCAAATTAATTTAAGACAGTGTCACATCTAAAGCCACCAAAGATAATACAGTGCATGTGTGGGTGCGCCTGTGCATACAGTGGGGAGAACAAGTATTTGATACACTGCCGATATTGCAGGTTTTTCCACTTAGCAAGCATGTAGAAGTCTATAATTTTTATCATAGGTACTCTTCAAATGTGAGTGACGGAATCTAAAACCAAAATCCAGAAAATCACATTGTATGATTTTTAAGTAATTCATTTTATTGCATGACAAAAGTATTTGATATATCAGAAAAGCTGAACTAAATATTTGGTACAGAAACCTTTGTTTGCAATTACAGAGATCATACGTTTCTTGTAGTTCTTGACCAGGTTTGCACACACTGCAGCAGGGATTTTGGCCCACTCCTCCATACAGACCTTCTCCAGATCCTTCAGGTTTCGGGGCTGTGGCTGGGCAATACGGACTTTCAGTTCCCTCCAAAGATTTTCTATTGGGTTCAGGTCTGGAGACTGGCTAGGCCACTCCAGGACCTTGAGATGCTTCTTACAGAGCCACTCCTTAGTTGCCCTGGCTGTGTGTTTCGGGTTGTTGTCATGCTGGAAGACCCAGCCACGACCCATCTTCAATGCTCTTACTGAGGGAAGGAGGTTGTTGGCCAAGATCCATCCTCCCCTCAATATGGTGCAGTCGTCCTGTCCCCTTTGCAGAAAAGCAAAAGAATGATGTTTCCACCTCCATGCACGGTTGGGATGGTGATCTTGGGGTTGTACTCATCCTTCTTCTTCCTCAAAACACGGTGAGTGGAGTTTAGACCAAAAAGCTCTATTTTTGTCTCATCAGACCACATGACCTTCTCCCATTCCTCCTCTGGATAATCCAGATGGTCATTGGCAAACTTCAGACAGGCCTGGACATGCACTGGCTTGAGCAGGGGGACCTTGCGTGTGCTGCAGGATTTTAATCCATGATGGCATTGTGTGTTACTAATGGTTCTCTGGTCATTGACCAGGTCCTGCCGTGTAGTTCTGGGCTGATCCCTCACCTTCCTCATGATCATTGATGCCCCACAAGTTGAGGTCTTGCATGGAGCCCCAGACCGAGGGAGATTGACCGTCATCTTGAAATTCTTCCATTTTCTAATAATTGCAACAGTTGGCAAACTGGTGCCTTCTCACCAAGCTGCTTGCCTATTGTCCTGTAGCCCATCCCAGCCTTGTGCAGGTCTACAATTTTATCCCTGATGTCCTTACACAGCGCTCTGGTCTTAGCCATTGTGGAGAGGTTGGAGTCTGTTTGATTGAGTGTGTGGACAGGTGTCTTTTATGCAGGTAACGAGTTCAAACAGGTGCAGTTAATACAGGTAATGAGTGGAGAACAGGAGGGCTTCTTAAAGAAAAACTAACAAGTCTGTGAGAGCCAGAATTGTTACTGGTTGGTAGGTGATCAAATACTTATGTCATGCAATAAAATGCAAAATAATTATTAAAATATCATACAATGTGATTTTTTTGATTTTTGTTTTAGATTCTGTCATGCTTTGTAAGTAGGAAAACCTGCAAAATCGGCAGTGTATCAAATACTTCTCCCCACTGCATATGTGTGTGTGTGTGTGTGTATATGGGTTTATTTCTGTTTGTGTGTTGAATGCCAAGGTCTCTTAACTCAACAGCAACATACAATGAAAATGTTATAGTTGAAGTATTCTGAAACATTTCATTGCGGATATGCAAAACGCTTTGAGACTGTATCAACAGTGGACTAA
Organism: Esox lucius; assembly: GCF_011004845.1. Classification (NCBI taxonomy): domain Eukaryota; kingdom Metazoa; phylum Chordata; class Actinopteri; order Esociformes; family Esocidae; genus Esox; species Esox lucius. The sequence goes on along the minus strand of NC_047580.1, from coordinate 17,070,856 downwards.
TAAAATAAATATTAACATATCATTTTTGGGGCAAATTTCTCTTTATGTGCAGGAGATTCTAAAGTGAGAATGCTAAAGTATTGCATGTCTTTCCATTAGCTTCTGGGTCTTCTTATTGTGGTTAGTGTAATGTGCTGTGTGACTGAATGGTTGCTCGGTGTTAGCTCTGTTGGAATGTGTAACCAGGAGGAGGCAGGGTAAATGGAGAGCTGGCGAAATGATTAGGACACTGTATGAGATGGAACTGAACAGTTCGGCTGGCAGAAATACTTTGGCCCACAGCCAAATAACTTCAGTACTAAATGTTTCCAAAATTAGACTCTGGCAACTGTTACCCTCTTTTTCTTGGTGTTCATATAAACCAGTCACTCTTCCTCCAGCCCCCTCTCTTTAGTGCTATATCCACCCATCTGTTATGTAAAACAAAACATGGATTTACAGAAGAATGACAACACATACTGCTAATTATTTTTGAAGATACTGCATGAAAATTGTTATTGTATTCTGTATTTGTGTGAACATTATTTGACATATTGCAAACAAATGCCAGCTGCTTTGTAGTGAGTTATGGGTCTGATTTGTATTCTCTAATACAGCCTTGGGAAAGATTCCATTTGCCTCTATATTTTATGACACAGTACATGTAATGGCATTTACTCAGTTGTAAAACATTTGATAACAAAACAGAAGCCAATGACAGGGCTTGTGCAACATTATGTTTGTCCCTCCTACCTAAGTTAGTGTTGTATTCCGTCTTCTCTCTTAGGATTAGTCAATAGTAGGCGTTCCACTCTGAAAGGGTGACAGACAAAGAGATAAAGGACATGGCTGAGGGGGTGGACAGACCATGGACCTCCACCCCTCCAGAGAAAACAAGGCCAGGGCAAACACAGTCTCCCAGGTCCGGCCCAAGACTTTTTGTGCCCCAAGGTACGATTTGGTTTGGGGTATAGGTCTATATGTGGAGTGTGAGTTTATTTCCCTTTTTTTTCTACAATTGTAGACATTTGGCTATAGGTTCATCTGTTAATTACACAATATAGACATTTCATGCAATTCAGTTTTTCTTCTCCATAGATTTGGCAATGGGTTGGAGAGACATTTTATAATTTTGTTATGACTTTTATAGGCTTATATGATATCTGAGTGAGAATCAAAATGAATAGTAATTAAGTGGCTGACATAACAAGGAAGAAACTAATGTCCAACAAAAATGTAAAATGGTACCTGGGGTATTCAGTGACTTAATATTACTGTTAAATTAAAACTCTGATAAATGTTTTGGGTGGTGGCCCCTTACTTGCCTTGAGGCCCAAGGTGGCTGTCTAGCCGGATTATGTGGTTCTGGTGAGTCCGCTCCTTCATGTCCTAAAGTAATACAGTGCCTCAATGGCAGATACTGTAGCAGGTTGACTGGTGGCAGCGATAACATCCCAGCATTTACCGCAAGAAAGGCCCTGCCAGTCAGAGCACACATCTTCTGTTACACTAAATAAACCTCAGGCCATAAACCCAACCGCACAGTGAATGCTAAGAATCAAAATATTTCATCAGACCTGTAGTTGGACCATAAAATTGTTATTTTTCAAAGTTGTCTATAGTAGTCACCATAGAAATCTAGAGGAGTGTTAAGTAAACCAACTGGGAAACGTCTCTGTTCGTCTCATCTTTCAGATGGGATGTTAAATTGGTGTCCTGACTGTGTTCACTGAAAATCCCATGTCACTTACAATACAAGTTGATTCTGGTGTCCTGGCAAACAGAGTTGTGCAGTAACAGTAACTGTAATCCGTTACGTTACCCACTAAAATAATGTAATTGGACTACAGACGTTTGAAGAAATGCATGATAACTTCTTGGATTACTTCAGTTGAAAAAGAAAAGGTGCACAAAATAAATATGAGAGGTTGCACATTAGATTTGTTGAATTTTTTAAACCAAATGACAATTGCGCGGCTCAGTTGTGGTTTGTCATCATCATGCGCGCAAAGGTGGGCGCGCAATACCAGGTTACATACGGATGAAGCGCTAGTTTAATTTTCTCCGGTTTTGGTTGGTTGGATGGCTGGTAAAAACAGAGTAGCCTGTATCTAAGATACTATTAGCAGACTCATATAAAATGTGATATACTTATCTACTAATGACGCATCTTTCTCAGAACAATGAAGGGCCATAGGCCATAAGCTATATATTTTTCATAAAGGAATTGTTTAGAATATTAGGCAGCTATTTGTTAGATAACAACATGGCGCTGCCTTCAAGATAAAACGTTATATGGAATTTATCATGATATTTGAGGAGAAACGTTGTGTCGAGAATAACTCTTCCAAAGGATGAAGATTTACATTTGATGCAGCCAAACTCCATACAGGTAGGCCTTGTGATTCTGCTTGTTTGCATCTCAGATAATTGCGTTCAATTAAAGCTATGAGTGCAGTTGTATAATCAAAGTCTATTTCTTTAATTTGCATTTTGAAAATCCATTGCTGGTTGACTTAATAATAGCAGATTACGTTCGCGCGGGTAAAACTTAAATGTGTATGGGTGTTCACGATTGCGAACATGCATTCGAGTGCCTGGGGTTTCTGCAACGTTTTTAAAATATTGGTGGTTGTGGAGCAAAACATCTGGCTTCCACAGATTTTGTGTTGACTACGCGGGAAAATCTTCCGATATCTTGATTGTTAACTTCAATGCACTTTTTGAGAAATGTCCATTTATTTTTCAAAAGTGTTTTGGGGCAATGAAAAATATGAATAAAACACAAATAACAGAATAGGCTAATCCTTAGATTTTGGGTTATGTTCAGATAAAAAGTCAGATTCTGGAAGATCATTTGGGATATTGGATTAATTAGAATGACTGAATATCTGACAAACCTTTAGTGTGTAGTGTAGAGATGTAGCCCAATCACATTGAAGTAGAAAGCAATGGTTTAGAAACCCTTTCCAAAGGCACCTACATAAACCATAAGATAAAATTTAAATTCAGTTTGTGACCAGCTATGTAATCTCTAACATTGATTGATCCCGCAGAAGGTGTTCAATTGGTTATAGGCAATCCCTATTCTTCTTCTAATGCCTCTTATCAAAGTAATCAGATTGTGTTACTCAGTTTGAGTAATCAAAAAGTGACATTACTTATTACGAATGTGGGCAGGTAACTTGTAACTGTAATGGATTACATTTTAAAAGTTCCCTACCCAACCCTGCTGGCAAAAATGTCCAATCTGGCCTTCATACAATCCTGGCTGCCTAAAAATCCTCTGCTTTCAGTTAGCTCACTATTTCTACCCTCCTGTAACTATAGTAAATTGTAATGTGTATGCGATCACTAATGTTGGTAATTTACTCTGGATGAGAATGTCAGCTGAATAACTAAAATGTAGATGTGTTTGTTCTCATTTCATTATACCAAATCCCACAACTGTGAGAAATGGCTTCAAATAGAGGCACTATACTCTTGAAAGTCACACATGGGGTAAGATTAGGTGAAGGTGCTGTTGGAGATGATTGGTTAGTAGACTACGCAGATTAAAGCAATTTCTATGCTCAGGCAGTTTCTCCCTGTCTTTTTATTTGCTAACAAAGGCCAAGTTTAACGTGTTATCTGAAAACATACATTCAGGTAATGCGACGGATGAACAGCAATTTGTGCTGTTGATGCACTCTTGATGTCCCAGCCCTGGGACCAACGTTGCACGTTGACTTTGAGAATAATGTGTTGACATCATTAGCTCAGTGTTAATGCAGGGCTGAAGTCCTGGGCTATTGAGCGCTGCATAATTTATTAGATTCTATGCTGGTGATTATTTCAGATTGAAATGGATGTGATCCCGTATTGTTCTGCACTGTTAAGCTATGCAGAGTGAGTAATGAGGCTGCAGCTGAGAGAGTGGGGAGGAGTGGAGGGGACAGGCCAGAACCAGAGGCAGCCCACAGATACGCTAATGCAGCTGAGACACGGCTAGCTAGCTAACACCACTGGGAACTGTTGGAGAATCTATAGATGAGCACACTGTGTGGAGCTATACTTGGCCCTGCCTTAGGGCTGTTGGAGGTTGGTTGGTGTGCTTTTGGTGGTCTGCTGCTTTGTGGATGGGGCTATTTCCTGTCTGGTTGGCCCTGTCTAGGGTTATCTATAGATGGGGTCCATAGTGTCTATGGACAATACCTGCTGTCATTGCTCACAGTCCACCTGGTGGTTCCTTTCCTTGTTCACCTAATTAAGTAGCTGATCTGGATTCAGCTCAACTGTAAATATTGGCCTGCTGGTCATCTAAACATTCAGAAATATTGATGTAGTGTGGTAGAAATGTTGTCATTTGATAGTACAATGAAATCATATTGCTTATTCTAAGTATAATCAAGTAATTGAGTAAGGTCATTGTGTGTTACGGCTCTGCTCAGGATGTGCCTACAGGAGATAGGTATAGCTTTGGCTAACTTTTCAAGGGCTGTAAACATCTTGTTATGTTGTTGCCAACGTTTGCAACAACATGCATGGGAGGGGGACACAGTGGGCTGTACTGGTTGTATATAGGCCTGAGCTCAACCTTCAACGGGGAGCTCTTGACCTGACTCAGCTGAGAGTGTTGTTAACTGCTCCAGGTTTGCAATAAAGCTTTACCTGTGAAAATAATCTACAGTCTCTGTGCCTTGGCTATTTAGTGATTTCCATGACAGTAGTCTTATAACTTGATGCAGCCATACCTCAGAATATGCTCCTTTCTAGGTTTCTTCATAGGCTCCAACTCGACTAGGGAGTATTTCCTAGCCAATGTGCATCAATTAATTCTGGTTGCTTGTTCTTTGGTATTTTAAGCCAGGTTTCTGTATAAGTACTTTGTGACAACTGTTGATGTAAAGAGGGGTTTTAAAAATGAATTTGCAAGTTTGATTGGCACGCTGGGTATCAGTTTACTATAAAGAACAGCTGAGAGTCAATGCTGTAGTTCTTGAAGTCTTTTAAAGATCAGGGGAAAGTGAAATACACCACTTACAGTATATTGCTGTGTATCTAGGGGATGTTTCTGTATTTGCTTTGCTGGGTGTTTAGAGTGTGTTCATGTTTGTAAGTGTGAAAGTGTTTGAATTATTTAAGCAAGAGCAAACGTTTGTTTGTGTGAACAAGATCGAGGGTGTGTGTGTATACATGTGTTCCTCCCCACAAGCTCAGTCTGTCAGCGGGGGAGTGTGACGAGGACAGGTGGAGGCCTCAGTACAGAGCAGCCATGTCACAGACACACAGAGGAGGACTGCGAAACAGGGGAAATAATGGGCGCAGATTCTTCAATCTGGCTCTGTATTGATTTCTGTTGCTTCCCTAGTCTTCTCCTAGAACTGCCTGCCAGGAGGAGTAGCTCTGTCTCTGAAACTGGGCCTTAATCTGGCATTCCTTCTCTCCGCAGCGCTGCAGTCCACACAAGTAGCTAACTCTGAGGGACAGCAAAGACATGGAGTCAGTGTGCTGACATTCGTCTGTATTGAGGCTTAGATTCTACTGACCTTTATTAGATCCTAAATTAACTACTGACCTTCATTAGATCCTAAATTAACTACAGACCTTTATTAGATCCCATTTAAACTATTGAACCTCTTTAGATCCTATGGCAATGACGGACCCTCCTTAGTCCTATATAAACTATTGATCAATCCTAGATCCTTGCTGTATAAACAGTTGATGCTCCTTAGATCCTATAGAAACCACTGAGCCTCCTTAGCTGCAATATTGGTTGCTCTCAGATACATGGAAAGAAAGTCCACCCTTTACTCTCTCCATCAATCTCTGGGTGGGGTTCTGGGGAAATGTCCTTCTTCCTTGAGTTACCTGTATTGAGAACACTTACTTCACCATTAGCTCCTAGCTTAGCTAGCTGAGACTGAGCTACAAATCAATCAATCAATCAAATGTATTTATAAAGCCCTTTTTACATCAGCAGTTGTCACAAAGTGCTTTTACAAAACACCCGGCTTTAAACCCCAAGGAGCAAACAACAGTAGTGTTGAATTTCAGTGGCTTGGAAAAACTCCCTAAGAAGGCAGAATTTTAGGAAGAAACCTAGACTGTGCCTAGGGGTGTCCTGTCCACTTCTGGCTGTGCCGGGTGAACATATTAACAGTACAAATTGTAATAATTAATAAATGCTTGTGGGCTGAGTCCAGAGTCTATTTAAACTTAGTCCAGGTCGGAAGCATGTCCAGATGGACAAGGACAGGAACAACACAGTGGAGGGGGAGGTGTCAGCACAGTGGCTGCTGAAATCGTCAGGTATCGTCTTGATCTGCAACACAACCAGGAGGACTTTGGACAGGGAAAGCAAGGGGTCTTTCAAACCAGGTACTCCTCAGGTGTGGGCCAGGACCTCATGTCCTCCTAAGTTTAAAATGGCAGGAGACCGGGAACATTTTGAAAATGCATTCCTTATATCTACAAGGATTTATAGGAGAAGGAGAACTGACCCTACTCCCCCAGCATGATAATATATAATAAGACCTTGGGGCTGAGACAGGGGGGTTCGGTGACACTGTGGCCCTATCTGAGGGAGGCCCCGGACAGGACCCAACAGGCAGGAAATAAATCCACCCACATTGCCAAGCATCAACCAAAGGGACACCCACCAACCGTAACCAGCCCAATTACACAAGTGCGCAACAGAGAGACATCAACAAGGCAGTGACTCCGCCCCCAAATGGCATTGGAGGGAGGTGAGAGCCCACTTGGCAAGACAGCAAGGGTGGACAATAACAAGCCTCTGGTCACCTTCACGCCACCGGGCCAGACTACACTTAATCATACACCATGCTGTAGAGATGAGTCTTTAGTACACACTTGAAAGTTTGCACTGAGTTTGCATTTCTAACCTTAATTGGCAAATCATTCCACAGTAGTGGACGTATATGAGAGAACGCCCTGCCTCCAGCTGTTTGTTTAGAAATTCTAGGTACAATTAAAAGGCCTGCATCTTGCGATCGTAGGTTACGTGTAGGTATGTATGGCTGGATCATTTCAGCAAGGTAAGTAGGAGCAAGTCCATGTATTGATTTATAGGTTAACAGTAAAACCTTAAAATCAGCCATAACCCTAACAGGCAGCCAGTGTAAGGACGCTAGTACAGGAGTAATGTGTTCAAAAAGTTTTGTTCTAGTTACGATTCTAGCTTCCGTGTGCAGCACTAACTAAAGTTTATTTATTGATTTGTCAGGGTAACCAGAAAAAAGAGCATTACAGTAATCTCATCTAGAAGTAACAAAATCATGGATTGGTTTTTCTGCATCCGTTTTTGATAGAAAGTTTCAGATTTTTGCAATGTTCTTTAGATTTTTGCAACGCCGAGTTTTCTTACAGTTTTTTGAGATACGACCATGCAGCCGTCGAGGTTCACAGTGAGATCTGCCAACAATAATGGCCCCAGAGCCTAGCCTTGAGGAACACCAAAACATACCTTTTTGTCAGAGGATATGCCATCCACACATACGAACTGATATCTTTCAGATAAATATGATTTAAACCAGGCTAGAACATGTCCACATAGCCCAATATGGGTTTCCGGTCTCTCTAAGAGAAGGGAGTGATCAATAGTGTCAAAAGCAACACTAAGATCAAGAAGCAACAGGACGGATGCGGAACCTTTGTCTGAGGCCATTAGAAGTTAATTTGTTACCTTCACCAGTGCAGTCTCAGTACTAGTTTGGGGTCTGAAACCGGACTGGAGCATTTCATAAATGTTATTTGTCTTCAGGAAGGCATTCATTTGTTGGGAAACAAATTTTTCTAAGATTTTTGAGAGGAACGGGCGGTTCGATAATGGCCTATAATTGTTTAATATGTCAGGATCCAGATTTTTGTTTTATTTTTTTTGTTTGGTACACATCCGGAGCAAAGGGAGCAATTTATTATGTTCAAAATTGGCAGACCTAGCACAGGAAATAGCTCCTTAAGTAATTTTGTTGGAATCGGGTCTAGCTGACAGTTTGTGGGTTTAGAACTCATTACAAATTTAGTAAATGTGTCGAGTGATACGGTATCAAAAATTTCAAGTGTCCCCATTGACACCTGGTCAGGGAGGTTCAGGACATTCTTAAGACAACTGAGATTTTGGGGAGTATAACTATTTAAGGAGGAGTCAATCATTTGTTTTCTAATGGTGATGCTCTTTTCATCCAAGTAGTTCATGTATTCATTAAAGCTAAAGTGAAGACCCACTTCACTTGTTGAGGGTTGCTTTTTTGTTATCTTTGCAACTATATCGAAGATACATTTTAGATTGTTTTTGTTCACCTCAATCAGGTTGGAGAAATAAGCTGATCGAGCAGATGTGAGTGATTTTCAGTATTGTAGTGTACTGTCTATCCAGGCTAGTCTGAATACTTCCAACTTGGTGGAAGTATGAGCAAGGTACATGCTCTGAAAGCATAATAGTCTGTGGAACACAAACATATTTGTAAAGGTGCTAATAGGAATTTGTCTTGTCACAAAAACATACACTGTGACCTAAGGGTTGGACCTATGAATGAACAAATACATGTGTTGACTCAGTGGTCTCTAAAATGTGAATTTCTCTGCACAAAGCACATGATTTTTCGAGTCTGTCTGAATGTGAGCTAAATACTGTTTCTGTGCAACTGTGCATGTGAAAACCACTCATGCCAGAAATAATGTGGTAAAAAGTAATTAAGTGCAATTAAGTGCAATCAGTTCAGAGTTTCAGCAGGGCTTTGAAGATGTGGGACGGCAAGCGCACATTCACTTTATTTACCTGTTTAATTGTTGTGTAGAAGAGGCCAAGACAAGCGCTGGAGATGTCAATGCAGATAATTCACACAAACACAACTTATCTGCTGGGAAACACTGTGAGTGTGAGTGGAAGCGAGAACAGAAAGTGAAGTCAGCCAGTATCCACCCCACTGAAGGGTAAGACATTACAGTTCTTCTCAATTGCTTTGGCTCAATTCTCGAATTAGTTTTATTTTTCAAAAACATTTGTTCAAATCTCTGAACAATTAGTTTCTTGCTCACACCAGATTGAAATGTATTATTCATTTAAGCAAATTGCACATGTTTTGGCGCATGTGGAAAAGATTAAGCTCAATTGTCTACAATATGGCACAATACTTACAGTACCTGCAAATAGTTTGCTGAACAAAACTGATGAGTTGATTCTCAGTGAAATTGTCATACTCTTCACAAATTCTAAACATTCTTTCATTGTGTGAGCCATCACATGCAAAGTGATATATTCAATTATCAAAATCTGTCAGACATACATGTATATTCCATAATTATGTATGACATGGAATGTTTGTGATATCTGCTATATTTGCAAATTACCTGCCAGGTGACATAATGAAATAGGAATTGCCAAGAGATTTTTCACCTGGTGCATTGCAAGGGAAAACATTAGATGTTATCTTGATGAAAATCTCTTGCCAGACCAACAAGAGTGACAGGATGTCCACCCAGAAGATGGTAAATTGTAGTGATACATACAGTGAGGAGGTGCAATTTATTATTTTTTACTACAGGTTTCTCCATTGGTGCAGTTTTTTTGTCATGAATACCATTTTGTGGCGAATCTTCCACGACAACAATTTGTACAGTATTCACTTTTCCCAGTAAAGTTTTACCACTGTTGAAAGTGGTATCTAAAAAGCTCAGTGTGATACACACCAGCATTCAGCTGAACAAAAAGTAGAAAAAAACTCAAAGAAAGTTCAGTTTTGTTCAGCAAGCTATGTGCATGTAGGTATTGTGCCAATTGTAGACAATTGTATTTACTTTTTTGCTCACATGTGCCAAAACACGTGCAATTTGCTTAAATGAATGAGAAATTCTAATCTGGTGTGAGCAAGAAACAAATTGTTCAGAGATTTGAAATGTTTTGAAAAAAATAATTCTCATTTGAGAAATGAGCCAAAACGATTGAGAAAAAGTGTAACTTAAAGCATTAACTCTAGATGTATACCAGTCATTTTTGCTGGTATGTATGCTAGTAGTACAGTAAAAATATTGCCCCTCTAAATGGTCTCCTAAACAGAGGTTCTGTCACTGTACACACTCACATTTAGGTGCTCCAATGGGCTGGACAAAGGCTGACAACTGCTACTGGAATTTCTGTTCAACAACAGGACAGCATGTTAACACACCCTGCCGAACAAATACACCCTGGTATCCCCACAATGTATTTCATGTCCCATAATATTACTGATTTCTTTACAGACCGACTCATTTCCTCGGTTTCAGTGCGTGTCTCTACAATAAGGTTGGGGTGAGAAACAAACTCCGCTAGCTCAGCAGTGCCCCAGAGGTGCAGATGTTGAGCAGATAGACAGCTGGTGGCCAGTGATCGCCCTGCTCCCTGCTGGCTCTGTGTCACAGTCGCTGCCTAGCGCTCTGCCATCCTCTGTTTCTTAGTGTCAGTCACTTCATTGGCAGCTGTGCCGTGCCATCACTCCAGTCTCATGGATTCTGTTCTTTTCTTTTTCTTTCTTTTCGTGTCCCTCGCTTAATGCACCTGTGAGTGTTGTTGTGTTTTTTTTCAGAGGGAGGTTTCTTTGGCTGTGTGTCAGATATGGTGACACCCACCTCCCCTCCCCTCCCCTGAACCTGTCACTGAGCTGTCTGTTCCCTCCTGTCGCCTCATTTGTTTCTGCATGAACCTCCTCAGAGAGAAATGTGCCCTTGTCAAGACACAACAGTCCACAAAAGGTCCTCGCTCTTTTTGCTTCCGTGCTCCCTTCTTCTTTCTCTCCAGCTCTTCTACCTCTTTAGTTTATTAATCTCTCTTTGTCCCTCTGTCTCTGTAATAAAGGTCCAATGAGGTCCATGATCAACTCAGTCACATCCTGAACGTATCGCTCTGTTTAATGATTGCTTATCTAGTGATTTGTTTTAGTACAGGAAAAAACATTGTTAAATGTTTCTGTTTCCACGCATTCAAATAATAATATATATTTTCCCCAAACATTCTAATTTACCCTTTTCTGTTTGAAAATGTAATTTAAAATATTAATTGGACATCTGTTGTTCAGGCAGACACTAAACGCTCAGTGCGATGGGAGGTTTGCAAGATTTTACACACACGCGCACACACACACACACACACACACGTATAAGCAATATAATATAATTCCCATGGCCATTGTGAGTTGTAAGAATCCCAAATGAACTCAATTCTCCTTATTTTTTGGGGAGTTGGGGAGAGGGGAGCAGGGGGCATTATAAAGCCCTGTGTCAGACAGCAATTTCACGGTCCCTTATTATAACCAGGTGGCTCTATACGTTGAGCAAGTATTAGCATTACAGATGAGACAAATGTATATCGGCTGCAACACTAATTTAGGCTATCAAAGAAAGGCTACAGTAGCTAGAACCTGTGAGGTTAGAATCATTTAGCGTAAAATTGCTGTCTTAGTGGGCTTTAGCCGAACCCCTGCCCCATTACACTGTGGCTGTATGACGTGTTCTGGGGAAGCCTTTTAGACTGAAAGGATGTGCAGTCCTTCTTAACGAGATCTATGCATTAGGCAGTAGTTTCAGGATAATGAGCCTGTACCTACATGGGCTACATAAAACCCCATGCCAGTATGCCCAGATGTTTTTTGATGCCTTATTTTAAATGCCTTATTTTAAATTCTGTGTGTGTCTGGTGGCCTTGCTGTTCGACTATTAAATGTACACTGTTGGAATCGGGTAAGGAGAGAGAGGATAGGATTGTAGTGGATTTGAAGGGACTCAGTACAGGTACTGGTGCTCTGAATCTTTCAGTTCACGGTCAGGTACAGCAGCCAACCAAACCTTGCTGGTCACTCCCGGCGCCACCAAGTGGTTGGGTCCACTAGCACCACAGGCTTAGAAATAACCCTGTCTTGCCGACCACATAAATATTTCAGCTTTTGTTTTTCTAAGGAAGGTTCTAACATTCGGGGAACAAAAGAAAATCATAATGTTCCATTTCTTTTTCTTTTTCATTCGAAATGTAAACCGATTTTCAATAACTCAGTTTTAAATCTAAATGTATATTTGTAAAGAATCATGCCCCAAATATTTTTAAATATTCGAAGAACGATAATATATGAGACAGACCCTTTCCAACGGACTTCATGATTCCTAATATGATGGCTAATGGAAATGCACAGTTTTTTTGTGTGTGTGCATAGAAAGGTAAAGGCCTGTGTGTGTGTGTGTGTGGGTGTGAGATGTATAGTGAGAGTTGAGAGGGTTTCTCCCCTGCACAGAGCAGTTCATGTGTGAAGGTGGGTCGTGCCAGAGGACAGGGGGATGGGCAGGATGCTGGTTGAGGGGAAATGCACAGATTTTGCGCTTCGTTAACCACCATCCTGCCAACCATTCTCACCCCCCACTTCAAGTCCCCCACCCCTCCCAATTCCTTCCCCTGTGTTAAGCCTGCCACAGCCCCATTCCACCGCTCCTCAAACCCATGGGCCTTTCGTGTTCTGACCTCATCATGACCCATAATAACGGTCTCTGTACGTGGAGGAAATCCTACAGGTTCTATAGACATATTTCTCCTGTTCACTACGCCCCCCAGCTTTATCCAGGTTCTCCCTCTCTTTCTTTGTTCCTTCTCCCTTCTTTTTTGGCTCCCCTTACTTTCGCTTTCTCACTTCTTCATTTGTCTCCCATAGCTCTTCTGTCTTTCTCCTCTTTCGCTTTGTCTCTCTTAGAAAATAATGCTGAGTTGGTGAATAATGTCCAGTGCCCCCCCCTCTCCATCTCTCTCTTTTTTTCTGTCTGTCTTTCTCTTATACTGTAGTCTCTAGTGAAACAGTGTAATCATCCTCTTCTGCCGCCATCTCTTTTTGTCTCTCCTCCCTGCTGCTGAATGAGATGTGATCCCAAGCGCAGTGCAGGAATTACTCATATCAATGTTTTTATCTGAACAATTATTTTCTCTGCCCCTCTTTCTTTCTCTCCTCTCTATTTCGTTTAGAGCCTCTCAGTTTGTCCCTGCTCCTGCTCCCTCTCTGGCCAAGTCTAGATGGACGGATGCTGAAGGCAGTGCGTGAGCCTGTTACAGGGCTGTGAAATGTACAATGGCTACATACTGGAATAAGGATAGAAGGATGAAAGGAGGGTGAAGTATTCTGGTGGGATGCTCTGGGGCAGGAGTCTCATGGTGCTCTGAGGAGAAGCACCAGGTGACCACAGCATTCCTCTATCTTTATGTGGAGCAGAGTTTGTGGAAAACTGAGCACAACTGTGACCTCAGCATTCCTCTATCTTTATGTGGAGCAGGGTTTGTGGAGTACTGAGCACAATAGTGACCTCAGCATTCCTCTATCTTTATGTGGAGCAGAGTTTGTGGAATACTGAGCACAACTGTGACCTCAGCATTCCTCTATCTTTATGTGGAGCAGAGTTTGTGGAATACTGAGCACAACAGCAAGTCACATTAATCAGTCTCTCTGACCTTTCTGCCTGTCTGTGTTACCATGTAAAGCACACTGTGTGGCTATTGTATGCCATAGAGTTGTGTGCGTGAGTGTGTGTCTGTCTGTGTGCGTGAGACAGTTAATGTGTTCTGATAATGTGTGTGTTTGCCGGGCAGATGGAGATATTTGCATTTGTCTGTAAATATTTGGGTCTGTGTGTGTGTCTGTCTTTTCGGGGCGCCTGTGCCTGTGGCTAAAAATCAGGCGAGCTACAGAGAAGAACAATCTTTGAATAGCTGGTCTCAAACTCCTCTCTGCAATAGAGGGCATACATTATCTCCTGGTCCACTGGGAGTTTACACCTGTTTAAAATGCGGCCAGTTGAGCTGCCCATGAAAAGGGGCCGGACTTAAGTTTAACCTGCGTTGCGGCAGGTCGTAACCATGGTGATTTACTTTACAATGTTATGGTACAATGTCGGGATGTCCCGCCCCTCTAATTTACACCCCCTTTGTAGAGGAATGCAGATGCTTTACTTACTTTAGAGCCAGAAGGTCATCAGATTGTCTGGACCAGCATGTTGAAACGAGACTGAATATTTCTAATGGTCACTTTGGTTAGCCATTTCAAATGTACCTTTGCTTTTGTACATAGTAATGTGAGCGCAAACTCTGCTCCACGTTATAGTATGGAATCTTTCCTGAGGGAGTATGGCATCTGTCCTGGGGGAGTATGGCATCTGTCCTGGGGGAGTATGGAATCTGTCCTGAGGGAGTATGGAATCTGTCCTGAGGGAGTATGGAATCTGTCCTGAGGGAGTATGGAATCTGTCCTGAGGGAGTATGGAATCTGTCCTGAGGGAGTATGGAATCTGTCCTGAGGGAGTATGGAATCTGTCCTGAGGGAGTATGGAATCTGTCCTGAGGGAGTATGGAATCTGTCCTGAGGGAGTATGGAATCTGTCCAGACCGAGTATGGAATCTGTCCAGACCGAGAATGGAATCTGTCCTGAGGGAGTATGGAATCTGTCCTGAGGGAGTATGGAATCTGTCCTGAGGGAGTATGGAATCTGTCCTGAGGGAGTATGGAATCTGTCCTGAGGGAGTATGGAATCTGTCCTGAGGGAGTATGGAATCTGTCCAGACCGAGTATGGAATCTGTCCAGACCGAGTATGGAATCTGTCCTGAGGGAGTATGGAATTTATCTTGATGTTTCTCTGATTGGTGAACCAAGGAATTATTTTAATTAGAGAGCTGAAAAGTAAAGAGAATGTTCCATTAGAGAATATCACCTACCCCCTTGGCAGTTTTTCTTTCTCTCTCCCCTTTTCTCTCACTCTCCCCCCCTTTCTGTCTCTCTCTCATATTGTACTCTTTTCAGTACAATAGCCTCATCCTCTTCAACACCCATCTCTTCTGTCTTTCTCTCACTTTTGTAAATGTGGTTCCCTGGTGCAGCGCACAACACATAGTGTTTTTATCTGAACAATTATTTGAGTTTTAGCAAATGAGTGATTAATTATTTGCAGCTCCAATTACCATTCAATTACGAGCAACACATAAAAATGTCCATGTTGGGCTAAATAACATTTTGCAATCATGCCATGCCACATTCCTGGGCTAATTGAGGTTAATTAAGTAGCTGGTAAGCAAAACCACATTAATGAGCATAATTAAGGATATCATTGAAGCGGGTATAAGTAAGTAACTCAGTAGTTACTGGAATAAATGTACATTTGAGCAGGTCTCTGCATGTGTGTACTCCCTAACACACACCTTTCCTCTGACCTGTCTGTCTGTCTGTCTGCCTGTCTGTCTGTCTGTTTCTATCTATCTGTCTATCTATTCTGTGTGCAGATCTAGATGATGTGGACATATGACAGTTCATGAAGCAGGGCCTCCCTGGGTCTGAATCATTTCCCTGGGTCTGAATCTTTTCCCTGGGCCTGAATCATTTCCCTGGGTCTGAATCTTTTCCCTGGGCCTGAATCATTTCCCTGGGTCTGAATCTTTTCCCTGGGCCTGAATCATTTCCCTGGGTCTGAATCACTGCTGAAGTACAGTATGGGCCATTAGAGATGACACACATCCAGATGGGCAGACAGACAGCCAGATGGGTATACAGACAGGCAGATGGGCAGACAGACAGCTAGAATCGAGCAGGCATGTCAAGAGGCAGTCTGCCGACAGATAGATAGAGAGGCCTAACATCACACGCCACAGATAAGGCTCCGCCTGAGGAGATAGGCCTTTTCAGATCAACAGGATATAGACTAGCGACAGGAGAGCAGAGCAGTGGAGTGGGAAGGGAATAAAGGAGACCCAGTCTGTCCCTCATTCCCATCCTGCACCACAAATAGAAAGGAATCAGCTTCTGATGCACTTATTGCAGTCTGACAATAAAATACATTCAAATGACTGTAGCAGCGTAGTCTGAGAGAAAGCCCCTTTAGTTTGCTGGCATTTTAGCTCAACAATCCGGTCTGGGAAACACTGAGATGAACAGTAGTCAGTCTCTCATCATATAGAGCAAGATTAAATTGAAGCCAAAATGCACTGTGAAGTGAACTTGAAATGAGAACATCGTCTCTGTCTATCCAGGGTGTTGGGTCAGTAGAGCTTATCAGATACATTGATTACAGTGTTCCTCTGCTTTAGGCTCCAGGGTAATTCCGTTTCTGTTCCCTGCTGAGGCTGAGTAGAACTTACTGAGCTAAATCCTATGAGCGAATTTAGCGTTTAGATGATTGTATTTGTTTCTTGTTTGTGGCTGCTAGAGGGAAAGAAGTTCACTAATGGATTCATCTTACTAGCCAAGGCCTTTGTGTCCCAGTAATGATGTGTTTTCCCAACACGGCCGCTGTACCGCCCCAATATTACGGTTTATCAAAACAGCCAATCATCCAGGCTATCCGAAGTCCCGATTGGAGCGTTGCCTTCTCCTTTCCTGAATGTGGTGAATGATACATTCCCTTTGTGGACACTAATTCATCTCCTGTTTTCCCTGAACGGGGGGCCTGAGACAGCCGATGTGGACGTCCTGGTTTTACAGACCTTTGTGGACCTGTCAATCACAGGGCAGCGTTTACCGTTCCTTCAGCGCTGACTGCATCAACTGCTTCTGTCTGTCTGGTCCCAGTGTTCTGCCCTCTTCACCTCTCAGGTAGGGGCACCACACACCACACACGAACACACACGAACACACACACGCACGAACACACACACTTGCATCACTAATATAGAATCTTGCTGGAAGCGTAATAGTGTGTGTGTGTGTGTGTATATATGTGTTTTTTATGTGCTTTGTATGTGTGTGTTGCTGTGACTTGGTGCGAGCCAGACAGAGAGACCCCCTGGCTGCTCTCCCATTGACTTTCACTTTGCCTGATACAGGATGTCAGTTTAGCAGTCGATTGAATATCTACCAGACCTTTATTTATGACACTCAGGATGAAGTGTTGCTCTGTGTTTTTTCTTCTCCATTGAAGAAGTGCAGAGGGAGAGCTAAAGAGAAAAAGAGAGATAAAAAAGATCAATCAATACATTTTTACAGAAAGCCCTTGTGTAGAAGTACTGGAACTGAGCAAGGAGTGTGGAGGGGGGGGGGGTAGGGTTCCCCAACCTAGCCAAGCCTGTCTCATAGTCTTCTCACGCAGGACTCCCAGTTTGTCAGTCCCCACAGACCCACCATCATCAGTAATGCCTTCAAGATGCCATGTTTGTGTGTGTGTGTGTGTGTGAGTGACTGCGGGTGTGTCATTTCCCATGAGCCCGCCACCATCAGTACTGCCTGTAATGTGACCAGCATGGTCCATTGATGAAGACGGCTCGTTGGCTGGGTGTGGGCCTGCAGCCTGCTGCACTTCATCTCTGCCATAGCCTTTCCTTTTAGAACCAGAGGAATGCCGTTTATTGAATTCCTTTCTGTTCAATTGGATAACACTCTATTGCTGTCATTTTTCATTTGGCAATGCAATGCAAAAGCATACCTTTGTGTCCCGTCCACTGTTCCAATGGATTGTCCCTTAACAGATTGTAGTGGCACACTTTGTTTCTCCCTAATCAGATCATGTCTGTACCCCAGCTGAGGATAACCAGCGATTTTCTGAAATGCCTCAGACATTCAGGCAACACCCTGTATCACTGTAGTGTTCCAGTCTGTCCGCTAGGGGTCATCTATTCAGGTACCATGGCGTTAGCAAAGCAGTCCTGGGTTCCATTCCTCCCTCAAGTACTTCTAAAATAGCACTCATTTACTCTTGACCGAACTACTGGTGTATCTTGGACAGAGATTGAGAAAGGACTGAAGAAGAAAAGTGAGTGGAAAGAGGGAGGGCGTGCACTCATTCTTCACAGAGCCGTGTCACATGGTTGCTGATAAATGTGGTCAAGCATCAAT
This sequence comes from Esox lucius, assembly GCF_011004845.1. NCBI lineage: Eukaryota > Metazoa > Chordata > Actinopteri > Esociformes > Esocidae > Esox > Esox lucius. The sequence goes on along the minus strand of NC_047580.1, from coordinate 17,053,063 downwards.
ACGGTGTGAATAATGAGGCCTGGTGCACTTTGTTGTAAGTGCAGCCGTGTCCACACACACACACACACACACACACACACACACACACACACAGACGCACATTTAATTTTCTATCTAAAAGGGGATACCAAAGTTGACCGCTTTTATTAATCTTAACCCTAAACCTTACATTAACCCTAACCGCTCCCTAACCGTAACCTCAGTAACCTAACATTTCTGCGTATACCTAACCTAGCCTTAATGTCTAACCCTGAACCTCGTGGATACATTTCAATTGGGATCAGGAAAATGTCACCATTAGTCATCTTTTCCAGATTTTGTTGTCCCCGTTATATAAAGTAAGAAACACACACACACATTCACTTACCTAACAGTTTACAATGCTCGTCACCCCATCTCAATTTGGATATTAAAATGTCCTACGGTGCTTGGCACGTTGCACCATGCTCTCGAATGTCACCCGGCCGGTGTATTGATCTACAAGGGCAGCATTATCATATTATATTGTGTTGCAATGCAGTGTCTGTGGTCAGTCTGTCTGCTGTACATTCCTGAGGTCCAATGCACACCGGAAACGGGGGCACAGCTGTAGTGTCTTACAGGACTGATTCCATGTGGGAGATTCTGGTTAAGGTTGCTGGTTTCAGTGGTTTTGTACAGCCTGTGTAATGGAAAGTAAGGTTATGAAATGCCTTGGTATTCTTCGTTCTGTTTATATTTTTAGCTTCTGTTTACTTCACCAGAACCGTGTCAACGCCCTCTGTGACATTGGATTTTGATGATGCCATTGATTGGATCGATTAGGCTCTGGCAGTAGGAAATGTGTGGGTTCTGTTTTATTCCCTTCTAAAGGCTGCAACAATAACTGTTAAATATATTGTAATCGTCTCAGTCCCCCTTCAACTACTTCACCACATCCTAAACATAAAACCGAACACAACCATTTACTTTGGCTGTGTCAGCTTTGCTCTTCAGGTCAAGATGCTTCTTTTGGTTAACGTACTGTACTGCTTCGCTCAAGGCGTTCAACACCATCTATCACCGAGACCCAGGCAAATTGAGCTTTCAGCTGGGGGGTGATAAGGAAGCACATTAAAACATCTGTCACACCTCCACAGCCCTGGAGATATTAAGACAGTGAAGAGGGAAGGAGGTGGAGTGGGTGGGTGTGGTTTTTAACAAGCACACCACGGTAACAAAGAAATAGAGACACACTGATTGACTCACTGGAGGGAGGTTATGGAAATAAAATGGGGGAATCTTTGTATTGTGCTAGCCACTGTAGATGTGTGGTAGCTGCTGTAGATGTGGACTGGTGGTTGCGGCTGTAGTTGTGGACTGGTGGTTGCTGCTGTAGTTGTGGACTGGTGGTTGCTGCTGTAGTTGTGGACTGGTGGTTGCTGCTGTAGTTGTGGACTGGTGGTTGCTGCTGTAGTTGTGGACTGGTGGTTGCTGCTGTAGTTGTGGACTGGTGGTTGCTGCTGTAGTTGTGGACTGGTGGTTGCTGCTGTAGTTGTGGACTGGTGGTTGCTGCTGTAGTTGTGGACTGGTGATTACTACTGTAAATGTGGACTGGTGGTTGCTGCTGTAAATGTGGACTGGTAGATGTGGACTGGTGGTTGCTGCTGTAAATGTGGACTGGTAGATGTGGACTGGTGGTTGCTGCTGTAGATGTGGACTGGTAGATGTGGACTGGTAGATGTGGACTGGTAGATGTGGACTGGTAGATGTGGACTGGTGGTTGCCGCTGTAGATGTGCAACGGTAGTAGACACTGCAGATGTGGTCTCTCCTGAGTTTTATGGATGAAGGAATATCTCAGCATGTCTTTGGTGTGATTGACCCCCCCCCCCCTCCAAATCAGGTTATTACACCCCCACACAACACACATTCTCCCCGGTAAGACCACACAGTAAAGACGACTTCAGCAGTTTATGGACTTCAGGATAGATTTTTATTGATCAGACATGTGCATTAAGACTCAGAGAGGGAGAGTCTTGCTTCACCCCGAACACATGCACCCTCACCTTAGGAAATGGCCTCTCTGTGTACCGTTGTTTACCAAGCTTAGCAATAATATAATTATATAAATACAGAACAGTTACTAATAGTATGCAGTAATACTTACCTGGATTGTTTTTCACTAAAAAGGGAATATCCCTTCTGGTGTACAAATAGATTTACCCACAGTCGGAGCCTACTCTGTTCTGGTCTGAAGGGTCAACTGGGTCGGCCAACAGTGCTTCTGGATAGGTGGGACCATTCCTGACACAGTGTCTCTGCTCTCTGGTGGGGCCTGCTGTCAGTCATTGAATCAGATGCCGTGTTGGTGTCTATCTCAACCATTCGTGGTCTCTCTTGAATGATCCGGAGTGATCAATGCACAGCTACAGCTGGTTGAAGGGGACCAAATCCATTGAACAGTTGATTTGGTTCCATTTTACCAGCTTTAGCAAAGCATTTTTGGTGTGAGGTCCCACGGAAGCGGGACAGCTCCTGAGTCCTGGAGGAGAGGAAACAGAGAGGAGAGGATCAGGGAGAGCTAGTTGACATGTTGGTGATCAAACACACGTCTCTGTTGCTAGCGCACAGAGACAAAGAGCTGGATGATGCCATTATATGTAATCATAGACCTGCACCAGGTTGCAAAATAATGAATGACATGGAGTAGATATGGCAGATAGGGAACAGAGAAAAGGAGAGAGAAAAGAGGAGGTGAGGTGAATGAGGAGAAAAGAGGTGGGCGTGGGGCCCTAAGAGATGAACATAAACTATGGCTGCAGACAAACCTGAGGAAACAATGAATTTATCACAAGTTTGTCAATAATGCTAATGAACCCCCAGGATACAACACCTCAGGAATTAACTCCAATTGACCTCTGCAGAGCCCCCCCACCCCCGACCGCTTTATTTCCCCCAGTCTTCCTCGTGTTCACTGCCACTCCCTCCTCGTCCACCCTCTCACGTTCTCTCTGTCTACCTTTCCATTCCCTTCCGGACCCATCTTCTGGAGTATCACCTCTTTATTGTGTGATCTGTCATTTGTTATTCAGGGTCGTCTTGGCCCTCAGTGTATAACTGGCTCCGGTGCACTCAGCTGCCCGCTGTGCGCTGCCCTTGGTGCTCCCCACTCACAGCCTTGTTCAATTAGCTGTAGCTGATCATTTAGCCATTAGGAAGTGTACCACTTCACACCCTTAACCCACTGCCGGATCCACAAAATGAGCCACAGCCATTAGGTGGCCGCTATCTCTTCCACCTCCACCACCGATCCCCAGTCTATCTCTTCCACCTCCACCACCGATCCCCAGTCTATCTCTTCCACCTCCACCACCGATCCCCAGTCTATCTCTTCCACCTCCACCACCGATCCCCAGTCTGTCTCTTCCACCTCCACCACCGATCCCCAGTCTGTCTCTTCCACCTCCACCACCGATCCCCAGTCTGTCTCTTCCACCTCCACCACCGATCCCCAGTCTATCTCTTCCACCTCCACCACCGATCCCCAGTCTATCTCTTCCACCTCCACCACCGATCCCCAGTCTATCTCTTCCACCTCCACCACCGATCCCCAGTCTATCTTTTCCACCTCCACCACCGATCCCCAGTCTATCTCTCATCCCATCAGAAAGCCAATGCAGCTAGAACTGCAGCATCCTGCTCAGTCTCTCTCCTGTGTGTCTCTATATATCTTCCCCCACTAACTCTCTCTCGCTTCCCCTCACTTTCCTTTCTCCCTCTCTCCCCATCCTGGTCCCTCCCTCTCTGTCCCTCTTTTCCTCTCTCTCATTCTTCATTCCTCTCTTTCCCTCCCTCTCCCTTTACCACCTCTCTCTCTCCCCTCTCTCTTCCCCTTTCTGTCTCTCTCTTCCTCTCTCTTTCCCATGCTTGTCCAGAGGGAGACATGTAGACACAGGATCATGCAGACACAGTAGTATGAATACACATAGATACGCTCAAGCAAACACATAGCTGGGAACTTTAACCAGTATCACCAACATCGTTCGTTATTGTACAGTCTCCACGATATGACCTCTACCACTCAGAACCATGTTCAAAACCGGCGTGATTAAGTGTTGCGAATTAACACTGAATGAAGTGTTGTGCCGTGTTGCATAGTAACTCGCTGACATCTCTGTGTCCGTCTGAATATGTGACTACAACATGTATCTAGCGCTATCCGGACTTGGTTTTTAAACTGCAGTGCCTAAATGCGCCGATTTTAAGGTTAACCCATCAAATGAAAAAATTTGTGATTAAATAACAGGCAGACGAGCTAAAGAGCACGACAGGCCTTCGAATCCACTCTCTGGCGTTTAATAAACTTGTCACCAGAGAGCCGGTGAATTGATGAGGGAGAGGCTTGGCTAGGAGAGGACAGGGGATGAGGGGAGGAGAAGAGAAAGAGGGGAGTGGATAGAGTAGCACACGGAGAAGGACACTGAAGCATGGCCTGGATTCTACCTGTCCCAGAGCTGCTTCTGTACATACTCTACTGCACTGTACAGCACTGCAGTGTGTGTGTAGGTGTGTGTGTGTGTGTGAATGCATGTTCAAGAGTCCGTTAGGAGTGTGTGTGTTATTTGAGAGAGAAAATTAACTTAAGAGGAGAAAAGCAATTTGCATTAAATCCTTTTCACACACAGGTTTTTATATAGATTAGAGAGGCAATCCCTCTGTTACACTTTTCCTGTTTTAATTTCAGTCTTTCCCTCCATATGTCTGTGCCCTCAAACACACGCCCGTTTAACTCACATACTTTGTAGTCATCTAGTCCTCCAGGTAAGACTGATGGATGGTTAGCAGTGACAGGTAGGAGATTCATTCTGGATGTTCCCTAAAGCTGCTGTACACAGTAAAGTCATAATTGTAGAGGTCTCATATTCTCCAGGCATAAACTGTAATTAGTAGTCAAGCCAAGTGCTCACCTCTCAACACTCCTCTATAGTCAAATGCTAATTTTAACACGCACATAGACAAGCTTAGAAGGTGTGCTTGTCTTGAGTAGAAGCGGTTTGTGTGTGTGTGTGTGTGTGTGTTGTGCCCTTTATCAGTCTGGCTGCTTTTAGATGGACTGGCTACTGATGTCTATTCTGGGAGCCTGCTGGACTCTGCATTCCTGCCCTTATATTGGAGATGGAAGGAGGGTTCATCGTTTGGGACAGCTGGACCTTTCAATGAGGGGTCGGGAGGGGTGGGGGGAGATGGTCGGGAGGGGTGGGGGGAGATGGTCGGGAGGGGTGGGGGGAGATGGTCGGGAGGGGTGGGGGGAGATGGTCGGGAGGGGTGGGGGGAGATGGTCGGGAGGGGTGGGGGGAGAAGGTCGGGAGGGATGGGGGGAGATGGTCGGGAGGGGAGGGAGGGGTGGTCGAGAGGGGTAGGGGAGATGGTCGGGAGGGGTGCATGCTGTCCCCTAAGAGGGAAATGTACAGGTGGCAGAAGGGGAAACTGCCCATGAGACACTATGTATAGAACTCCTGAGGGTTTGCGCTCTCGCACCATGTCCCTCTGTTCTCCCTGTCACTAGGCTTCAGTATGAACCTTTTTATTGGAAGCGCACAGTACGGTCCATCACTCTCTCTCTCTCTTTCTATCACTCCCGGGAGTGTCACAATTACAAAATCATCTCTCTTTCTCTGTTTCCCTCACTCTCTATCACTCCCAGGAGTGTTTCACAATTACAAAATCATCTCTCTCTTTCCTTCTCTCTCTCACTCTCTCTGCTACGCTGTCTCTCTCCATCCACTTGACTCTTCTCTGTCTCTCCTTATGTGGAGAATTGGGGTCTGTATGGCTCTCAGCTGGCCTGCTGTCTGACACACGACACTTCCCCCTTCCCTCTGGCCTGGAGGGCCCAAGGGCCAGGCACCATCAAAACACACCACTTCCTGTCACATCCACATTGTACAAGACCTCACACTGTTCTTCCACTCAGCCCTCTAATAACCCCCCAAAGTCAGCAACATCTGAACAGGACACGGCTCGGGGCTCCCTACTGGCCTGTCTGGACTAGCCAACCTGGCAGAGATATACAGCAGTACCAGAGACACACACTACCTTGTGACAGAAAAATCACTCATGTAAGACTGTAACGGTCATCCATTCATGGTGAGTTCACTACCCTGGAGGTGGAGGCTGAGGGAGACAGCGCGGCAGATTAAGTGTGACCATATGTTTTTCGCCCGCTCTTCCAGTTTCCGAGTTAAAGCGCCGCTGTACCATGTGCTAGACTGTGCTGTGGACCACTCCTTGTTTAATGGAGGGCTGGTGACAGCAGGGTTCGCGGAAGATGTCAATCAGTCCTCTGGTTAATGAGGCTAATTCACTCACAGTAATGAAACAGCTTGACCTCTGCTCAAACCGTAAACTTTATCTACACTGCCTTTATTTCTTTCTGCTAATTGTCTACTTAATGGTATGAATTGGGTGGGCTATGCTTTGTCAGTGTGTGTGCACGTGTGTGTGATAAACACTACAGTGCTGGATAGGGAACATTTGAAGGACCAGAGGTGGTCACGGTTTCCTATGCTAGTATGGGCCAGGCTCGAGGCCCACCTGGCAAGCGAAGCCTCGGGTTGGTAGTTAAGTGACCTCCCCATCCGAGGCCCCTGGTGTCTGGGGAGAGAGAGAGGGGGGAGTGCTTCTGCAGTGCAGTGCCATGCTGGGCTGGCTCCTCTCCCCTGCATTCGAACGTGAGCAGAGCAACACGGGTCCAAGCCCTGACTCAGCACTAGCCCTTCCTCTGATTGGCTTATCAGGGATGGAAACAATATTGTAACAGGACCCTTTATCCACGGAGCCAAGCCAGCTTCACTTTTCTCACCGTGATTAAAAAAAAGAAGACCGAAAACCTGACTGACCTTGTGTTTGTGCAGTCTGTGGCTTAGACTGTATGGGCTTAGTTCACAGAGCATGTTCTATATTTTCTCTGTATAAACCGGGTATCCTGTTTATCATGGTATCTAATGACAATCTGACACAATTAAAGATCTACACTTCAAATTATACTTTTTTATTAGATCCATGTTTATTCGGCCCATGTTCATTTTACTTTGGAATGATTTAATCCTCAAAACCGCTTATTTCTTAACCATTTAATCTAATAGTAACACCCTTTAAAGAATCAATAGCAATTTAGATGCTATATGTAATTATTTCCTCTGCACTTCCCTGCTCCTCTCTATCTGCTGTATATCTCTGATGTGTTTGCATAGACCCACCAGATGTCAATTTGGTTTGCTAGTTTATCTTCTTCTACCCATTTGGAAAAAAACAACAACTATAATTTCTGTCTTAATGTAATCTTCATTAGTGGAGGTTTACTCTTGGACCAGCCATTTGTCTTATCGCCTTGGCAGTGTGATGAGAGTGCTGAGCGTCTCCTTTGCGGCACGGCTGATTTTAACCAGGACTGCCTTGCAGTAAAATTCTTTATGGCTAGAGGAAAGGGATGGACAGTGCCATTAAACGGTACATTTTGAGGCCCGCCGTCACCACCGTTTTGAAGCCCTAGAAGACATCTTGATCTGGGCCCGGCCAGCGCCCTAGTTAACTCCTGTGGAAGGCTGCCTACCCTCTTATCTTAACACAGCAAAAGAAAAGAAATGGTCCCAGTCATATCAGAGTGCCATGAAAACAGGGTCAGGCTGTTTACTCGCCAGCACAGAAATATGAATACATTGAAAGACAGTGGCTTTGCTAGATGCAGTTAATGTGGAGGTGAAAGAGTTCAGACGTATGCGCTGCTACATTTAGGAGAAAAACGCCTGAAATGTCATGATGTCCTTGCACTTTGTCAGAGAATGATGTCATACGCATTACAACTGGCTGCCAAACTGCAGCAGACCCATCTTCATCTCTCTCTTCCTCTTCCTCTCTCTCTCGCTGTCTCTCTCTCTCTCTCTCGCTCTCTCTCCCTCTGCATTTACCTGGCTTATGCAGCCTGATTCTCACCCCAAGCACGATCCTACTGGCCCTTCCAGCCCCCCCACACAGCTCCCAACCCTCCCTTAACGAAGTACGACCACTTAGATATTTTAGCCATGCATTCATTACCATCATCGGCAGGCGCACAAAGCGGGGCTTGATATACACTCTGCCGCGAAACAAAAATCCAATGCAGTTAAACTCAGAAAGGAGCTCAGGCGGAAGAATGTCCTGGCTGACACACTCTCCATTGTGAGTGTGGGACATCCCTTTGTCAGTCCAACAGAGCCCTGCTGCATCTGTCTAAAGGGACTGAGGGTGTATTAAATGTGCTGTGTTTAACTGATCTCACCCAGACACAAAGAGCAGCAGAACAGGATAAGCCTATAAGGCTGTGGAAATTAAAATCTATTTCATTTGATCTCCCCCTTGTCTTCTAAAGACATGAGAGAGATGGGGAGAGGGGGAGAGGGGGAAGGCAAGGTGATTCAAATCAGCAGTTCCATGTTGCCTCGAGACAGAGTATTGTATGGTGAAGCGGGAGAAAAAGTTGGCCACTTCAGAATAGCTCTCATCAAGGTGATGTCTATGTGTAAATAAATGAGGGGAGAAAGTGAATTCCAGCGTTGCTATTGACAGAGTAATACATTTAGATCAGATCATCAGAACTGAAATGCTTTGATGGAATGATGGGTGTGGATCTCAAACTTTCCATAAAAAGCATATAGGTAACCCAACTTCATAAACTTTCTCGCAAGATAAAAAAAGAATTCAAACAAACACACCCACCCACACACACACACACACAAACATTAACATGCAGAAACAGTGTTTGCACAGGGAAACTACTGCAGCGCAGGTGTTCCCTCTAAAGCATGCCATTCTGTGTGAGCATGTCTTCCCCTCTATTCCTGGCTCTGCCACTCTCGTTTCCCTCACCTTCAAGTGTCCTTCGGGGACCTTGGGCACTGGGCTTGCTCCTCTGCTCTGCTCCAGACCAGTGCTGCTGTTCCCATAACAGAGCAGAGCCACACAGTCTCTGTGTATTTTCCCACTAATGAGCCCCTCAGCCTGCAGGCCAGCAGACCACGGCGGACCAGTGGGGTCCGGACAGTAATCATGCTAATAACTCAGACTGCTTCCCTTCCCGCTCTAACACTACTGCTGCTAATGCTGTAACACTGAGCCGCTGTTTCCCCCCGTTTCTGTAACAGTAATACTGCTATGAAACCGTTACTGTTACAGATAATAATCTAACTACAATACGATTCTGTACCACTCTTACAGAGAGCAATCTGACTGTGATACCGTAATCGTTTTGGATCAAAAGGAGGAGCAATTATTTGAAGCCACCCAGCGGCTGCTGGAACAGATAGAAGACATAACTCTTTATTGTATTTTAGAGAGTCATTCAGGCCACTGGCTCTCATCCTCTCGAGCCCATTCCTCTGACTTCTTCACCACTACCCCCCCTTCTCTTTCATCCCCATCTCTTTCATTTTGACCCTATCCTGTCTCTATCGTGTTTCCATGTATCTATGACTCTTCCTCTCCAGTGCTCACAGTTCTTAGCTCTTCCAGCTTGCTGTGGTATTGGAATGTCAACTAGGCTCTCTCTGACACTGCACTCCACTCCTCTTGAGATATATATGCACTTAAAGCGATCTCTGATCAGGAATGCTGGCTGCTTGCTATTTTCCTGCCGCATGACCGGTGTTCCTCCAACTCTCACCTGCCTCCTCTCCTCCGCTTTTCTCCTTCTTTCCTCCTTCTGTCCGTGCTCCACTGCTGGCCTGACAACCTGTCTGCGGTGCTACTCTCACGGCAGCTGCTCCCAATTACACCCGCTTATAAGGGACCGGCAGGAGGATACGCTAGGCCACACACACAGACGGAACACCAAGGCATGCATACACAACACACCCGTGTTCACGCCCATTCTGAAACAGAACAGCACAGGAACAAGCAAAATGCAGTGCTGGGTTTCACCTGAAGTAGGTTAGTATGTTGTTCTAGCCACAGACCACAATGGATGCTTCGAGGGAAATGTGTTTACCTTATATTTCCTCTGAGAAATACCCATTCCCCCTTTGGCAATGCTATTTTATTTAGACCTCAGAGGGGGTGGGGAGCTTTATGAATGAGAAAAATACCTAGCATATGGTTTGCCTCATTAACATATTTGACAATTCATAACAAAATATTGTTTGAAGTTAAACTATCAAGTGAAGTCAGTTTCTGGAACATAATCACTTCTGGGAAACATTTACATTTGTATGATCCCTGTTAATTTGGGTTGTCTTTAGGATAAACTGTAGTCATTTTCTCCCATCAGTAATTACGGTATTATAATAACATAAGCTATAAATGTTATTGCCTTATAAACAGATCTTCTGTGTAACGCTAATTTTACAACTAGAAACCTCTGTAATGTGATTGTGTGTGTCTGCATGTGTTCAAGCGTGTGGGTACGTCGCTATGTGTGCATGCATGTGTGAATATGTATATGGGGCGGGGGGGGGGCACTAGACATTTTCCAGGCTGACATTGACAAGAGGATGCTGCCATCAGAGTGCCCTTGTTCCTTTAATGACTTCCTCCTGCTTTACAGCTCCGCTGAATTTTAATTAGCCCAAGTGTTAATTTCCAGTAAGCACAGCCAGTTGGTATTGTAGAGAAAATGGCCAGCGTCTGGATGGAGTATCATTACACACGGCAGACAATTCTGAGGACTGTACACTTACTGTACCCTAACACTCATCTACTATATGACTACACTGTACCCTAACACTCATCTACAATATGACTACACTGTACCCTAACACGCATCTACTATATGACTTCACTGTACCCTAACACTCATCTACAATATGACTACACTGTACCCTAACACGCATCTACTATATGACTTCACTGTACCCTAACACGCATCTATTATATGACTTCACTGTACCCTAACACTCATCTACAATATGACTACACTGTACCCTAACACGCATCTACTATATGACTTCACTGTACCCTAACACGCATCTACTATATGACTTCACTGTACCCTAACACGCATCTACTATATGACTTCACTGTACCCTAACACGCATCTACTATATGACTTCACTGTACCCTAACACACATCTACTATATGACTACACTGTACCCTAACACTCATCTACTATATGACTACACTGTACCCTAACACTCATCTACTAGATGACTACACTGTACCCTAACACTCATCTACTATATGACTACACTGTACCCTAACACTCATCTACTATATGAATACACTGGACACTACCACATATCTACTATATGACTACACTGTATGCTACCACACATTTACTATAGGAAGACACTTTCTTTTTCTTACATCAATATAAACAGCCTTTGGCATTTCTAATCAGTGAAACTGTTTTCCACATTTAATTTGTTGCAACTAATTAATTATTACTTAAAGACAAAATAAATCTCTGCTTGAAAAGCAAATACATGCATTCTATGAAAAAGCTCACAGTGTCTTCCTATGATCATATTGATGCAGTAATTAAATATGTATCTATGTAAACAGGAGGATCGCTTGTCTGTTTTAGGGCTACATTGTTTATGCAGACACTGATAGAGTCATGTAGGGTATGGCGAGGTTACTGGAGTTTAATGCAAGCAAATGTCTGTTTAATTGATTGAAACAAATTACCTCAGCATTGATCCCTGTTCTAGTGTTCATACTGATGGGAGTGAGGAGGGCAACAAAGGGCAGCTCTGAAGCACAGAGGCTCGAGTCCCTGACCCTGCTGGGATACAACTGGAAGCTACGGATGCAGAAGCCCAGATTAGCAGATTCACACTGCTTGTTTTTCATAGAACCTCAGTTGAGTTCCATTAGTCAAAATGGCAGTTGTAATTGCCATGGCGTGATAAATGGTAATATTTAGTACTGTATCTTAGTGCAGCCTGTGTCTCCTCTCTGATCAATTGTTTTTTTTGTGCTTAGATCAAAGGACTCTCATCAACATTTGTTTAATTGCCGATTGACTCATTGACTTTTCAAAGTTGTAAAGAAATGATGTGGTTCAGCAGTGTGCTAATTGACTAATTCATTCCAAGCATCTTTTTTGCCAGGCTGTTTAGAGTACTGTGTCTTTCACCGTTAATCTTTTGCCACTTTTCTGTCACAGTACTGCCTCATTTTTTGATTTATGTAAATTCTCAGTGGTATTCAGTGACTATGAGTAGTCTCTTAGACACTCTGGAAAACTGTTAGTTTTATCACTCAGCATATCTGATTCATTTCTATTTCATTGACTGATTGAGGGTGGTTAGTGTGGTGAATTGCAATGCATTCTGGGTGATGTTGCTGCCTCAGCTTAACGCCTGTCTGTCTTCAGTCCACCCCAAAGACAAGACTGTACTGGTGTAATACCATGTTAGTATAAAGTATAAAGTCCAGCCCCAGATAATATGAGCATTACAAAAAAATATACAGTGAGAAGGATATGACAACAGTAGGCTACATATTCATTCCCCTGGATCCCAAAGTCTCTGAGTCAATGTCTAGTTTATTGACCAGATTTTGTGGGGTTCTGTTTGAGATTTAGGTCTCGAGGGTCGTCAGTACGATGTAGGACGACCAGATCCACATGTGAAACTTGATTATGAGCAGTTGTCCCTCCCGTCTGTCTGTTACCGTCAAGCAACACATTGTCAGGGCAACATTACTGGCACCCTATAGGAAATTGTATAAACAATAATACAAAAACTATGTAAAGAAAAGAATAGAATAAGAAAAGAAAAAACTAAATAATTAGCTTTCCATGCAGTTCAGTATTTGTAAAACATTGTCATACTGTACTTTTTTACTCATTTATTAAATGTTCCAAAACTATGGGACCTAACTACATTATCCAATACGCTGCTAGGCTTGCTCTAAACTCTGGCACGTAATATCTGTAAGCACAGCCTGGCCTAGCATAACCCAACACAGCCTGGCCCAGCGCAGCCTAACACAGCCTGGCCCAGCGCAGCCTAGCACAGCCTGGCTACAGCCTTGTACAGCACAGTACAGCCCAGCCTGTCCAAGCAAAGCCCAGCCTGGTCCAACACACTGCTCGAAAAATCTCCCAGATAAGAAGAAGCCGGCCTCCAGCTCACTTCATGATGACTTTCTTCCTGCAACTTATATACACCCCTTTCCTCATTATAATGGTCAGTTATACAACCACCAAGTTTGTCCCGTTTTGGTGTGAAACAAATACACCACATTACACTATGCTTTGACCTGTATATAACATTAACTCACGTTTTGCAGTCACTAGTGTATTTCCTAATGGTCAGTGTTACACAGCACTTAACTGCCCTCGCCGGCCCTGAGTGAAGGCCCACACACATGCTCTTTGGTTGGACTGCCAGTCTGCCGGGCAGCCTGCCGGGAGGCTGTAGTGCGTGGGGCAGCGGGCGTTGCTGGTTTAGTGGGCCTCCCTGACGGCTGGCTTTGGCTGTCTCAGCACGGTGCCGCAGTCAGCATTGTTGCATATTTAATGTCCTGATGAGCGCTTCCACCTGCTGACACAGGCAAAGTGACAGAACAATACACCCCTAACCCCCCTGCCCGGAACACCATCATCAATCCACTGCCTCGCACGCACGCCACCCCGGCCCAGCCCCACCGCACCGCCCTCCCATCAGCACTCTGTCCCCTCTCCCCCTGTCTCACTGCTCCCTGTCTGACTGTGTGCCCCGTTCCCCTCTGAAACGGATTGGTCTGTACGGCAGCACTCCCTCTGGTCCTGGCAAAGCCACCGTCACCTGGCCGAACGAAAGTGACCTCACACCGAAACGCACCCTACGCACAGTCGATCATCACCGTCACCTGGCCGAACTAAAGTGTCCTCACACCGAAACGCACCCTACGCACAGTCGATCATCACCGTCACCTGGCCGAACGAAAGTGTCCTCACACCGAAACGCACCCTACGCACAGTCGATCATCACCGTCACCTGGCCGAACTAAAGTGTCCTCACACCGAAACGCACACAATGCACAGTCGATCATCACCGTCACCTGGCCGAACTAAAGTGTCCTCACACCGAAACGCACACAATGCACAGTCGATCCTCACCGACACGCGCTGTACGCTCATCGAGTACCGTTTTGTTTTGTTTCCGACCAATCGGTTCAGTGACGAAAGAGATCTGAAATGAGAAGCTTCTATTTGATCAGGTCAACTATCAGAACTGGGATTCCTGTGTAAGTGCAGTCAGCGCCCTGTACAGACCAAAGGGTTGGCAGCGCCTCTGGTTCCTGTCACTTCAGGACTGCAATGGCTTGATACTTTCCAAGTTGAAAGATCTCTGCCTGACTACTATCTTAAGCACTGACCATGAGCGAACATCGGCAAAACATTTATAACTACACCACAAGGTTAAGCACCACTGAACCTAAAACAGCCTTGGGGTACAGGTAACAGTTTACAAAAGGATGAGGTGTCTACTGTCCACCTAAAAGAGGGCATAATGTCTTTGCCGAGACCGGTGTAATAACTTGCGGACAGACACTGACTGTGCGCAATCAACACACAGTCAATTATCTGGTCTTCCTTTCAGCATCACAGTCCCAGAGTCAGTGGCTTCCTCTGTCTGACCTGCTGCTGTAGCCCATGGTATCCAGTAGTAAGCATTTGTTCACTGCACCATTTGCTGTAAACTGCTGTCTCTGTTAGTCTCTGTCACCGAGCGCACAAACCAGATCTGCTTCCCGTAAAAAAAAGTTACAAAAATAAAAAAGGGCCATGAAAGGGGAAATGCTAAAGAAAGTACTCCGAAGCCATTGAAGTATGACAGACATCTGTTTCTTTATAGAAAGGTAGAAATAAATGGGATGAATGATATCCTGAAATCTATTCGGAGTAAAAAAAAAAAAAGTGCTGACTCTGATTCGCTGCACCTACTGTACGTCTCTGCAGTACGTGCTGGATTGAATTCAACCGAACCAGAACTGAGCAGAAAACTGCGTATGCCATCTTTTTAAATAGTCACACAGATACACATATCTGCAGATTCATACGCATGAATACACAATTAACACAAACACTCACTCAGTGTCCAACAAACAACCACGGCTGACAGTACTTAGGCTCTTTCTAAGGTCAGGGGTCTCTGTAATAAATGACCCTGTTTCTGTTGAGTCAATTATGTCAGATCTTAGTGAATTAGTTGATTCCACATATTTAAACCTCTGACTTTAGTTGTTAGTATGACTTTTGGTTCATTTGTGTCCAAATGCGCTGCGTTTCTCCCCTACCTGGGATACATACTTCTTTACATTCCATAGTTGCTCTTGTTCATATGGGCATATAAAGAAGTATGTCCCCCAAGCAGGTAATGGTCCTTTTTTGCGCATTGGTTTCGCTCCACCTTCTCTCCTCTCTCGCCGAAGAGCCTAAATGTTGAATCAGGGTCCCAGGCCCACCGCTCCCATCTGACAACCCCCCTTCCCACCTCAAGGGTCCCAGTGGGGGAGAATTATAACCCCCCCCCCCCCCCCCCCCCCCCCCACTATCAAATCAGAAAGTCACTGATTCATGAGGCTTCAGCTTTTACACCACTTCAACCTTTCGTTTTCTTACAGTCTATGGTGTTCGTGAACAAATGCACTTGTTTCTGTTGAATTCATTCATTAACAGTGCTGGAGATATTGAAAAGTCAGTCACACAACACAGTGTGGTCCCATTATGGGCTCAGTTGCTTAACCGGTCAAACCATTAACATTTCGCCTCAAATTTTACTCCGCATTTCTCAATGATAAACCATTGATATAAATCATTACCAAATAACTCGCAATAAATCATTACCAAATAACTCGCAATAAATCATTACCAAATAACTAATCAAAAATATCACATGCAACTTATGGCTGTATTCCTTTTTTAACATAAGTAGTGCAATCATGAACATCTGTATTACTCCTGTGTGCCGTGGTTTTAACATGATTCTCTCAAGAAAAACCTGCATTGCCGTGAGTAAATGTTGCCTACTCTGTAGACTATTACATGTGCTAGTTTCTTACACAGGCTGTCCAGAACGGCACGCTATTCACCTTGAGTGTCACGCTTAGAGGTGTAACTGCAGCAGCGGAGAGAGCGAGAGGTAGAAGGAGAGAGGGATAGAAATAGAGGGGGAAAAAGACAGAGGTAGATCTAGCGCTTACCTAGTGGATAGCTGTCAGGTAGTGTCCCCGTCTTCAGATGGGCCAATGCGCCAAAGAGGAGTAAAACAATAAAGCTAAGGGGAGAAAGAGACAAGATGAGGAAGTGCATCTTCTGCTTTTCTTCTCTCTCAGTCAGTCCAGGGTTCTGCCTCTGCAATATCTTTCGTTCTCTGAATCTCTCTCTCTCTCTCTCTCTCTGGTTCTCTCTCTCATACACAAACGCGCACACTCTCGCCCCCACTCTCTCTAACAACCCCTCTCTATACCCCTCACTCTTCCCCACTCCCCCTCCCCCTACTCTCTCGCTCTCTCTCGCTCTCGCTCACACACACACTCTCTCTCCAACAAAAAAAACTTGTAGTCCAATGCAGAGCTCCCCTTGTCCCACTGGTCTACACTTTTCTAGGTACTGAAATAACCCCCCTCCCTCCATCATTGCCACGTGCATCCCGTTTCCAGTCTGCCTCCCTGTGATGTAGAGCCTAAAGTTAACACTGCCCTCTCTTCCTCTGTTGGCTTTCCATGCCTCGCCTTGTCTCACTCTTCTCCTTTACCTTCCTTATCTTCTCCTTCACCTTTCCTCTCTTCTCCTTCACCTTTCCTCTCTTCTCCTTCACCTCCTCTCACCTCCTTTACCTCTCCATTACCTCCCCTCTCTTCTATCTCACCTTTCCTCTCTCCTCTCTATCTGTCCTCTTTTCTCCTCTACCTCGCCGTATGTTTCCTCATCCTCTCTTCTATTCCTCTAATTGCCTCCTCTCTTCTCTATCGTTCCCTTCTTTGCTTCTACCTCTCCACTTCTCACTCATTCCCTCCTTCTCCCTGCCTGCCTGTCTCTCTTCCTGATCTCTAAAGCTCCTGTAACAATGTAGTCCCGATAGGATGAGGAGACAGTAATGATAAGATTGAATGGCAGGCTATTATGGTCAGGTACTGTATGGAGCAAGCAGACTCAAGGTTTCCTCTGGAACCCTCCAGAAAAGATGTACATTACTGCCTTTTGTGTGTTTGTATGACTACAGTTGTGTGCGTATGTTTGTTTGTTTGCGTGTGCGAGGTGAGAGAGAGTGCCCTTGTTGGCTGAGTGAACACCATTCACCTGAGACCCCCTGCCCCCTCCCATTAGCCTATCTCCCTGATCCAAAAGCCTTCCCCCACCCTGTCTTTTTAGATCAATACCAATTTATAGGCAAATGCACAAAGGCTGACTTGCGCTTTTAATGAATTGAACCATTGCAAACGTCAGTCTTCTAATGAAGGGTCTGAGAGGGGTGTTAAGTACACCTACTGGAAGAGGGACTGTGTGTGTGTCTGCTAGCCAGTGTGTGTATATGTGTATGTGTGTGGTCAGATGGTGAACAGCCATTGCTCTGATTGAATTTTCCCTCCAGACCAGTTTGGCCTCTGTGCTGACTCTTTGAAAACATTTGACAATTCGGTCATTTAGCAGAAGCTCTTATCCAAAGCAGCTCAGAGTTCGTGTGTTCAGGTAAGGTAAGTAGGAAGACAGGTGTGACTACCACTCATACATAATAAGCATGTTTTACTCAAGGAAGCTATCAAAAATGACAGGAGACGTTATGATTCTGTGACAGACACGAGAAGACAAGAAGTTAGACAAACAGACTAACAAGGATGGAGTGTCCCTATGCTGTTTCCGGTGTAAATGAGGCGCCGTATGAAAAAGCCGACGCCATCACATTGACTGACAGCTCAACAGGAACTGCTCTCCTTCACCGCGGCGGGGGCCAAACTACCCGGACGCGTCTTTACCTGCGAGCTGGGGCCATTAGCCGCAACAAATAATTACAGACCCCCTCCTCAGACAAGGAGAGCTGAGAACAATACATTATGGATTCACCAAGCATGACTAACGATGAGGGCCTTAGGAAGCTATAGGCTGGGAATTTGAATGAAATGTCTTTTTCTGTAGATTATTTTGACTTGACAAATGTTGCAACAAATACTGTAATTAAATATGTTTACACTATTCTGGACTGAATTGTCTGGAAGCCTAGACGTCTGACAGAAAGAAACAAGGGAGCAACGAGAGTGTTATTAACACCCCAACTACAGTATAGGGTTGTTGAAGAAAGTGTAAAAAAAACACTACAGTGTTTTAGATGTGAAAATCAGTGCTATGTTAACCGACACACACGTTCGTCTAGAAGTGGACATTCGTGTTTCATTGAAACTATCTGCAGTGTCACACGCGAACGTGATGACGGGTGTGGGAGTGAGGCAGCAGGAAAAAGGAGGGGGGAGTTGGAGAAAGAGGCAGCCTGCAATTGTATGCATGGACATTATATGTGCACGCACACACTTACACGTACACGCACTATAAAGATCCCAAGGATTCCCCAGAGACGAGTACTGTGTGCGTGTGCATTCGTGTACAGGGTCAACATAAGTGGAGGAAGTGAAGGGGTCTACGAGCCCCTGCCTTTCCATGGTTGGACCTGAACCTCCACAGGCCTCTGTTTGTAGCCCAGCCAAGCCCGCCCCTTAATTCAACTAAAAGTCTCCCCCATAAATCACAGTGCTTCTTTCCCGCCCCCCCTTCCCCACCACCGACCCGCCACCACATGCGCACACCCTGTCCTGCATGTGCTCCCGATCACCGGACGAGACCCATTACCAGAAATGAAGCCCGACTTCAAGCCTGCTTACCACGCCTCCCTGCGAGGGCTGATGTGTGTTGAGGAATGCTCATGAATCAGATTAAAGGATGAGCGCTGTGTATTCAAACACCTGATCTGGACCGTGATACCCAGAAGGAGGTCTATCAATTTGTAAAAGTATTAAAATAAACCTCAGAGAATTTGTTTCAAGGGACAGCTGAATCATTGCAATGCCACCACTTTTAGAGTGTCAGCTATTCCAATCCCTGTCAAACAGCTGCTCGTGTATGTAGAACAACCAGCCGTAGCCTGTTTCTCTGGCAGCACCTCTGTCACCCGAGCTTCCCCAGGACCAGACCAGGAGTCACAGTTAACATGTCCCACTCAGACGCCCGACTCCAGGACCAGACCAGGAGTCACAGTAAACCCGTCCCACTCAGACGCCCGACTCCAGGACCAGACCAGGAGTCACAGTAAACCCGTCCCACTCAGACGCCCGACTCCAGGACCAGACCGGGAGTCACAGCAAACCCGTCCCACTCAGACGCCCGACTCCAGGACCAGACCAGGAGTCACAGCAAACCCGTCCCACTCAGACGCCCGACTCCAGGACCAGACCAGGAGTCACAGCAAACCCGTCCCACTCAGACGCCCGACTCCAGGACCAGACCGGGAGTCACAGCAAACCCGTCCCACTCAGACGCCCGACTCCAGGACCAGACCAGGAGTCACAGCAAACCCGTCCCACTCAGACGCCCGACTCCAGGACCAGACCGGGAGTCACAGCAAACCCGTCCCACTCAGACGCCCGACTCCAGGACCAGACCAGGAGTCACAGCAAACCCGTCCCACTCAGATGCCCGACTCCAGGACCAGACCAGGAGTCAGAGTAAACCGTCCCACTCAGACGCCCGACTCCAGGACCAGACCAGGAGTCACAGTAAACCCGTCCCACACAGACGCCCAACTCCAGGACCAGACCAGGAGTCACAGCAAACCCGTCCCACTCAGACGCCCAACAGACAGCTGAACACCACTGACACCCCACTATCTGGGATTAGAGTAAAATTAGCCAAGTCAAACGCATGTCAGCATAGTTTGGAACCTTGCTCCCACCTTCACCTCCTGCTTCTATCTCTCTATCCCCTCTCTTTCCCTCCCTCCCTCCCTTCTCTCCTGAGAGTGACATATGTGGCTGTTCGGTCTATAGATAGTCTTTTAAGACCTGCGGTGATAGGCCGATTCCATGACTGCCCTCACTCACACTCACTAGTGTCATTTAACCCCACCATACCAGTATCAGTCGGCTTTCAACCAACTAAAACCTCACACCTGTCTTCTTCAAACCACAAACATGTCTTTTACAGTCCCAAGTTGTCCATGAGTCAGTCATTTCCTTGACAGAGGAAAGCAAAGACTCCTCATGTGCCATGATGCAGCAAAAGTGCAGCTACTGCAGTGAAAGTGTTAAGGCTACGATTTTAGAATCAACTCTTAATGCATATAACAATGTAACTTACAGACATTTTCTAAACTGTAAATGTTTGTAGTTCTTCTGATAACCCTCAACCATCTACAGATACAAAATTCTCCCACAGGCTGACTCTGGCATGAATGCATGGCGGCCATCCACGGGGGTTAACGCGCTGCAGCCCTAGCCTCTCCGCTAACACTAATGCAACTTTGACACTGGAGCAGATAGCATCTCAGCGCTTGGTGCCCCGTCGCTGTGGGAATGGTGTCAGAAAGAACTGCACCGAGAAGGCAGCCGGGCTGTCCTACTGACGGGCAGTGAACACATGCACAAGCAAGCAAACTCCTGGCGCACACAGTACTCATGTTGAATCGGAGACAGTAGAGACACGCATGTAGAGAGAGCAGCACGTACCGGTGGGGGGTGATCCGGAGGGGTGGTGGCCCATGCGTTGCGGCTGCTGCAGGCAGAGTGTCCGTCCCTTCCCTGGGAGCTGAATCAGCGATGGAGAGTTTAGGGATGCAGAGAGGAGAGGAGGGTCATGGGAGATGCTGCCTCTCTCACTCCGAATGGGAGGAAGAGGATAAGAGGAGGAAGAAATACCAAAAAGGAAAAAGGGCAGGTAAAAAAAAAAAAGAAAAAAAAAAAAAGACTTCAACCCTTCTTATTAGAAGACTGTATAAACTGATGATTTAGCATTGAAATGCGCCATCTCACGGCTAACCGTCCCTCCCTACCTGGCCATGCTATGTTTGACTGAGGGAGCCTGATCAAACTGCTATAGAAGGATCAGAGAATATGGACTGTGCACTGACAGAGCTGAAGGACAAATCGAGAAGAGTGGCGGAGGAAGGGAGGGAGAGCGAGAAAGACTGACGGTGTGAGTGCAAGAGACAGAGAGTGAGATAGCCGAGTCTAAACGGTAGCATGAGAACAGAAAGGAAAGGAAGGAAGGAAGAAAGAAAAAAGTAGGCTACGTTTTGCCTCAACGGTAGATTGGGAGGGATGACATTTTTTTCTTTGACAGAAAGTGTACCATCTCCTTCCATTCTCCTTCTCGACACTGACCCACAATATTCCACAGCACAACAGTGCACGCGCATCCAGAGGTCATCGCAGCGCGGGCCTGTATCAACCTCCAGATGAAAGTACAGATGAAAAAAACAAATGTGTCGATCCCGTCACAGGGAGACTTCACAGGAAAGGCTTGAGAAGATCAAAAAAAGTTAGCAAAAATATTTTTAAAATCAAAACAGTGTCACCTGGCGATGCTCTGGAAGAGTCGAACATTGACTTTAAAATGAAACGTGGACGTCGCCAAAGAAGGACTTGGACCAACTCAAAGAGGGAATGGAGAGGCAGTGTGATCAGAGTAACCCCCCACAGTCCAGAGGCTTATATACCCAGGTAGGAACGGCAGACATGCCCCCCCTGACTAGCCCGCCTGCAGCCCGACGCTGCCTGGCCTTATTTAGTGAAGCATGGCAAAAAATAGCCTGTCAAGTGCTGAGCGTCCCGTCAAAAGGGGGTTGGATAGTGGGACAGACGGGGTAGAGTGGCCGGGGGGTGGGGGTGGGGGAGGGGGGCGGGGGGCTGCTCCAATCAGTCTCTCTGTCGATTGACTAGTTTACCCTGTCCTCCTCCTTTCTCTTTCTGTCATCAACCTTGACTTCTCAATCTGGTGTCCTATAGCCATTTAGCCCAGGCCAGGCAACTCTAAACCATAGCAGCCCTTCCACCCCCATCATCTGAAGCCCCTGCATCCTGCCCAGTCACCCTGGGTATTTTTAGTGGGCCCAAATAAAGAGGTGTGTGGCCTTCGCCCCCCCCCCGCCCCCCAGTCCCGGCCCTGTTGCCCAGGGTGCACTGCAGATTGGCCGGTGCTATTATGTGCCTCAGCTATGTATGGGCAGGAGTGGCTATGCTCAGGGCGAGAAGGGGAGGAACTTCAGGGTAGACCCTAACGTCACGGTTGCAGTGCGTTTCTTTGTGTGTAGATGCATGACTTGATAAAAGTACAACCTGTTTAAGTTGGTGTACGTACGCCAACACGACATGGGTCGAGTTTTTAATGATCGAGAGTGTGTTTCTGTGCGGCTCCTGTGTTCTCTTTCAGACCTTGGCTGAGGATGTGCTGTTCCGTTTCTGTGTGTTTCTCTGCTCCAGTGTCTTTGGAGAAACAGAGACAAAAAGGTGGAGGTAGAGGGTCTGGGAATTAAAATGACAGGAGGCGGTGGGGACGGAGAAAGGAAGGGAGGGGAGAGATGGGAAAAGAAAGGATATTGATTTCCACCTTAAAGAGGCAATCTCCGCTTTTCCAGAGCTCCTGGGAGGTGTGTGTGTGTGTGTGTGTGTACCATGATGGTTGTCACAGGGACACAGTACAGTTGGGCATTCAAACACACTGCACTATCTCTGGTGTGCGAGCAGAGCTGAATCTGATTACACAGCATTCAGAGATCCTGGCAAAAAACACATTTACTCTTCTGACATTTGTTCTATAGCCACATCGTCCCACCTCGTCTCATTCCCCATTTTTATAGTTTGGGCCCAGGTTGTGTGTGGGAGCTGTTCCTTTGAAAAAAAAAAAGAAATATCTCCATGAGAGCAAGGATTATTTTAACAGAAAATTTCCTTTTGTAAATCAAGGAGTTCTTCTACTTGAAACGTTAACCTTTGTTACAAGGCACATTAGAAAAGACTCCATTTAACTTGATTACCTCAAAGTTTGTTTCTGAATACATTTCGGCATACAAACCTGTCCTAAGCGGAGTGCGTGGATGTATGCACATTGCCTGTACTTCATGTATAAATGTGTGTGCGTGTTTGTAGTGTGGACGTGCTCGTGTTCGTGGTATGGTGTTTAGGTAGCTGGTCTCGTTCTGTTTGTTGATCACTGGCTGCCCTTTTCGAGTCCCTCCTCTCATGTCAAAAATGTTGGAGTGCTGAAAGTTAGAAGGTTGTGCTGCAAGATAAAAATCCCCTGAAGCGACTCGGACTGTAGTAGAGGAGGACGTCGTCAGCAGGGCAGAGCACGGGCAGGGGTCATGAAGGGGCTCAAAATGGCTGAAGGACACTGGAGAAAAACAATGACTCAATTACGTCAAATTCCCAACAAACAAAATGCTTTTTTTTTTTTTGGCGGCTCTTTCTTTCTGCCCCAGAAACAATTACTCACTGTCACAAATTATAAATCGTCTTGCTCGTGTTAAATAATAACTCCATATTCTATGTAATTTTCTTGTTTATGTTGTTCATTTTAACTTGTGGTATTTAGTTGGCTGGATATTTTAGGCTTGGGAAAGTTAATATGGTGATTACACTACCTCACTAACCTGATGCAGGTTAAACGTGGTTAAAAGTGTTCGTCAAATATTTTATTAGAGTGGCAGTACTATAGATATTTTCACTAATGGGTAGGTACATGCAATAGGCCTGGCTGGCTCGCCACTCTTACAACTAAGAGCATTAGCAAAATCTCCATGCAGGCCTTTCTGGGAAATTGCAGAGATCTGTATTCATGTTTAATAATGAGATGCTCGTGTTCTAACCACAGGAGGAGTTTTTGTCCCAAAGGCGGGACGGGACGCCTGTGTTCTGAGCCAATAGAAACACGTTGTGCTTATTTTGAAAGGATTCTAGCGATAAATAACCTCTCACTTCTGGTCTTCCACTCCTTCACACTTGTGAGCTCTACAGGCTAGACCGACGGGGATGGTGGTGAACTTAGAGACTTAATGACCACTTTCAGACTGGTTTCAGACTGGTTTCCGTCAGAAAAAGGGGAAAAACAGGGGAAACATTTTTGTGTTTGTCTCAGTGGTGGCTGACTATCGGGGGTGGAGAGACACTGGTCTATCTGTTCTTTAGCACCTTTCCCTGCACCCCAATAGTCAGCCACCACTGAGACAAACTGCAGAGTGGAGAACAAACACAAAAATGTTTCCCCTGTTATTCCCCTTTTCCTGTCTTCCCTTGGATGCAGTTAAAGCTGTCCCAGGGGAACATTACTTCAGCTGGCATGTGAAATGGCCTAAGAGATTAATGCTTCTTCTACATTACCAGGTGGCAGGAGAAAAGCAATGGATCCAGTCTACAGATCCCCACACACTCAACATTCAGTCTAGTCTTTAATCTGGGAGAGAGAGTTCTCTCATCGCAGCCACAGTCTGCTGATGAAAAAGTGAGGGGGTGAGAAGTCTTAATGGAGTTGGAAACTTAAATTGACGAGAATGACTTCCCATTTTGGTAATGGTTATGGACTTTGTACTACACAACCTTGAATGCCTCAAAGGAATGAAGTTGGAATTGTGTCAGGGACTTGGTTCAAAATGAGACCTTATCCCCTATATAACACACTTATTTTTACCTGGGACAGTAGGGCACTGTGAGAGGAAAAGTGTGCTATTTCAAATGCATTCAGGGCTTTTATTTCTATAATGTAATTAAACCATCTGGTGTGTCTATGTGTCAAGGTGGACACGTCTTGGGAAGCAGCTGGTGCCTGTCCCAGGTTTTAGGACTATACCACAGAGATTATGTAGTCTGAACACAAAATGGACCTTTAGTTATTCGCTGTTGGCAGGCTGTTTGGTTCCCCCTCCAAACATGCAGCAGAGGACAGGACAAGGCACAGAGACAGAGAGAGAGCTGTTAGTGCTGGCAGACAGAGAGACCGACTGAGATACCTGAGGGAAGAGTGTTTCTGGAACAGGTTTCAACCCTTTAATACTGTAAGGACAACAATCCCCCTGGTCTTGGATCAGTCGTAACGGGCACTTAGTTTTGGACCCAGAAGAAGCGAGTGATGGTGCCATTAGTTGGAGGCCCTGTAAGCTATAAGTGGAAACGCTGCCAGGAGAAGGATGCAATGAGAAGCGTTCGAAACGCAAACATACGCGTACAGTGTTAGAAAGCACCATAAAGCTCCATCTGCATCCTCATCATAAAGTCTGTCTGTATGACCGTGCCACGGCCAGCCCCTCTGCTGTTCCCCGTCCAATGATTTAGTGACAGGGGGATTTAGCCAATCTCCATGACTGAATCTGAATTATGGTGCCCAGACAGGGCTAGTGTAGTGTGTCAGCTCTGAATCAATAAACACATCTAAATATAAACTTGCCTCATGTAACAGTGACAAAATTGCCTTTTATTTTTCAATAAAAAGACGGTGTGGAACAGCCCAGTGTGGGTTTTTTCCCGGCCGGGTGTGCAAGTGAAAAGGTTTGCTCACGCAATCTGTGTGTGTGTCTGTGTGTGCGTGTGTTTGAGAGAAGGCTAACAGCGGCCGTGTAAGTGTGAAGTTGTGTTTTGACAAAGCCAACACAGATAAAGGCAAACTCTCTGTGGCCATGTCCGCACACACCTCCTGCACAAATATGACAGGGACATGCTGAGGTGAGACAGGATTGGCTGCTGGCCAACTTTTTTTTTTTTTAAATGACGCTTTCTTTCGCTGGAGTGCCGAATCGACCCACCCTCTGTTTTATGTGGCTGTATGATGGTCCTAGCCACAAGGTCACATGACAGTCCCATAGAGTCTCCTTCTAAGAGTGTTGCCCTCCCCCTCGCTCCACCTTGCTTCTATAGGCGTTGCGTCACTGCAGCTGAAAATTCCCCTTAGGTTGGCAAATAACAACAATGTTAAATCAAGGCGAGTTTCAATTATCATTATTGTCATATAGCGTATTTGGCGTCTTCCTCCTTTTCTTCTCATGCTAATGTTTAGCCGCGGTCGGGGAGGGGGCTGGTCCTCAGAGGCGACTGGGGAACAAGCGCATGACACATTGATGGATCTCACTCCCGCCTCGCATAATCATTCTCCTGGCCACTCGAGGACAGAGAGGGAGAGGGGGAGAGAGAGAATGCCACGTTGCCCACCGCTCAGATGGTGGTGGTGGTGGGGGGACTGTGGGGGGGGACGGGGGACTTGTGGGGACTTGTGAGATCAGAGTCGCAGCTGTAGCTAGCGATAGTGCACGGTGTGTTAACACGCTACCTCGCCTCCCTCTCACATCTGTTCATTCACTCTGCCGCACTGACTTTAGCTTAGTGAAGTGATCATTTCCCTTTGAATTAAAACTCCCCGTAGATTGCACTCCATTATGCTGAACTACTGTATCAGAATCTCTGACAACAACTCGGCATGCTTGGACCAGCTGCTCAGGCTCTGTCTTCAACGCAGCTAGGCTAAATACCCTCTGGAGAAGGCCCTGTGGACCGCAGTGATTAGTGGTCCAAGACGACGTTCTGTTACATAGAATGATATAACGTGTAACACAGTCATAATGCCTGTGGCTTAGATATAAGGCCTGGAATTTTCTTGGCCAGGTCACTTGATGGGAAGATATCCTGGTCATACTCTTGAATGCTAAACCTATCACTCTGAGGTCCATATGTGTGAATGTTGGCAGGCCAGGTTGGTGAAGGGTTTTTGTTTCAATTTAAAGATAGATGAAAGGTAGATGAAGTAGACACCGTTAGCGTTAGGGAGGGATAGCATGAACTAGTGAGAGATGAACAAAAGTGGAGCGCTAATATGTTGATGAATCTGTGTGTATTTTGGTCGTGGCAGCTTTGATTTATCACCAACAGTTTATTCAAGGTCCTGAAATTAGCGAGACACTCTGCAGGATGGAAACACAGTGTGTCTGCATATGTGTTTGTGCAATCTCACCCAGCAAAATCATTAGAATCTTTTTTCCCGACCTATTTATTCGACTCTATTTTCAATGTCTTTTCAACATACAATGCTTATGGGGTTGCCTACTGACCTTTCAGCACATTTCATTCAGTTTCTGCGGAAACAAAATCCATCCCCCTCAGCCGATATCCCTTTTTATGGATAAGAGAAACGTGGAAGGCCAAGCAGTCAGACTGTATGGTAGATAACAGACTAAATGTTAGGACAATTACAGCGAGGGACATATTCTTACCAATAGAAAAAGTTCGAAAGAGGGATGAGGATGAACCAGAGGAAGTTATGAGATGGTGATGATAAAGAGAGTACAGCAGTGCACTTGGAAAGTCAAAGTTGTGTGATTCCAGAAGAGGTTCTGCGATGCGCCCCGGTGCTGGCTGAGGCAGAGAGATAATAAAAAGCTCCTCTCTCCTCCAACAAGGTGTCGGCAGGCAGTGTCTTCTTGTTCCCAAGCAGAGCTCCTAGATTGCAGTCCCAGCTGGAGATGGATGGGTTTGGGCCTGGCCAGGAATGTCTGTTATCTGTCCTGATAGCTGATGGAACGGGTGGCAGACACTGAAAACAAGAGAGTGTGTGTGTGTGTGTGTGTGTGTGGGGGGGGGGGGGGGGGGGGGGGTTAAGGAGAAGACGGGGTGAAGGATGGAGGATGGTTGGGTTAGCAGTGAAACAGAGGAAAAGGGAGAAAAATGGTTCAAACTCCCCTAGCGAAGTGAGTTTCACTGTCCTCCATGGAACTCTCTTTCGCTCACTCCCCCATTCTCTTTCAGTATGATTTATTGCCACACACCCTCCAAAACACTCCCAGACTCTGTCTCCCACTATACTGTTGATGATGCAGGTATATACAGCATATATATAGTATATATATATACACACATACAAAATATGCCTCTCTTCTGCGTAGTTCATTTGTGCATGTGTGTGAACGTCTTTGTGTGTCTGGGTGTGTTTCTATGCGTGTAGGCTTCACTTAACCCATTTATTTCGCCAGTTGTCCTCAAAATGACACTGATAGCATCCCAGTCTCTGCCGTAGGTTCTGCAGCAGGTTCGTACAAACTCCCACTCACGCACGCATATATAGTACACACAAGCATGCTTTCAAGCCTTTTCCAAACCTTACCTTAACTAATAAGACATGATACCCAACCATTACATTTAGCTTATTCAGCAGATGCTCTTATCCATAGCGACCTACATGAGCAATTGAGTACTCAAACCAGCAACATTTCAGTTAATGGCCCGACCCTCTTGATCACACTGTTGCCTTCCAACTTACTACCGAACCTTGAACCTGACCTTAAAGTTCACTCTGGTTGCATGATCAACCCACTGAAATTGCCAAGCTCCTCTGAAACAAATTGTTTTAAAAAGGTGTTCCCACCTTGTCTAAAAGTGACCTCACCCTGTCACAGAAATATCGCCACAAATCCCAATCAAAATGAGGTTCAGGTGTGTAGCTGGTTGTTTTTCAGAAGGCGATGCCATGTACTCCCTTTCTGGATGTCACTCTTGTTTAGTCTTTTAAACCAATGATTTGTTTGCGCCGTCTGACTTTTAAACTGAAAATAGATTTCAGATGATGATCTTGTGACCAGAGTGAACCTTCAGTACCTAACTCTAACCTTAACTGTAATACCGTACCTAACCCACTCACTTCCCTGGGGGATTAGAGTTTGAGTGCTACACCTATCACTAGTAATAATGGCTAGTTGGTCATTGTGGTCAGACGGCATGTAGGGTCTCCAGGGGTGCAGCGCAGAGCAACAGCATTGAGAGATGAGGCAGAACTCAATTTATAACCTTTGACTCGTCTCTGTCTGTAGTACAAGTGTCAAAGTCATTGCATGGAGGGCTGAGTGTGTGTTTTCGCTCGTGCCTTGTACTTGATTGATTCATCAAGGTCACTAATTAGTTAGGAGATTCCCTCACCAGGTTATTAAGGTCGTAAATTGAAAGGAGAAATAAAGCTAAAACCGACACTAGGGCCTTCGTGGAATGAGTTTGATACCCTTGGTTTTTAGTGTATATTAAAAAAAATTGGCCCATGGCCCCAGTTTGCTATCAAAATGTTTGTGCAACCGCACCATTTAAATAAAGAAACAAAAAGATTATTTGACAATTAATGTTCACTCACATATTTGGAGCTATGACATTCTGAAAACCTGAAGGACGAAGGTTTTAAATACACCAAGAAAGATCAGGCAATGTTTGTTTGTGATCTTCTGTGTGGAAAAGATTGTTCTTTTTCCTCCAAACTGTTTTACTCCTTGGTCCGGTCCACTCAGTTTAAAGGAGTTGTTACGGAAACCAAAGACACACGTTCCTGCAAGTGTTTTTTATGATGAGGCCATTATATTTTGTCACCCATTCCTCCAATTACCTCTGGAAACCACATTTTTTATGAAGAAACTAAAATCTGCTCTATTTAATACACCTGCATGTTGTAACCCTGAATCTGTGAACCAATCGAGATTTTTTTCCCCTCCAGTTCTTTGTGAGCAAACCCATTTTCACATCAGGAGGTTTGGAAGAGGCTGCTAGAGAACGAGGTGATTTTCCTTAGGTTCAGTAAGTGGATGTTTCACTAGGTGCAGAGAGTTACATCAATAAGAACAAGTGAATCAAGGAGGTAAAACATTAAATATGTTTGGCCATGCCATTTGCAGCTGTTATATCTCTGGCAGGGCTGTCGGCTAGAGTCAATGTCTTATTTTGCCTTGCACGAGTCCACTGCACCAAACATCCAAATAAATTATACATACACTGGAACTAGGTTAAAGGAGTAAATATTACTGTGTGGAGTTATCCTAACACTGCTGCTCTCTAAGCTCACAGTAAATAAGAAACCACCAGGAGAGAGAGAGAGAGAGAGAGAGAGAGAGAGAGAGAGTACTCATTTCATACATTATTGATAATGCTAATCATCAGGGTTAGAGGAAGTGAGGAAACAGTGAACAGCTACTACTGGCAACATACTGACCTTTCCATCAGGATGGGTCTCACTGCAGGAATGATCAGGCTAAATGAAACCTGCAGAATGAGACTAAATATTTAAATAATGATATGTGAGGAATAAAGGGTGCATGATCAAGTAGTGAATTACAGTAGGCACAACCTGATGGAACATGTTTTCTGTAAACATTTAACCGTTACGGACCTTGATGTAATAAGGCATGAGTGTCAATACAAATAGATTCAGGAGACACATTAAAATGGCAATGCCCTGCTAAAATACTTAAAATGAAAATTCCCTTTGTAGTTATTGGGACAGTGAAGGATTAAAAAAAAACATTATGAGGTTTTCAACATATGACTTGTAGGCTGTTTTTAATTCAAAGTATATGTGTAAATATTGTTTTCACTATTTATAAATGACAACACTTTTTGTACATATTTTTTATCCCATTTCAGGTCACCAAAACCTTTGGACAATTGGCTTGACAAAAATGTCTGGTTGGTCGAGTGGGTTCTGTCACATTATTTGCAGGCAAGAAAGAGCTGTGAATTTCTAATGTTTCAATTTATTTATTTAAACTTCATTCTATGTTTTGCATTTGCCTTTGTATTCTCCTGCTGGTGGCTGTCAACATGATGACCACCTGCGTGTAAATGGAAGTCAAGGAAGCCATTATACGGCTGAAAAAAACAGCTAAAACTTTCAAAAGTAAAAATGCAATGGTGTAGTTAATCATTGCAAAAAATAAGAACAAAATAAGTATGTAAATCCCCTCAAATAAAGGTTAATAATTTGTACTCAGTAATTGGCAGATTTTGTAGAAGTACAGGGCCAAAATATGTTAAATAATTTTCAAGGAAGCCTTATATAAATTGAAACTATTCATGAAATATCTTCTGTACTGTACTGAATCTATTAACTATTAAAAAAAATGTTTTTATATTTTTCATATATAAATGTATATACATTTCTGTATGTATATTTTTTCAAGCTTGGGAAAAGAAAGCAAAAGTGAAAAGAGGTTAGCGTCAAATGGAGGCTTGGCTTCTGGCAATGAGGACAACTTTAAAGTTATTCAAACACATTACAATGATCACACACACCATTTTTGTTTCATACACATCAATGTTTTTGAATGTTAGTGTGATTTTTATTTATTTTAAAGGTTCAGGTATTTCCTTGGATTTATTTTTTACAGCCATGGCACAAAACAATATATGCCCGCTGCGCTCTTTTAATTTACGATTTACAATGAAGTTATCTGGCCTGTACTCAGGCCACTGACATAATCATTATCATTAATCCCAAACCCTCTCTTTTTCTCTCTCTCTGTCCCTCCCACTCTCTATGTCCCTCCCTCCTTTCTCTGTTTTGCTAGCTGAAATGCAATCCTGTCAGACGTGTAACCGAAGCTCTGTCACACAAGCTTGTTGCGGCCGTATGGTGACTATTTTAGCGTGGCCTCTAACGGTTGTGCCTGTCACATTTCATGGGGAGCGTGGCTCTGATCTGTGGCGGTAAACGGACATGAGGACCGGCTGCCCGTTCGTTCCTAGCTCTGCACACCGAGCACTGCGCCAAGGTCGCCGTGCAGTGATTACTGACAACGCTGAACACACACTTCTCTCCCTCTATCCCTCTCTCTCTCCTTCCTTCTCTCTCCCTTTCACTCTAATTGTCTCTCTCTATCCTTGTCTTGCCTCCTCTCCCTTTCTTGCCCGTCTCTTTTTTTTCTTTTTCAATCTCTCTTTTCTCGCTCTGTTTCCCTCCATAGATTCATTTGTTTCCTCGTTCATCAATTCAGTAATTCACTTTCTGTCTTGTGTCCTTTCTCCCTCCCTGAGAGGGTGACAAACCAATCATGTTCTTTTTTTTGCTCTCTCATTTAAATAAGAGTTGCTTATGCTTACTCACCATCACAGAACCATCGTTGAGGAAATGTAGAATACAGTTCCACTCCCGAACTATCCTTTTCGAAGTCCTTAAGCTAGTGTTCCCTACCAACCTCTTACTGTAAACCCTGGAGCTTGTCCGGATCTTACTGTAAACCCCGGAGCTTGTCTGGATCAGACTAAAGCTACTGTAACCCTCCAGCATAGAGACTCACCTGTACACAATAGCCATCTTAACACAACAATCCCTCAGGTTATCTGGGTTGTAGATTTCTAAATACAAAGAGGCAAGTACGCTTATCTCAGAGCTGCTCTCCTTCAGGAGTGAGAGAGAGAGCCATGTGGAACTGTAGTGGAGCCACAGCTGTAACTCCTCAAGTACAGCGGGATCACTGTAGAATATATCCATCCAGTTGGTGTTGGTGGTAACTTGGGAAAAGAGGGGTGCTCGTTTCACCCCGTAGCCTCCAGGGGGGCTGCACTGAATCCCGGGCCGGCTGGCCTTGAAGTGCTCTTTTTCTTACGCTAGCGTGCGAGATGGGTGATCTTTCCACGGCTCAGTATTTGAGCTAGTAGTGCATTTCTCACTCCCTGAAGCATCTTTGTGAAAATGTCACATCCACAATGCTTCTTGGATCAAACTTCGTCCCTGGGCTGTCGTATGTAGCATGCAGAAGTTTTTGGGAATTGACATTAGCAACATTCCGTAAACCTTTCCGTGATATACAATATTGATAGCCATTTTAGCACATTAATAGCCACAATTTGCGTGAGAAGGTTTAACTGAAGAGTAGTGAACATTGCTAATGAAAGATAACCTCAGGTATAGACCCAGTGATTCACGAATGATTTTATGCTGTCAACAGCCCAAAGATGTTCTTTTGGGTTGAGGTTTGGAAACTGCGCAGGCACCTCAAGTAAACTGAATCAGGTTTTGTCAGACCAAGGGATGTTTTTCTCCTCCTCAGTTGTATACTGTTGTTGATCTTGTGCTTTTCCCTGCTTTTTGCTGATAGGTGTGAAATGCGTTGTAGTTGTAGATTAATTGTGTGTTTCTGCACACCACTGTTGTACTGCACATGTTGGCTTGCATGATTCTTGTTTTTCTCTGACCTCTCCCATCAGCAAGCTGTTTTTCCCCACAAGGCTGCTGCTAACGGGATCTTTTTTGTTTGCAGCACCATTCTCTGTAAGCTTTAGACACTGTCGTGCATGAAAATCCCTGGAGGGTGGTTGTTTCTGCGAGGCACACTTGGCACTGGCGATAGTAACATGGTCAAAGTTGCTTAGGTCATTAATTTTGTGTTAGGTTGGAGTTGGAAGATTCAGCTACACGGACAGAGAATGAACAGGTATAAAAATTATGAGTTATAGACGGGGTCAAACAATACAGTTGGTTTGCTAGTTTTCTCCAATACAATTGCATATTCTGGATCCAATATAATTACATATTCTGGATCCAATACGATTACATATTCTGCTTTATATAACTTTATGTATTACAGTCAATTTCAATAAGGTGAAAGTAGGGGTGATGGTGTAGAAACAATTTAATATATATATATATATATATATTTTAGCTTATTAAGAAAAATTATGCAATTTAATGAGCTAAGCTTACTTGCCCAGCTTAGAGAAAAACATTCTAATTCATTATGGAGGGTTAAATTACCATTTTAAATATGTTTTCGTGTCTGAGAGCATAGGTTCTGTTAAGGGGCTGTTGAGGAAAGAGTAGCGGTGCATTGAGCAGTGTAATATGAGCTCTCTACATTTAGATCAGAAAATGTCTTTGGTTTTACATTTCATGCCTGCTGGTCTGTCTCAGATAGAGTTTTTATATGTCTGTTAAAAAATGACGGTGTCTTTTTAAAAGACATCTACACAGCTGGACGTACAGCCGAAATAGAAGAAGGAAACATAATCTGGTACTTATCTTTTAGGGTGGTTAGTTTCTTTAACATGGAAAGTGTCCTATTTTTTGTTCTTGCTACTGGGACCTGAAATTCTATTTCCAGCCATGGTAATGATGAAGGTAAATCAATGTTTTACTGCACTGTGTTAGCCAGTGGGTATTTTCTATTAAATCCCCCAAGCAGTCTTGGTAATTTTATTTTTAAATCATCGCTGTATGTCTAATAAATCACAGTGTTTTTGTTTAATGAAAAATCTCCAACATATATCTGAAATAATTTCTTTAGTGTCCTTTGACCCTTTAATGCTTAGTGTGATCATGTGGGTGTTTGTTTTCAAGATACATTGCATAAACAGCCTTGATTGGCTGATTTTCTAGGGCCCACCACTTTACCCAGATGAACAGCCAATGCGCTGCTGTAATCAGAACAACTTCAACATCTCAAAATTGGCCAAAAGCTCCATTCTACTTGAGCCGGTTGATAATGTAGGTATTGTTTTTCAAACAGTGCTTGCAAAAAAATATATATTTTACTGCATTGGACAAGGCTTTGTTCATGCTGGGTTGGGAAAATGAACCCATGGGCTGGGTATGCTTAGTGCCGTCAACAAGGAACAAGAATTGTGGGAGAAGATTGCATATTAAGTTATTATTTGTAGTTTGTATCCCAGGAGAGGCAATCAGTGAGTACCTGTGGTACAATTGGGAGGTCAGGGAGAGAGCACTGAGTGGAGAAGAGGTTATGGTCCAAAACCTCTCCTCTCTATGGTCCAATAGTGTGGATCAGCTGCTCTGAATGACGCTTTGGGGTAATGTCTCTCTTTTCCTGTTTGTATCTCTCACCCTCTATGTCTCTGTTTCATTCTCTCTTCCCCCCTCTCTCTCTCTGTGTGCCTCTTCCATACCATCATACACTGGGCTCATGTAAATCTCCCCCCTCTCACACTCACCAGATAGATGGATCAATCCCACAGTCTGAACAGGGGCCGTGCTAATAAACTCTAATAAACAGCACATCCACTGCTTTTTCAACTTTTACTCATTTCTTTCAATTAACCTTTAAGCTCTCCCTCCTTTCACAGAGGCACAAAGAATGGCGTGAGAGAGGGGGTTGGGGAGGTGGATATAAAACAGACAATAGAGTGATTGAGAAAAAGGGAGAGAGGGTGAGCTCCAATTCCCAAGCTGGATCAATCGATACACTATGAATATTCTTATCAGTATCCTCGAACCTGAGAAAAATGTCAACGCTTAGCTAGGCTGAGTAGGAAAAGAGAGAAGAAACAACAGATAAGTAGTTGGGATTGGAGAGTGGTAGAAGAATGAGTGGTGGAATGTTAAAATGATTGGTTTACCCGGGTAAGAATTGTGGAGCGAAGACAGTAAGGCTTCTCCAGTACTTGGGAACCCAAGAGCAGAGCGTGGACCGGGCTGAACAGAACCAAAGCTAGGAAGGGTACAACCAGCCGACCAAAGGTGGAAGGGCGAAGGCCCCCGGGTAGGGATGTTTGGTTTGAGTAAAGCCTGAAGGCAGGCAGGGACGGTTCATCTTGCTCGGTGGCTAAGCACTGGCGGTGGATTCAAGCTCCAGTGGAGTGTGCGGAGGAGTGGGGTGACATTACCTGCCAAATGGACCCTGAGATGGAAACATACTCCACATGCACACACCCGATGAACCCTCCCACGCTGCCCCCACCCCGCTGTCCATTTAGCCCCCCCCCCCCTTCGTCTCGAGAGACTCAAAATTAGGATGGATCATACATCGCTAAAAGTACTGTGTGTGCGTGCGCGTGTGCGTGTGCACGTTTGATGAAGGGCAGGGGGAAATGGGGGAGAGTGGGGCGAGAAGGTAGAGTACATGCCCTACTCTGAAGGACAGGTTACTGTTTGGCTGGCTTCATCTCCTAAGTGATGTCACTAGCCCTATTCATTTAATCTTACTGGCCCTCTCCCTCCCTCCCTCCCTCCCTCCCCATCACCTTCAGCACCACGGCTATCACCCCTTATCATGAAAAAAAAAAACTGCAACAGAAAGCGAGAGGAAATCTATCAAAACAGTTTTCCCATTCTCACCCCTCTCCTTTCCCTCTATCTTTTCTCCCCGTATCTCCTCTTTGTCCCAACCATCATCTTCTTTGGTCTTTCTCTCTGCCTCTCTCACCTCTCTTACTCTTCTGCTGGTGTTTCTATCGGGGGGGAGGACATTTCTCTTGACCTCAGCATTTCACTCTGAGCTGCGTGTTCTACCTTTCTGAAGGAAGAAACAAGGCTATATGGGTTAGCATGGCCAGGAAATTCACCCCCCAAACCCACCACTTCCGGGGTTAAAGTAACATCAGAAGGTACCTCCTCATTCTCTGACTGGGTGTCAGCACAGTACAAGAGTGGCTAAGGTCTTAATGGACCCTCATCCTTTAGAACAATCTATGTACAGGGGTGACTGCAGCAAGGCTGATACACCATACACAGCAAAACCATCCCATCATGGAACCAGGCCACACAGACCAGAATCCAAGAATGATCAACTAGCCTGCTTCATAATGGAGTGGTTTTAATAAGCAGGATTATACTGTGCAATGAAGGACAGGGCAACAATCACTTATGTCCAATGAGTCAAAAGATGCCTACATGCCCAAAAAGGTAGATGATTATCACCTCAACATTGAAACTATTACATTTTCTGTTGTATAAACACACTTGATTTATTGATTAGCTTCATCCAAGGGTATTTGTGCCTATGTCATTATAGGCCTATTTAATAATTGTTTTGGCATACTGCAAGCCAAAAGGTCAGCCATTATCCTAATCTGAATCTTAATAAATGGTCGCTGTATACCATTTGCATATCTTTATTTAGGCCTAAGTCAGCCTCAGTATAAAACTGCCATGACTCTGTATTATTTCACCAACATAGCAAATCCTCCCTGTCCAAACTGTTAACCAGTTACGTTTTCTAATCAGTTATCCATTCTAACCAGTTACCCTTTCTAACCAGTTATCCTTTCTAACCAGTTACCCTTTCTAACCAGTTATCCTTTCTAACCAGTTACCCTTTCTAACCAGTTACCCTTTCTAACCAGTTATCCTTTCTAACCAGTTACCCTTTTTAACCAGTTACCATTTCTAGCCAGTTACCCTTTCTAACCAGTAACCCATTCTAACCAGTTACCCTCTCCCATAATGTAAGGAGCACTTAAGTGATTATACTGAACATCATACAATTAACTTGACACTGTACATCAAGCACGTGACATTATCCGGTACATCAAACATGTGACATTATCCGGTACATCAAACATGTGACATTATCCGGTACATCAAACACGTGACTTTATCCGGTACATCAAACACGTGACATTATCCGGTACATCAAACATGTGACTTTATCCGGTACATCAAACATGTGACATTATCCGGTACATCAAACACGTGACATTATCCGGTACATCAAACACGTGACTTTATCCGGTACATCAAACATGTGACATTATTCTGTACATCAAACACGTGACTTGATCCGGTACATCAAACACGTGACATTATCCGGTACATCAAACACGTGACTTGATCCGGTACATAAAACACGTGACATTATCCGGTACATCAAACACGTGACTTTATCCGGTACATCAAACACGAGACATTATCCGGTACATAAAACACGTGACATTATCCGGTACATAAAACACGTGACTTTATCCTGTATCTCATATACTTTATTTTGTACTATACATCATACAAGTTACATTATTAAGTACATTATATATTTTATTACCTAACATATTATACACTTCACATTATCCCATATAGGGTACACTTTACATTTGAATGTATGTCATACGATTTAAATTATATTGTAAATCATACAATTTACATTATATGGGGCATCATACACTTTAATGAAGACCCTACACTATACAATGCTGTACCGTTCCTGGTTGGTCATAGGATAGGAGACCAGATGATCCTGGAAGTTTTGTTAGAGGGCCAGAACGGGGCACTCTTCCCTCTAGTCCAAAGATCAAATCCTAGTACCCCAGGATGGTACGTTAAAGTGATTTCCTGACTTTGGTCACTTAAAAGGTGTAGGGTTGTGAACCCCAGTTTCCTGGCAGAATTTTTTGTCTGGGCCACATAGCCTACCATCACCCTACCGCTTATAAGTGTCTCATTCATCCGCTCTCATCCTCTGGTCGTATCTCTAAATAATAATGTGTTCTCAGTCAACCTAGTAAAATATTGTTGTTGTCAGTTGTCTTTCTGTCCGACCAGCAGAGACTCAATGGCTTTACTAGAAAGTTATGCTAACGGTAAAGGCTTTATCTTATTGAAATAATACTACTGTAGTTCAATGTGTCACATCTCTCTTACAGGACTGATACCATAATCCTTGGCATCTGTGATAAATGAACAATATTTGTGGGAATATTTGGATATCATCTCTCGGCAGGCACATCCCCATAGATTTTTTTTTTTATCTCATAAAGCTCTATGTCATTATTAGAACATAAGAAGGGCAGCCCTGTTTTTTCTTCATGATCTCTAATGTTTATTGACAATAAGCACAGATTGAGCTTGTGTGGATTTCCAGTGTCCCGTTATCTCACTGCCAGCTGGCGAGAGCGGGACATGGGGAGTGCCAGTCTATTAGATGAAGTGACAACTCCTCCCCACCTCTTCTCTCTCAGTGACCCACCTACTCCCCTATGTCTTAACCCTGATAGCACTCAGAGCTTTGGGTCTGCCAACCGCACCATTTAGGGTTAATAAATGGAGCCCAAATGCATTTGACCTCCAAGGGACACCGTAGCTTAAACATTTTTCACATTGACACAGGGATAATATCAAGCTATTGTGGCCTTGATATTTTAACCAAGTACTTGTGGGAATGTAATTGACTTCCTTTCCGAAATCCATTCTCTTCTACGTGACCCCCTCCACCCTTCATTCCTCCAGCCATCCTCCTGCCCCACAGAAAGGCAGTCACTAGCAGGGTTCACATGTTGGCTAGGCCGGCAGATTAATGACCTGGTTCATCTTAATGTTACCATTTACCATGCGCCATTCCATACATCACCCTGGGAGGCTCTGTGGCAGGAGGAGTACGGCTCACCTCCCTTATCCTCCAGCCTCCTCCCAATTTCTGACTCCCGCCCTCGCTTTTTTCTCTGCTGCCTTGTTGTTGAAGGACAGCCTTACTCTCCGTCTGTAACTGCACTCACCAGCTACTTTATTAGGTATCCTATATAATATCAGGAGCCCTTTTGCCTTCATCCGCTTTCCAGGTTCAACAGGTTGTGCATTCAAAGATGCCCTTCAGTACACCACTGTTGTAAGGACTGGTTATAATAGCTTGAAGCCTGGCCATTCTCCTCGGACCTTTGATTAACAAGGTATTTTTCACCCACAAAACTACCGCTTACTTGATATTTATTTATATTTTCCGCTCCATTGTCTTCAAACACTAGAGATTACCGTGCATTAAAAACCCAGGAGGTCATCACTTTCAGAGATGCTAGAACCACCACGTCTGGCACCAACAGTCACACCGCGGTCGAAGTTGCTCAGATCATGTGCGTTCTAATGTCTGGTGAGTGTATGAGTGGAAGGTTCTCGTTATTATCGTACACTCTGAGTGGTTTAACCCTTATCTGGACCTATGCACCGCCCCAATGTCATGGCACGTTGTAAATACCCCTTTCAGTGTTTTAACAGGGACCTGTAAACTCAAAATGGGCAAAATAAAAACTGGAGTGTCTTCATTCTTATACACCGCGTGACTGGGGTTGTTACAATCTTTATCGAGTTTGCAGTTATCTTTGTTATTTCAAACTAAATTTATGGTCCTACAGTTAATCGTAACAAAGCTTGAGCACAAGGGGATTCATAATTCTCATACTAATTGTGCTAATGCTTGTCATGACAACTACTATTATCATGGCAGTAAATAGTATCCATAAGACATATTATTGTCAGGCTTAGTAATAGCCAGTAAAACTGAACATCTCAGCCTGCTGCAGATCAAATATTATTTTTATCCATAAGGGAAAAGCTGTTGGAGAGCCCCGGCTTCTGTCTTTTGTAATGAGTGCTTGCACAAGTGTCCAGTGCATTTAATGTGTGTGACTATAAGTTGGCTGTGTGTGTGTTTGAGCAGGTGTGCGTGAGAATGTGATACGGTGTCTGTCCCCTCTCCTCTTCCCTTTTCTGGGCTGGTTACACTGGGGGCAGCTATAGAAGGAAAGGGCCCTGTCAGCCAGCCTGGGATATACAGTAGCCGTTTGTATGTGCAGGCAGGAGGATATGGGCCAGAGGGGCCAGCTGAGTTTACTAAACTTCCACCAGCGACAAAAATAGCTGAGAATGTGTGAGTAGGGTGTGATTGTGTGAGTAGGGTGTGTGTGTGAGTGTGTGTTTGTGTGTGTAGGGTGTAAGAGTGTGTGTAAGAGAGTGAGAGAAAACAGAGAAATAGGAGAGCGACAGAAAGAAAACAAAAGAGAGAGAGCGTGTGTGGTTCTATGGTCACAGTACAGTATATGTGTGTCTCTTGTGCGCAGAATGACATACAGACAGGTTCCAAATTACAGCAAATCCAACATAAAGCATCTCAGTAAGGTGGTGGGCCACGAGTCGAAATAATTGCTTCAAGGCGCCTTGGCATAGATTCTACAAGTCTCTGGAACCCTACAGGAGGGCTGAAACACCGTTCTTCCAAAAGACATTCCTTCATTTGATT
This sequence comes from Esox lucius, assembly GCF_011004845.1. Lineage (NCBI taxonomy): Eukaryota > Metazoa > Chordata > Actinopteri > Esociformes > Esocidae > Esox > Esox lucius. The sequence goes on along the minus strand of NC_047580.1, from coordinate 17,012,639 downwards.
TTTTGATGATGGTTGTCAAAACACCATAGGAGTTCAATTGGGTTGAGATCTGGTGACTGTGAAGGCCATATCATATGATTCACATCATTTTCATACTCATCAAACCATTCAGAGACCTCTCGTGCCCTGTGGATGGGGGCGTGGTCATCCTGGAAGAGACCCAATGATGAATCCTCTTTCAGAGTCACTTAGATCATTTCCTCTTACTATCGTAGTGGAAACACTGAGGTCAACTGGGGCTTTTCAGCATTTTTAAATGTGCCACAGAGGACGTTAATTGCTTAATTATATCACGCAGTACACCTGTATGGAGTCATCTGCATTTTTAATGTTCCTCCTCTCATTTATTCAGGGGTTTCCTTTCATTTGTCTCCCATCCATACATACAAACCTAAACAAATAAAGAATCAATAATAAGACTGTTTCTGTACTATTTTTCTATACTTCCACTGACATCTGTGCTCCAGCATGGTGCCAGTGGTCGTAGGAAGTTGAAAATAAATAGAGGTTGTTTAACCTAAAAGCATAACAAAGACGGGTCTGTAAGAAGAACATACCTGCAAAAGACTGAAAACAGTTAATGAAGAGGAAGTGAACAGAAAGGTCACGTGATGAAGACATTGGGTGGATGGCAGGTTACAGAGTGACTGTGATCTGCTAGCTGATTACCGCAGTGATGCATTTCTGTTCTTATTCTACATTAAGTCCTTCATGAGGCCCACAATGCCTTGTCCAACCATTAAGGCATGAAGAGGACAGCTTGACTGATACCAGACCTTCATCATTTTGAGGTTTTGTCTTACTGACCTACACAACCTACAATGTATTTCCTAAGTAAAAGAACACTACAAAAGTATTCATATAAAAAGGAAAAAAAAGTGTACATCTTCACACCCGAGAGTTATTACTATGTGGAAGCAGCTTTGGCAGCCGTTACGAATGAATATTTTTGGGGGGAGGGCGATTGGGTGAGATAAGATAGAAAAGTGAAGACAGAGAGCAGAAATCCATCCTGTCACTTTACCTTCTCACTCCATGTATCACACGTCATGTATCACTTTACCATCCCAGTAAATAAGCATTTAGGGTGAGTAAAACTGTAAAGTTCAATAATGTGAAAGTGGAATGCTGTGAGTGGTCTCAGTGGGATAAGAAGCACACATACTAAGAGACTTCACACACACACACAGAAAGACAGCCAGGAAGACGCACAGAGAAAGACAGACATGGGGACACAGATAAAGACAGACAGTGAGACACGCAGGGAAAGACAGACAGGGAGACATGCAGAGAGAGAGAGACATCTGTCCGTCCCACTGGTAATCTGACCTGCTACTTGTACCGTACAGAATGTACATACAGTATAACTCTGTGTAGTATACCTGTACAGAATATACATACAGTATAACTCTGTGTAGTGTACCTGTACAGAATGTACATACTGTATAACTCTGTGTAGTATACCTGTACAGAATGTACATACAGTATAACTCTGTGTAGTATACCTGTACAGAATATACATACAGTATAACTCTGTGTAGTGTACCTGTACAGAATGTACATACTGTATAACTCTGTGTAGTATACCTGTACAGAATGTACATACTGTATAACTCTGTGTAGTATACCTGTACAGAATGTACATACAGTATAACTCTGTGTAGTATACCTGTACAGAATATACATAATGTGTGAAAACGATGTGGAGATAAATATACTCTGCTCATTAACTGTAATCACTTGCAGCAAGTTCTGTAGGTCAGACATATACCCCAATACCTTAAACGATAACCCATTTATCCTATCCCTTTGAGAGTATAAGAAAGAGATGAGAGGCGTTGTAAAAGATGTTAAATGGAGGCCTTGTGAAATTCTGAGATGGAGTCCTGGGTGGTGGGGGATATGAGGGGGGTGTGTAGACGGATTATTGAGCTGCCCTCATCACTCATTTCCCTGAGCAGCTAACTATGACACTGGCCGATGCACACCACCATCTGTAATGTTAAAGGAGGCTGTGTGGGCGGTTTAGGGAATCTGTCAGTAATGTGGACCCTCCCAAAACCACTTCATTAATCTAGACTGTCCGTTCATTCATCTCCTTGCCTTGACTATGCTTAAAAAACTGTCTCCGCGTCTGTCACTTTCCGGGCCAGCGCTGACAGACGCCAGAATTGTGTGGCCAGAGAGGGAGAATGTAGGAGTGGTAAGAGAGAGATTCACCGTTTTAATGTTGAGGATTAGCATGACTTCAAAAGAGATGGTTAGGTTCAGGCATAGATGTGGTTTGCGTTAGATATAAAGATTAAGGGTTAAATGGGAATAACGATCATTTCAAAGATTTTTATAAGATTTTCTAAATTCTAATATGGCTTGAAGTAATTGATTGACTGTCTCTCTATACATGCAACTCTCTCACCCAGGGACCGCAGGTTCGATCTAGAGCAAGTGCTGCGTCCTTAACTTTTTCTAACATCTCCAAACACATCTTGGCTTGTACAGTACATTTTAAATTGCCCTAGTAGGAGAGACAAGTAGCCAGATGACACTGTATTCATGCTAGCTCAACCTTGCTCAACCCCGGGTGAGGGTGTTGCATGTGGTGAGGGTGTTGCATGTGGTGAGGGTGTTGCATGTGGTGAGGGTGTTGCATGTGGTGAGGGTGTTGCATGTGGTGAGGGTGTTGCATGTGGTGAGGGTGTTGCATGTGGTGAGGGTGTTGCATGTGGTGAGGGTGTTGCATTTGGTGAGGGTGTTGCATTTGGTGAGGGTGTTGCATGTGGTGGGGGTGTTGCATGTGGTGAGGGTGTTGCATGTGGTGAGGGTGTTGCATGTGGTGAGGGTGTTGCATGTGGTGAGGGTGTTGCATGTGGTGAGGGTGTTGCATGTGGTGAGGGTGTTGCATGTGGTGAGGGTGTTGCATGTGGTGAGGGTGTTGCATGTGTAGACAGTCCAACAATTACTTCAAGCGATTCATGAGCACATCTTAGATATTTGTTGTTATTTCCCATCAAGTTTAGGATTAAGGTTATTTATTACAGTTAGTGTTGGGTATTCATTACAAATGTTTAAGATAAGGTTTGGGAAAGCCCAAAACAAAAGCAATTATTAATATTTTGAGTTGAGGGTTGTTTACCTGGCATTTAAGCTTAGTGGGCAACTGTACCTACCACGGCTTTGTTATCAGCTTACACAGTAATTTAGTGGGAGTCGTACGTGGCTCTTTGGTCATAGATGAACATGGAGTATAAGAGGGTACAAAGTGTGCACCCTTGGGGGTCTGCTTGTTGAGCCTCAGCATGGAGATGATGATTGAGTTGATGAGGTCATTCAACAGCCTCTCACAGCATGACACAAGTGATTACTACAGTACAGTACACATTTAGTTTGGTCACCTGGGCCTGCCGTGAACAATGGTGAACATTTCTGGAGCAGGTGAGGACAGCCGACCGGGCGAGGTTGAATGGGTCTATAATCACCCCTGCTTGCGTGTTGGCAAATGCTCTGAGGACACATCTATGAACGTTGTCTGGGTCAGAAGCCTTGCAGAAGTCCAATATCCTTGATAGTCCTACTCACGTTGTCCACCAAGAACGTGAGCCCACAATAGCAGCTGGTGTTTAGTTTGTCCGGGAGTTGAAGGGGGGGTCTGGATTATCTCTGCCGTTATTGGCTGAAGTCACCGCAAGATTCTTTGCCATGTCTGACCTGCTGAGGTGTGACTCTGTTTTGTCCTTGCATTGCCCCTTGCCTGTCAATTTTTTTTTTCTTTTTTTGCAAAGGTCAAAGGAGACCTGTTTGTCCTGTCTCATCGCCTTACAGTATTTATATGCAACAGAATGCTTTTTCAGTTTTGGACACTACCATTTATTCTTTGAAGTCATGACGTTCCCCATAGAGACATCAATAAATAAGCTATCCTACAACACATTCTGAAATATAACAATAATTTATTATTGATATTTTGATGTCCCATCTGTCCTTAATTTCTCTGTTAAAATTTGTGAAATAAACGTCCAACTGAAGATTCTCAGGAATAGGCCCTACATTTGACTATAGGGAATTCTAGGTTGGGGAAGCAAATTGTTTTGAGTACCCGAACAGTATCTATTCACACAATGACTTCATAATCATTAAGGACACAATTTTGTCAAATCATCGTCACAATCCTTAAAATTAACCTAAAGAGATCCTCGTTCTTAATTTGTAAAAAAAAAAAAAAAAAAAAAGATCCAGAGATGTAACCTTAGAATGTAAAATGCTGGTTGATCCTAAAGAAATGGGGAAGATTAATTTGTCAAAATTATTGCGACCGACTGTTAGTCTGATGTCTAGAATTTCTCAACTGTGTTGTATGATACAGGGAGCATTCTAAGGAAGTAATGTGATACAATAGAAACATAAATACAAATCTATAGAAACATAAAACTCAAAGACAGCAGAGCTGGCTATGAGCCAGAGGCGGGACATCCGCGTTAAAAGACGCCATCTTGTACTCTTGTACTTTCATCTTGTTACTTTGTGTTATCTAACCTTACGCTGACATTGTCGGTGGCAGGTTGTTGCTGAGGCTTGGCCCCTTCAACTGGCTGCTAGCAGTACCAGGCTGCCTCCATTTCCTCCACATGCCCTCTGCTTCCCTGCTCTGCCTGTATCCCTCCTGTGTGTGTGTCTGTTTGCATTTTTGTGTTTCTGTGCATCGTGTTTTTGTGTCTTTCTTTAGCTGTCTTTGTATTGGCAGGTGGGGAAGTCTGGTCTCCAGGCCCTGAAACAGTGGTGGTGTACACTAGCTGTTTGTGCATTCTCACTGGGCTGTTTTCTACCTTGGCTAAAGTAACATGCGGAGGTCATTATCAAAGCCAGATTTACTTAAAAATGTACATTATAAAAGCACCACGTTTACTTTACAGAATATATTTTGAACTATCCAAAGTGATAGTGAAGCTATTTATCAGAGACTCTTATCCAAACTAACTTACCATGTTGAGGTAATACATGTTCATACTTCTTCTGACTGGATCCCCTTGTGGGAATCCAACCCACTACACTGATGTACACCACGACAGTCAACCAACAGCACTACAAGAGACCACATCGTTTCATAGGCCAACCATGGTTAAGAAGCACTGCTCTGGCCATGATACACAAGCATTGGTTTTCAAGGAGGACTGTTTCAAATAATTCTAAAATCTTACACATCCAGTCCCAAATAACAGCCATGACCATTCAAAACTGATAGGTGGCACTAAAAACCAATGTACTGTAATATTATAATTAGAGTCTACAGAGACAGGTGCAAGATACAATATCATCCCTAAAGAATCTTTAAGAAATGAATGCTGCAATGTCCACCAATCATAAATTGTCAGCAGGTATGTTTTGCTACTCTACCCTTGGGGAATGGATGCAGCAATCTCCTCAAATGTTATATTCAATGCCGTTTCCTTCATAGTGCATTATATAGTAATATCAATTTTCTCTGGTTATTCTTTCATGAACTTTGAAGCTTATGTTTTGCTCCCGCTATAACAGACCCCTTTTAGGTTTGCTTCATAACTACTTTAACTGAATACTAGCAAGAACTTACATTTTGCTGCATGTTGTTCCCAGGCACATCAGCAGTTCCAATGTTCTGCCCTTGTAGTCAATTCTACACCATAAAGTAAACTTTCTCATATTTGCTTACTTTTTCTACTGGCAGAATATGCAAGACCCTGGAAAAAAAACATTTTGTAGCACATATGATCCTAAAAAAAATTCATGCTACAGTATAAATCAATTTGTGTAAACAGAATGCAAAAGTCCAAATTATAAATATATTAATGTTAAAATGAATGGCCAACTTGCTGGACAAAGCTAAGGGTCACACTACATCCCAAATGCTGGCTTGCCTTATAAGTTAAGCCAAGGAGAGGAAACCAGGACTGTGTTAATTCTGCCAAATAATGTTTCCGTTGCAAAATATTAGGTATTCAGAATTTCTATTGGACAAAAACTGGTTGATCTCTTTAGTCTAGTTTTTTTTTTACAAAATGTTTAGTGACCAAAATGTTTTGTTTGACTATGTAAAAATGTCATTTAATCCTTTTTGGAGAGGTCTTCTGGTCTAAAAATACTTCAGTGCCCCAGTGCTGTGATTGGGGACATTGCCCTTTAAAGTGTGCTGTCTTTCGGACAGGATGTCTCTAGTGAATAAAGACTGAAACAATCTTTGAGCCTCTTCAGTCTGGTTTCCAGCCAATCCATAGCACAGAAACTGCACTCCTCAAAGATGTCAACGACCTTCTCCCCTCTGCTGAGGCTGGTTCCTTCAACAGCCTGACTCTCATCGCCCTGAGTGCTGCCTTTTTCACCGTTAACCACCAGATTCTGCTCACCAGGCTCGAGGGGCTGGGTGTTGAGGGAGCTGCACTCTCCAGGCTGAACTCCTATCTCACTAACCGAACCCGTTACATTTCACTCAAAGGCCTAAACTCAGACTCAGCCACAGTCACTCAAGGTGTCCCCCAGGGCTCAGTACCTGGTCCCTTACTCTTCATCATGTACATCCTTCCCCTTGGTCAAATCCTCTGTCACTTCAATCTTAATTTCCACTGCTGTGCTGATGATACACATATATTTAGCCACCAAATCTCTCACCAACCCATCTCAGACCCATATTGAATCAGATGAAGGAAAACCTCCTCAAACTAAACATTGACAAAACAGAACTCTTACTCATTGGAACCAAATCCACCCTCACCAAAACTGTCACTTTCACTCTCAGCATTGATAACACCGTTGTTTCTGTATCTCCCACCCACTTTGATCGCACATTAAACAGTCTGTAAAATCTGTAAAATCTTCATTCTTCCATCTCCGCAATATTGCCAAACTCAGACCCTCCCTCTCCCGTCCTGCTGCTGAAATCCTAATACATGCATTCATAACCTCGCATCTTGACTACTGCAACTCCCTACTCTCCGGCATCAAATCGACAACCCTCCATAAGCTCCAAATGGTTCAAAACTCTGCAGCCAGAGTACTCACTCACACCAAGTCCCAGCAGCATATCACCCTTATCCTCTGTGAGTTACACTGGCTTCCTATCTCCGAACGCATTGACTACGAGATCCTCTTACTAACATAAAAAGCCCTAAACCATACCGCCCCTGCCTACGTCTCCGACCTTCTGCTTCCATATCAACCTACACACACACTCCATTCCACTACTGCAAGCCACCTCGTAATCCCCAAGTCCAAGCTCAAAGGCTTTGGTGACAGGGCATTCTCAAGGGTTGCTCCTAGGCTCTGGTACACACTCCGCAAAAACCCACCCGTGACTCTGAGACTATCCCCATCTTCCAGCAACGCCTCAAGACTTTTCAAAATCGTCAACCCTTAGCCATGCCCAATCCCATTCTCTCAATTTTCATTGTTTTCTCATGGTATTTTTTTGGGTTTGTTTGTGTTCCATGTCCTATTTGTAAAGCATCTTTGGGTATTGAAAAGCACTATATAAATATAATGCATTATTATTATTATTATAGATCACAAGGCAGTAATCAGAAGAGTCGCTGCTTCAACCCTGGGATCCTGACTATTTTTCCAGTCGGTTCAACAGCATACCATTTATCATCCCCTGCTTCCAACGGAGTCATTTATCCTTCCGATTCCTTCCCTCAGTTGCTCCTTAGATCGTTGCAGTAAATGAGAATGTTGTTCTCAGTCAACTTGCCTGGTAAAATAAGGGTTAAGTAAATACAATTCTCCTGAGTACCTCCATGTCGGAGAGACTGATTTGAGTTACCATAGGCAGGAGGGTCTGGGCCAGTGGTAGGTCAAGGGTGGGGGCTATTGATCTCTATCACATACTCACTATCTCAATCGGTCTCCCTCTAGGTGCGAAAAATACAGAATAGTCTTACGAAGCCTTCTGACTAACTAACAGCATTCTGTCCAAAACATAGAAAAGTTAGCTACGCCCATTATGGGATACTTTGGTTTTCCCCAACCCTGCTCCTGGAGAGCGACAATTGTGTATGTTTTCACTGTAATCCTAATCTTGAATACCTGATTCTAAATAATTAGATAGTCAATAAGAAACAGGTTTGGAGAACAATGGTGTACCTGATACGCTGTGTAAAAGTCTCATTGAATGCTATCCTGCATTTAACACCAATTAGATATATGTCACTATAGGACATTATAGCATCTCAAGCTATTTCTACATGAAATTATGTGATCTGCTCCTTTGTTTTCTTTCATAGGTTTACATAATGCTCAAAGCCACAATTTTCTACAGTCTAAAATTATACTTAGTGTTTTCTCAGTAAGTATTAGATTAGATTGGATTCAACTTTTTTGTCATTGAACAAGTACAAGTACAGTACAATGTAACGGAGTTAGCATCTAACCAGGAGTGCAAATAAAAGAGGGCAGAACATGTATGAGATGTATAGATGTGCAATGAAGGCAAATAGATAAGGGCAGACAATTTACAAATATTGAGTATAGTGTATGTTACAAGTGGGATAAATAGTTATGCAGGTACCAGTGCCAATTCTAAATGGCATTATAGATGTGCAATCAAGGCAAATTGAAGGAGTAAAGTGGCATGTGCAACCTGGATGCAGAGATAGCAGCAGTTTGTGGCATGGATGTGAAGGGTTCCTGATGATGATGCGCGCTCTGAGCAGACAATGCTTGCGCTGGAGGTCTACGATGGCTGGGAACTGAGCACCAGTAATGTGCTAGGTGGTTTTCACCACCCGTTGCAGGGCCTTCTGGTCGGCTACGGAGCAACCGCTAAACCAAACTGTGGCGCAGTTAGTCAGAATGCCCTCGATTGTGCAGCAGCAGAAGTTCACAAGGATCTTTGATCAGGCTCCTCAAAAAGTACAGGCGCTGCAGTGCCTTTTTGACCAGGGCTAAGGTGTTGAGTGACCAAGAGAGGTCCTCGGAGATGTGGACACCCAGGAATTTGAAGATAGGCACACGCTACACCTTAGTGCCATCGATGAGAACTGGGGTGTGACTGCAGCCTTTAGACTTCCTGTAATCCACAATGAGCTCTTTGATTTTTTGTCGAGTCAGCCTCTCTGTAGGCTGACTCTTCATTGTCACTGATCAGGCCTACCACCATGGTGTCATCTGCGAACTTGACGATGGTGTTGAAACTGTGTTGGAACTGTGTACAAATATGAGCCATTCACTTGAACGAGTGTGTCCGATCTTTTATATGTTGTTAATTATATATTATATAATTGTTCATATATATGTAATAAAGACTTGAAATCCCTATTGTACCTCATTTAGCCATGAAATTCCTAGTTTAGATGACAAAAGCACAAATCGGCATGTGCATGACGTGGCAACAATGGCAGACAGCATCTTCAAGTGGACAAAAAGTTATCCTAAAAACACCCAAAAAAGACCAACTTGATTGGTGGATGATGAGGAGACCACTGTCTCCGTGACCAACCAGGGTTCATGTTTCCCAGGGTTAAGAACTTACTTTTTTATTGACTATGTATTAGTACTTAGTGTTATATTAGCCCCTATAAACGTCTTCCATGGATCCCTCTGTAAAAGTCAGCTCAATATGTTGTTGCAGTAGTTGCTTAAAAATGTTTAACTTACTGTTTTCAGTCTTGACTGGTTCATTACCCAGGAATGTAGAGGTAGAGAATTATCTTATTTCCTATCAATGGATCAGCCTTGACTAATTGATGGATTTGTCATGGAACCTATATCTGATGATTAAGGTTAATGAATTATGTTGCTGGCAGAGACATCTGCCAGCCGGTAAACAATAAGCATTGTCTCCTCCCAGATGTGTTTTCTCTCTGTTTAAAAGCTGATGTGACTATTCCTAATTTAGTTAGCCATCTACAATGGTAGACGACTGAATCCAAACATTTATACCTTATGCCTGTACAATTTTCCATGCTCATGGTATACAATCACATATATCTTTTCAGGCAGTCAGGATTCAGGATTCTAAGTCTCACAAACCAGATACAATTTCCCATTTCATAAATATTAATTAGAAAATTAACAACCGTTTGGTTACCACACATTATGATCTGGATTTTTCAAATGCAAAATTTGTGATTTGTCTTACTGATTAAAAAAAATATATATTATTATTGTTATTGAGAAAAGACAAATAATGACATGAAATCATTATTGATACCCTAAACCCATTTGGTGGCACATCCTTTGGTAAAGATAAATGCAGTTTATTGGTTCTTGTAACCATCAGCAAACTTTTTGCACTTCTCTACTGGCCACTTTTCCACTCTTCAGCTGAAAATCACTTGAGTTCTGTGATCTTTTAGAGGTGCCTTTGACTAGCTGTTGGTTTTTAGCTAAGGCCAATGGTTATCTATAGGATTAAGGTCTGAACTCATTGCTGGCTACTCCAGAATAGTCCAGCATTTCTTTTTTAGTAATTCCTGAGTGCATTTCCATGTGGGTTGGGGCTCGTTGTCCTGCTGGAAGACCAGTTTAGACCAGTTTCTGCATAGTATACTACTGTACTATGTTTTGCTCCAAAACACCTTGATAACATTGTGCTCCAAAACACCTTGATAACAAGATGATTTCATGATGCCTATAATACATTCAAGTGCCCCAGTACAAGAGTCAACAAAGCTGCCCCAACAACATTAACAAACATTTTGTTGCTGACATCCTCAGACAGTTCTTTGGTCTTCATTATCTTCACAGTGGTAGAGGGAGCAGAATGTTATATTTTCCATTTCAAACCCTGTTGAGTGGAAATGATATACCCTGTAGGCACCTGCAAGTAACCACAGGTGAAATTAATAACCCATTAAACGAGGACCACTTACTCTTTACCAAAGTATTTAGAAATCTCCAAAAGGGTGCCAATAATTTAGTCAAGGCAAATGTTTTTGTTTTTAAAAATAAAAATGCACAGTTTTATTTTGTATGAACAATTTATCAAGGCTGGTAGCTGTTCTCAGGTATCACGTAGTACAGAGTTCCTTGGTACAGCACTTAGATGTCTGTGATTGCCATTATAAACCGTATACCAACTCAATTCCAAGAGTAAAACGTTAAATTATGTCATACCTGTGGTATACAATCGCATAAACCTTTTCAGCCAATCGGGATTCAGGATTCTCAACCCCTTTTTACAATGAAACTTTTGACAAAACCAGGTGCCTTTACCACCACTACACAGACCTCCTTCCCATATACTATGTTCTTCACAGACCTCCTTCCCATATACTGTATCATTCACAGAACTCCATCCCAGTGTTTCCTCCAGTCTCCCAGGGCCTCATGCACAGATAAGGCTCAACCTGTGCAGAGCACGTACCCGTTTGTTATATAGTGTTCTTTCCAGTTGGCATGTGCCCGTCCATCTTCGTGACCGGTGTCACGCACTCCCACGGGTATATGTCATCCGTCTTTGTCATGCGTCACGCACTCCGACACATTGTCCGTCCGTGTGAGCCGACAACTCCGCCCATTTTTTCAGTCTCAGCACATGCCTCTCAAAAGGTCTGTGCACGGTCCTGCAGGGCCTACTGGGTAATGGGGAGAAATGAGGCAAAGGGATTTTCCCCCAGCAGTCTGTCTGTCACAAGTCCCACTAGAGAAGATGTGTGTGTCAGACAGACAACTTTTTCACAGCTACTGCATAGTGAAGTCCTCTGAGGCTTAGGACCTGTCTTCTCAGGATGGGATTTCCTGTGGTGCTTCTGTACGCCCTGTGATACCACCTCTTCCACTGCTGTCACTTTGCTTATCTTCTAACAGGAAAGGTGAAAACTCACTGACATTTCTCCCGGGGGAAAAAATGCCTGTGTCGTTTTTATTGTTATTATTTGTCCATGCTTAAGTTTTGCTTCAGTTTTTTCAATTATTTCCGTGCCACATTTCCTTGGCCGGGACACATGCCATCAGAATAAATGGGACGTGCTGGAGAGAAAATTAGTTTGATGGGCTGAGCAGGGGGTGAGCATCCTCAATGTCCTATTGGGAGAGATGAGAATGTCATTTTATCAACATTTTCAATATGAGGAGCACACAGAATACTGATAGATGTTTGCAATGCACCACTTGCTCATGAGAAGGACTGTGGAGTATTGTAAACTGATCTGAAAGCTGCTCTCTGCAGGAGAGGAGATGAATACTTCAGTGTTCCCCGTTGGGGATCACTGTGAATGTGAGTTTATTCAGTCAGAATGTGTTGATTCAGATTTGTGCTTCTGCTGGACCTGTGAATATGACAAGGATTGTGACAGTACGTGACACTGTAATACAATAGAACATCCATCTTTAAAATAATACTGTAAAAGAGTTCAACACACAATTGCATTATCAAGCCGCATGTTAAGGACTCGGTCCTACGTTTCTAAATAAAGACCATTGTCACATTGTCCATTCATCAATTCTGTGTGGTATTCTTAGACTGTTCAGAGTCCGCGCTGGACACTCTGGCCAAGGAGTAATGTTGATATGAACGCGCTGACATCACAACGGCGTTCAAGCATGCGGCTAGCAAAATGTCAACCAACTTCCTAGTTACATCCTGGACACAAATGGGAAAACACCTTACTCTGAAATATTACCCAACATACAGCTTGCTTGTGTTTTTTCATGTTATCAAGAGGTATAGTCAGTATGAGACTGGCAACAGTTATTTATAATTTTTTACAAACGCACCTCAAAATGTCAAATGATGATTTCATGATGATAATTGACTTGATCAGGAGCTTACCAAAACTGAACGATGAGTTATATTGCTTGAGTCTCTTCCCTGTACAGAGTACCTAAACCTTCATAGAAAAATATACTGCTAACAGAAAGGGTACCAGGGAGTCAAATCAAAGCTCTAAAGGTTTGATGTGAATAAAACAAGCAGTGCAAAGAATACAGGAATTAGGCTGATTGTGTAAACAGCACATGAACTAGGCTAAGTGGTTGTAGCTACATTTCAAGTGTTAACAATCCATCTAATGTGAAGTGTCATATTTCACCGCCATAAATCATTTTTTATCATTGATCGCTGGCCTTGGATACACACGCCTCTATGGGAATTGCAGGATTATTTTTTTTTTATCATTTTATTGTCACTACAAGGAATGTTTCAAAAACACAATTTTCCCATGCTCTTAATGCCGACTGCAGTTTCAGAGGTATAATGAATGGTGGTCATAGATCTTTTTCTGGGCCAGACTCACAGCTTCACGTGTTATCGCCTGGTGGGTCCTCCCTGAAAGTAGAATCTGCAGGGTATTTTGGTCTCTGATCCCCCTACCTCTCCTCCGTCCCTCCTGCGTTCTCTTGCCTTCCCTTATACCCTGTAACCCCCGACCCCCCTGGCAGTAAGCCCCCAGCCCTGAGCCGCAGGAAACAGCTGAGTGACGCTTTTAAACCCTCCATCAGCCCTTCGCAGCTCATCCACATGGAGGGACCGGTGACCTCGGGAACATGTGTCAATGCCACACTAAAATACTCTACTCTGGTGTCAGTGCCAGTAGTCCCGGATTGGCTCCGTGGCACGATCACACAGCGAAGACTTGCAAAACATTTTCCGATGGACACCGAGTGAAAGATTCTTCGCAACCACAACTTGAGTCTATTGAACAAATGCAGGGTGCTCTGTGACAAAAAATTAGTCAGCACGATGTCGCAAGAATATCGGAAGGCCCTGGTCATCACTGACATCCCTTATCGTTAAAAGTGGTCTGGCCGATTGTCTCAATTTCTCTGTCTGTGTTCCGCCCCGCCAACCTGTCTGTTATATTCAACACATGATCACCTACATACCGCGCAGTGCACACGTTCTTGAATAAACCAACTGTTTTGTAGTCAACTGCATAGAAGCACACGTTGAGGTTATTTTTCTCCACTGAGCCCTGAACACTAACTCAACACCGGGAAATAGAGATGGCCAACAGTACTGAACCATCAAAGCCTCCAGACCTGTCAGACATGGAGGGTCATGAGAGTGACATAGTTGTGTAATGACACAATGGCTGCGTCCCCATGCCGTAGAGTGTGTGGGGCAGGGTGATGGGGTTCTGGGGGCCGGGACACAGGATGGGACAGGAGAGGGAGGTGATGCTATCTCAACAACTGTCAGCAGTTTGGTCCGGCCACCGCTTGCCCAGCTTTGAACAAATCTGCTTCAGCAGCTGAAATGTAGAATGATGTGTGTGTTTGTGTGTCAGAGACAGAAAGAGACAGCAAGAGTTTGTATTTGTAGGTGTGTGCAAGTATAGTATCATCTTATGTATTGGTTTTACTTGTGTTTGGTGTGAGAATGTCATTGTGCATGTATAAATGATAATATTGAAAAAATAATTTGAAGATCCATGAATTCCAAGAAAGTATTTTCCAAAATTGAATTTGGCCTATATATCATAGTGAAGGTAGAATAATATTGCCCATATTATCTCACTGTTAGGTTATCTCATTTGTTGAGTTATAGAGGCAAGGTCAGTTACTGGTCTGCTAAATGGGTGGTGGTGGGGACAGAGAGAGAGAGAAAACGAATCTGATTTACTTTTGACTTTCGTCAGCAAGTTTTCCACCTGTTCTGAAAATGGTCTACAACTTCTGTACACCAGTGATGGACCTCTAAGGAATCATCAAAATTAACTGTAGTATAATGAAAATGTTGAAAGTTTTTTTTAATAAGAGGATCCTATGTGTAATCTGTAATTTGGCCAGTGGCCAGTTGGTCTTTTGGGCTGCCTATCGATTATAATGACACTTTTAACTGCTTGAAGCGCAGGGTGTATCACTCATATCCCTGTTGAGACTCAGGCGAAGATCAGCCCAACCCTTTTCTGCGTACGTGTGTGAGTGTGCGTTTGACTGACTGTGTGTGTGTGTGTGTGTGTGTGTGTGTGTGTGTGTGTGGGTGTGTGTGTGTGTGTGTGTGTGTGTGTGTGTGTGTGTGTGTGTGTGTGTGTGAATGCCACGCCAGGAGCACTGGCTCCCTGGTAATGAATGTCAATAAATTAGCCACGCGTGTATTTTTCCTTATTAATGGCCTCTGTGGCAAATCACAACCTCTTTAATGCATTTCACTTAGTGTTGCTCATGAGTGCATTTCATAAAGCATGGCAGCTTTTTAGACACTTCTTTTGGGATGGAATTTATCACTCTCCCTGCTATCCTACCCAGAACACTTTCTATACATCCTCTACAGCGTAGGAAGTTATAAGTCTTTGCTCTGCAGTTTTTTGTGTAAAAAACTAAGTAATGTGTAAAAATGTCAGACAAAAATCTACATATATCATTTGGATTATTTTCATTTGTGTATATATTTTAGAATTATGTTATTTTTGTACTATATGCTGGTGATATACATCATGGTAGACAGTAGGGAAAGGCACGGATAGTCGAGTATTAAAATACCCAACATTTATTTAGTATTCGAATATTTGCGTATGTATTCAATTAACCCCAATTTTGTTTTACGTATATGTATTTTTTGGGTTGAAATTAATAGAGTTTAATCTTATTTTTACAATCTAAAATGTTTACATGTGACGATATACCATGACATTTAAAAAGTATAACGTTTAAGTCGTTTTTATAACATGCGCTCCTTCTCACGTGTTTGTTGTTTACATTCCTTAATCAAAGCGTTTTTAGGGTGGTCGGGCCAAGTCAGTCAGAATGACGCAATATATACTTCTTGGCCTACAGTTAGCTAGAGGATGAAAGGCAACTAATTCAAGGGAACGTGGAATATATTTACTGAATTAATGTTATCCCCAGAAAAAATATTTGGGCCACAAAACGGTATGTAAAGTTCAGCTGTGGAATCGAAAGGCTGTTGGGAGTGCAGAAAACGGCGAGTTAAGCAAATTGCATATATCTGGCTAGCTTAGCTAACTAGCTTCTCTAGACTCTTCCATCTAATTATCTCAATGTTGTGTGTTGATTAATATTGTCTTCTAGTTCTGTAGTTTTGCATGTCAACCACATGGCTTCCTCCATACACGCAATCGCTTTTTTGTCACACGAACGGTCATTAATCCAATGTACATGAGAACGATACACTGTCCTTAGGGCGTTATGTCGTATCCCTCTTGTGGTATCGGTAGTTTTTAAAATCATGTATTTCGGTTTACCGAATACTATTCGAATAACAACACATACTATTCGTAATATGGTCCAATGCACATCCCGAGTAGACAGCCACTATTTTTCATTCTTCTGTCAACCCATTTGTCTAAATTGGTTCTAAAAGACTCTAATGTCTCATGTCTCAGTGTTTCTCTTAAAGATGACAGAGGTATTCAATCATATGTCAGCATAACTCTCAGAGATGACAGAGGTATTCTGCCAAATGCCAGTGTTTATCTTGGAGATGACAGAGGTATTCCACCAAATGTCAATTATCCTCTAAGAGATGACCGTGATATTCAACCATATGTCAGTGTTACTTTCAGAGATGACAGAGGTATTACACCAAATGTCAATGTTACTCTCAGAGATGACAGAGGTACTCCACCAAATGTCAGTGTTACTCTAAGAGATCACAGAAGTATTCAACCATATGTCAGGTTTACTTTCAGAGATAACAGTGGTATTCCACCAAGTCTCAGCTATTCAGTGACTTAGGTATTCCACCATACTGTATCTCAGCTCTAAGATGACTGAGGTATTCAACCATATCTCAGCTCTATGATGACTGAGGTATTCAACCATATCTCAGCTCTATGATGACTGAGGTATTCAACCATATCTCAGCTCTATGATGACTGAGGTATTCAACCATATCTCAGCTCTATGATGACTGAGGTATTCAACCATATCTCAGCTCTATGATGACTGAGGTAAAAGGAGTGTCAGAAACTAGTCAATCCCCTCCTACCCTCTCCTGTTGGCCTGTCTAACACTCCTTCCACTCCCCTAGTCAATCCCCTTCTACCTTCTCCTGTTGGCCTGTCTAACACTCCTTCCACTCCCCTAGTCAATCCTCTCCTACCTTCTCCTGTTGGCCTGTCTAACACTCCTTCCACTCCCCTAGTCAATCCCCTCCTACCTTCTCCTGTTGGCCTGTCTAACACTCCTTCCACTCCCCTAGTCAATCCCCTCCTACCCTCTCCTGTTGGCCTGTCTAACACTCCTTCCACTCCCCTAGTCAATCCCCTCCTACCCTCTCCTGTTGGCCTGTCTAACACTCCTTCCACTCCCCTAGCCTGAAGGTCAGTGGCTCCAGAGGAAATCCCATTCTGCTGAGTCCGTCAAATGCGAAACCAGAGAAAAGCTGCGACCCACCTGCCCACTGACGTCCATAAAACAAACACAGAATGACAGGTGTCGTTGTGTTTTCGCCTTCCTTTTCACCCCCATCTCTTTCTTTCACTGCACTGCCTCTTTTTTGATGTTGATTTATAGTTTATTGTTCCTCATCGCGTTTCAAGGTCGCTCTTAACGCTGCCAAACTAGGCCCTTGAGGAATGTCTTTGAGCACACCTGCCAGTGGAACTTGGAGCTACACTTCATGCAGCTGGCACAGCTACCCACCACGGATCTCCTCTTGCTTGTGAGAGGCTAAATCCAGCCTGGGGTCCCACTGAGCCCCCAATGATCCAAATACAGAAAGCTCCAGTCCACCATTGTACACAACCAGACACCTCCAGCTCAGGTTTTGTCTCATCATTTAAAGTACACTGCCCGCAGAAGTATCTTGGAACGCAACATCAAATCAGCCATGTTGGCTGTCAGTCACCTGAGACTATTGCATCAGTTAACAGCAGTTGCCTCTCTTACTATAGACAACCATTGAGCTATAGAGTATGGTGTTATTGAAACCCAACTGGTGTCTGACTGTGTGAGTGAGGACTAAATTCGTCCCTGGCAAGAAGGGAACTATTAAAAAAAGCTGTGGAACGGGCAAAAGTGACTAGAATGGACAGTTTACTAAACCTTGCTATTTTGCCACTGGTCAGTGGACTTAACTCCACTATTATTTCTGGCGGGTAGTCACTACTAGACTAGAACCCAATTTAAGAACAGTTTTTGCCTGATCTCAGTTTGATTGCACTGAACTAGATGGAGGGGGATGATGGGAGAGGAACAGATACAGTATGTACTGCAGAATCGTCTTTCCCTGGACTCCAGTCAATGCAGAAAAGATCCATCATGTACTCCCCAGGGGAACCTGGACAGCTAAATACAAGTTAGCAGGACACTATAGACATTATAGATTCCTTAGCTACCGGGTGGTTGGATGGGAGGGTTGGTAGGTGAGTGGACGGCGGGGTGAATGGGCCTCTGGGTAGGTTGGTGGATGAGTGGATGGAGGGGTGGGTGGGTGGGCGGGTTATTGTCTGGGTGGGAGGGGGACGAGGGTGGAGCAGGAACTAATTTGCTTGCAATTCTTTTGCAATTTAGGGGCATGTTCTTTTTAAAGAGAACAGAATGTTGTGATTATGACATGATGATCTCCCGGCACTGAAACAATGGGTGTATTGTTGAGTGTAGAGGCAGACATGCATCATATGTTGAGCGGTCATTAGGACTTTGATTGGGAATGAGTGTCAGCTCGGGCATGCTCATGACTGAACACTTTGAAACAGGTACACAGTGTTTAAAGATGTCATATAGTGTCATACGTCCTGACCACAGAGAAAAGGTCTACATCAAGAATGTATTTCCAAAATGATATACAAAAATTAAGCACCTTTTTCGTTTTGAGTGAGTAACAGAAGCGTTCAATTTGCAGTGGTCTCTTAATTTTAACCCCTTCTGTTCCTCACTCAAAACCTTCCTTTTCAACTTTTTTGGAAAGGAAAGGAAAAGGTGCAGTGGTCTCTTAATTGTTTCCGGAGCAATATACCAATTTTCACGCATCTGGGTATGTGTCTTTCGGCTTAAAATTTTTTTGACATTGCGATTGTAAGTATAAAATCTATAACTCCGATGTGTCCCATATGAGAATATAAAGATGATGCCTGTTGAAATCTAATCCAACTTCAAATAATCTTATATCAAGGAATTGTCATGAGGCTATTTCAAAATATCCAAGCAAATATTTGTCAGTAGTTTGGTCAAGATATTGATTAAATTATACAAAGCATAAATTAAATGGAATTACTTCAGAAAGCACTGACAAGACAAAGCATGAACAAAGACATGCCATACCAGGGAGAGGCATGAAAGCCAAGGAGCATGTAGTTTATCATACCACCTTTCCATAGAGAGCAGAACAGGACAAGAGACAGGTCACACATCATCACTCACAAATAACTCCCCTTACCCTTTACATGGCATCTACGAAGACTCCTTTCATACAGGCCCAATATACATGCAATTGTTATCCTATCATGCATTCAAATAGTCAGTGCCCAGATTCTGTAATATAATTTAGAGAGAGACACATAACAAACGCAAATAATAATAATGATTATTCATTCAATTTATATCGCGCTTCTTATAGAATCTCAAATCTATTACAGAAAATCATGACAGTTAGAGGTCAATTCTCTGAACGATGCATCGACCAAAGTTGACAGGGTCAGGTCATGGCTTGAGTGAAGAGAGAGGTGGCTAGAGGGTTGTAGATGATGGTTAAGGAGTCCTCTGATTATCTTGTAAAGGGCAAGCCTGATCTTAGAGCTACTGAACTTCTCTTTTGTGTGGCGCCTATTTAGGTGATGCCTCAGCAGCTCTGGGAGCCAGCAAACGCACCACATAAAGTTCAGAGTAGGGGCAGGTTATGATCATTAAAAGCCCTCTTCCTTTGCACTATTTCCTCTTCTATTTCTCTCATGCTTTATGTAACTCTTCAAATGAGCAACAATATGAATTAGAAAAATATGTGTGGCTCCAAAACATCAGATACAGAATGCAATAAAACTGTTTTTAGAAACAAAACAATATAATTAAAATGAATGTAAACTGCATGAAAATGTGTAGTCATTATGTCATAACAGTAGAACTGTGCTTTGAACAGTGGCTCTGTATTCCAGCACTATGTACAGTCTATGGGGTTAACGTAGGCTACTGTCTGTCAACTTTTTTTAAAGTATTTTCATCCATATCGAATGCATCATTTCAGAATTACAGCCTGTTTTGTACATAGTTCGGCATTTTTGTGTGGCAAAGCATCAAGCATACTCCAATGTTTACCTCAACTTATTTATACCCATAGATAATACAACCTTGTTTCCAAAAAAGGCTCTTTAAAAACAGAAATAAAAACATAATCCAATGATTTGCAAATCATTTAATCCCTATATTTAATTGAAAATAATACAAAGACAACATATCCAATATTTAACCAGAGAAGTGTTATTGTTTTTGGAAAAATACATGCCCAATTTGAATTTGATGCTATCAACACATTTGTTTGTTACTGTTTTGCATCTTCTCTTCTTTTAACAACACTGTAAGTGCTTGGGAAATGAGGAGATCAATTGCTGTAGTTTTGAAAGTGAAATGCTTGGTATAGAATTTCAGCTACTTAACAGGGTCTCCATTGTCTTTTTTTTTATTTCATAATGTGCCAAATGTTTTCAGTGGGAGACAGGGATGGACTGCAGGCATGCCACTTTAGCAACTAGACTATTTTACTACGAAGCTATGCTGTAATATGTGATGGCAGCATATGTTGCTCCAAAACCATATTGTTCAGCATTAATGGTGCCTTCACAGATGTGCAAGTTACCCATGCCATGTGCACTAATGCACCCCCATACCATCACGGATGCTGGCTTTTCAAGTGTGCGCTGATGACAAGCTCCTCTTTAATCCTGAGGACAAGGCGTCCCTGATTTCCCAAAATAATTTATAATTTTGATTTGTCAGACCACTTAAATGTGCTGGGGCTCAGAGAAGGTGGCAACATTTCTAGATCTTGTTTATATATGGTTTCTTCTTTGCATGTAGAGTTTTAACTTGAATTTGTGGATGCAGCAACAAGCTGTGTTCACAAACAATGGTTTTGGGAAGTGTTTCTGAGCCCATGCAATGATTTCTACTACAAATTCATGCCTGGTTTTAATGCAGTGGCCCAAAGATCATGGCTATCCAATATTGGTTTTCGGCTTTGTCCCTTGTGTACAAAGATTATTTCTGGATTCTCTGAATCTTATGGTATTATGTACCGTAGCTGATGGCATCCCCAAACCCTTTGCAATTTTACGTTGAGAAAAATGTATTCTTAAATTGTTGCTCTATTTGCCTGCGCATTCTTTCACAGAGTGGTGAACCCCTGCCCATCTTTACTTCTGAAAAACTCATTCTCTCTGGGATGCTTTTTTTTTTATCCCCAGTGATGTTACTGACCTGTTGCCAATTAACCTGATCAGTTGTGAGATGTTCCACCAGGTTTGTTTTTTGTATTACACAACTTTTCCTGTCTTTTGTTGCCCTTGTCCCAGCTTTTTTGAAACATGTTGCTGGCTTCAAATTCAAAGTGGGCATATAAGGAACAATAAAATATTTCAGTTTTAACATTTGATATGTTGTCTTTGTACTATTTTCTATTGAATATAGGGTTTAAATGATTTGCACATCTTTGCATTCTGTATTTTTCCCATTTTACACAGTCACAACTTGTGTTGTAATGTTCTACAACTAATGTTGTAGAACATTAGATAGGCTGGTGTCATATTCATCAGAATAGGGGCAGCCATCTTACCTGGACATGTTCTAACCAGGTACAATAGAAATACATGGTAGAAGTGGCATTTAGAATTTCTATAATAATTGTATTTCTTTAATAATTTATGAATAACTATTGTCATGCCTAGCAAAATGCATGTGGTATCTGGTATACAGTATCTAACGTAGGAACACCAAATAATACTAATCAAGACTCAGTTGGAGGTGAAATCGTCCCATACATTGCGACATTGATTAGAAATGTATATCAACTATATATACATTTTGTTGATTTTTAAACTATTGGCAGATTTGCTAGCTAGAAATTATCTAGCTGGTTTCCAGCCTAGTGTTTCTTTTACAATGAAATCTGATTGATGAAAAACTTTGTGCTATGCAAAACTGTGCACTGAATTAACAGTTTGAACTAAAACAAATTCAACCACTTTGCTGTGATTCTGTATACTATGTTAAATTGTTTGGGCTAGCTAGCAAATGAGAGATTTATGGTGGCAGCCAGCATGGCAACATAATTTTTAAAATCCTTGGAAATATGAACTCCCAGGTAATGTCTATCCCTAACATAAACATACAATAATAGCCTAAATGTCAAAATAATTTGACAGTGGACACATTTATTTTTGCATGGCCAGGTCTGCCTGCCTCTTTAACAAATTATTTTAATGATGATCAATGAGAACCTGATATTGCTAAATGTCTGTGTTTTCAATTTGTGTGCTGTATAGGTAACTTGCCTAAAAAGACTACATGTTTGTGTGCTGTTTATGTTCATAATCACCTACTGTTACAAGTTACTTATGTGTTGTTGTACAACAACGTCTTACGCTATATTGGACAAATGTGTCCAATTCTCACGACGGAGTCAGTGAGAGAAAAGAATGCCAGTGGTGGGTGACTGAAAAGCAACTAAGTAAAACTAAAATTCTGCAGATCCAATCAGGGTCTACAGTCTGGAGATGGAACATTTTGAGGAAAGTCCGATTCACAGCCACTCCGTTTCTGTTGCTCTGCAGAAAGGGATTTTACCCCTCTCCCCCTTCCTCTTAGATTTGTTGTGTGCAAGAATGCAGTTCTACCTCTAAGTCCTACTTGAGCTTTTCAGGTCACTCCCTCCCTACAGATGACTCCACCTCTAGCGCTCCTTTTTTCATCCTCAAAAACTGTGTGAGAGGCTAACTCAAAGCAGAGGGATGAGGCATTTGGGGGATGCACCAAAGATATTTGATGGAGAGCTAAGGCAGGCATTCTGCCTCTCTGGAGGTAGGTGTGTTCCAGAAGCACCAGTCCACAGGCGAATGGCTGAGGAAGCCCTGACGTCAATCGGGACCAATTTTATGCTAAAGTAAACCTTCACATGAAAGCACACAACCGTGAATAATATATTTTTTTATATGGGACCACAGGGTATTTTGTTTTGCAGTCATATGTTTCATATTTGTTTTAATCTCTTATGACATGCTTTTCTGAAGGTCCCTAAAAGGGCAAATATAAGCTGACTGACGATACTAGGTAAATATGTCACTGCCTGAAAGTATACCTGTGATAGTTGAAGGGATAATGCATATGGCTAAACAGTTGCCCAGAAAGTGTGCAGTCTTTTAGTGGCAATACTGTACCTACCCACACATGGACATGCTCACATACATTCAAGTACACCAACTGAAGGGTAGGTTTTGTGGGGACTGTCCCCCTCCCCTGACAGGTTTTGAGCTCCAAGAATCAATGCTGCAAACCAAAAGCCAGGGAGAGCAGCCGTCTTGGCTGGTTGGTTAGAGTCAGCATTCTTTCTCCCTCCATTTCTCTCTCTCTCATTACACATTTATCTTTCTCATTTCTTTGTCTACTGCAATAGATTTTAAATCATTAAAACATTCATTATTTCTTCAGAGTTGTCATACCAAACGTGAAATTTCAAAGTCTCTACTTTCAATAAATAGCAACAAACAACACATTATATGATATTTTCTATTTAGACTGAATCAGAAACATAAAGTGTATATGAAAATATATAGATTAATCTTTGAGGCTAATGTTTTTGTCCAGTACAAGGCCTTTTATCTGTCCGCAAAACCAGTCCATACAGTATAGCTAGTGCAGCTGATCTTAGTAATTGTTGATTGTCTCCCTCTGTTGGTACTTTAACAACACTGCAGATGAGGAGCATCACGGAAATGCATGTGCACATTCTATTTCTGGCAGCAAGGGGTTGGTATTTTTTCAAATTTAAAAACCAGCTGAAAATACCAATCCAAAGTGTCAGTTAGTGGTGTTTATTTCCCATCAAACACTACATAAAGGATGTCAGTTTCAATTCCTCCAAATAGACAGAAATGCATCCAAGATAACTTAAGAAATCTGTAATAAATGTTTCAGCCAAGAAGGTTTTAGTCACACCCACTATAGTGGTGCAGTGTTTCTCAAGGAAAAAACTTGGACTTATGTTGTAATATGTAAACAAAGTGTGAGATGCTGGGCAGGTTTCTCACTGTCTGTACTGTTGAATAGGAAAGAAGACTATATCAATTACCACAGCTGTTCATCCTGTTTTAGCAGGCAAATGGACATGGTGAAAATCCAAAACCAACCCTTTGTGACGCAGATTGGTTCAAAAGTCTCACAAATTTCAATGTATGACAGTGGCTGAGTTTATTTCCAGAATGATCCTATTCACACTTTGCTTTCCGTTTCTTGACAAGAGAATATGTTTCTGACTTGATGCCATTCATCTGGATTTCAAAACTGGCTTTTTTGATGAAGTTACCCAACATACATCAGGCTAAAATAAAGTATGGCGAATGTGGGCGCAGGGGTGGGAATGTGCCCGTGACCCGTGTCAGATTCCCCTGCTCCTGGCCATGCACCTCCCCAGCCTCCACTCCCTCCATCAGCCTGTCCAACATCCTACCACTCCCCTGTCCCTAATACCAGCATACTGCATCAATCCACATTACCTGCAGTCAGACCTACCCTCAAAGGGGCGCTGGAATGTGTACAGCAGGGAACCGAAGGGGCAGTGGAGGTGTGTGTATGGTGGATGAAGGAGATGACAAAAGGGATGGATAGAAGGGAGGAAATACGCAGCAGGAGGGGAGGGAAACAGCACTGCAGATTAGCTCTCATCTGCAGTGGGCGTCCATGTCTGTCTTTGATAGCGTATGGGAGGAATACGACTGACATTACAACACTACCTGGGAGATACTGCAATTACAGCTGAAGATGATATGGTCTTTGACGGACAGGTATGCAATTCATGAGACACATCCTTGGGAATGTATACATTTGAACAGAGCAGGTTAACTTGCAAACAGAATAATTCCCATCGGAGGTGTAGTGGTGAAAAGAGGGGATAAACTGTCAGATCCTGAAGCGATCAAGATAAGACTTACAATAAAAACATATACATATACACATGTATAGGAAAGCCCTAACCACAGTTACCCAGTCCCAGATTAAGCCTAGTCCTGGACTAAACATCAAGCTCAGTGGAAAATCTCAATGGGAGTTTCCTTTTATTCTTGGACTAGGCTTAACTTGCCTCCGGGAAACAGTCCCCTAATGTCATTATCACTAGTCACACAAAACAGAGTTGTATGTCCCAAAATACCAAATAACTTGTGTCGATAGGACAAAAAAACTAATAAATGTTTAAACATCCTCATGTTATCCTCATCCTCATGAAAATGATATTTTCATAAATTGCACTGCATGTCATATCTTAAAATCTTTATATTTTACAGATGTATTATTTCAAGTCCTCTATATTTCAGAAGATGACAATTTCAACAAGAAACTGAGTCTGTCATGTTGGTAGCCTGTCAGAGCTGTAAGCCATTCATGTTGGTAGCCTGTCAGAGCTGTAAGCCATTCGTGTTGGTAGCCTGTCAGAGCTGTAAGCCATTCAGCCCAGCTGATAGAAAACATTGAACAATAATTAAATAGAATAATTAATATTTATTGACTTAGGGGATGTACAGCTCCATTTCCAAGAAAGTTGGGGCGCTGTGTAAAATACAAATAAAACCAAAATGCAATGATGTCCAAATAATTTATCACTGTATTTCATAGGAAATGTTACAAAAACAACATATCAAATGTTAAAACTGAGAGAGTGTATTGTTTTAGGGGAAATGCATGCCCATTTTGAATCTGATGCCAGAAACACGTTTTTAAAGTTTGGGAAACAGGTATGTTTACCACTGTATTTCATCGCCTCTTTAAAAAAATACTCTGTTTTGTAACTGAGGAGACCAGTTGCTGTAGTTTTGAAAGTTAAATGTTTTCCCCTCCTTTGTGGTATTTCTCATTTCATAATGCGCCAAATGTTTTCAATGGATGACAGGTCTGGACTGCAGGCCGGACAGTTTAGCACCCGGACTCTTACTACAGAGCCATGCTATTGGAATACGTGCAGAATGTGGTTTGGCATTGTCTTGCTGAAATAAGCAAGGCCTTCCCTGGAAAAGACATTGTCTGGTTAGCAGCATATGTTGCTCCAAAACCTGTATATTCTGTTCAGCATTAATGGTGCCTTCACAGATGTGCATGTCATCCATGCCATGTGCACTAATGCACCCCCATACCACCACAGGTGCTGGCTTTTGAACTGTGCACTGATAACAAGCCAGATGGTCCCTCTTTAGTCCGGAGGACATGGCGTCCATGATTCCCAAAAATAATTTCACATTTTGATTTGTCAGACCACAGGACAGCTTTCCACATGAGCTCAGGCCCAGAGAAGGTGGTGGTGTTTCTGGATCTTTTTTATACATGTGGTTTCTTCTTTGCATGGCAGAGTTTTAACTTGAATTTGTGGATGCAGTGTTTTTAACTTGAATTTGTGGATGCAATTTCAGCATTTCATACATTGTCTTTGTACTATCTTATATGGAATATAGGATGTAAATGATGTGCACATGATTGCATTCTCTTTTTCTTTACATTTTACACAGTGTTCCAACCTTTTTGGAACCAGGATTGTAGTATGTAATCACTCATAGGTGTAAATCACTTATTTGGAAGGAATTTAAACACTTTTAATCGTTTGTCAGAAAATTGGCACTAAGCTATTTTAAATAGTGGGCCTTTGGATGTAATGTTCATGATTTTCAACCACATTTGAACTGATTATGAGGTTTTGATTTATTTTCATAGAAGATAATCTACTCAATTCATATATATTATTATTGTTAGGATCCATTTAACTTTAGCTTTTATATAATTTCATAAAACATTCTAACTATGATTAGCTAACTGGCTAAAAGCAGCCCAAGCCCTGGGCTTTTAAGCAAAGTAGCTTGTTTGCTCAACACAAGATTGAAATATCAGCAACTATTTACAAGGTAGACTCTTTTTTCAAAGTATGTTTATTGTTTCTTTGGAAAATGGTTGTTGACAAGGCAGGAATCAAGAGCCGTAAATGAAATGCTAACAAGGCAAATCCAGCTGGAAGGGGGAACATAAAAAGCATACCTGAATCACAATTCTACTTGTACTCGGAAGCAGGTGTGATTATAACTCTGAATTATAAGCTTTGATCAAACCAGGAATACAATAAGGGAGTAAATGATAACAGAAGGTAAGCGTACACTAAAAAAGGTAGATAAAAGACAAATAAAAAGGTGCATGAATTGCATTTTGGTGTTTCCCCCTCTAACTCTGATTGACACTTCCCTGTACTATATGAGTATTTATAAAACATTTATAGTAAAACACCTCTTAAAAACATTATGTCTGGAAAGGTTTCAAAGGAGCAGGAAAGAAATTCTGATGTCATAATGCTGTTGCAATCATATTGGCATGTGGGTGTGTGTTTGTGTGTGGGGGGGGGGGTCTGGGTGAATGAATGGGGGAGGGGGGAAGAGTAGAAGGCCAAACACTTAGAGTGATTAAACACAGAGGGATGAGCAAGGACCGTAGTGTAAGTGTGTGGAAGGAGTGACGGAATAGGCAGGTAGACTTTGGAAGCATCTCATGGCCTGCTGGCCATTTCTAATGGATTAGCGCTCTTTCGCCCTTGTTTTTAATATGTGTGAAATCTATCATTAATGGACATCTAGAGGACTTCATAGATATTCAATGAGAGAGACATAATTTCACTGTCACCACCAACAATGTTGTGACTGGTTGGAGGCTGGCGGAGTGGACTAGAACACAGTGTTGAACAACTGTCATTAGGTGGAGACTGACTTCCTGCCACTGGGATGCCCTCCCTCCAATGCCATTCGGGGGTAGAGTCACTGGCTTGTTGTTGTCTCTCTGTTAAGCACTTGTGCAATTGGGCTGTACTCTGCTGGCAATACTCGGCCCTCATTCAGGGTGGTTGCGTTTGGTGGGTGTCCCTTTGGTAAATGCTTGGCAATGTGGGTGGATTGATTTCCTGCCTGTTGGGCCCTGTTCAGGGCCTCCCCCAGATAGGGCCACAGTTTCACCGGACCCCCTGTCTCAGCCCCAAGGTCTTATGCAGCTATATTATTGTGCTGGGGGAGTATGGTCAGTTCTCCCTCTCCACTATAAATCCTTGTAGATATAAGGAATGCATTTTTTCTAAATTTTCCCTGTCTCCTGCTGTTTTAAACTTAGGAGGACATGAGGTCCTGGCCCACACCTGAGGAGTATCTGGCTTGAAAGACCCGTTGCTGTCCCTGTCCAAAGTCTTCCTGGTTGTGTTGCAGATCAAGACGATACCTGACGATTTCAGCTGCCACTGTGCTGACACCTCCACTGTGTTGTCCCTGTCCTTGTCCATCTGGTCATGCTTCCGACCTGGACTAAGTTTAAATAGAGTCCTCTCTAGGTTTCTTCCTAAATTTCGTCCCTCATAGGGAGTTTTTCCTAGCCTGAAATTCAACAATACTGTTGTTTGCTCCTTGGGGTTTAAGGACGGGTGTTTTGTAAAAGCACTGTGTGACAACTGCTGATGTAAAAAGGGATTTATAAATAAATGTGATTGATTGATTGATATTAGATTTATCACATGGTCACACTAGATATGGATTAACTTCCCAGTAATGTGCTCAACTGTGGA
Organism: Esox lucius; assembly: GCF_011004845.1. Classification (NCBI taxonomy): domain Eukaryota; kingdom Metazoa; phylum Chordata; class Actinopteri; order Esociformes; family Esocidae; genus Esox; species Esox lucius. Next base: position 16,984,000 of record NC_047580.1, on the reverse strand, counting down.
TGTGCTTGTTTTGTCTCTATGTGTCCCTGTAGAAGAAACAGGAAGGATTAACACACACACACCCCTTGCTTCTCGTAGGTTGGAAATGTTTGTAATGAATCTTGTTCTGATGGCAGATTTGAATAAAAAGCTTTGGGATTAGTTGTCTCAGTGTTGAGGAATGTTTTAAATGGTCTGTGTGGTCTGAGAGGAATATTTTATCAGCACTAGTGCTTGTCCCTAACCTAACTATGATCCTAAAACCTACATTTAACTTGATCTCCTCTGCTACACAGTAACCTTAACTCCTACCCTAAACCCCAAACTTAACTCCCACCTTAGCTGTTGTCTATCTCTGCTCTGCTACAGTATTGGGGTGCTTTGGTTTTAACTGCTCCCATCTCCCAGGTGACAAGTGTGTGAGTGAATAATTCAGCAGGGATCCAGGAGGTTAGATGCAGCATTAGATGCAGCATTAGCTTTCCCTGGGGGCATGTTACATACTGGGAAGAAACCAGGGCAAGCCAGCCAGCAAGACACCTTTTGAAGAGTCAGGAAGCACGACATCGAGGTGCATCCAACAAACATCTGATTCAATCTGTTCCTATTCATTGGGGAAAGAGACTAGAACGCCAGAGATGATGGGGGAAAGCCTAGGTAACAATAAAACATGCGTTTTGAGGTGATAGAGTCGTTATTACGCTTGGGTCTGACTTCAAGCAAGAAGGCAAAATGCAGAGCTGTTTTTTTTTTACCCTTGGATTGCCCTAATTATACAGTGCATTGATTTTACAATGCATTCATGGATTGATTAGTGATGCCTCGTTCCTCCCCCAAGGAAGTGCTCTGCACACTGCCACTTTCTGATCTCTGGCAATCCCTTCCAATGGTGCCTGTGAACCACTGGTCCCTGTGCTCTCCTTCTGACTTCTGCGTTTCTCTGCCGGTCCCCCAGTCATACCACTCTCCTTCATCCATCTCTTCAAGCCTCTCATCCAGGCCCTTCAGTCAGCCCAGTCCTCATCTCTCTCTCATCCCTTCCATCTAGTCATCCCAGTTCTTATCCCTCTTTCATCCAGCCCCTCTAGTTGTCCTTCCTTATTTACATTCACCTCCAGTAGGGTGCTACGGGATGAAACAAAGACATTACTTTTGTTGTTACAGTTAATAAAGGAGGATATATAAGGATGTATAAGACAAGAAAAGCGAGGGATGGAAAGAGGAGAGTGTTTAAAAATCTATTTCACAGCAGTATGACATGAGTCAGCCACGACACCCTCAGGGGATCTGGGGAAATATGTTCCTGCCTCCTAGTCCGGAAATCTGGCATCCAGAAATGAACTCCACCTTTTATGTCGGGAAAAACAGCAATGGAGGCATCGTATGTAAAGGCTTATGTAGACATACTATACATTATGAACATTATACATTGATTTAAATGTTGCTGAGGTAATGGAAAGAGCATCTTGGTCATCTCTGATCTTTAAGACTGCCAGAAGCGGTCCCGAGAGCCAAAAACATCACTGCACCATTCAGTGCTCTGAAGAGGCCTGACTAAAGACAGTGAGGAAAAGGAGGGGCAAGGTAAGTCGTTTGGTTCAATCGTACCTATCCTCTAACAGTACTGTCAACACTGCACCAATCACATCACTGCTCCCATCAATATGGAAACTTACCATCCAAAGGTGTACATCCAACCATCCTGAAATTCCCTTTACCCTTATTTAGGGAGGAGCAAGCGCTATTTGAACCCTCTGATGAAGGCCATTGGTCGCAGTAGCGTTACGGCCACGCTCCGGTGTTGAGCTGTTAATAAGGCGACTGTTGTTCTGTGGAGGTTTAATTAGTCTGTGGTGGAAATGTGCTTACGGGGCGGCCTGCCACTCGGTTATCAGCGCCAGACCCACGCACACACAAACACAACGCTCATTTCACGGGCCGCTGGGACCTGTATCAAGACAACGCTCGCTGTTCATTCAATTAATACTTTCATTGGGAAGCCACACGGTGTGAACGTACAGTATTTACCCCCACCATCTTCCATACGCTCCTCTGACTGTCTGTACATCTTCCATACGCTCCTCTGACTGTCTGTAGATCTTCCATACGCTCCTCTGACTGTCTGTACATCTTCCATACGCTCCTCTGACTGTCTGTACATCTTCCATACGCTCCTCTGACTGTCTGTACATCTTCCATACGCTCCTCTGACTGTCTGTACATCTACCATACGCTCCTCTGACTGTCTGTACATCTTCCATACGCTCCTCTGACTGTCTGTACATCTTCCATACGCTCCTCTGACTGTCTGTACATCTTCCATACGCTCCTCTGACTGTCTGTACATCTTCCATACGCTCCTCTGACTGTCTGTACATCTTCCATACACTCCTCTGACTGTCTGTACATCTTCCATACGCTCCTCTGACTGTCTGTACATCTTCCATATGCTCCTCTGACTGTCTGTACATCTTCCATACGCTCCTCTGACTGTCTGTACATAGGCCCTAAAAATGTTTTACCTCAAGAGACACCTTTGGTCACTTGACTTTCACCCATGAGCAAGCAAATGATGGTTATGATAGCAATGTGGAATTTGTGCATTGACAAAAAGAACACATTTTCTATCTCTTTATCTCTGTAAAAAGAGATAGAAAATGTGTTCTTTTTGTCAATGCACAAATTCCACATTGCTATCATAACCATCAGGGGTTATTAGGACATAGTAAACAGCGAGCAATTTCTTTGTCTTACGTACATCGATCAGCCATAACATTTTTACCACTGACAGGTGAAGTGAATAACACTGATAATCTCGTTATCATGGCATCTGTCAGTGGGATATATTAGGCAGCAAGTGAACATTCTCTCCTCAAAGTTGATGTGTTAGAAGCAGGAAAAATGGACAAGCGTATGGATCTGAGCAACTTTGACAAGGACCAAACTGTGATGGCTAGACAACTGGGTCAGAGCATCTCCAAAACTGCAGCCCTTGTGAGGTGTTCCTGGTCTGCAGTGGTCAGTACCTATCAAATGTGGTCCAAGGAAGGAAAAGTAGTGAACCGGCAATTGGGTCATGCGCGGCCAAGGCTCATTGATGCACGTGGGGAGCGAAGGCTGGCCCGTATGGTCCGATCCAACAGACAAGCTACTGTAGCTCAAATTGCTGAAAAATGTAATGCTGGTACTGATGGCAGAACACAGTGCATCGCCGTTTGTTGCGTATGGGGCTGAGTAGCCATAGACCAGTCAGTGTGCCCATGCTGACCCCTGTCCACTGCCGAAAGCGCCTACAATGGGCAAGTGAGCATCAGAACTGGACCACGGAGCAATGGAAGAAGGTGGCCTGGTCTGATGAATCACGTTTCCTTTCACATCACGTGGATGGCCGGGTGCATGTGTGTTGCTTACCTGGCGAACACATGGCACAAGGATGCACTATTGGAAGGAGGCAAGCCGGTGGAGGCAGTGTGATGCTTTGGGCAATGTTCTGCTGGGAAACCTTGGCTCCTGCCATTCATGTGGATGTTACTTTGACACGTACCACCTACCTGAGCATTGTTGCAGACCATGTGTAGCCTTTCATGGCAGCTGTATTCCCTGAAGGCATTGGCCTCTTTCAGCAGGATATTGAACCCTGCCACAAGCAAAAATGGTTCAGGAATAGTTTGAGGAACACCACAAGTTCAAGGTGTTGACTTGGCCTCCAACTTCCCAAGATCGCAATCCAATCGAGCATCTGTGGGATGTGCTGGATAAACAAGTCCGATCCATGGAGACCCCACCTCGCAACTTACAGGACTTTAAGGATCTGCTAACACCTCGGTGCCAGATACCACAGCACACCTTCAGAGGTTTAGTGGAGTCCATGCCTCGTCAGGGCTGTTTTGGTGGCAAAAGGGGCACCTACACAGTATTAGACAGGTGGTCATAATGTTATGGCTGATCGGTGTGTGTGTATATACACATATATATAGTAAACATGTACACATTGAAGGTTAAGACTATTTAATGTGACAGACTAAGAAAGGTTTAAACTTTTCCATGCTCAGCTAAAGAATACTTGCTTCCTGTTATTGGTGTGCTTTCTTACTCCTCTCTCTTGCTCTTTCTCACCCTCTCATATAAAAAGTAAACACACCCCTGTTAAAAAGCCAGGTTTTTGTGATGTAAAAGAATGAGATAAAGATAACTCATGTCCACCTTTAATGTGACCTATGAACAATTCAATTGAAAAACAAACTGAAATCTTCTAGGGGGAAAAATGAACAATAAAAACCTTACAATAACCTGGTTGCATAAGTGTGCACACCCTCTTATAACTGGGGATGTGGCTGTGTTCAGAACTAACCAATCACATTCAAACTCATGTTAAATTGAAGTCATTACACACCTGCCATCATTTAACCCTTTGGCGCGTACGATCACACCAGTGTGATCAATCTAGAGTGGTCCCTGGAGCGTACGATCACACTGGTGTGATTAGAACGTCATGTTTAGAACGCACCATTAGCATACCTAGCTACAAGTAACGTAACAATGGCTGGTAAAACCGCGCTATTATTTACTCACATTTAGCTCAAACAGTGTTTATAACTATATTTCCTGATTGTAATTGTTTCAAGACCATACTATGATATTAACCAGGTAGAAAGCATTCAAATCGGGACAAGAAGTGTTAGTTACGTACCAACAGACAGCCAACACTAATGCACAAAAACGAATTATATTAGCGACTACTACCGATCAAAACCATTGCAAAAACTTTCTAGAAGTTACGTTCCCCGTTGTATGCATTTTATATAGTTTATTCATTTTCACTGCATTGAATAACTGGTCACGATTTGTTAGCTAGCAGGCAGCTGACGTTTGCTAGCGGTTAGCTGACGTTTTCTAGCTAGCTACAGTAATAAATCAACCAACTTTTGTAGCTCTTAGAATTCGAGTCAACGAGAGAAGCTTGCAATGCAATGCATGTAGTGTTCCTTACCTAGCAAGGTGACTGTTCAAAGGCTGGCGTGAGTTCAAATGCTGCAGAGTACCGAAGTCACGTGCAAAAAAACTCACGCTGGGGGGTCGGTAAGGAATATTTGAAACTCACGCGTGAAAAGGTTAAAGTGATTCTGATTAATCAAAAATAAAGTTCAGCTGTTCTAGTAGGATTTTCCTGACATTTTCTTAGTTGCATCTCAGATCAAAAGCCATGGGCCGCAGAGAGCTTCCAAAGCATCAGAGGGATCTCATTGTTGAAAGATATCAGTCAGGAGAAGGTTACAAAATAATTTTTAAGGGCACAATATAGAAATTCATGGGGCTGTTAATCAATGTCAGACACACAGTGTATCATAAATGTGTAGCTTGGATGAACCTCGTCTCCTACCATTGTCATGGGTTGTGGACCCATCACTGTGGGACAGAAACAGATATTGGCAATATGGGATTTGTGACTGCCTGTGTGTGAATGGACAGTTCTCACCAGACCATCACAACTTAATAACCCCCAAGCCACCACCCTGCCACCACACTACTACCAACACAACCACACCACAACACCATGACACCACTACCACATCTATACCACCTCCAACAACACCACACCACAACACCATTACACCGCTATCACACTACAACACCATTACATCACTACCACCACCAACACTACCACACCACAACACCATTACATCACTACCACAACACCATTACATCACTACCACCACCAACACCACCACACCATTACACTGCTACCACAACACCATTGGAACACTACCACCATCAACACCACCACAAAACCATTACAACGCTACCACATCACAACACCATTACACCACTACCACACCTCACCACCATTAAATCACTACCACCACCAACACTACCACACCACAACACCATTACATCACTACCACACCACAACACCATTACATCACTACCACACCACAACACCATTACATCACTACCACACCACAACACCATTACATCACTACCACCACCAACACTACCACATCACAACACCATTACACCACTACCACACCTCACCACCATTACATCACTACCACCACCAACACTACCACACCACAACACCATTACATCACTACCACAACACCATTACATCACTACCACCACCAACACCACCACACCATTACACTGCTACCACAACACCATTGGAACACTACCACCATCAACACCACCACAAAACCATTACAACGCTACCACATCACAACACCATTACACCACTACCACACCTCACCACCATTAAATCACTACCACCACCAACACTACCACACCACAACACCATTACATCACTACCACACCACAACACCATTACATCACTACCACACCACAACACCATTACATCACTACCACACCACAACACCATTACATCACTACCACCACCAACACTACCACATCACAACACCATTACACCACTACCACACCTCACCACCATTACATCACTACCACCACCAACACTACCACACCACAACACCATTACATCACTACCACCACCAACACTACCACACCACAACACCATTACATCACTACCACCACCACACCACAACACCATTACACCACTACCACACCACAACACCATTGCAACACTACCACCATCAACACCACCACACCACAACACCATTACACCACTACCACACCTCACCACCATTACATCACTACCACCACCAACAATACCACAGCACAACACCATTACACCACTACCACACCACAACACCATTAAACAACTACCACACCACCATCCTGCCAACACCACAGTCTTAAAAACGTGACTGTCAAATAAACGACACAGGATATGGCAACTTTTTTTCCACAGTCTGGTAGAAGCCTTCTGTTGTCCTTCTCCTTTTTTAATTAAGCTCTCTGAACTTGTAGTATATAATACTTGTGAAAGCACTGCAAACAGTGAAGGTCGACACTGTGAGTCAGTGACCATGGAGGTTGTGTTATTGAGTCCTTACAGGGAGACAGTGGCATCCCCTCGCTGGTGTGCTCGTGGAGGACCAGGACTGGGTTAGTATGTGCTTACCTCAGTGGTATCCAAGAATAGAATGGGCCAGACCCCCAGATAGCTCAACTCTGATACATAGCCCTTTTACATATTGCAGACACACCTCTTTCTCCTCTCTCTCTCCCCAACTTCTCCCACTCTTTGTTTTTGCCTTGTTTCTAAATAGCTACATTTTCCAGTTGCCAACATTTGTTTGACTAAATGTTACAGGAACCAGGTGCATACAATTGTGATGGCATTTTAATAATCTGTTTGTGTCTTTGTGCACATATGTGCATTTGAGTGTGATATTGTTTTGTGTTCCATATATTACCATAATACATATACATTTGTACCAGTGGGCTGCTAATCGACTAATCCATTTGTAGAGTTTAGTAATATTACAAATGTTAAGTAAAGAGAATAAAACTAAATGTGAACCCCTCAACAATAACGCCAATCACCCAATCAACATGTCTCCAGTTATTCCTGCGTTCTAGTATTATTTTGTCTAATATGCTTCAACATATTGGCTGAAAAGCCATCTCTGAAACTGACACAGCTTGGAAGTTCCACTGCAAAAAATTTAGACAAAACGGCTTTACAAACATTAGAGTGATCTTAGGTAGCGTTGATGACTTTAGACACACGAACACACACACTTCATCACTCTCTCGCTTTCTCTCTCTCTCTCTCTCTCTCTCTCTCTCTTCCTCTAAGGCGGAGTGGGTTGAATTACGCATAGCCTCCGAGGTCCACTTAGTGACTGTGGGGATTTGATGAGAAGGCCCTTTTGCTTTATTTAGTGAAGTGCTGGTTAATATTGTTATGGTGAGTAAGCTAAGCGCCCTGTTTCCTCTGTCAGCGATACACCATGGGAATTACTAAACAACTCCCCGGTGACCAACCTCTTTCTGAAAAGAGCGAGAGGGAAATATCTTGAATTCAATAGATTTACATATGAATACATTTTCATATTTTCTTTGAATAGAATTATTGATATTTACTTTCCCTGTATTAGCTGTGTAAATACACAGGCTTACAATAGATCTGGATGACAGATCACGTCACCATCCTCTGGAGGTCAACAGAGACTTTTTCCAGTCAGTCGTTATGGCTGTGGTTTGAAAGGCTGATACATTATATAGAACTGTAAATGCCCTAAGCTGAAACAGCTTTAATAATTTGCACACACAAAAAATAATTTAACACTAATAATGTTTAACAAAAGGCTCTTAGCTGTTGTCAGTAGGCCTATACATCCTAGTGGACGATCCTTCTTAAATTAAATCACTATTCAAATGTGTGTATTTGAGCATAAATCTATGATGAAATCAACTGATTTTACAAGGTAGGCCTATGTTGTTTTTATTCAATTATACTATCATATACAAAATAATTGAAAAGACACACGTCCAAGGTTCTATGAGGTCCCAGTCATTCTAAAGATCAATGTTTGATTATGAGTAATAGCAAGGTTAATATTCCAGTTAAGGAACTCTGCTGTAGACTGCAGTAGGCGCAGTGCAGGAGAAATGTCCTTTCAATGTTCCTTATTTTGTGTTTCACTACCGCCCCCCTTTGCTGATATTCAGTAGTGCATGTACAGTAAAGCAAGACCCATAATGTTGCAAGATTCCCGGTGGCTTACGATGGCTTATAATGACTCTTTACCTGTAAGAATCAAGAGTTGTTTCTTTCACAAGGTTTGTTTTAAAATTGCTTTAATTACTTATTTAGACATATTGGAAACAGGAGATGAAGAAGGTGTGAAATTTGGAGAGGTGGAAATTAAGCATCCAATTTCAGGGGCAGGAAGATGCTATATTAATAAATTAATTTCTTGGACATTTTACACAATAAGACTGTACAAAATGTACTTGAATTAATTATTTTATTGAAATGTAGTAGTATTACTTAGTAGTTTTATTAATAGTGGTAGTACTACTAGTAGTAGTAGTAGTAGTTTGGGTAGGAGTAGTAAGAGCAGGACTTTCTAAAGAACATTGGCAGAATAACTGCCCTGGCAATGGTAGAAGGATGACTTGGAATAGTATTAGCAAAAGAAAAGTGAAACTTAGACCAAAGTGATGCGCCCTTCCGACAATCGGATAAACAACACACAATGTTGATACTTATTTCACTGATTTATTAAAGACAGTTATGCAACAACCAGTGCCGTCATGTGAGAAAGTAATCACCCCCTTATACTCAAAACCTGGTTGCGTCACCTTTAGCGGCAATGTCTGCAACCAGGGCAGGCCCTAGGCATAAGCAACATTGTCGGGAGCTTAGGGTCCCTGAACACTAGGGGGCCCCAGAACGGTAGGGGGCCCCAGACCACTAGGGGAGAGGGGGCCCCCAAATCAAACTTTGCTTAGGGCCCCCCAAGGGCTAGGCCTGGCACTGACTGCAACCAACCACTTCCCGTAGTTATTTACAGCAATTTTAATTGTGTTTCAGATCTTTGTCCTGCTGAAACACCCAGCTCCACTTCAGCTTCAGTTTACAGATGGATAGTGTGATATTCAGTATTCTCTGATACAAAGCTGAATTAATAGCAAGTTATCCAGGTTCTGATGCAACAAATCATTCCCAAACCATGACATCGCCACCACCAAGCTTGACCATTGTGGAGAAATGTCAAGTCAAATGATGCCCCAGTGCAAAAGTAATAGATCATAGCTACTTTGTTATTTATGTAATAGATCATAGCAACTTTATTATTTCAGTAATAGATCATCATAAACTTTATTATTTAAGTAACAGATCATATAAACATTATTATTTAAGTAATAGATCATAGCAACTGTATTATTTTTTTCACAATGGCTGTCACATTCTTCTGAGCCTGCCAGTGACAGGCATTTGCACATTGCATTAAAGGGAACTGCAAATCACTATTGTATCAAAATGAGAAGTTCTGGTTAAGCAACCATCAGTTGTTTTTTAAACCCCAATAAGATGGCTCTGTTTGTTTTCGCCTGTGACTTGTACTTGGTTTCTCCACCATTCGTCGTCTTACAAACCAAACACCTTTGATCGTTAATCTTTGATGCATACAAGCTTCAGAGGAGCCCTTTAAATGTATGCATGTCCTTTGGCATTTCAATAATAATGGTCAGGTCAATTACTGATAAAAGCATGAAAATAGGAACATGATGTTGTTTGGCATGACAGTTATGACAGCTTGCCAATGGCCTCTTGGTGGCTTTTCTAAATAGTGTCCTTCTCAGTTTTCAAACAGATTCAAACTTGTGCCATATTTTCTCCATTTCTTAATAATGGACTTTACTGTGTTCCAAAGATATTCAATACCTCGGAACTGTTCTTATATCCTACTCCTGAGAGTTTTTTTTAAGAACCTTTAAAAGTTCCTTAATCGTCATGATGATTTTTTTATAGGAATTATACAAAGCAACCGTGGTATCCTAATCCCAGATATATATGTATTTAACCTGAAATCATTTTAAACCCCTTCACTGCAGACAGTTGGGGTAAACTTGGAACACTTTTCCAACTGATAATCCTAGCATTTACTGAGGTCTAAAGAAATGATTTGCTCAATGTGCAAACTAAAATCCTCTCACACTGGCAAAGTTAAAATTTTGCTATCACCAGTAACAGCACTTGTTTGACAGAAAATAATACCATGTTAGTTACCAGGTTAACAACCTTGTCAGTGCATTTATACTCCTTCCAGGTCAGGGGTCTGGCTGAAAGCCCTGCACGCACATATGTTGCGCATGACATGGCAGTTGTGTCCCTTTTTTCCCCTAGAAACAGTTGTTCCTTAAACTGTGTGCATATCACGTCTCAAGGGTTGGTCTGAGTAGCTAGATGTTGTTCAAACATTGATTAGATTTTTTCAGAGGCCAAATGTGAAATGTTTCACCATGTTCAGGGGTGTGTGCATGTATGAGGAGTTTGTTGAATAGGTGTATATGTATATGAGTGTTTGTTCTGCAAGAAGTCCTCAAGGTCACCACTGCATTAGTATTGTTTCATCAGGGAATGTGTACTGAGTGTTATTTTTGCATATTGCCTTCAGTCCGTTATCAGCCTTTTTTGTGTATGTATGCATGTGTGTTTCCTGGCCTAAGAGGGGAATCAGAGTATTGTTCACCACTGACAAATCACTGTACAGACCGGAATGGTTGAGAGGTATGTAATTAGGTGAGGGAATCTGGGTACATTTCTTACCTGTGTGTTCCAGCAACTCTACAGCAAGCGTAACATATACTTAGTCTGGTAATAAAGACAGATCTGGATCTGTCCAATTTGGGCAGAGCACTTTTTTATATTAATGTGTGGCTATTGAGTTGATGATGATGATGATGATGATGATGATGATAGACTAGGAGCCAAATACTATCTACAAAGGTGGAGGTGGAGGTCTGGAGGTGCAAACAACCCAGGTGACTGACCCAGGGCTATGGTTCCTACTGTTTAAGGCAAATATTTCTGTCCTGGGAAAAAACTTCAATTTGGAACCAAATTATTTCTTAACAAGCTGTGCACCAGAAGAGGAAATATCTTATTCCAGCATTGAAAACTGCTAATAGAGTGTTGGAACATTACTTAAATCATCATGGTAAAGTCATTATCCAAACTCACTTTCAAGGGCCTAGAAGGATGGACAGAAACTTTATAAATACATAATACATATTTTCAAGATATAAACATTAGGCCTATATGTGGTTACACTGTGTTATAAAATGTCTCTTGAACAACTTGAACAATTATTTTGTGAAGAAAATGGCTTTTTAAGGCAAAATTGTTCATCAAGATATTCAAAGACACAAATGACCAGTCAGTAAATAGGATCAGAAACAAAACTGGGTGCATATGGGCTTTGACCAGCAACAGCAGGAGTCATCCAGCTGAACCTTGATCAGCAACCCAACCAGTTTACCTATGGACAGGCACAACCAGGTGGGCAATAATGACAGGAGTAGTTAGACAAAATGTAAATCAGCAAAATGACATGGTGGACTTTGGGAAGCATTGTCCTAGGGCTCAGGTCCATATCAGATCCAAAAGGATATCAGATATACCAGGATATCAACGGACACTAGCTTCCTGGCACACACACTACTTCAGCATAGATAATGGGGGCTAAGACTGGGTCTGTCAGTGGACATTGTGACCCCATCGGAAGATGCACTCAGAAAGGGCTAACTTGACAGAAAACAGTCAAGCATGGCCCGAGACCAATTGCAAACCTTCACAGTGTTACATGGACTTGTTCCTAGTTATGTATCTGAATTAATTCTACATATCTGTACACAATGGCCACATGACACAGGCCTCCTTATTGTTAATAACATTTGTACACAAACTAATGGAGGCCGGTCTTTCTCCGAGAGAGGTCATTTCTTGGTCGAAAAGATGTGTCCGTCTATTTGAGAGACACAGACTTAGTCGCAACCTCACAGTCTGTATTGAAGACTTGTGTCATGTCAGGGTCTGTGATTGAGTGGAGTGTGGCCCAGGGGTGTGAAGATGAACATCAAGGCACGCTGGTGGGCTCGCCTCTCTCCACTGGGATGTCCTCTTTCCGTGCTATTACAAGAGCTGAGTGACTGGCTAACTCGTGCTCCCCCATGCCGTCCCTAATGCTTCTGCGATGGATGAGAACGATGTGGGCTGTATTCCACCTGTCTCAGGGCGGTTTACGGTATGTTGACTTCCCTTTGGTGGTCTGGTGCTTGGTAAAAGTGGGTGAAGCTATTTCCTGCCTGGCTGGCCCTGTCCGGGGTTATCTTCAGACAGGGCCCTCGATAAAATGAACACACGTGTCAACTATTGACAATCTTTGAGGGTACTTTGGTTTCAAGGAAATGTTCCCTGAATGGCAGATGGCTGCAGGCTAATGGCAGTGCCTGATGCACTGGGCTGTTGTGTAGCATGCTTGTTATACCAATCACCTTTCCACATCCCCAGTGTTTTAGACTTCCACTTAATAATCATATAAGGAGGCTGTTGTACAGGTTTTATCACCAATAAATTACCAAGAGAGTCTGTTCACCTGCTGTAAATCTATTAATATTGCCATTCCCCTTTTCTCATTATCATCAACACCTGACACCTCCCTCCAATCCCCTTCTATTCTATTTGTTTGTTCTGACTGACCCATGCACTTTAACCTGGCTGTGTGAGCAAAGAAAAACCAACCGGGATCAATTGGTCAGTCAATGTGTAACACACTAAAGACCCTGGTTACCTACTCATGCTCTATGTAATTGATCTCTCTGTCTAAGTTGTTTGTTTGCAGCCAGTGTCTGGCCCTCTGACAGCTGGTTGCAGGGATGTGCTGGGTGGTGGTGGTAAATGATCTGTGTAAATTGGCTTTTTATGGGACAATGGGGGGAGATGTTTCACACTATTTAACTGTTCATTGCTGTTTAGATAAAAAAAAAGTCTCAATCTGCAGAATATGTGTTGAAATTACGAAGAGAACAGAGAGGTAGCGTCTACATTATTAACAACCTATTACTTAATATAAAACAAGCAAGGAAGCTAAAACCTGGCAGGTGTGAAATTATGATATCCCACCCAATAAAAATATCTGTCTTCATAATTAAATTGTTTTTATTTATGTAGTGTGTAAGCCAAGACCATGATGTTATTTAATTGAAGCAATAACAGAAGTCCTGATACGTGACTGCAGTGAGGTCTACCCTGAGCAAAGTCTATCCTTTCTCACTCTATCTCTCTTTCTCTCCCTCTTTTGCATCTCTATCTTTCTCACTCTCTGACCTTCGATTGACTCCTCACCTTCCAGAGAACACCTTTAGTAATCCCATCTCTCCTTAGTCCACTGGCTTGTTCACAAAGCAAAGATCACTGAAATTCATCAGTCAGCTCACCAAATGATTGACTGAAAGTTGACATATTACTGTGACTTAATCTGTCCATGTTGCTCGCTGAATAAAATCTAATTTATTTGGTAAAGAGACAGTGAAACATCTAAATTCCTTTTGGGAATAACAGACTACTGTATACAGTAAAGGGTTTGCAATACAGTATAGGTATTCTGTATGTTATAATAAAGATTACAGTAAACATATTATCAAAGCAAGTACTGTGTAATATATTAATTAACAAATATTAATGAATATTTTGTGCTATGTGACACTTCCAATAAAAATAAAGCCCAACTAGCAGCTATAGTCAAAAACAGTTCAAAGGACATGACTAAGATCTCAACTATTTAATGTCCGATCCATTCCCTATACGTTTCACATTGATGGTGCACTATAACCACCTAGTAATTCAATTATTACAGCATTGTAGGTCATTGTTAGGATGTTGGAAATGGCCAATGATGCATTATCCAGCCCTCCTTCTGGCCAGAGGCAAAAACATTGTGTTTTATGTGTATATGTGTATAAAGAATTAAGAGACCACTGCACCTTTTTCTTTCCTTTCCAAAAAAGTTGAAAAGGAAAGTTTTGAGTGAGGAACAGAAGTGTTCAATTTGCAGTGGCCTCTTAATTTTAACCCTTCTGTTCCTCACTGAAAACCTTCCTTTTCTAATTTTTTGGAAAGTAAATGTAAAGAAAAAGGTGCAGTGGTCTCTTAATTTTTTCCACCGCTGTGTATATATACATATAAAATAACAAATATATATTTAAAAAATGTGTACACCTTATTTTCTCCCCCTCACAGTTTTTTTGACTATAATTTGCTCCTTATCATACAGCTTGCTCAACCTGGAAATGCTTGCTTTTCTTTATGTGCTTTGAGTAGAACGCATTTACCTTTCAACCACCATGATTGAGCCAGTAGACGCCCCAACCACCATTAAGTACTGACATGAGCACGACCGGCCAGGCTTCCCTTTCCCAGACTGCCCACCAATCCAGGAGTGTGTTGAGCAAATGTGCAACACCACATGCATCCAGACCCAGCAGCACGGGGGGCATTGGGAGGCAGTGCCGGCCCTACAGAACTTGTTTGCCACCACCCACATTAAAAAAAACATGGTTGAATGAAAATGTTGCATGATTAAATTTTTGCATGCTAGACTTTTAATTATGTTTTAACATGGATGTATGTAATAATAAAAAAATTTTTTTAAACGTATATTTTTTTTAATGTATTAACAATTTTTAACTGACTTTAGACCTATCAAATACTAAAATGTGCTCCATCTGCACAGATTTGACTTGGAATTGCCTAGTACAAGAATGTGTTACAAATCGTGAAATTCCACTTGCACGACAGACCGGACATTATGTTATATGAAGTTGATCAGTCTTTTTCTTAAGAAAGGCAGCTAAAACCTTCTATTAGACACTTCAAAGAATACTATGATCTCTGTCATTTGCAAAACCAATAAAAACAAAACATAATGTAATTGAACAAAGTAGTATGGTAGACGATAATTGGGAATGGGTCGTATTTTATTTTAGCTACGTCGCTAACCACCTAGCCTGCTAACATTTTAACGGAAATTTCAGAAATGGTAATTAATGACAGGTTAAAAATAATTGATGACGCTAATAATCTCAAAACATTGATTACTTGATCAAATTATTACTCAGTACTATAAGATTTATACCAAAACTACTGACAGAGCTGTTGCCTATACCGTTAATGGGGGTTCTACTAGGGTTGTTTTGAAATGCAGTATGGCATGACAGGCATATAGCCTATAAAAACTGTTCTAGTTGTAAACAGACATTACATTTCCCAATAGTGTACTTAACTAATTACCATCGGGACTGTAGTTATCTTGCATATTTTCAAATGCGATCAAATATAGGCTATGCTTTATTAAGTGATGTGAGCACTAAGCTACAATGTGTAACAACTGTAGTTAGTAAAAGCTTTTGAATTTAATTGACAGCTGTGTATTTAATTACTTAGTAAGCCATGCATGCAAAAAATATTAGCTTTCTGTGCATCATGCTGAAGTTAGTCATCAATATCGGTAAGTATCGGTATTCAGTGTAAAGCTATTTCTGAAAAGTTTTTATACATGTTCTAAATATAAATAATTGGACATTGTTTGTTGTTTGGAAATCTAGGCTGCATTCGAATTGTTGACCCCTGGTATAATTGCACTTAAATATCTAGATGACCCCTTGTATAAATGCCCTTAAACATCTTGTTGACTCCTGGTAGAACCTCAAGTACCTTGCCGACCCTTTATGCCTGAACAGTCTTGCAGACCTCTGGTATAAAGACTCAAATGTCTTGCCGATCACTGGTATAACACCTCAAATGTATTGCTGACCCCCCTCCACCACCAGTCAAAAAAAGCACTTATCTTTGGCACTGACTTTGCCAACTAATGGCTTCGATGAAGTAATGTGTACATATTATGATTGTCAGATGTTGGTTTTCCAAGACACCTTAAGAGGAATGCACTTATTTTAAGTCGCTCTGGATTAAAGGTGTGGGCAATATGAATAAAATATCAAATTTAATGCTGACCCCTGGTATAAATGGCTCAAACATCTTGCTGAACCCTGTTATAAGACCTCAATTATCTTGCTGAACCCTGGTATAACACCACAAATATCTTGCTGAATCCTGGTATGACACCACAAATATCTTGTTGAACCCTGGCATTACACTGCAAATATCATGCTCACCCCTGGTATAACCCTTCAAATATCTTGTTGACCCCTGTTATAATGCCTCAAATACCTTGTTTACCTGGTATAACACTTTAAATATCTTGTTGACCCCTGCTATAATGCCTCAAATACCTTGTTTACCCCTGGTATAACACTTTAAATATCTTGTTGACCCCTGTTATAATGCCTCAAATACCTTGTTTACCCCTGGTATAACACTTTAAATATCTTGTTCACCTGTAGTATAACACTTAAAATATATTGTTGCTCCCTGGAGTAATGCCTCAGATATCTTGCTGACCCCTTGCATAACACTGCAAGTATGTTGCTGATCCTTAAAATAAATGCTTACAGTTTCTTGCTGATCCCTGGTATAACACCTCAAATATCTATCCTGGTATAACGCCTCAGATATCTTGCTGTTCCCTGGTATAACACCTCAAATGTCTTGCTGTCCATTGGAATAATTCTTCAAATATCTTGCTGTCCCCTGGTATAACATCTCAAATATCTTGCTGACCCCAGATATAAATGCTTCAAATGTCTTCCTGACCCCTTGTATAAAACCTCAAATGTCTTGCTGTCCATTGGAATAATTCTTCAAATATCTTGCTGTCCCCTGGTATAACATCTCAAATATCTTGCTGACCCCAGATATAAATGCTTCAAATGTCTTCCTGACCCCTTGTATAAAACCTCAAATGTCTTGCTGACCCCTGGCATAAATGTCTCAAATGTTTTGCCCTGTTATTTTCGACGTGGCTCATGGTTAACTCATGGTTCTAGCTTAGCCTGTCCAGATTAGTGCAGGTTTAACACAGGAGGACTAGGTGTGCATCCCAGATCCCAGGCCACAGCCAACACAACACAGGTAGTTTAGATTGCTCTAACAAAGCTGAATGGACTTTAGACTCGCAGCAATGTCGATTGCTAACAGTCTATACAGTTCAGCACGTAGCAATATGCTATGGCCACAGTGTGAGGGGTGATGCAGGTAAAGGCTCATTTATCACTAGTTAATCTTGTTTACCAAGTATTTATGTTCACATTAAAATCAAATTTCTAATTTGTGCAATTTGATAGAATTACTTTTGTATAGTAATTGCAGGCAATATCGGTAATAGTACATAGTATATACTATATCCTGCAATGGCGGAATATTGGTGTTTCACATTATTACTTAACACCAGTGTTGCAATTGGCCTTGAAATTGTTCTATTGAGTACAACCCTACTAAGTCCTTGAATTGCTAGCGGCTTAATAGGAAATAATTGTAATTTTCTCCTTGCTACAAATCGAGATAGTTTTCTAAATTTGTTTTCTTTAAATACATATGCACTAGATATTATAAGGAGTCAAGTTACAGTATAAATAATTGTGAAATACCTGTTCTATAACAAAAACCTGGTAGGTGAAACAGAAAGCAAAAAGTCTGTAGTGCATATAGAGTGGGGGGAGGGGTACAGGTTTCTTGTAATTTACCTATCTTCCAGATTGGGGACACATCCAATCTGTAGCAGCTTTTATTAAGATCAAACCAAATATGGAGTTGATTTTCAGTAAAAAAATAAAAGGGATGTACATTCTTACACATTTTATCCAATGATTTTTAGCTAGCAATGGCTGTTTATAGCCCACTGAATTTTGAAAAGTTTATTTTTGGCCCGTATATTACTTTCAAGGGGAGGAAGTATATAGGATCAAGTTGGAAAATATTGAGATTCTCCTTTAAGTGACAAACAACAAAGATAATGCATATGCATATATATGCATTCTTATTTCCTCAACCTAATCATCAGGCGCAAACTATTATTCACATAGTGTAATTGTTGTGTTATGAGCACTGTCTATAAATAGCATCTTTCTAGTGTATTGATGTGTGTGATGTTCTTATATGTGAGTGTGTGCATGTGCATGCGTGCGTGGGTGCGTGCGTGTGTGTGTGTGTGTGTGTGTGTACGTGTGTGTGTGTGGAGCCCTGCTGAGCCCCAGTGCTGCAGTAGAGATAGGGAATGACAGTGTGAAATGAAACACACAGATAGGGAAATGGCAGACAGGCAGACAGGAGCCAGCCTCTCTGTGCACTGGAGATTAGCTGACTCCTACTCCACATTCCCCAGGACCAGCCTGGTTCCACTATTCCCTCCACCATTCCCTCTGCAGTTCCCCTAAGACTGGGAGAGCCACACCAGAGCCATTCTCACACATAGAGACTCATAGACAGATGTGGAGACAACCATATAATCACATCACACAAAAACCATGTTGGGACAACCTCACACAGAATCTGACATGACAACACACTCACTCTCTCTTACACACACACACACACACATACATGTACTTAGCTATCAAATGGAAGAACCAAGGTTTTGCCATTAAAAAAAATATTTACAAAACCATAACCATAAACTTTAGCGTAATCAAAGCTAACCTTCAGCTAACTCTAACCTTGATAACATAACATATATATGTCATTAACCTAACGCCTAAGTCAAAAAAACTGCCAGAATATAATGTCCCACTTTAAATCAAGTCAGAAACACTCACACAGAACAAAGGGACCTACCAACACTAGACCCAGATTCTGCCTTTGTGATTTATGTCTTTCCAAGTGATTATATTATTGTAATACGTCTAACCATAGACTGTAAATAGCTCTGGAAAATACTGTCTATCTCTGAGGTTATTTAAAAAAATGTATATATACCTTTAAATTCCATTAAAGACAGAAATATCGTCAAATGACAGTGGCGTCACATTTGCAGCCTGTATAGACATCTAAGTACGCGTAAAAATAGCATTTCTCCCTAGCGGATAATAGACAACCCGAACGTTAGCCTTCTAATACTAACATAAATATAGTGTAGGAGCTTGAGGAATGCACCGACTGCATCTGAAATTGTATTTACATAACCAGAGCAAGACCAGGAACATGGTCAAGCACGCCGCCGGGCCTCCCTTATAGAGCGGTGTGAGCAATGTGATGAACGGTGTAACGAGGCTCCAGAGGAGAAGGCCTCAAGAGGCACCTCATTCATAGCCGTTGTTATCAGCCTCTCCTAGTGAGAGACGAGAATTACACAGCGTGCTAACCCAGCCGTTTGGTTGTCTGTGAAATACAGTACTGGGATTATGACAACCGCAGAAGTCGTATTTATGGGCAATATGAAAATAATCAAATAACTGTGGTAGCTTTAACGTATAGAGAGAATCTGAGGGCATAAAAGTTTACGGTTCACAGTAAGGTCATATACAATTAACCCCTTATTCGGTGCATTTATTTCATAACATTATTCAACTGTAGTGGAGCATCTTATTTCTCTTTCACATCTTAAATAATAAAAACAATTATTTACTCGAGAAAGCCATATAGTTTACCTTGTGCGTCCTTGTAGGCATACAGGTTGTTGAATTTCTACAATAACTGTCAAAATCTGTGGGTCAATTTGTCCCATTTGACTGCGATAGCGAGAATTGCGCTTGCAACGCCATGTTTTTCGTTTGACATCACCGGATAGCCTTCAAAAAGATACGAAAATTGTAAGCACTCACGCTACAGTAAGATTTGGTCGTCGGCCAAATGAATATATGAGTAATATTATCTGCATGCCCTCCTAATGGTAACCTGTGCGATTAGGATTGTACGTGAATGGGCCTGTTTTTATTTAATCGACAAGCGCTAATCACATTCGCTGTACATGGTTAATTTGAAGAGGTTGTTAAGCGATAAAAAAGCCACTGATATTACCCATAATTCATGACCTGTTTTAGTGAATTCACAGAATGGGATCAAATGAAAAAGAGGTGCTGTTTTATTATTTGTTCATAAAATGGGTTTCAATCAAATAAAATATATCACAATAAAATATATAATAACTTGTTGGCTTATTCATTATTTGTTAATGTATTCTTTACAAACTCTCACGTGTGTATGAAATGTATACATAAGATAATTATATTAGGAGTGTCAACAAGTCTAATTATTATTGACAAACATGTTTGATGTACTTTTATTCAAACGTATCATCTTGCAGTATAGCCTGCATAATTTTGTACTTTTAGCATTATAAATACGGCTATTACTTACCCAAACATATCAACTATGTAAATTCGTCTATCATAGCCTAATAAAACGCCATAATCACAAATTGAATGCTAAAAATAATAATTTACGGTTAATTCCCCACACATTGAAGCACATTTCTAACTTAAATGTATTGGCAGCTTTTGTTCTATCCTTTGTCAGGGCTAAATGCTACTATTTCGGATAATTTTTCATGTTAATTCGTAATGGATTAAACTCATTATGAATTTAAAAAGAACAGCTACAAATCGCTTCTCTGTGCTTAAAGTGCCGTGTATTTAAATACCACACACACTTCTTAGTTTCATTCTGCCTACGGTCTTTCGCAGGTGACTAGAAGAGAAATTCACTGAAATCTCCAAATGTTGATTTAGTGAACTGTTTTAACACTGATTGGAGATTAATTAATAAACAAGATCACGGGGTCAGAATAAAGGCCCATTCAATGACGACAGACATTCAGACGACCAAAATCTTCCTTGATTAAAAACCGACTGTAGAACATGGATTAAGGGATCAAGTCACATGTCCAGGGACACTCAGTGATTAAAGAAAATGCATGTATTTAGTTGCAAACAGGTACCATACTCTGATTGCCTCCTAGCTTTCTTCGTTTCTGAGGGGCTAGAAAATTGTTAGAACATTATTATTAATCTCATTATCTACTTGCTGTGGAAGAGAATCCTACCGAGCGTCTGCAGTCTCAGAGGGAATGTAAATCAGAAAGCGATCAATTCAATGAAAAATACTGTATATCAATATAGGATCGACATCTATTTCCATAAATATTAAATAAAATGTTATATGTTAATTATTAGGGTTCATTAACATTTAGTAATTAGACAAATATAGATAGCCTACTGTATATGATTGCTTCGTCGACACTAAATGTTGGTCTATAGGGTGCGTGTAAGTACCCAGATACTTAACAAAAACACTAACTCTACGCATTAACATAAGATTTATATTAACAACCCTACGATAAGCACCGCACGATAATTTTGTAGGCAGCCTATAAATTGTATAATTATTAGAAATGCAAGTTGCATTAAAATATTGCTATGCCCTAGGCAGTATGTGTGTTTGCTAGGCTCTGCTTTGTTTGTAATATGCCAAATAATCCTGCTAATCGTATATACAGTGTAAAATTGTTATTGTTAACATATTCTGCTGGAGGCCAAGTCAATCTTTAACAAAACAATAACCACAACTGTCTATAATGAGAGTGATAATTGTTTATGAAGCCAAGTCTTCGGTCATATCTCTTATCGTCTTTCTGATTTTATAGAGATTTCATTCTGATTTATCTGATCATAAAATCACGAATCTTTTTTCCTCTCAGTGGAGGAAAGTATTTTATAGCAAGTTCTGTTTTTGTAAGTGAATGTCTCGTATCAATCTTCTAATTATTTGGTTGCCATGATGAAAAATCTAATGAAGTTGGTTTGTGTTAAAAAAAAAAAGACAGTATTTAATCATAATGTAGGCCTACAGTAATAGTTACTTGAACATTTTGGCGTTTCGTTTAGCCGTATAATAATTAGAAAATGTAGTATTTTTTTGTTTTTTGTTTTGTTTAGTAGTCATTCAATTGCACATTAGATATATACGATAGACGTATCAAAGAGCATCTAAACGCATTTAAAAAAACATTAAGAACTGTGACAATTTCCTGTAACTTTAAAATGATTTAATTTATATTTATATTGATTCTATACACAATCAAGACACAGCACATTCTGCAAAGGTGTGTCAATCTTCAGGTACCATTAACGCTAGAATTATGGTCGTCCCCCTGCCCCTGTCCTCCTTCAACTTCTGAGTCCTACCTTGGAGAGGGTCACGTGGTCTAGCCCATACAAATAACTCGAAAGTTTTCCAGTGGACAACGAATCCGAGCTCAGTTATATCAGCAATTATCAACGACAGTAACTATCTTCAGATAGCCTACGAAGAAAAAGGAAAGAAAGGCTTGGACCATCTGGGAAGTAAATAATTCCTTTTTCTCGTAAACTTTGAGCACACATGCATTTTGGACATCTTTGTGGAAACCCCGATCCCGTTCGTTGGGTCTATCGGACTGAAGAAGTTTGCCCACCGCACTGCGCCTCTGAAAAATACTTTATCACCCGGCCGTCCTTATCTGGTGAGATAATATGAGAGGTCTTGGATTAAATCGTATTCCTCCTGTGCACACTGCTATCAATGTTTTATGTGATTTGTGTGAATTGATAGACATATTGCCATCTCAGGAGATGGCTCGGCTATCTATTGTGGTGGTTGATTAGGTTCGTATGATTTAATGACATGGAGCAAATCAGGTGTTCATCGTATCTGTAGAAGCTGATAGTTAGTTATATCTCCATGCAAAGATATGGGAGCCCATTAGTGTCATTGTAATACATTTAACGTCAATCAGATTAATACAGATTCATTTTTATTTAGTTGTTCCTTGTTTTCTATTTTCCTGCTGAAGTCTATTTTTTCTTTTGTGCATTTTTCTTCAATTGACTTTAGGATATTCTAATTTGTGGTATTATCCACAAATGTTATACCAAACAATATTTTAAAGGGAAACATTAATTTAAAAACGTATATAAGATAATAGATGGGTACAATTTGCCTCATACTGTGAGAAGGCTATATGTAAATTGTAGGCAACCGGGTGGTGTATTTCTGTAATTCGTCCCTCACTTTCAGGACACATTTGTTAATTGTGGTCCTTTCACCTTCATACAGGATCTACGCTGTTTCCCTTCAACTGGATAACGAAAATCCACTGATTACTGACCCAGTTGAACTAGGAGTTGAGTGGAAGTTTCTAGACTACGTGACCGGCTTTGATCCAGGAGTCAGTATACCATATTCTTCCAAATAGGACTAGCATACGGTGTCAAAATGTACCAAAGCCTTGCTTTGTCATCCAACCAGTCCCCATACGCACACGACGCGGGGAGCTATATGCACCCTTCGGCAAGTTCCCCGGTGTATGTGCCTACTACGAGAGTGCCTGCTATGCTGCAAACCCTGCCGTACTTGCAGTCGTGCGAGTCCGCACATCAGTCCCATGGCCTCGGCGGACATCACAGCTGGCCTCAGACTGGCACAGACAGTTCTTCATTTAATCCAGGCAGTCCCCATCCGCCTCCTGGATTTTCCTACTCTCACAGCCCACCAGTAAGCAGCAATACCGGCAGGGACGCAGCCTACCAGAACTCACTTGTACTCAGCAATGGTGGTCGGGCAGACCAGTATGGCAGCACGTTAGTGCGATCTGTTGGAGGACCATATTCGAGTCCGTACACATACATGAGCCCGGAGATAGCAACTTCTTGGACACCTGGGCACTTTGAGGGTGGCATGATCAGTCTTCAAGGACGTCAAAGTTGTCTTTCTGGGAGAAGGTCCAGTTTTGGTATGTATCTTTCTTTGAAAGTGTAAATTAGGAGAAAATTGTGTTGTCTGACATTTCCACTGCCTGAATTCGATTTGTAAATAGAAATGTTATTTAAATTTATTTTTGTAGGCAATTATAGAAGACCACAACGTAAAATAATATTAACACACAATCAACAAAAATCTGCCCGTAATTCATTGAAATGAGATTCCTAATGGCCCATTACTGATTTATAGAAGCACTATACAAGGAACGTGAATATAAATCTTGAATTTTATGTTTTATTCCGATAATAAATGTTATTTTTGGTTAGGTCTAGTTTGACTAATTAAGTTATTCGTTTTTGTGGCTGTCAAGAGTTAAAAGGACCCTGAACTCACCAATTTATAGCCTTTTGGTTCCTTAAGTTATTTATTGACGCGATTGAAAAGGCCCATTGTACCTTAGTACATTGTACTATCGATGTCTCTCTGTCACTGGGATTAAATCAGTCTTCAAAAAAAGCGTTCACAATACACATTCCTGTAAAGAGGGGTTGTTATAACCAATTCATTAAGTTGCTGACTTGAACAACACTAATAGTCAGTTTTCCTTTGCTCTGTTTTGATTATCAATACACATTTTAGTGAAAGGTCCAATTGTCACCTTGATTAGATCAGACATAAACGATCTACTTGGAAATTGGTCTGCTATACACTTTTAGTTAGCAGCCAACACGACCTTCGACGGCTCAACATTAAAATGCAATACGCTATTGCGTTTAATGATTTTTGAAGCAGGATTTTCACCTGTTGCATTGTGGACCTACAGCCCATGTCCAATTAATAAGAATACAATGTTCATTAGGACTACTTATTTTAACATAAAATAACGATTTTTCATCTTGATAAATTACATTTTTGTCTTTTCAATTTATCAACCATTATTTATTTTGTTACTTAAAGTCCTAAATTATTAGAGAGAAAGTAAAATGTGTGGTTAGTAATCGAACCCAAGTTTACTTTAAGTGACGTTGTTAATGTAGTAGTTGTAAGCTAGAATTTAGATTTACACAAAATTATATCGTATCATGTTAAAAACAATGTTGATACAATGTTTTATTGTTTGTATCTATGGACCAGGTTCAATATGTGGACAAGGAATTCGAGCAATTAATTCTAGGAGGCCGTCGCGTGTCAGTAGCTTGATTGATATGGGGACCCCTGGATTCTTAACACTGATAAGAGCCCCATTGACATTCCACTCGTCTGAGCCCTGTGCCCCGCCAGCCGCCCAAATAGATACGCCAATGACCCTGTCTCCGTATTGATACATTCGGTATAGATTTCTTTTCATCACCTAGAGGGCTTTAAATTCCTCTTGAGTGAGCTGAAGAGGTGACATTATCACATGCTGGCCCTCCTGCCCCACGTTACTGGTTTACAATCATTATAAACATATATATATATATATATATATATATATATATATATATATATATATATATATATATATATATATATATATATTTATAATAAGCCATTATAAACATATATCTATGTTTATGGCTTAAATATGTCGATTTTTATAAAAACTTTATTTTACATTTATTATTTCCTTTAAATGTATTGAAAAACTTTTTTTTTAAACTTAGTAATATAAGCATACATTAATACATTTGACATTTGTTTGCATTTTACAAAATTATTTTATAACAATTGATTATGTTTACTATGATATTAAGCTGTTGATTTAGGGAGTTTACATTTCTAGTTCCAGCTCTGTTCATGTTTTGTATTAGCTGATCATATGAAACACATTGAATTTAAACCAACCATACATAAAATATTAAAACATTTTTATTTGTCTCCAAAATAATACAGACATGTTGGATGAGATCCCAGGAGAGGGTCGGGAGTGTGTAAACTGTGGCTCCATTTCCACTCCGCTGTGGCGGCGAGATGGCACTGGACACTACCTCTGCAATGCTTGTGGCCTGTACCACAAAATGAATGGAATCAACAGGCCACTCATCAAACCACAGAAACGCCTGGTAAGCACTTTTAAATTCATAAAAGGGTGTGGATGACATTTTTAAATTGACCAAGATCCATCCTACTGAGTAGCTTTTTTGCAATACACACATATAGTATCAATTTACCAATTTACAGGTAGAACATTGAACACAGGTATCAGCAGTGAGAAGGAGGAAGTGAAAGAAAAGTAAAACATATATTAGAAGGTGCCGGCAGAAGGTCTCTGTAGTAGAGTGAGAGAAAAAGACCTTCACCACTGTATCTTTCCCAGGCAGATACCAGCCTCTTAGAGCAGCTGCCTTGAATTACCCCAGCTCTGCTCTGCTATGTCTAGGCCTGTTTCTGTTTTTATTTGTCCTTCAGTGACCTTGCCCTTGGGTTGTCTGTTTTTAGCTAAAGCTGTACGAGGCGAGGGAACAACGTGACTAAACCACTGTGTTTCTGCCGAGAAGTCCCTTCTTGTGTCCAATAACAAGCTGATAGAGAAGCGAGGCAGGCTCAGCCATAAGTGGTTAGTGCTTAGCCCAGCGCTGTGAAATATTTATCATGTGAAGTCAATCAATCAATCAAATTTATTTTATAAAGCCCTTTTTACAACAGCAGTTGTCACAGACACCCAGCCTAAAACCCCAAAGAGCAAGCAACAGTTCATGCACAGTGGCTAGGAAAAACTCCCTTGTAGGGTCCAAAATTAGGAAGAAATCTAGAGAGGAACCAGACTCTGAGGGTAGCACTTAGTTGTACACTGTTTTGTTTCACCATGGGCACTGTGGAGGCCTCTTCTGCAAACTACACAGAAGCAATTTGACATTCCACCCAAACAAAAAAAAAAATCATATCAATAGATACTATATTTCTATTACTAGTATATGAACCAGCAGAGTGAGCAATGTCCAGTGGTGTCATTAGGCCTGGGCATATGGGGCTATAGCTGGGGGGGCTAAGCCCCAAATGTATTGAGATCCTAGCAGCGCCTCAGGCGATGTCTTATTTAGTTTTGGTGAGACCCTTTCTCATTTTCTACACCTGTCTCACAATCCGTCTTCCTCTGGCCTTGTCCTTGGTCTGATTCACTTTCCGAAGAATGTCAGATAAATGTCAGATTTGGTTTTCCCGGTTGGGTCTAATCATTTTATTGACAATCCACAGCAGACCACATCTCGCCGCGCCGGACTGTGCTGCACTAACTGCCACACCAGTACCACCACCTTGTGGCGTCGCAATGCAGAGGGGGAGCCTGTCTGCAATGCCTGTGGCCTCTACATGAAACTACACGGGGTAGATAACACACAAACACACCTTTCTGCTGTCATAGTCAACATCTAGAGGCTTGGCAATGCAGTGTGGATAGTGCATTATTTTGTGTCGGGGGAAAGCTTTTCTTGACGTCATTCTGGTTATTGTTATTGAAAGAGATGTGGGAGGAAGGAGTGGTGGCGTGTGTTTATGAGGCACGTTGACCTTGGTTACAAGTAGGATCTAAATGATTGGCCTGTCATCCTCCTCTCAGGTCCCCAGACCACTGGCCATGAAGAAGGAGAGCATCCAGACCAGGAAACGGAAACCTAAGATTCCCAAGTCCAAACCCTCAACAGGTAAGAATGGGCACCCAAAGGAAAGATAGGAAGAATGTGTGAAGTGTTGTGCGGTTGATTGCGAGGATGCGTATGTGTCCTGTATCAGTAATCACCAACTGCATATCTGTCTTCTTCAGGAGGTTTATCAGCCTCAGGCACCAACTCCCCATCCTCCATCTCTGTCTCCGAACACGCTTCTACGATAAAGAGCGAGCCCAACATGGCCCCCTCTCCCTATGCTGGACAGAGCGTAGCCCCTGTGTCCCAGGTATGGCTTCTCACTCCTGTGTGATTTTGGTGAAATATCATTTGGATTTGTGACCACATTGTATTCGTTGCACCCCACTTTATATGATCGTTCAAAAGCCTTACCAATGTGTTCAGTCATTTAACGAACCCCTTTTTTTAATGAATCTGAAGGCTTCTTCACATCTGGACCGTGCTGGTTCGGGACATGTGGATATTAAATACGAGGACTATCCCTTCACCCCCACATCCATCGCCGCACAGAACTCATGGTGCGCTTTGTCTCAGGCATGACCCAGACCGTAGCCCACCGGGTCAGATTCTGAACTCGGCTCCACTCACTGTGGGTAATACAGACTTGTGACAACAACTACCTATTATAGACTTCCAGACGGACTCTTTCTCATGAATGGAAGGATAAAGAAAATGAAGGAAGCGTCGGCAATCAAGTGGAATGTATACAGAGAAGGACTCTTCGTTGGGAAATGTTAATACTTTTTCTATTTTGTTTATTGTTGTTTTTGTTCTTTTCTTGGTTATTGTAATTGATGATATTGTTTGTGATATCAGCATCACAGTTTTACATGGTGTTTCAAAATAACCAGAAACAGTTTAACAAGTCATCACAGAGTGTTAAACACAGAACCAGATGGACAAAAAAATGCAAGTGTTTTATTACCTCTGAACATATTTAATTACTGACATGTACAGGTAGATTATTAACTTTTATAGATACATTATTTATGTTAAGATAAGAACAGTCATGAACACCAAAGCCAACATGTCATATCCAAGAAGTATGTGTAAGGTATGACCTCTAAAATAGGAAGTATTTATTTACTTGGATTTTGTATGTAACTAAATGCATATATTGTGAATTTTACAAATAATGCACATATTTACAAATACAGTATGAACACAGATTTAAAAAAAGCAATATGATTTTAAAAGTTCCCTAATACTTAAACATGTTTTGATACCATACTGCATACTTAAAATGGTTTTCCTTATTTCCAAAACCCCTGTTCTAATCATTCAAGTTTTAACAACGTGTGGTCTGATCATTGAATGTGCAATGTCTTGAAGGAGTATTTCGCAGATTTACACCGTAATGTTAAATGGTCCCTTACTCTGTGTAATCTATGGTTTAAGAGAAACAGTAATCCTTGGTCAGTTTTCTTTAAACTTATGATAACTTTACCAAAGATTTATTGAAGCAATAAGCATGTGTAAAGATGTATTTTTAATGGCCAAATCACCTCTAATCGCCTGTAAGAGACATAAGTAAATACAGAATTGATTATTTAAATATGCATAAAAAAAAAATACATACACACCTATCATTACTTACATTGTTTAAGGTAGCAGTGGCTAAAGTTAGCTGAAGTTCGAAATGGTGGTTTAAAGACAATGACCACAGACGAACGTTTCTCTTGTCCCATGAACTACATTTTTAGGGTAAGGAAACTTTTTAAAATCAGGTTGTAAATAATGACTTTCTGAAATTTAAGAAATAAGAAAATACTTATTTTAATTATACTGAACATGTTAATCTCATTTTATTTGCTGTATTTGTGTTGAAATATAAGGGAAATTTATTTTAATTTTATAATCTTAAATCTTTCAAAAACGTGTGTAGGTATACTTTTAGCTGTATAACCAAAGTATTGTTGGTTTTGCTCTTTGACTTTTGTTCAGTTGAATAAACTGCTAAATTAACTGTTTTGTTTTTGATGAAGTGACTTGGAAAATATTAATCTTTTATGGTTTTACCTTACTGTTTAATGATTATTGTGTGCATCATCTTTATTGACCAATATAGTAATTGATATTTGGTCTCAAACAAATACAGTACAAGAGGATTTTGGTTTGTATTAGAGTTTTTAGTAAAAAAAGAAGCTTTGTAAGTTGTGTAGGCATATTTGGGAACTGTGGTGTATCTCTCCTGTCTGGTTACATGGGT
Organism: Esox lucius; assembly: GCF_011004845.1. Lineage (NCBI taxonomy): Eukaryota > Metazoa > Chordata > Actinopteri > Esociformes > Esocidae > Esox > Esox lucius. Next base: position 16,954,149 of record NC_047580.1, on the reverse strand, counting down.
GTTGTTGAACATGTGTGTGTGTGTGTGAGGAGGGCGTGCTCTTGTTTCTCAAGCCAGTGTTGTCGATCAAAGGTTAGGTTCCAACTATGCTTTATTATCCCTGGAGCTTGGGCCTGGCTGGCACGCGTTAGCCCCACCACTGGGAAATACTGGTGTGTCAGCAACAAACCTTATGCTTTACTGCTTCATGGCGACACAGAGAGAGAGATGTCTAGCCTCCTTTTATGACTATTTGCCAAATTGTTTCTATCCTTAATCTGTTTTGGTAGTAGTTGCTGCTTGAAGGATCTGTTGTATGATGAATGTTGGAGGCCATAAGATTCACTTGCTTAGAAGCTACTGGCGTTTTAGAGCAAATTCTCAGCCCCAGCCCCCCTGCATGTTTTTTCTTGAAGAAGATTTATTTTGCGCTCACATAGGTGTGAATTATAAGGAAAGAACTGTATGCAGGTAAACTGCCCGCCTCTAAATCATCCCCTCACCTTTCCCCCCACTGCTTCAAACATGCCTGTTGTGTTTGTATTAGCCCCCCAACCCCCCTCAAAGGGTCACTTCTTAAGTGCTACATAGTGCTAAATAGCCTGGGCCGCGTTTCCATTCAATAGTCTGTTAGTTAGTGTGGTGTTTGGCTGGGTAAAACATTTGGAGTGGGACTTGTTGAGAGCCCTCTATCTTTCACGGCAACTTGTTCCTCTAGATTATTATTATTCTTTTTAAGAAAATGCTTATTTAGAAATGAGAGTTGAAACACTTTGTGGGGTCAGTCTGGAAGAACAACAAAGCAGGATGTTATGCAAGGCCATGTATTTTGCCCTTCACAGTGTCCCTTTCCCTACCCGTGTAGCTCTCTCAGTAGGCCTTTGACTCAGCATGCTTTTCATGTTCGCCTTCATGTTGTTTCATGTTATTTACCACTACAGATTGCCTATTTTGTAGAGGAAACACTGTTTGAGACAACCAATCTCAGTGACTAACACCTTGTGGCTGAACCTAAGAAAATCAAGCCCAGGGTCACTGAAGTGTCAAGGCTATGATTGTTCTTTTTGATAGCTAGTACTCTTTATGTAGTTGCTCTACCACAACGTCTCCAATCCATCCTTCAGGGAAATTAATGTGCGTGTGATTCCAATCCCCGGGGAGACATTTTTCCCCTTGCAGGTCCGTAGCGCTCCGTCTTCCGTGATGGGAATAGAATAGCTCAATAGGGGGAGCGACAGACAGACAGGGGGAAGGCCCACAGGGCAGCGATAGTATGAGTGACTGAGTCAGAGGCTCTTAGTGAGCGATGGCCTTTCCTCTTGGCCTGGCAGCAGTAACACACGTTTTTCCCAGGGTTGTGCAGCCCGGCCACTCCATTCAATGATTCCCTCAGTCCAGAAAACAGGATATTGTTTTTAAACTCAGCAGTGATTCTGAGGGTTGGTGTGTGCGTGTGTGCGTGTACAGTGTGAGTGTCAATGGGTGATGGGGGTAGGGAGGGCAGCACAGGCATTTATTTAGGTAATATTCAGCCCGTAAATCAAAAACTTCCGTGTGTTGTCTCCAGAGCGATTCTCCAAAGGCCCCATTCATCGCTCTGTGTGACAGGGGGCTTAGACGGAGGAACGCAGTCGTGTGTGCTTCGATGTGTGTGTTTGTGTGTGCGCTTCTACATGCATGCGTACAAGTGTGTGTGTGTATATGCAGGTTTGGATTTCTTAGGGCCTGCCAATGGATGATGCTTTTCCATTTCGGCGTGTGAAAACATTTAGCATGTTATAATCACAGAAGTGTCCTGTCTCCTTCATTCCCAGGACAGGATTTCAAATATTTCTTTGCAGTCTCCTCAGTCAAGGCAGAAGTGATGGATCCTTAACATATCCACCGTTTTTCCACCAAAACGGGTTATGTCATGTTATCTTCAGTAAACAAAGGCGAAATTAGTTACCTAAGTGACAAATGATTAATGATGAATAATCTTAACACTGACTGTCGGAGACACCCAGTTGAGTCACTGTACCCAAGAGTACCTTGCCTACATTAACCCAGACAGTCATTAGGTCATAAAACCCCTGTAGCTGTGGCACATGGTTGATGGATACCCTGGGGATTCCAAGACAAAGGGTTTATTTACACTAACAGCCTATAGGACAACATTTCAATGTAAATATTATTTAAATAATATGTAAACAGGCTTTTCCATGTACATTTGCAACCGGAATGTATCACTCTGACAAAGCTAACTGATAGGTGGAATACAAGCACATGGAGCACATTGCCCTGTCAAAATATTTTCCATTGCTAGCAGTTGGTTAGCTTATCCTAGCACGCTAGTTAACGATGTACCTTAGGCAGCCAGTCAGACTTGATAAGAAACTAAATGGCATAGGTTTAGGGAAGCTACTAACCAGTGCATTCAATATATTCCACCAAAATATAGCTGCTGTTGCTGAGTTAATAAATAGTATGTACTAGGGCAATATGTTTACAACTTTATGAAACAATATGTCTAAACAACTCTGAAAACTCTACATACAATTAATGACTTGCATCATAAAATTAAAAATACTACCACAAAATGATCAAATTACTTATATCAGCTAGCTTCAGAAGTAAGTTGTAAGTTTAAGCAGTTATCTAGCTAGCTTTTGGTGGAACAAATTCAACCCTATTCCCTATGTTTAATATAAAAGTAGCATGCTACCTTTCATGCTTCAAGTCAAATGGCAATGCTGTTTCACTTTTCAAAAATCTAACTTAAAATGTACAATTACCTTATTTGAAATGGCATTCCATTATAAAACTGTTATTTGGACTACCATTGAGTTTCTGTAATAACTAATAACTTAAATAACTGAATATATAGCAAACCAAACAAGCTAGCTAACTGTCTAGTCCTGATTCCAAAAGCAACAGAATATTTTGTCAAACTGTCTATAACATGACAAAATGTGGGGAAAGTGAAGGGGTCCTAATCATTTCCGAAGGCATTGTAAATAGAAACTTCTATTTAAATATTCTGTCCATACATGTTCAAATGTAAAGGTCATCACCACAACTTTGTTGTGTATAGGGCCTTAGTTAGACCATTCTAATACTGTTAGAAGAGGAAACAAGGGGCATCACCCCCACTGTTTGGTGGTGTGGGCATTTTCCTGTGTTTGTGCAATCCTTACGCTACTTTCTGAGGCAGTTCATTTTAATACAATGAACACATTTATGTCCTTCATATGTGCGTTTTGCATTGAAATAACTTGAAAATAACTCATTACCATTTCTTGTGACTCTCAAAAATGAAACAACACAAACCAAATGATCAAGCTTTTGAAATGAACACGGTCAACAGCCTGCCCATGACAGAGAACACGTTTGGTTGATTCACTGACTGAGCCTGTACTGCTCTCAGTACGGCCCAACACTGTGTCTGCCATCTCTGCTGCAGCCCAACACACACCCACACAATGCTAACGACAATGCAGACACACATTTAAGTTAGCAACTCTTCGGGGGCTCTTTTCTCCTGTTACGATCCTGTTGGGATTGACTATTCTATGACCGGCTTGGCTCCCCTCCATGCCTTGGACCACTTGGCTGCATGTACATCAAAACCTGTCTATGGGCAGAAACACAATGCATCCTCCCCAGCTGGATATTGTCTAATTTCTTGTCTAGTTTAGAAGAACTGTGTGTGCTTATTGGATTTTTCATTCAGTTTAATTTACAATGTGTGTGTATTTCTACAGTATATCCAAATCCCCAACATCTCTGTTATTCTGTTTCCCTGCTACATTGCCTTCATATTAAGAGAGTGTTTGCTTAGTTGTGTCAATTTGTTATTAGTGTGGATAGTTTTTCTTTAGTCCCAATTGAGACAAAGAGATTTTCTACTTTGTGCGGGGTGTAGTCCTGGGGCACTCCATGTTTCAACAACAACACACTGCTCTTCCTTCGAGAACACAACCTCGCCTTGCTAAACGTCAAGGAACAAGCAGGGCAAGGGTCGTAATACAAGGGCCCCATAAACCAAAGGGCATCCCCAACCAAAGGGGCAATAAGAACACCCAAGGCAAAAACCCACACCATGACAGGTGCTCAGTCCAGACACCATGGTTCAGTTGGCATTCAGAATGTTAATCGTTTAGGGGTTATCCGTATTGGTTTCAATATGAACTGTGCAACACAATGATCCACATCATTGTCAATTCTATTTCTAAAGGTCAGTATCTTTGGCAGCTTACTGTCATTCCGATCGTTGTAGATAACTGGAAAATCTGATGACACTTTCACCTCCCACAAAGGTGAGCTTTTTGCTGCTTGAAGGCACTCTCACTCCTGCTTTAACAGTCCATATAAAATAGTGGTATTCGAAGTCGGCATCCAGGGAAACTGCAGTGGGTTAGGCTAAATTAAAATGTACAAAAAAGTAATATACTTAAAAAAATTATCTAGAAACTGAAAATGAGGATTGCAGATAAATCTTTTGGGATAATGTACACAGATAATTGATAATGCCACTGCCTTAGAGACTCGCGCTTGTGTCCACACTGCTTACCCGGCACAGCTATACCGTACTGACACAAAAGCAGAGAGAGCACGAGAGAGATGAGAAGAGCATGTTCACGTGTTTCCTGTGAACAGATGAATAATGTACTCTGCTGATATTATTAGCAATTGTCATTCAAAAAGCTATTTTCACAATTTTTCAGCACCAAACCCTCAAAACATCCGGACGTACAGAGAACCCCCTAAAATTAGACAGAAAACAACGGTCTGATGGATGACGCGGAGACATCTGAGAACGATGACTTCCGCGACTGCTGGTTTGATTGTTTCCTTGAGAGAAAAGGCACAGGAAAGACAGAAAAACGTGCACAAAAGTTCCCTTGAGGTGCAGTCGATAGAGACCTCCCCTCATCCCTCCCATTCACCAGAACAATCCCTATATGTCCTAACCATGGCCCCCTTCACACTCTGACAAACTCGATTTATGGGCCATGAGAGACATTTGGCTCACACCTTGATCCTAAGTACCGTTAAAACAGTTTAACACCAGCACCCATAGATAGCTTAGTGGCTGAGCGCTCAACGTGTGTATATTATACACAGACATGATATTTATTGTGAGCTGGCACAGCATGCGTGGTGGGAACTGCTTCTATGGTGCCTGAGAAAGAAATGTTAACACTGGATTTTCTCACTGCTCTGTGTGGTACAAGGGAATCATGAGAAGATTTATCGAATTCACTTTTCTGAGACCTTTGGATCTCTCTGAGTCTGACGTGCTTACGTCCAAACCTCAACGTGGTTTACCACTGTTGAAATATGCACCGTAGCTATGTTTTGGAGACCTCGTTGGATGTATCAAGCCTTTTTCAGTCAATGAAAAAAAAGGTTGATTTGTTAGGAGTTGCCCAACTCACGATACATCACATTTTTAAAGTCTCCTGTTGCCCGGGCAGCAGTTGGTTAGACAGGGTTTATGTGGATGTGGTCTATAACTGTTTTTCTGCGTGTATGCTCATGCATGCCTGTGTGGGTGTGTGTTTGTCTTTCCATCTGTCATTAGGGTAAGGTGGAGAGGAGACTCCACGGAGCCCAGAAACCAGGGGTCAAGTCCAGGCTTAAGCACCTCCCCCCAAACTCAGTGGAGGGACAGTCTTGGGGCTTAGAGAATTGGGGGCTTAAGTGAGGGAGAAGGAGGGGATAGAGCAAAGACAGAGAGGGAAGGAGAGAATGCAATGGATGGATGGGAGAAGACACTCTGGGCAGTGAGAGGGGGAGTTGAATGACAAGACGGGAGCCATAAGAGAGATCGGAACCTGATTGTTTGGGCTGTTTGTTTGCATAATTTAGTCTTTCTAGTGTGACTTTGATTGTCTTCTAAGAGACTGAGAGGATGACTTCGGGGGAACGTGTTTGATCAGATTAGTTTGACAGGTCAGGGTCATTGCTCACACTGAGTCTGGTTTGTCAATGTACTTGTTACCTGACTACACAGATGACTCCTACCTGACCACAGTGTGCCATAGGGGTTCTGTCCCCACCTCTCAGTGCCTTGGTGTGTGTGCGGACTAATCTCCTGTTGTAGTAACACAAAGGCCAACATGTTTTCTGACACGCCTAATTATAAAGAAAATAAATGATGTTTCACAAGCACCTGGCTTATCGTCTAATTTAACTGACTGTCAGAATCAGGAGATCCCATCTGCTCTGTCAGTGTACAGTATATTACAGTCTGAATAATGAAGGATTATACAAGGTCCTTGGGGTGGATGTGGGAGCTCGTATGGTGGCCTGGAGGAGGGTGTAGTCTTATCTGCTGAGCTGAGCCTCAGAGAAGCAACCCCTCTGGTGGGCGGGTGCATGAGGGAGGGTGGACGTGGGGGTGGGTGTGTGTGGGGGATAGGGGTGTGGAGTGATGGGTACCAGGTACTGGGCCCAGGAGGGGACGGCTCCCTGGTTCCCACTGCGCCACCTTAGTGTCAGGACAGGCGTCAGCGTCAGGCTTTGTGGCTGATCCATGGCAGTATTATTTTTACCTCAGACCCCCATCAAGGCAAGGACAGGAGGAGACAGGGCGGCCAGTAACCCCCAACCTCCCACGTTTCTTCAGGACCCCCAGGTCTACTCTACCCCCGGTCTATATGCACCTAACCATCTCCACCCTCCTGCCGTATCTATTCCAGCGTTCATTAGCTATCAACACACACCCCTGTGACCATGAGCTACCAATGACTCAAGCTCAGCCTTACCATCACCCCTCTTTAGCCTCGAGGTCACTGACTCATCAGGAATGCTGTCTTCTACAAGAGAGAAACCCCCAGACACACACACACACAGACACAGACACACACACACACACATACACACAAACCAACACCAGGGTCACAACAAGCTAAGCCGAAAGCTACATGAAATGGTTCGTTTACCTACATTTACAGTACATGGCATGCAGAAATGGCATCATGTTTTCAATTGAATGAGAGCATGCTGTTAAAATATGAACAAACTCATGTCTCGTCCTTGATGTCTGAAATCTGAATGATGCCGTGTGCAGAGCCCTATAGCCAGCCATGTACGTCTGATCTTCTGCGGTGATGTCATACCCAGTAATTCCGCCCTGTACGCTAAGCACAGCACTAAATAATGATAATTATGGCCATCGTAAAGACTACATGTGGAATTCCCTTTCATTCTCTTCCATTATCTCTCCCTCCCTCTCCACTGTCTCTTGTCAGACCTCTGCTGGGATCTAAATAAGTGTTCCTGTTCATTCCTTGCCCTCTCTTTCTCTCTCTCTCTCTCACACACTTACTTGCTCTTTCATATAGTTTTTGCTTCTCACATTAAAACGTTTCTTTTTCCACTATCTGAACAACTGTCTCTCAGTCTTATTCAACACTGCTCTCTCTCTCTCTCTCTCTCTCTCTTACTTCACCTCTCTCTTCTTGTGATCTGTGATTGTGCACTTTGTGTAACCTGGAGTGGAGCCTCTCCTCTGTTTCCTGCACATAGATGCACTCTATTTATTTTACAGTAAGAATGCAGAGACAAGAGAGAGAGAGACAGGAAAGACAGTTCTCCCCCAATGGAGGAGAGTGACAGATTTACAGATACAGATCCCCCTCTTCAGAAATATTTTTAATCACGATTTGTTTGATTATACAAAGAAATGTACTGAGGAGAGCTGGATGTATTTTATGTAAGGTTCTCCCCTCTCTCCTTCCTTCACTCAGTGCAGTGCTCCACCATCTGGGATCAAGAGTTCACAGAAGTGCTTTACTCAGCTCCTCTGGCTGCAATACTTCAGCTCTGCCTGGCAGGGATGAATTGATGGAGTAAAAAAAGAATGTTCAACTTTTGGCCACTGATTGGTTTGTAAGGTGGACGATCATAAAGTTCTTCTCAATTGCTTACAAGCATTATTTTTTAAATGTTGATTAAACATACTTAGAGCAGAAAAATAATTGTAAAATGCTTAAATAGCTTTAAATAGAAATTTTCCAAATGCTTAATCATTTTATTACCTATTTACTTTTGGACTTTGGATGTTTTACATTAAACAGAATACATTCAAGTACATTCAATACAACATGTTTTGTTCACATAATATCGACATGTTTTCATAAAAAGTGAAAAGCTATCAGTTTACATAGATCAGTAAATTGTACTAAAACTGTAAATGGCTTCATTAGTAGGTAGTTATGTACAGAAAAAGACAATGAGGTCTGCTTAACAACATTGTGAATGTGAAGAGATGCAGAGAATTGAATAGGGTTTAGATGAATGGCACAACAGTAACATTACCAATAACTGGATGTCCCTCCAAAACTGATGGAAAGACAAGAAGAAAACTGTTCAGGGAGGCTTCCAAGAGACCTAAAGCAACATTAAAGGAATTGCAGAAATTTCTGGCAAGTACTCGCTGTGTGCTACATGTGACAACAATCTCCCATATTCTTCATATGAATGGGCTATGGGGTAGCGTGGCAAGATGGAAGCATTTTCTAACAAAGAAAAACATCAAAACCCAGCTGAAGTTTGCAAAAACAAACATGAAAAAATGAAGAGGAAGTTCAACTTTCAGCATGACAACGACCCAAAGCACACGTCCAAATCCACAAAAGCATGGCTTCACCAGAAGAAGATTAATGTTTTGGAATGACCCAGCCAGAGCCCAGACCTGAATCTAATTCAACATCTGTAGGGTGATCTGAAGAGGGCTGTACAAAGGAGATGTCCTCGGAATCTGACGGATTTGGAGCGCTTTTGCAATGAAGACTGAGCAAATATTGCCATGTCAAGATGTGCCATGCTAATAGACTCCTACCCAAAAGTGCTGTAATAAAATCAAAAGGTGCTTCAACAAAGTATTAGTTTAAGGGTGTGCACACTTATGCAACCAGGTTATTGTGAGTTTTTATTTTTATTCAAAAATATATTTTTTTCTTTCAGTTGAATTGTTCACATTATAGTTCACATTAAAGGTGCAAAAAGTTCTGACATTATAAATTTTTTTCTCATTCTTTTACATCAGAAGAACCTGGCATTTTAACAGAGGTGTGTAGACTTTTTATATCCACTGTATGTTTTGAGAAGGCAACTACATTTAAAAAATGCACAGGGCTGTGTCTTGTTAGCTCTTTTGATCATGTACGATATATTTCCAATAAATTCTACTACGTGAGTCTCAGGAAGTGACTAGGGCTAACTTGCTCTTTTTTAGCACCAAGCTGACCATCACATGTAGTTTTGAACCTTGACTGTGCAACTAGATGCCGAAGCTCCACTAAGGCACCTTCATCAGAGATTTCTTTGTGTCATAACATTCTAACAACTCTCTCAGGTGGTTCGGGTGCCTGCAAAGCTAACTGAGGTTAACGGGTGAGTGAGATTGGATAGGATGAAACTGAGGACAAGAGGTAAAGTAGAAAATCAAGGAAAACCTGAGAAAACCTGTATTTAGGCATCTGGAAAGACAATTAAAATGTTTAAAAGACAGACTTTCTGACAGCTTAGATTCAAGAGATGGATTGTGTTAATATTTGCAGTCTATGAGAATTAATTCATAGGTTTACGGCATAATGCCCTTTCTGAATATTGGGAATACAAATTTAAAAAATGCTTGTAGGTGATTGAGAAAACTGTCAATTAGGCATAAAGGAGAAGTGTTTGACTTTATGGTAATATCAAAGAGTTCCACTCCCCAGAGGCACAGTATTGTTCCGCTTGATGATGTCTTAAGCCTTACCCCTCTTCTAACTCCCCAGCCTTCCTGAGTCCCCCTCAGCTCACAGCCCCAACCCTCGACCCCTAAGTGGACACAAAGACAAAGGTTGATTGCTGCATTCTTCTGACACATAAGTTAACGCACTAAATGTATATAGATAGCCAATGGTATTTATGGCAAGAGACGGGGGCTTAAATTAGGAAGAATAAATAAATACTTTGAGTTAGCTGGGTCAGAATAAGAGTTGAGGGAATTAAATAAATCAAGACATGGAAATATACATTCCGAGTTTTAATAAATGACATTTTGGGATGGAAAGATTAGGAGAGTTGAAAGAAGAGGGGGAAGCAGAGGAGCTATGAGATGCTGAGTGAGACTTAAGCGAAGAAGAGGCCAGTCATTAGCGGCTCTATGCAGCTGGCAGTGTAACGCGTGGTAGGGAGGTAGGGTGGAGTCAGTTGGTCAGATTAGACCAGGCTAGGGAAGGGAGTATGGTATCAGAAAACAGGCAGCCTGTCTCCGTAGCTTTCTGGTGGGATTCCTCGGGTCTGTCTCATTGTCCCAGGTCCTGTAAGACAAAGGGTTAAGTAAATGTTTGGGGAAGATAAGGCCACTCACAGTTGACAGGCAGCAGGCTCCAGTGAGCAGAGAAAACCAGACCCAAACACATCACACAGTTGTGAGGACTTTTCCCCCTCCAATCCCCCCCCCACCCACCCATATATCTCTGTCGCTCTCTCTAATTCTGTCTCTCTCTATAATTCTAAGTGTATCTTAGTATGTAAAGCTCGTTAGCATGCGTAGGCCTATGCAGATACGTATGTGCATGTATGTTAGCCAGCCAATTGCAGGCAGGTTTGTGAAAGAGGTGGGAGGGTTCCTGGAGTAGGTTTGCTGTTCCAGCTCCTATCTCCAGCAGGAAAGACTGAAAGTCTGGCCAGGAAAGCACACTCAATGCTATTTGCTTTAATGTCCGTTGCAAGTTTTTCCATTCTAAAAAAAAAAAAAATCAATCTCACTGCTTACTGATAACACTGAGGAGTGACTGTGTACCTATGTAAGCTGGTGTGTGTGTGTGTTTGTGCACATGTCCGCCTGTGTTAGTGTGTTCTTGTCTGCTCTGGTGTTTTCTGGTGTGCACACATTCTGTGTGAGAATGGTTGACTTTCCACCTAGATTAGTGTCCTACTTTAAAATAACAAAATGTTTCATTCTAATTGAAAATAATCACTGTATTGATCATCTGATTTCATGGCCCCTGCTACAGTACTTTATGACCTGTGATAAAGGCCATGAGGCCAACAATGTAACTCAGGAAGCTCAAATGGACCAGGCAGCCTTGAAAACTCTTCAAAGAGCACATTCTGTAATTTTCTTATGTTGTTTATGGAAAACTCTTTCTAAAGCCAAATACGACCCAGGACTTTGCCAAGTTATTACCTTGAATGACTCTCTACTTACCACTCTTGTTGCGTTTTCTCTTGACCTTCCTCAACACCTAATAAATGGACCCACAACCATTGTCATTCCCTCTGAGGTGTTATACTAGCGTGTCTAGGCCGTATATATACAGGCTGGGGGCATTTTGGTAAACAAACGGACGTTTTGTTTTTATAATGAATTAGCCGCGTGGTTCCACAGTTCATTTAAGCCAGCGGTACAAATGTAAAGCCGTCAAACAATTTACAAGTTCCCATTCTTTTACCGCGTTGACCTGGTTACCAAGCCACAAGGATAACGACACTACAAGGTATGGGAAAATCGTCACCAACCACCCAATACAACTCCCTGTCAACATGCTGGAGACATGACGTCATATGACAACTGTCACAATATTTCCCACGCTTCTAATTAAAGGCCTGTTATTGGAAGCAATAGAAGGCTACCAAAACCTGTCTAATAAAATGTTTTACGGATTCAATCCTAAGGGAATACAGGCAACACCACATAGACTCCAGTTTATCTTGAGAATATGAGGTCCTCTGGTTTGGCCTACAGTAACACTATGACCACATCCCTCTTTTCAGGGTTAGAGGGAACAGAAGCAGACAGCTGCTTTAAACAACAACACCCACTCAGCCTGCAGTCCTGTGGCTGTCCCCCCCTCAGCCTGCAGTCCTACGGCTGTCCCCCCCTCAGCCTGCAGTCCTACGGCTGTCCCCCCCTCAGCCTGCAGTCCTACGGCTGTCCCCCCTCAGCCTGCAGTCCTACGGCTGTCCCCCCCTCAGCCTGCAGTCCTATGGCTGTCCCCCCCTCAGCCTGCAGTCCTACGGCTGTCCCCCCCTCAGCCTGCAGTCCTACGGCTGTCCCCCCCTCAGCCTGCAGTCCTACAGCTTAATTACCACCCTGGCTGCACATTAGATCTCTGCTGTTGTGGTCAACAAGTAAAAAAACATCTGAATGTTCCCTCTCTTTCTTACAACGTTCTCCCTCTCTCTCTCTCTCTCTCTCTCCCCTGCTAGTTTTATCTGTGGTCCTGCTCAGTGTCCCGATGTCATGTCTTGATGTGATTTATGTCATGGACTGTGAAGTGAACTTATCTCCTTCCATCCCCCTCCGCTTGCCCGGCCATCATCCTCCACCTCCCCCTGTCCCTCCCCCTACGGAGGATCGGCTCCCCCGGTCTCAGCCATTCTGGCTCCTCCACAGCATCCAGACTGTGGCAGTGATGAACAGAGGAGGAGGAGGGAGGTTTGAGGGAAATGGACGCCGCCAGGGTAAGATAGAGGGAGATCTTAAAGCAGCAGGAATAAAAAAAAACACATCATCCACCTGCAACGGTGATCTTACCGTCTCTCAGTTCCTACCTACAGTCAACTGACAGAGTAGCTATAGCTAACCCTAACCCTAACCCTAACCCTAACCCTACCTACAGTCAACTGACAGAGTAGCTATAGCTAACCGTAACCCTAACCCTAACCCTACCTACAGTCAACTGACAGAGTAGCTATAGCTAACCCTAACCCTAACCCTAACCCTACCTACAGTCAACTGACAGAGTAGCTATAGCTAACCGTAACCCTAACCCTAACCCTAACCCTACCTACAGTCAACTGACAGAGTAGCTATAGCTAACCCTAACCCTAACCCTACCTACAGTCAACTGACAGAGTAGCTAAAGCTAACCCTAACCCTAACCCTAACCCTACCTACAGTCAACTGACAGAGTAGCTATAGCAGCGTAGTGACGAGGTACATGATCACACTGTTTTCTCAAGTGGTTACAGATTTGTTTTAGCGCTTTGGTGAAAAAAAATCGTTTTTAAGTATGTGACCCTTCTGCATACTATATTGAGATTTTGAAGAGTATAGAATGGCTAACCCAAGGACCCACACTTTAGAGTCACCTCAACCACATAACCTTGGTGTTGGTGGGCTTCAAGCTGGCTAAGACACAGTGACCTCTGCGCAATGACGTGAGCCAAAGAAAGACTGTCCAAGGGCCTGGACAACATGGGGGAAACATCTTCCTGTGTGTGGCTACTGTGAACTCCCAACAGTATTCGGGCATTGACCATTGTTTTCATTTTGATGGCTCCGTATTGCAGCACTTTGTTTTTATAATGACACAAGGATCAAAATGTACCAGAACTATCGCAAGAGGGAAGTGTGGATTAAAGGGAAGTGGCACAACTCCTAATCGGTGAAATATGGCAGTGTAGTCTTTTAGGCTTGTTTAGCTGCCACTGGAAGTGACTCACTGAGTTAATTGATGATGTAACAGCTGACAGCAGCAGGGTGAATTCTGAAGTGAACAAAAACATACCTTGCAGTTTCGTTTCCTGCTGAGAACCGCAAAATGCCCATGGTCTCAAGTCGCCTAAATTATGCTGATCATTAACATATTGCCATTGCTACCAAGGTGATTTTTCAGGGACAAAACGTGTAAAATTAAGGCCAACTGAGCATTTCTTTCACATGTTGAAGACACGACTGATGGTTTTATTCCATGCCTGGCAGAGAATCGCCATGAAGATATCAAGTGTCTGGTAATACTACTTGGAGAAAATCATACAACTTATCTCAGTAACCTAACATGATTAACCCTCTTTTAAATGTATGTGCAATTTGTTTCTACTGTAATCATAGACAATCATTTTAGCAAATATCACCATTTTGTTTTACCTTATTCTATTTTCTTCTTTACCAATTCAATAATGCTGTACATACTAAGAATAAAACTAAAATACATCTAGCTAAAGGATCACTGTAAGCTGCCCAGCCTCTTTCATGGAATGTCATTGACGGACAACATCATTTTGGAAGAAATGTCATGTGAAAGCTACCCCACCATCATGTATCGGAACCCTCTTTCCTCAATGGCCCCTCTGTGCCTACTTTTTCCTTGCTTTCACCTTCGGCCTCTTGCTTGGTCCATTCTTGCGTGTAACATCTTCAAAAATGCTCTCTTTATGCATTTATGAGGACCTATTGATGATTAAACAATTGTGCATAGACGTTTTACACACATAATGAAGAGGTTTGGTGTTTCATCGTTTGTAGAGAGTTTTGTTTACCAATGTGCTTACCATTTGCATTGTGTATGAAAGCACTGATAAATGACTTACTGTATTGTAAAAACTGCTGTGCTCATTATTTTATGATGATGATGAACGGGACCCTGGTGTCTTATCAATAGAGAAAAACTGAAATCCATCCAAATACTTTTGGCGCTGTAAAACAGGCAGACGATGTACAAAACATGTTGTCATTTCTAAATGGTTCAGACAATTTGGACAAGAAAATACTCTCAAATTACAGTAACACTGACAGTCTGCACTTTAATCCCATATTAATTCAGTGCTTGTTTACTCTCCACTCTAGCTGAAAATTACCTCATTTACTTTACCTCAGAGTCTCTCAGTGATTTTCAGCAGGTCTGTCAAGTTGAATGGGTCACCAACTGTATGTAAATGTGTGGGAAATTGTTAGGTTCCAACATGCAGAGTTGGTTCAGGAACACCTTTGTGCCAGTACTTGATCCCTGACCCCATATTTCCTAATGCTCTCCTTTCCTTTTAGGAATACTTTTCAGCATGGTGGAAGGCATGTGACTGGCATTCCATCAGCATGTTTCCATCTCTTAGGCCCTGGATGAGGAATTTCATCACATTGTTGCTGACCAATGTCAGGCTTGGATTCACCATGACAAAATATTTATGCCACAGTGACTGAAACATACAGTTATTGACTGTGGCATGAATAGGAAACGTCGACCAAATGCCAAAGACAGACTAAATGCAAATAGTTTGTGCCAAACACTTATTTACAAATTATTTTACAAATTATATTTTTTGCAAGTATGATTGGAGGAAAGGACTTAATTAATCACAACTTTAGTACAAATGATAGATGTTCAGTCAATTTTGTTTGTTGGTGTACATTGTTGCCTAATGTGGAACATTGAACATTATCTAACCGACACATTATCATTCTGTCGGTTTTTGTGAAATTTAAAGGGTGAGTTTAGGGTTATGTAAGAGTTAGGGATAGATTAAGCGTATGGAATAAATTGAGGATTTAAAGTAAGAACAGGATTGGATGATTTTACAATGCATGCTCCACCCTCATCCTGGTTGGAAAAAAACTGTTTAAACCAATCACAGGCCTTTCTTCCAGAACCTGAGGAAATGCCTTTTTGTGAGCACGTCACAAATGTCTATTTACCAATTTGTGTCTATTACTCAAAAACCTGTGATTCTGTGCTAAATGTAGCCTATAACCTTCAGCTGTTCAAAGATTCATTAAAACTCGTGCCTTGCATTATTTGCTATTTGAATTAGTGGTTGTTAAAATTAGTAATTTGAGAGTGTTTCATTATCATAAAATATTGTAGTGTTTAAAACAATGTTGGGTGATAAGAACTGTGTACAAACAAAATTAAAGTATTATCAATTGTTATGAATGTAAGACTTGCTGTGTTACGTGTGATCTGTTTAGGGGTTTGTACTGAGAAATCACCACATACTTGTTAAATGAGTACTAAAGCGATTTATTGGCATGATAGCTTTGTAATGCCTTTATTCATTGGTTTTACAAATACAAAACATTTAGGTTGCTAAATGCTTTGGCATTCTATTAACTAGAAAGACATTTGAAATTAAAAACTGTATGGCACAACATATTGTAATAAGTGTGTGTACGTGTATGTGTGTGTGTGTCTGTGTGTGTGTGCTGGACCGTCCATGTTTCCCATCCCCATGGTTCGTCTCTCTTTTCTTTGATGTGCTTTTAAAGTGGTCAATGCTCTCTCTGCTTTCCCTCTCACTTGACAATTGTTTATTAGTTTTGAAATGGATTTAGAGGACCTCAGATTCTCAATAGTAGAGAGGGAAGAACTGGACCCAAAAAGAAAAGACAGGAGAGGTAAAAAGAGAGAGACTGTTATACTGTTTATGGCTTTTTATCAGGGTTTGTATAAAAGAGTATGTTTTGTGGAGAGGTATTGTGATGTAAAAGGACTGGTAGAGGGAGGGAGAAAGGCGAGGCAGAGGAGAGAGAGGGGGGAGACAGACCACCCAGGTGTCCAGGTCCTCATTCTGGATAGATTTATAGTTAGTGGTGGGTCTCCTGGTCCAGTCTGGGAGACAAGTCTTCATTGCCCTGGAGCTTTGATCCTCTGCCTGAGCAGACCGTACCAGAGAAATATGCTACGGACTTAAACTGCACTACGAAACCAGCCTCAGGAATAAGTAGTAGGGTTGTGTTTTCTGTAATAACCCAGGCCTAAGATGAACAGCTCAATCGTCTACATAAGTAAGAAAAGTTCAGGAACATTAACCTAATAGATGTTTTTAAGTGGACAGCTTAATCAGTTTTAATCTGAGAGTTTATTTGGTTTGGTACAGTATGAAGTGATATAGTACATGAGTTGTTTACAATAGGGCATCCATATACAGTACCAGTCAAAAGTATGGACACATTCACCAATTCACGTTAATGGGTAAGTGTTTCTAAAACTTTGATTTGTACTGTATAACATGTTGAGAATCCGGAGATGTTCTCTTTATCATCTGCCTGTTGAATGGTGTCCCATATGTTTGAAACCTAAAGCTATTAGTGTGACAATATTTCATTTCCAATCATTCAATCTCCCTGGATGGAGTTCAAAGTTAAACAAAGTTCAGTCAGAGCATTATTCCTCTTAAATAAAGAGACCCTCCTTGAAAACCCCTCCATGGCCCGAAACCTCTTCCCAGAATCTCCCTCTTCCCCATCCCTCTTCTCAGACTTCTCTGGATGTGATCTGCACTCTCCATTTTATAATTTTTCAGCGCTGTCCCTTATCTGCCCATAAAGAGGCAAAGAAAACACTGGGATCCAGTCTTCCTAATAGGCCTGCATGGCGTAATTGCCTAATTGCTTTTTTTCCTATCGGGGGTTCTGCTTTCTGTCAGCCAGGCAGGAGCCCATAAACACTACAGAGCTATTTGGAGCATCTCCCTCAATGTCACTCTCCGAGCTTAGTGATTGGCTGGACCCGGAGCTGAGGCTATTGCTCATTGGCTCCTCTGAGGATGAATGGCTTTGTTGACAGCCAATGGGGCCATAACAGGGTGAGCTGTTGACTGCTGAGAGACGGACAGTCTCTCACTTTTTGCTATACTAATGAACTTTTATGATCTCTCACTTGATCTCTCACATATGTGTGGCATTTGCATGGGCATAATTAATCGAGTTACCCCACTGGGTCAGTCTCATGAGATCACTAACCTAGAAAGTCAACTGTTTCCCCCTTTTCAGTATGTAGGACTGTTGAAAATAGTTTGAAACCTGTATACACTGTACATCCAGGCAAAAATCATGGAAGGTGAGATGTGGCCATGGCCGTACAACAGGATGTAAATCAGGCGTGTGACACAAGGAGAGCACATCGTCCAGAGGAGGGGTGTTCCATGTTCTTTCACGCCCCACCTCTCCTCCTCCCGAGACCAAGACTGTCTGTCTGCACTGTTTCAACACTATGAAGAGAGTCAGGAAGAGTGTTTCAGGACTGAAAGGTTTAACAGGACACACAGAAAAGGATTGTTTCAGAACCAAAAAGATAGAAGATTAAGAGGGTGTAATTCTTTCTTTGGAAATTCCTCTAATAGAAGTCAGTGAGCATTACAGAAGGAGCCAATATGCAGACTGCAGCTATGAAAAGGATTTTTGGGAGACATTTTTTTATTCAAATTCTGGATTTTAGCAGTATTAATTATGAGTATCCTTAACATGTTAGAATTGTAATTGTAATTACAAAGGATTGTAACTTGTTGTACTAATTCATAGTTACAGTGTACTAACATGGATCTGGTGTTAATTATAGACTCTAATTCCAGAGATGTAATGAACAAGTGCTTGTGAATTACTTTACAAAAAAAAAAAAAAAAAAGTTGTACTATTTGTATAAATACAATTAAAGGTTATGAAAACACCTCCTATTTCATTGTATAACCTGGCAAAGGTGTCATGGTTAAACAACATTCTCACTTTTAGACAGATTTTGGATTTATTTCAGTAATTAAGACATCAAGATCTGCCCATATATCAACCTGCATAAAGTTAACTGACTACCATTTATATGTTGTTATTAGAGAGTAGCGGTGAGCAGTCAAACTTTACTACATACAGTACTGTGCAAAAGTCCTAGGCACATGAAAGTTGAACTGAAGTCATTTATTTGGATAGTAACTGTTTATTTGTTATACATGAATATATATATATATATATATATATATATATGTATATATATACATGAATATATATATATATATATATACATGAATATATATATATATATATATATATATATATATTCAATAAAAATACCATACAAATAAATGGACTTTTTCGACTTTCATATGCACAAGACGTTTACAAAGTACTTTACTTTTTATAAAGTAACTACACATGATATTAGGGGGTAATAAAGATGCCTTTTGTAACAACAATGTGTACCAACAATTGCAATAATTGCTCCAGTTTAGACACAGTTGTATTATTTAAATACATATTTTAATACAATATATTTAACCATTTAATTAATCTCATCTATTTCTTTTTATCTTATCTGATAAATTGGGGCCTCCACCAAGTCATTCTTTGTCTTTGGTTGTAACAGTGAAAACCCTATCTGATGGATGTCAACCCGACTCCTGCTCTGAACCCTGAGACCTTTTCACTCTCCATCTCTATTACTGAACATGAAGATGGAGCTGGTCATTGGACATGTTCACTGGTCACTTATTCAACCCCATGAATGTGTGTGCGTGGGTGTGTGTGATTAAGTGAGTAAGTGAGTGAGTGAGTGAGTGTGAGTGTAGGTGGATGAGTGGAACTGGGCATTGTTTAAAGGAGAAACTGAGAGGGGAAAACTCCACTACGACCAAATCACAAATTCATAAAATTCATAAACTAATACATTTGATCAGTCAGCCTCGCCAACCTTTGACTGTCTTATGATCAGCCTACCTGGTATCAATGTAAGTATACTGTGCAGTTACACAGCTACTCGTAGGGGTCACTGCTCAGACTTTGTGTGACTTCAATATACCTGTCAGTCACAGAAATGAGATCCATGTCATTTGCGTGTATGTTCTTGTATCTTTTAAACGATGTGTGATTTACTGTAACATTCTTAAATAAATGTACAGGATGTACCATATCACACACACTGAGTGTGAGAGAGAGATATCAGAGTTATTAGTTTAGACACAGCTTCACTATGAAGCTATGATGTCCTGTGATGTCCTGTTAGGACGGAGACACAGGAAAAAGCATGGGACAGGATGTCCCCTGAATGTACTCACAGCCAGCATCAGATAAACAACTAAACAAATCAAAAAGCATATAAATGTGCCAAGCTCCACCTCTTTACAACTTCAGCATAGCAGTCAAATGATGATGTCACTGGTTTCAGATATTAAAATCATTTATTGAGCCGTTGCAGTTAGCCAGAGCTAAACTAAAGTTTACAGATTCATATAAGACATTTGTACTTGGGTGGTTGACATTAATGCCTTTAATGATTTATTTATTTTTTACTTCATATATTAGCCATTACAATTTACTCTTAGATTTCCAAAAATATGTGTGGTCTTTAAGATTTTGTATTGGAATCTGAATGTATTCACCAAAGCGTTGTATTAGTGCTTAAAAATTATATATGGTGTGACATAGAAGTTATTGTATATACATTGAAAATGGAGTACACTTTTCTTAAGAAACTCTCTTTATCATCAATCAATCAATCAAATGTATTTATAAAGCCCTTTTTACAACAGCAGTTGTCACAAAGTGCTTTACAAAGACACCCGGCCTTAAACCTCAAGGAGCAAACAACAGTAGTGTTGAATTTCAGTGGCTAGGAAAAACTCCCTAAGAAGGCCGAATTTTAGGAAGAAATCTAGAGAGGACCCAGGCTCAGAGGGGTGACCAGTCCTCTTCTGGCTGTGCCGGGTGAGATATTAAGAGTCCAATTGGAATAATTTATACATTTCTCTGGGCTAAATCTAGAGGCTATTTGATTTTAGACTAGGTCAGAAGTATGACCAGGTGGACAAGGACAAGGACAGGGACAGCAACGGGCCCCCCAAACCAGGGAATCCGCAGGTGTGGACCAGGACCTCATCTCATCCTAAAATGTAAAACTGGAGGAAACTCAGAAAACACTGTGGCCCTACCCGGGGGAGGCACCGGACTGGGCCCAACAGGCAGGAAATCAATCCACCCACATTGCCAGGCATCAACCAAATGGACACCCACCAACCACAACCCCCCTGAATGAGGGCAGAGTATTGCCAGCAGCATACAGCCCAATTGCACAAGTGCGCAACAGAGAGTCAACAACAAGCCAGTGACTCTTCCCCCGAAAGGCATTGGAGGGAGGGCATCCCAGTGGCGACGAGAGCCCACCTGGCAAGACAGCAAAGGTGGACAGTATAAAGCTTACTGGTCACCTTCATGCCCCCGGGCCAGGCTACACCTAATTATAAACCGTGCTGTAGAGATTAGTTTTTAGTAGACACTTGAAAGTTTGCACTGAGTTTGCATTTCTAACCTTAATTGGCAGATCATTCCACTGTAGTGGAGCTCTATGAGAAAAGGCCCTGCCGCCAGCTGTTTGTTTAGAAATCCTGCATCTTGCGATCATAGGTTAGGTGTAGGTATGTATGGCTGGATCATTTCAGCAAGGTAAGTAGGAGCAAGTCCATGTATTGATTTATAGGTTAAGAGTAAAACCTTAAAATAAGCCCTAACCCCAACAGGCAGCCGGTGTAAGGACACTAGGACAGGAGTAATGTGTTACATTTTTTTTGTTCTAGTTAGGATTCTAGCAGCCATGTGCAGCACTAATTGAAGTTTATTTATTAATTTGTCTGGATAACCAGAGAGAAGAGCATTGCAGTAATCTAGTCTAGAAGTAACGAAAGCATGGATTAATTTTTCTGCATCAGTTTTTGATAGAAAGTTTATAATTTTTGCAATGTTTCGAAGATGAAAATAAGCAACTCTTGAGACATATTTTATATGTTATTCAAAAGAGAGGTCAGGGTCAAGGGGAATGCCAAGGTTTTTTACAGTTTTTTGGGATACAACCATGCAGCCGTCGAGGTTCACAGTGAGATCTGCTAACAACGCTCTTTGTTTCTTGGGTCCTAAAACGAGCATTTCTGTTTTCCTTGGGTTTAAGAGCAAGAAATTCTCTGTCATCCACTTCCTAATATCTGAAACGCACGCTTCCAAAGAAGCTAATTTTGGGGCTTCTCCATGCTTCATTGAAATATATAACTGTGTGTCATCAGCATAACAATGAAAGTTTACGTTGTGATTTTGGATTACATTGCCCAGAGGGAGCATATATAGTGAGAACAATAATGGGCCCAGAACCGAGCCTTGAGGAACACCAAAGCATACCTTTGACTTGTCAGAGGATATGCCATCCACACTAACAAACTGATATCTTTCAGATAAATAAGATTTAAACTAGGCTAGAACATGTCCACGTAGCCCAATATGGGTTTCCAATCTCTCTAAGAGAAGGGAGTGATCAATAGTGTCAAAAGCAACACTAAGGTCAAGAAGCAACAGGACGGATGCGGAACCTTTGTCTGAGGCCATTAGAAGGTCATTTGTTACCTTCACGAGTACAGTCTCAGTACTATGATGGGATCTGAAACCAGATTGGAGTATTTCATAAATGTTATTTGTCTTTAGGAAGGCATTCATTTGTTGGGAAACACATTTTTCTAAGATTTTTGGGAGGAACATAATTGTTTGTCATTACTATCTTGAGATCCAACATTTCCTTGTGAAAATTCATTACATTTTGTATTATTTTTCTTAATCATCATGCAAAGTCTGTTCTCAACCTATTAATATATTTTTGATTAATTCTGACAAACACTGTTATGCATCTAACAAAATGCTTGTGTCTCTTGCTGATACTATTTTACATTTGGTGCATTGAGATTTTTATGATTTATCACTAACAAAGCCTTTCTTTGTTCACAATTCTGAATGTCACACCAAATATAGTGTCACACCATAGGATGAACCACACCACACTACAATTTGACAATGCAAAAACATGTATTATATGCATTAAACATTCAAACAAAACCAGTTTAACAAGAGTCACACAAAGGTGTGAAACATTGTTCCACTAAACATTGTATTGTACATGGTTATCAGACTTAGGACTAGAGTAGAACCATATTTCTAGTGAGGAACACACTAATAAAGAACAGTATCACAAGTAAGTGTTTACAGTTAAGTCTGTTGAATATTAACTACTGGTAAGTATTGATTACTTTTAACAACCCCTAAGTAAATCAGTCATATAAACAGGTTAGGTAAGTAATGACAAATGGTCTTTTTCAATGCAAAATAATTGGTTACTTTGACTGTAAGAGGTCAGCTAAAAGAAAGAAATTAATAACACTTGGATTAGTCAAGTGTTCAAGGTCAGCCCAGCTGTAAAACTAGTCTTCACTAGTAGTGAGGAGAGACAAAAGAAAGCATTAAATAGGACAAAACATACATTAAGTTTAGCTATTAGTTGTAAAATACAAAAATAAATTGTTAGCTCGAATGAATAATTATTCAGTTTTTTGGAAAATTCTGTTCATGTCATATGGTGTGATGAATAGATCATATGAAGTGACAAGCATAACCTGTCACACAATGAGACAGAGTGTCACACCATATGAGGTTTCATGCATTTAGTACAAGACTGGGTCTAGTGGTTATGCGCTATAATCCTTGCAGTATACCCACTACAACATGGTAACATAGATTTAAAAGTAATAAAGACAAAAAAAGTAATTTATCTTTGTCATTTTTGTGTAAAAAGTGTCGCACTAAAAGACACTGGGAAAGGGTAGTGAAGTGGGAGTGCCAAAAATATTTAATTTATTTAAAAAATGACAACAGAAAACTCACATTGTAACCCTTGCATGTACTTCTGAGGTGTTTTTAGTAACCCCTCCTCTCCAAGGATTGCCCATTTAAATATCACAATGTTATGTCACATCATATAATATCCATTTCTAGGACAACATGTTTTTGATCAGAACTGACTCAAATTAATATGCTTGGACTTTCTGTACTTCATTGAGGAGAGTTGCGTTTAGTTTTCCTAGTTTTATTCAAGTTCAAACTTTCTGTAACACGCTTGGGACAGTCACTCTATATGAGCTTTTTCATGTTTTTTAAGTAAATGATGAATTGCATGAATGTTATGTTCACATAAAGCACCATGTTCTGAACAATAAAAAAATAATAATTGACAATCTGAAACTTCAACTTTAAAGAAAGTTAGATGTGATATAATCTTTATTTTTTCTCACTCACAACAGGACATGAAATTGTCAACAAAAAAAAAAGGTTCCCAAAATTCAATGGATTAAACCATTGTTTGTGTCCCATAGGTTAATACAGAGAGTAATGTAAATTAACAGTATCTAACCAACAGTCATAAGTTGCTACAAAGAGTAGTGTTAATAAAGAATACCTAACCAACAGCCATAGGTTACTACATAGAGTAGTGTTAATTAAGAGTACTGAATTATACACCAATAAATTCATAAAAAATCCTACAATGTGATTTTCTGGATTTTCATTTCTCATTTTGTCTCTCATAGTTGAAGTGTACCAATGATGAAAATTACAGGCCTCTCTCATCTTTTTAAGTGGGAGAACTTGCACAATTGATGGCTGACTAAATACTTTTTTGCCCCACTGTATGTTATAATATTTAAATAATGGTTTCACACATGGCTTTAATAAAAAAACACAATGGTGTATTTCCCCATTATATATTTTTTTATTATTCTCCCATTCTTGTTAAGTTTGGCATTTTTGTATGGCCCGGGGAATGTAGCACTGGAAAAGTATTCTCCTGTGAAGGCAAGGAACATACATGGGTGGGCATAGCATTTTGCTCCTCGCTTTGACCGCCCAATACGAGGCTCGAACCAGTGATCCACTGACCACAGTGACAAATGTCACCCAGGAAATGTCTTTACCATCTCCCTATGGAGAGATTTCCCCTTGCAGTGCAGGGGAAACAAGTAGAATACCTTGGTAAGGATGCAAGTAGAATACCTTGGTAAGGATGCAGGTAGAATACCTTGTTAAGGATGCAAGTAGAATACCTTGGTAAGGATGCAAGTAGAATACCTTGGTAAGGATGCATGTAGAATACCTTGGTAAGGATGCAGGTAGAATACCTTGGTAAGGATGCAGGTAGAATACCTTGGTAAGGATGCAGGTAGAATACCTTGGTAAGGATGCAGGTAGAATACCTTGGTAAGGATGCAGGTAGAATACCTTAGTAAGGATGCAGGTAGAATACCTTGGTAAGGATGCAGGTAGAATACATTGGTAAGGATGCAAGTGGAATACCTTGGTAAGGATGCAAGTGGAATACCTTGGTAAGGATGCAGGTAGAATACCTTGGTAAGGATGCAGGTAGAATACATTGGTAAGGATGCAAGTGGAATACCTTGGTAAGGATGCAAGTGGAATACCTTGGTAAGGATGCAGGTAGAATACCTTGGTAAGGATGCACACAAAACTTTGGGGAGCGTCTGGGACATGTAGCCCAGAGGATCAACTTCTTTGTCAGGAGGTTTTTGAAATGGGTCAAGTAGAGACATCTCTCAGCTGGGTTTGGATCCCACAGGGTCATTATTAAATGGGAGAGAATGTGATAGAAGAAAATTATTACCCAGGACTATTTACACAATGGAAAGGAAAGCCATGGACTGATGATATTTATCCAAAGATTTAGGTCCTGTAAGCCAATTATTCTTACAGTTATTCTTACAGTTCCTCTGACGGGTACACTCAAGTTGAAAGGTTTTCAGCTGTCCTTTTAAATTATCCAAGGAAGGAGCAGTATATTTTACTGTTTAAAACAACAATAACCTTTTTGAATTCCTCAGTGAGTGAGGAATTCAAAACAAAGTTTCTCAAGGGCAGCGTTTAGATAGGCCACTGTTAGGCTTTGTTCACATAAGAAAGTATGTTGTTACAAAGTACGTCCTTTTCAGGCAATCTCATTCCGCTACTGGTTGGACAAGTGTTCCGTTTGCAGCATGTGAAGGAGAGCCTGCTTCAAATCAAAGATTGCATTCATTTTTGAAGATTGGTTAAAATGAGCTTTCAACAGAGTAGAAAAATTTACTGTTCCAGAACATACAATAACAAAACATGTTACCTTAGCTTGCTTTAGCCTAGAAAGAAGCTAGGTTGCTAACATCTGGTTTTGCTGACAGGCAGTTTGAAAACCGCTAGGGGGCCAGCACAATGTAATGCAGAGAAAAAACTTGATAAGAACAAGGCTATATAAACCATCCCTTGTACTGAATGAACTGAATTGAATAATGTTTTATTACATTTGTGATAATGTTTTATATTAGAATTGTGTGTATTTGAAACAGTTTTCTCTGTATTACAATATGGTAATTTCCCATAACTGCACCTTTCGATAGCAGTTTGATAATCATGATCGAATGACAGCTTTTAAAATGTGTTGATCTACTGGAATTTTTATAGACAGATTTATTTCGACTCAAGATATAGCATGTTTGTGCTGAAGTATTTTTGCATTAAATTCTGTTCCTTTGATGAATGGACTTGTACTATTTCTATTTAGTCTATTTAGAAAGTACATACAAAATCTGTACTTTTCATTTAGAACAACATTTTGAAAATCTTCCACATTGTTCCCGGGAAAGCTTGTAAAACGATTGAGAAAAACTGTGATAGAGGCCACTCCAGTGTGTTAATGCTTTTGAAGTGGTACTGGAGGTGAGAGTATGATTGGCCCACTTCAGCATAGGTAAACACTCCGATTAGGCCTGAAGTTTCTTCACAAGCACAGCTACTTAGTGGAAGGTCCTGACAGTGACAAAGGACTATTAATGCTGTGACAATGTTTAATGCTGTGACACCATTTTCAATTTGCACGCCATTTTCACGCTAGCCCTGGGTGTATACTGTAATAATGTACTGCACAGGAATTATAATTTGCTTCGTTTCATTCTTTCGGTAACTATTTTGCTCCCTCTTATCTCTCTCCCCCTCTTTTCTGTCTCTGTCCCTTATACTCTTCCTCTCTCTCTCTTTCTGTCTCTTTCTCCTAATTCCATTTTTATTTAAAGGGCTTTACTGGTATGGGAAGTATCTTACTCTCTCTGTCACACTGTTAGATGGGATGAATCCGGGCTCTTCAGTTGTTTGACGTCCCAGGGATATTCATCGTGCTGGGTGGCTTTAAATGGAACGTGGAGCTCAGCTTTTGTATTCTTGCCAGAAACACAAACCTGTGCATTAGAAAATCTATCTTCAATAGAAAACGTTTCCGATATTTAAGGGTTCTCTAAGAACTTATTAGGGTTCCCCTACGGTTTTAATGGAGAAAAAAAACATATTGGATCCTTACAGAATATTTTCATAAACGAAAGGCATTCAACCCACTCCTCAGGGACTCCCAGATGTAAAACAATTTTGTTGTAGCACAGGCAAACCTGATTCACTAATCAAGGGCTGGATGATTACCTGACAAGTTGAATCAGGTGTAGTAACTCTAGCATGTATACATATGGCTGTGGTTCCTTGAGGACAGAGTTGAATACCTCTGGTTTGAATGTGTTTGTGTGAAACGTTTTAATTCCCTTGACCAATACTCTCTTGATATTTTATTTTAAAACACTGACAATCAAAATCAACTAGTGTATTTGAAAGATGCGTTGCTTGCATAAGTATTCAATCCCTGTGCTGTGGGAATTCACAGTTTACACATTGGTCTCCACTTTTAAAGTCGTTGCCATATTTTCTGAATAAAACCCCTTCTTTTTAAGAATCATTAGGCTGTAGTAAAATGAAGACAGGTTTGGTTGAGGATTCTCTTGCACCCCTGTGTGGTTGTTTCATGGAATTGAATACACGTAAGAGGGAATTGGAGGTACAACAGGAGGTTAAAGGTACAGTAAATGGCAATAGTTTCCTGGGTTGGTAAACATGGGCACAGGCCCAGCCAACACTACAGTATCCTAGCACTGCGTTCTCACTCCTTTGTTTTACACACCCACGTTATGTCTGTGTCCAACCTCCTTATCAGTAGTTCAACACAGTCTCAGGGAAGAAGAGAGCCTTTGCTATGCGTGGAAGGCAAGCTCCACTCACTCCAATCACAAATGTTTGAATACATACTGAGGGAGTCTGTACATCCTGCATGTTGTTCACAGAGGCTGTCCCAACATTCCTATCACTCGTTGACCAGGTTGGTTTTCTATCTGAACGGGGTGTTCATTTCCAAACTGAAATCCCTTTAGAAGGACTTACAGTGTCATTTCAAGTCTTACTGGAGACATGTCCTGACAAAGGTATATATGAAAATGAAGAATTTCACTAAAACTACATTGAAAAAAAGCTATTTTGTAAACTGAAATTAAGCCTTAATATAGTCATACCTAAGTTATATATATCAAGTCCAGTTTGGTTGATATATATATGTGTAGAGTTGTTGATGTACAGTCTGAAATCAAATTAAACTTGAATATTCGAGTGGAATATAAATCGCAATTTTCTCTGAAAAATAATAGTAAAAAAGGTCAGTGCCTTGTTTGCACATAAAATGGGGGAGGGGGGGGTCGGATTAGGCTATGTAAAATTAATTTGATATTGTAATGATCAGGATGACTGTCCAAAATGTATACCAGGTCAAGGAGAAACCTTATCAGGAAACTACCAAGAGGCCAACGGCAACCATAACAGAGCTACAGTAATTTTAGCCTGGAACTGTTCACTGCCTGCATAACCACTGCGAGTATTCTCCAGCTGTTGGGTATGGACATTACTCCCCATAAAAGTCTAGATATATTTTGCAAAAGGACACATTCAACCTCCCAAAATAATGTGGTAAAATGTTTTGATGGT
Organism: Esox lucius; assembly: GCF_011004845.1. Lineage (NCBI taxonomy): Eukaryota > Metazoa > Chordata > Actinopteri > Esociformes > Esocidae > Esox > Esox lucius. The sequence goes on along the minus strand of NC_047580.1, from coordinate 16,926,011 downwards.
TTATCAATGAGTGGAATACAAATGCAATGTCTAGGAGTGCTAGGTGGCTGGAGACCTCACCAGAGTTTTTTGCTCTAATCCAAGCAAACGGTACTTCCACAAAGTGTTTGTTGTTATATTTGACTGCTTCGTGGCTTGGCAGCCTTGATAGGCTTACGTTGGCCCTTGGCAGAGCCTTTTCCTATGCAAATTTGAACATTGCTAAAGTGTACCTTTCTGTGTCATGTACGCATGGAGCTAGAGAGGCAAAAAAAGATGTTCAGTTGTACTTTTTACAAATTGGGTTTGCAGGCTTCTGAATCTGCCAGATTAATGCTACCTGTAGATATCAGTGTTTCTAATAGACATAGTTCTCATCTAAATAGTGCCTATATTCATACAAAAAATTTATGATGAAGGTGAAACAGCCACCAGCAACAGGCTTTACCTCAACAACAAACAGAACCAGTGGCTGCATGTCAAGACAACAAACTTGAACAGATTTAAAGGAGAAAAGAAGCACTGGTTTGTTTATTCATCAAGTCCACAAGGCTGTGCGGGAAGCCAGCCATCAGAAAAATCAAGAAATATCTTGATCCAAAAAAGTTAAATGCCTAGTGCCGCAAGAGCATACTCATTTGAAGAAGGAATACAGAAATGCAGAAAGAGATTCTAAAAGACGTTGGTGCAAGAATGGATGGTGTTTTGTATCTGGTCATAAACGCATGCATCTGAGACCCCTCTTCCAACAATGCATGCATGCTTTGTTCAACTGCTATAACAGTGGTATTCAAACCTTTCCCCAGGGACCCCCTAATATCTCACTACGAATCTGAGACCCTACCTACTAAGCACTTGCTTTGAGTGCCCTGCATGGTCACATTTCACTGACAAAAGTACGAAGGTGGCTAGGGGTTTAATAATCACAATACGTACAATTACAATAAAATACACCTACCTGTAATCCAAAAATGTGTATTTAATCAGTCTACAATGTTACATACATAACAAAACATGTCTAACATGCCATGACTTCATTTGTTCCTTTTTATCTCATTCTCTCAGAAAAAGGTAAAAGTAGTTGACTGTTAACTATGAAGTTTAAAACTCACTGAATGGGCAAGGCAATTTCCTTCCATCATCTTTCTTGTGCCAGTCTAAGCACTTGTCCTTCTAAATACAAGTCGCATTAAGATTGATTTATAATTTAAACCTTGCCAAATCTAACCTTGCAAAACACCTTGTATTAGTGCCACCCAGTGGTAAGAAGTGACATCCCAAAAAACAAACCTATGCATAGGCTACTTTCTGTCTCAAACACTAAAAGCTACAACAAATAATGTAATACAAAATAAAAATGTGGTTCTAACACTGAAATCAAATAGAAACAAGTTAAATCTGAAATCAAAACTTAAATAAAGGTGAAAAACAATAATGATCACCCTATTTTAATAATTTAATAAACTACAATAATCTTACAGAGTTTATAAACAGAAATTATTTGAACACACTCCAGATATCAGTTAATCTCCAGTGTTTCCAGTTCTCCACTTTAAAGCAATGTTTTCTACCATGTTGTGACATAGATGATGTTGCATAAACATTTACACAGCAGTATTATTTAAAGGCCCTCTGTAGTGTCTTGTAAAACTGCCTGCTTCTTTGATGTCTTATCTTGGCTTGGAGACTCTGGATTGTGTGTGTGTGTGTGTGTTGTGTGTATGTGCATGCGTGTTCATGCATCCATGTGTGTGGAAAATATTGTCATTTTGACAGCACAGATAACAGGAAAAGTCCAGCCCTTAACCTACGTGTCTTACAGCTAAATAATGTTTCACACAAATAATAAAGGATGTTATATGAAAGAATCACTGTGGGGAAAGTAAAGAGGAGTGTATGGACTGGTGTCACTACTACCAATGATTTAAGCTGCAGAGGTGAGCTGGTCTCCGGGAGTGGCTGTCAGACTGGGCATATTTAACACTGTGATTTGTGCTCCAGAATGAAGAGAACAAACCAGGTTTTGTGTCTGAATCACCAACCAACCTTCAGACAGAAGAGTTATAGAAATGTTCTTCATTTCCATTATATAGATTATTGTTAGGCTATATCATCTATATATTCTCTATGAATCTTACCAGGGAGTGAGTTAAGTGAAAATGACCACGTCCCGGTTTATTGTTACTCCCTCACTTCCCTTTTTACTGTCATGTACTGTCATATACAGACATCTGATCCTCGCTTGTGGAAGTGACAGTTGGCTGATTTACGACAATGTCAATGTCTTAATGACACATACAGGTCAAAGGTTGATCATAAATAACGTGCAAGAGGACTCACTTGTTTTTACATCCCCACATATTTTAAAGATTCCTAGCGGTCACAAAGCAAAGAAAAGGGATTCAACAACAGATTCAGGAAGACAGACAAATAGAAGCAGACAGAATGCTGCATGGCCATTAATTAATGGTTGGCTATGGTGTCTGGCTTTTGTTTCCTTTAGCATTTGTCCTTGAGACAGACTCACCCTATCAAACACTCCTATTCTGATATTATTGTTAAACTGTACCTCTGTTTAGTCATGCAAATCATCTCTCATCAATTCCTTGACCCATTCACTGTGAATAACATTTCAATTATTCATTTATTAACACTCACATTAAACCTCATGTTAAGAACCGTTCACTATGTTCAATACATTAACATAGTGTGGGATTTAGCCCGTTAAACACACAAAACATGTGAGAATTAGGCAGATATGATGTATAGAATGTGTAGCCTATTTTCACCAAGTATATTTAATTATGTTAAAACAATCAGATTAGTAGGGTAACAGATATGCTAACCTGCTATTCAATCTGACAGAACCTAAGAGGATCTGCAGGAAAGCATGGTGAATCCAACACTGGTATGGAGGTGGGTGTCATAACTAAGGAGGCTCAAGGACATAATCACAAAGAGGATTCAAGTAAGTTATAAGTAATGGGGTCTGAGTACCTGAGTAACGTTCAGTTTTTTATATGAATTTGCAAACATTTCTAAAAACCTGTCTGTGCTTGGTCATTAAGGGGTATTATGTGTAGATTGAAGAGGGAGAAAACTGTATGTAATCAATTCTAGAATAAGGCTGTAAGGTAACAAATGGTGGAAAACGTCTTATGACACATTCAGGCTAACCTCACAGCACAGGTACAACAAACACAACAAAGGGGCAACACAACAAAAATAAATAGAAATAGCTAAAGTTGTCAACGGGTGAAACCCATAATTATAGTAACTACAATTTCATTACAAGGAAATAGACTTCTGTTTCCGTCAGAGGTCGCACTTCTCCAAGTTTTCCTTTTCGCCAAGATCCATCCACCTGCCAGGTGTGGTAAATCAAGGCAATGATGAAACAGCATGATCAGTAAACAGGTTAGATAAACAATTAGCATGCTGATGCTAGGAATATCCACCGGAGCTGTTGATATTTCTCTACGATAAGCGGCCTCCATCGGTATATAGAATGTGCCGGTCCAAACTGCCTAACAACCGCAGACCGGGTGTGCCTGCGCCAGCCCAGGACCTCCAAATCTGTTTTCTTCTGCTACAATAACCTAATTTCTCGTCACCATGTGGCAAGTTCTCTTAGCAGGTTGGGAGCCTGTGAGCTCATATTTGATTGGCAAGTATTCACCTACGGGCGAAAACAACCTTCCCGCAGCCGCTGTGGAGTTGCTGCGACAAGGCAAGGCCATAGTCACACACGTGGCATCAGCAAATTGTTATGGGAAAAGAATGTAACAATCTTATTCTAATATAACTGACAACATTAGAAATAATGTAATAGCACGTCACGTAATGTTTCCACAAGCAGATTTTGACAATACATTTTTTACATATTTCTTATAATTGTTTTGACTCTGAGGATAAAGGTCGCTATGGCAGTGAGAAACCTAATAACTTTTTCAGTAAAGGTACATCATTGTCAAGGATAAAAACTTCTGAATGTTTATTTATAGAGGGGGTCTTGTCACATTATTCTCCAATACCTTGACATAGATCTCAGAGGTTTGGTAACAGACAACCATAATGAGGAGTAGGCACTGACAACAATCAGCCTTCTGACAAATTTATCTTATTGGGTTCCTCAATCAGAGTGGATAACTACCAACGGAAGGGTTTAGCTGTTCAACACGGTATGCCCAGTGTTCAGGAATCAGGAAAATCCAGGTTTTGTGCCAGCCACATTGTTTGACTGGGTGACTGTCACGTCATTGTTCATCATAGATGCTGTCCTAAAATAAACTTTATAACCCCAACCCCATGCATGCATTTTTATAAACAATATGATGACTTATGATATATTGTTGCTTTCACAGTAAGCACAGTAAGCAATATCTCAACAACAGCTCCACATGCTATCTGAATGCTTCTCTCAGAAATATACTGTTTCATGGCCCAGTTGTAAGGATATTGCATGTCAGAAGTCACATTGTACTTATTTCCAAACAGAAATTTGTATTGTATACCAATTGCTGTAGTTTATTTCTATGATTCGACTTTGATTCAACATACCATAAAGCTTGAATGGCAGCTTCAAACAAGTGGCCAAACATTTGGCAAATAAATATTACATGGTATGAATTGTTTAAAATTTGAAAAAATACACAATCAGTAAATGTTACTATCCAAACCCTCCAAAAGACCATTGGCACATTTTGAACAAGCCTTTCTAAAAATCACTTAAATTGCCACCATTTGATACAGCTTAAATTGTTACAAAAGTTTATATGATTATGCACTGTAAAGTAGATTAACCAGTCAAAATCAATGTTCATTCTTTCATATAAATAATTGTGTTTGTTATTATGAGTTTCGACCTCTTTACTTCTGAATAGTAAGAGTGAAAAGTTTCAGATAACATGCATGTTTGAGTTTCTCTATTGCCTCTTTCTAGGGTTCACAAATCCGGTTTGGCCAGTTTTTTGGGATTTCAGCAGAACCGGAATATCCAGGGAGAACTGGCTGTGTTTGTACTCTAATGAAGGACTGCTCCAACCTGTTTACTGGGGTGGAGGTGGAGGGTGGAGCTGAGTGAGACACTCTCCTTGCCATTCTCTGCTCCTTTCCCATCTTTTCTCATTCTCTCTCTGTTTCTCTGTTCATCTCTGCTGCCATCGACTAGCTCTCCAGGACTAAGGAGGAGACAGATTTGAATCCTTATGCGGAACAGAAGACAGAAAGACACGCAGACGCACAGACAGAAAGACAGACAGTGACAGGTCCTGGTTTGGACTGGGAAGAGGTAAGTGTGACTGCTGACAGTATGTGGTGAGGACCTGGGGCCTGTATAATTGGGATGAGTTGTTAGGTAGGGCAGGGGGCAGAAGTCAGAGTGGGTTGGAGAAGCTATTCATTAACTTACAGGAAATAACTGTTTCCTTGCATCATTCACATTGAATCCCAATAGAACTAGAAAAGTATAATAGATAAATGAAGAACGGTGGATATACCTCAAAGATGGAGTGGAAGGTAGCTTTATATTAAAATGCATTATTCATAGGACACACTGCCAGTACTGAATATTCATGGTTAATGTAAATATAAACCTCTCCCTAATTGCAAGTTGTATGACCATTAATTGATCTATCAGGCAGACATTTCTCCAACCCAATATGCTGTTAATGAACAAAACAGGTTAGTAAAGTGGGTCAGGTTTATTCACACTGAACATGTTGAATTTGTGAGATAATAGAGCAATTATTTCTGGATTGACAGCTTGATGGACAGATTAAGAGCAGGCTTGTGATTGGTGTGTATGGGTGGCAAAATAGGTGACAGAACACGAAGGCAACAGTTAGCTACTGTAGCCTGTGCCCTTTCTCAAAGTACAGATATTAACATGTTGTGACAATTACCTACTGTTTCTCAACACTTTATTTCCAGGGGTATTTGATTAAACAGGCAATGTAAGAGTTGTTCATACATTTTTGGACTGGTTAAAACATGGTTTTGAGATGTCATAAAGATTTTATGGATGATCAGTCCTTGCATACCATGTCTGTAGGCAAATATTTATTATTTATGTCCTCATCCCCAGATACCAATTCAAATGACAGGGTGACCACTTTGGTTTTTTTTCTTCATGGAGTAGGCCTTTAGTTTTAGGTATCATACAGTACAATCTACAGTATACTTCTTTACATCAGTACTGCCACCTCTGCTTGCGTATGTATGTTTGTTTAAGTTTGCCATCCTAAATCTTTCATTAATCAGGCATCAGTGATACAATGAATCAACTAGGCAATACACATATACAGCAAACAAACAGGTAGTTAAGGACTGCATGGATACATACTTTTGTATGACTGCATTAGGCCTACTGCACTCCCACATTGATCAATAACAGAAAATTGACCAATACTTAAAATAATAATGGGGATATATACTACAATTCAAATGTTAAGGGTCATGTAGATGTTTTTTTTTGTTTTTTTTCATGAAAGCCTACATTAAATTATTTTGAATAGGAAATATAGCAAAATGAATAGGAAATGTAGTAATTGACAAGGTTAGAATAATAGTTTGGAGCTGTGCTTTGGGTCATTGTCCTGTTGTACGAGGAGATTGGCTCCAATCTAGCGCCATCCACAGGCTTTTATCAAGCTCCTATCAAAATGGAGTGTTAGCCTTCCTTAAAGATCTCTTTACTCTGTACAAATCTCCCACTTTTACCCCTGCCAAAGCACCCCCAGATTATCACATTGCCTCCACCATGCTGGACATATGGCGTCTTTTCATCTGGTCTGCATCTCACAAATATTCTTCTTTGTGATCCAAACACCTCAAACTTAGATTGGTTTGTCCATAACACATTTTTCCATTGTTCCTCTGTCCAGTGTCTGTGTTTTTTTTGCCAATTGTAATATTTTCTTTTTAATGGCCAGTCTGAGACATGGCTTTTTCTTTGCAACTCTGCCTAGAAGGCCAGCATCCAGGAGTCACCTTTTCACTGTTGACATTGAGACTGGTGTTTTGCGGGTACTATTTAATGGAGCTGCCAGTTGAGGACCTGTGAGGTGTTTTTCAAACTAGACACTCCAAGTCTAAAGAAGGCCAGTTTTATTGCTTTTTTAATCAGCAGTTTAATCAACAGTTTTCAGATGTGCTAACAGAATTGCAAAAGGGTTTTCTAATGATCACATTTAAAATGATATACTTGGATTAACAAACAAAACATTCCATTGGAATACAGGACTGACGTTATTTTAATTAGACAAAAATAACAGGGAATTTTTTACGGAAATGTAAAAATCTAAGACATTTCTAAATGATCCCAAACTTTTGAACGGTAGTGAAAATTGTATGCATTGTGTGTAATAGTCTTGTACATACATTATTTTATGGATAAGTGTTATGTTACAGTTGATCTGAAATATTGTCAGGTAGTCTGTTTGAGAAGCCATGAAAACTAGCTACCGGGGAAACACAGACAGGTCTTCTCTTGCTTTACTGTAACGTTCAGGACAGTTAGTCAACGTATCCCAACATGTCAAGAGACCAGCTCTGATCAAAATGCAAAACAGCATTTAGTGTGAAGACACACCTTTACACAATAGTATAAAAAAAAGGGGCAGCAGGCCTATGTCAACTAAATAATTAATGTATTGAATGTTTGTGTTATCAGAGTTGTTCTTCAATAGCTCAACAACAGCTCCACATGCCATCTGAATGTCTGGGGAATAATGATTCTCTCAGATATATACTGTTTCATGGCCCAGTTGTAAGGACATTGCATGTCAGAAACGCAGTATAACCTTACAGCACTGTGGAGATTTAATCAAGAATGTTCCCTGTTCCATTATGTATATGTAGACCTCTAGAGAACACAGAAGAGGGAAGTATACCAACAACGCTTAAATGATTCTTTCTCTCTCAATGTTTTTCTCTTTCACAAACTTACTAACACACGCACATACAGCAGACGCAAATTGAAGCCTTGGGTACAGACCTTGAAAAACATGTCCAACAAGTTATTATCCTTTCCAATATCTGTGCAAGTTTTCCCTCATGTTTGTGCAAGGCAAAGCCATAAGGGCTGCTGTACAGATTAGAGATGATTCTGATCAAACTAAGTAAACTTGCAGGCTACAAGTGGAACAACATCTGCTTATCTGTTTTTCCAAAAATAAATAATACAACCCTAATATAATGTAATACAAGTAAAACAACTAATCCTAGTAATGTAACCCTAATCCTAATGCAATGTACATTGCATGTATTTTTCAAATTCATTAGAGTGATTGGTCAGAGCTAGGTAAGAGAGTAATCTGATTTGAAATGGAGATTTAGGATAAATATAGGCTCCATACTGAAAAAAATTTAGGGATTTTATATCATGATTTGGAAGCATCCGATAGGATTCTTTTTAGAGTTTTTATTTTAAATATATATTTGTAATATTCCTATAGAAAGCAATCCTATAAGAGAATGGGGGCAATTTTTTTAAATTAAAGATTTATCAACAGACTATGCTATTAATTCCAACAGATTCCCATTTCTAAAAGTTTTTATTGAAGATTTTACATTCACTGTCCAAAATCTGCATAAAAAATTAGAAAATCTGGAGAGAGGCATATACTTTTTCGTGAAGTGCAGCTGGCCATCCCCGCACTGAATGTTAACTGTCTGCGGAACAGCTGCTGGAAGAACATTTTATAGCTTTGAAATAGAAACATTCTACACACATTGAACATGGATTATATTCTCTTTTTTTGGCCAAAAAGGGTGTGGCACCACCCTTAACTCCTAAACCAGCAAGGCGCCACTGGCTGGTCTAAAGCATACCGTGCATGCACATTCTGCTAGATTGTAAAGGTATTCTTCATAAACCAGCCAATGTGTATATCCAACATTTGAAATTGACAGTACAGTATATTTACCCATAATCCACATTCAAAATGACAGCAGGGTCTAGAAAGATCCATATTCGCGTCTGGATAAATCAACCTAGACCAACTTTAGACCAGGATAAGTAGACCAGCATGGAACAGCTTCAAATTTATTCTGGTCAAATGTATTTTTTTTATGTTCTTGTGTAGACCTGTATGTACAGTTACCTATGTTGCTATGTTTTCTTTCCGCAGCTAATAATATTTGTGTAGTGGATGATAGGAGAGAGGGTTGGAGCTGAGTCCAGGTCAGCTAAAACAGCTGAATTGCACCATGGCTCTGGAGGGTTTTAATGAGCTCCTCCACAGGCTGAAGGAGGCCCATGAGCGAGAACTTGAAGGCAAGTGAAAAATCCTCCCGCAGTATCAGTGTGGCTGACTTTCAAATACATGAGTGAGACACCACACAAGATTAAATAGGGGAAGATGTTTGAATTTAGAATGTAGAGTCATTTTAACGCCAGTGTTAAAATTCTCACTCCCTCTTCTTTTTCTCTGTAGTATGGCAAGATAAAATTCAGGAGCTGACCAATAAAAAGGGTTGGTGAGTAAATGTTGAGTCTGTTGCTCATCAATTTTACAGTTTTTCTCAATCGTTTTGGCTTATTAATCAAATGAGAATTATTTTTTTTCAAAATATTAAGTTAAAATCTCTGAACAATTAGTTTCTGGTTCACACCAGATTAGAATTTCTAATTTATTCAAGCAAATTGCATGTGTTTTGGCACATGCAAGCAAAAGAGTAAGTACAATTGTCTACAATAACCACAATACCTACCTTCACATGGCTTTCTGATCAAAACTGATGAGTTGTTTCTTAGTGAAATTGTCATACTCTTCACAACTTCTGAACTTTCTTTCATCGTGTGAGCCATCACATGCAAAACGAGCCATTCAATTATCAAAATCTGTCAGACATACATGTACACTCCATAAATATCTAAGACATGAAATGTTTGTGATGTCCGTTATAATTGCAAATTACCTGCCAGGTGACATAGTAATGAAATAGGAATCGGCAGGAGATTTTCCCCCGTTGCATCACAAGGGAAAACATTAGATGTGATGTTGACGAAAATCTCTTCACAGTCCAACAAGAGAGCCAGGATGTCCACCCAGAAGATGGGAACTTGTAGTGTTACTTACCATGAGGAGGTACAAATCATAGTTTTTTACAGAACTACCGAAGGATTTTTCATTGTTGCAGTTTTGTTTTCATGGATGTCATTTGGAGGCAAATTTTATGCTCACTGTATTTGACTTTATATGCAAAGTAAAGTTTCTATTTACATATAACACCGCTAAATTGACTGTATACATACAGATGTGCATATCCTTTTTCTGTGTACTACAGAATTGTACAGTATTCACTTTTCCCAATAACATTTTACCACTGCTGAAACTGGTATCTAAAAAGCTCTGGGTAATACACACCAGCATTCTGCTAAACAGAAAAGTAGAAGAAAAATGTAAAAATAACAAACATTTCCAGGATTGACTGCCATGGTGAAAAAACATCTAAACATTTTGACCATTACTGCTCATACGATGAGAACATAACTTTTCATTTTGGTGGCACTGACCAATTTACTGACACAATAAATAGGTTTTGGAGCATTTATTCAATGTTTTGGTGAGTTACTAAATTTTGCAGACATGCCATAGAGTTGTGATGTCCCATGAGACCATTGTGAATGTGTACTTACAGTTTAGAGAATGTTAAGAGCCAAAGCGATTGACAAAATCTGTAAAGCACTTTACTAAAAAGTGATATACTGTTGTATCGGATACTTAGTGAGGGCAGTTGTTGGTCTGGTCCTCTAAGTAGTGATACACAGCGAATGGAGGAGCTGTTCAACAAGAACCAACAGCTAAGAGAGCAGCAGAGGTTACTCACAGAAAACATCAAACAGCTGGAAAACAGGTGGGGTACTTACTGCATGTTAGTGTCACCTTGTCTGTCTGTCCTTCTGTGTGTGTGCCTATTTGGAGATTCTAAATTACCACAGGCATGCATGAGTATGTCTTGAGTGTTTATGTTTCTGTGTTTGTGTGTGTGTGTGTGTGTGTATGCTGTTTTAACACCATCTGTAGCTGAATTTTTGTAAGTGTTGATTCCATGGTAACCTCTGCTGCAGGTTGCGGGCGGGGCTCTGTGACAGGTGTACGGTTACTCAGGAAGTGGCCAAACGCAGGCAGCAGGAGTATGAGACCTCTCAGATCCTGAGCATTCAGCACATCTCCACCCTTGGTAGGACATTAATAGATCCAACTATGATGCAATATATTATAGCTAAAGTGACATACTTTAACATTAGCCATGGCCTGTGGGTTATTTTTGAAGGGAGTGAGATGAATACAATGAAAAAGGAGAACCAGAGACTACAAGAGGAAATTAGACATCTTAGAGCAGCACTAGAGTAAGTTAAATGTTTTGCTACAAGTGAGCCTTTCCTAGTTAGTAAGTTTCAGTGTATTTGATGTTGTCTTGTGTGCTGGTACATACCATGCTTGTCATTTCAGAGGTCAAAGTGGACATTCATCCTCCAAGGATGCAACCCAAGGGGTCAAAAAGTCTGCCAGCCTTTCGCCTTCTGCTATGCCACACATCACCCCAGCCATTCGGTCCACTCTCAACCAGCCACCAGAGGGCACCACTGCAGGGCTGTCCATAGTCAAGACTGAGGCAGACTTCTTTAGAGCTGAGGGTGAGAGGAAAGAACACACATGAACTCTAATTTAAGAATAATGAACCATTAGTATAATCATCTGGGTTTATTTTCTTGTTTTGGGTTATTGAAATCATAGAGACACTACCTGAAGGAAGGCATGTGAGGGATTGGAATGGACGACAAATCTATGTAAGTGATTTAGATAAAATGTTAACAGAATATATGGATGAAATATAGCACTGGTCAAAATGTTCCCTCTTAGCCACAATCTTTCTTTGTATCATACACAGAAATCCCATAAGCCACTATCCATGTCCCCTCCCATCCCACGATCATTGAGGCCAGAGCACAGTACAGCCAGAGGCAACATTAGGCAGAAGAGGTGAGGCAATGGTATCAAAAGATATAGAAAAGAAAAGTGTGTCGACCTTGTAACATTTTCCTCTCTTTTTTTTGACCCATCCCTTCTCTTAGAGCCCACAGTGAGGGATCCCACCTTCCATCCACTCACCCCTGTCTGCTTGACTTGAAGAAAAACCCTATTCCTTCTTCTTTCAGCTCTTTATCTACCTCCTCCTCTCTACCTGGAGACGACAAGCAGAGCCGTCACCTGGTCCATGCTCCCGTCCCCTACCGGCCGCTTCCGGTCAAGAATGCCCGTCTTTCCATCCCCTGGCCCTTGCCCGAGCACTCCAACTGGGTCACCCTGGCCTCCTCCATGAGCGATGGCCCAGTGGTCCACCCCAACCATAACAACCGTGCACACGTCTCCAACCTCCAGACCTTCCACCAGCAGAGCAGCAACGCCACGCTGAACCGGAAACATAGTACCGGACAGAATTGGCCAAAGCCCAGCCACTCTCCCCAGGCAAGTCTGACCAGGAGTCCGTCCATTAAGCCTTTGGAGCGACCAGTAGCACAGGACCAGAGCAGCATGAGCAAGCGGTCTCCACAGAGAGATGCGGTGGCTCACCAAGACAGAGTGTTTGGGGAGGGTCTCAAAGAGATTGACGCTCCTCTGGACCTTTCTGATCCTGGGAAATCCAAAAGTAAATCACCACAGGACAGCAACCCCACAATGCAGGACATAGATGGAGAGACATCTAACAGAGACACCAGGACAGACACATCACAATACATATCCCAACCGGCCTGTCCTCGCACTGCCTCCTCTTCTTCCTCTCCACCTGCTTCTCGGTTATCCTCCTCTTCCACACCTCCTTCAAATCAACACAGGCAAAGCCCCAGCAATTCTAATCCGAAGGTACTTCACCAAAATCTTCATCTTAATGATCATGTGAAAAAGATTTACCAACAAAAGTTTGATTTAGTCAAGGGATATGTCTAACCTCATCAACAGGAGGAAGGAACATCAAAAATGGAGGAAGATGATGGGAAAGCAGATCAAGGAAGCGAAATGGAATTTGGGGACAGAAAGGTCCCTGTTCTGACTATCTCACTGCGTCCAGGTACAGGAAAGCATGGCAAAAATGTAGCAGTGCAAGTATGATTATAAATAATGATAATGTAACCCAGTCCTCTAAGTGATACAAGTTTGGGCCAAACCAGATGGCACAGATGGTGTTTTCTAAAAGCACTTTGTGACATCTGCTGATGTAAAACAGCTTTATAAATACATTTGGGCTTTATAAATACATTTGATTGATTGATTGGATATAAAAAAGGGTCAAGTCCCTTTCCTCCAATAGCACTGGGGTGGTGTTTTTTTAAATATTTTTCTGGAGGGGGTAGACATAGATATACTCAGTGTTTATTGTGAAATTCTCTCACATTTTGGGGGGGGTTCCTGTGGTTACTACCAAAGATTTATTCAGAAGTACCCCCTGGTAGTACTGTCACTCACCAACCTGAGAAAAGAAAAGGTGGTATATGTCAACCAAGACAGAAAGGTGGAGCTCCTTTTTTAAAGTCATTTAGGTGAAGGTGGGACCATGGCTGTGAACAGGCATTCCCAGGAGTCATAAATCGTCTGATCAATGCTTTAGTTCTAGCTTTTGCAAACCTTACAGTGTACACATTGATGCAAGGACTTGGTGCAGTTCTTTATCCAGAACACAAAGGGGAATTGAGACCAGAAGCATTTGCTAGCTGAAAGGTTGCTGAATCAGAAAAATGATACCCTGCACATCGTTTCAAAGGTTTATTTCTCATGTGGGCTATTGTCGACAAGCTCCATGATTACTTGTACAGGGCTCATACAGACAAAACCCCTCTAACCTATGAAATTACCAATTTAAAGTTGATCCCCTGTGGTTGTCAGGCCTTGCTACCTACATTTTCAGCCAGCGCTACCGCCCAGGATGTTTCAAAGTAAATTCAGATTACTTGTCAAGAAGACGTCATGGAGGCCGAGAAGACTGGATCCAAATCCCACCATCCGGGGTGCCTCAGTCAACAATGCAGAAGTCAGCCAGCTTACCGGATAGGGATGATTCATGACTCAACCTATTCCAGTCTTGTTCACTTGCCTGGTTCAAACTTCAAAGGAGGAGTTTCACCCATGTTCCCATGCTGAAATACAAATGGCTATGCAGTTCACCCCATCCGTTTTACGATCATCTATAATGCTAAATGAGAAGGTGAACATTGCTCAGAGGTATTGTCCAACCATACTGAAATTACTCCACTACTGAGAGAGTGGAAAACACTGGTTCTCCAGAAAGATCTACTCTACCAGGAAATGGGGACATCGGAGTCCGCCACTAAGCAATTACTCCTGCCCGATGTTTTTAGGGAAAGGGGTGTTGGCTGCATTTCACGATCACTGTGGGCATTTGGGAATCAACAAAACTGTGGATCTAGTGCAAAACAGATTCTGCTGTCCAAGAATGGGCCAAAACGAGTAGTATGTGGAAAACTGTGGGAAATGCATACAACGCAAAAAAAGCAACCGACTATAGCCACTCATAGTGTGTATAGATTTTGTAGACCTGGAGCCAAACCGTAAGGGTTTCTCAAATCTATTGATGGCCTTTGACCATTTTGGTAGATATGCATTCCCAATCTGCAATCAAGAGGCAACAGTTGCAAAGCTGTTATGGGAACAATACTTTGTCCATCGTGGGCTCTGGGTATTCGTGAAGAAACGTCAATTGGATCAAAGTTCTGGATTTGGGAATCAACAGTAGATTGTGTTTTTGGCCAGGAATGAAAGTTATTATTGACTGATAGTTGGGGTTAAGTCCATTTTTACAAATAGATATGATAGCTGGTGGTTAGAGATTAGGAGATACTGTGCCAGAGCAGAAGGATAAATTTAAAATGATGAGAGGAGAGAGTGCATTCTTGACTTGGGAGGTGGACATATGGTGAAGTGCAAACTGCAAGTTAAGATTTGATGAATAGAATAAAACACTGTAGCATCAGAGGGATGAGGGGGATTTGCTTGTTAGCTGTAGGATACCTCTGGAAGATCCTACTAATGGGAGGTAACACATACTGTAGCTATGAGCTAAAATTACTTGTGTTAAAAAAAAAACACTATACAAAACACCACATCAAAATGGATTGCAGCATCTTGTGTCATGAATTTAAATATAATTTTCACACCATGCACCATGACCATGGTTACTTTGGTATTCCAAGTCATAAGAAATGAATCTCCCTAAACCATTTTCTTTGTTAAGTTCAATATGCCACAGTATAACTTGATATTTTACAAAAATACGAAGTAATTCCTGAGTTTCTAACTCCTCATTGATTTAACCAACCTAGAATACAAGGTGTGCTGAATATAGGGAATCACTAAACTAAGGTGTATTAATTTTACTAAATTTTTAGTTTTAAAATGGTTCTTCAGCAGAAGAAAACCATGAAACCGGAAGGGACTGTTTAATTCAGATTTTCTTTTGGAAATGATTCTGTTGAAGAAACATTTCACAATAAATATGTTTGATTGGCCAAATGAATGGACACAGTTCAGGTGTGTACCATGAAGAGACTTTATATTTCATTCATTTTACTGAAGCATTTATCCAGGGAAAGTAGTGAGTGCATACAATTTCAACCAGGTCCTCTATGGGAATCAAATCCATGTCTGATGTTGCAAGCACCATGCTCTAGCAACTGATTTACATGGGATCATTATTCTGTCTTCTGTTTGGGCATTGATGGATGATGATGCATTTTGTACAGAGCTTGGTGAGGATGGTGGAAAGTTTAAAGAAGATGATGTTGTTAGAAATAATGACACATTGGTCAGAGAGTGCTACATTTCTCCAGTAGATCACACCAGGTCTAGGGTGTGGTTTTTGACATAGATATTTCAAGGCATGCGCACGCATTTTTAGTAATGTTTTTGTTTGAATCTGTGTAATCACAGTGGTGCTCCTCGAGGCTCTGAATACCAGATTACAGAAGCAGCTTTCCTCCGATGGCAAGGCAAGTGTCTACACTCCCTAAAATCTGCTGCATGTTCTCTTTGGTCACAGACTGTTTGATCTGAGATTATTTATACTTGGTGTCTTGTCATTGTTTGATATGTACAGTCAGCCCAGAGCATTGCTTCAAGGAGCAGTTCAGATGACCAGGATGTGGAGAGTCATCTGTCTGGGTCAGAAAGCAGCCAAAGCACCAAGAGGAAGCTAACTGATATAGACCCAGACACAGAAGGTAAGGATGGACAGATGAAAGTAGAAAACCGAGCAAAGGCCAGATAGAAAGAGATTGTTTTGTTAGTACTCTTTATATTGATCACAACAGAGTCAAAGGTGTCTGGTTTCTTTCCTTTTGCTCTCCTAGATTCTCATCAGAAGGAGGGAAGAATGAGTCTTCTTAATACTTTGACTTTGGAGAAGAGCCAAAGTGACACAGATGACAGATCAAATATAAATTCACACTGAGGTCTGTTTCTGCAACAGACTGTGAAGATGTACAGTACGTCCTTAATCTGAACCCATTTGCCCATCAGGAGACTTATCATGCAGCAACAGGACATTCTTTATTATTTGAATTCAAATTCATGTACATTTTATTTGGGGTTGATACACTTTCCATTAGGACAAAAAATAAATAATCTTAGAATGCTAATTACAAATTAAGAATACTTTTTGAACATTGAACACACTGGCATTTCCTACTAACCTAATATGCGTGAACATACAACAGGGTGATCAAATTAAAATATTGCATCTGTACTGTCTGTACTACTGTATGCATGGGAGGTTGCCTACATATCACACTGCTGAAAGGTCTCACTGAGAAGTGTCAAATAGAATGTGTCATTTTCACAGGAAATCCCTGTCTAACCAATACAGTGAGCAAGAAAGAGTGTAGGGGTACAGTGTAGACAAAGTATCTATCCTTTCCCATCTGGGGAACTTTAGCAGGAGTGTAAAAGCTTTATCTGGCTGCTAGTAATCTTTGCATGAGAGGAAGATATCGTATTATTTCTTCAAGACCACAAAATGATTATAATATTCCATGCTACACAGCAAGACCAAAAAGGACAGCATTGTATAACGTTACTGTAACACATATACCATGCATCATACAGCATATTAGCCATTAGTGCTAAATATGTTTGACAGCAGAGCCTATTAGTGGCCTATCCATCAGCAGCCCTTGACATTCTGCACGTTGTACTCTCGTTATAGGAACTCAAGATGGCTATCACTTATTTAAATGTAAAAATGTATTCCACCGCCGCTACATCTGCATCGCATAACCTGCAATCACAAAACTGATTAGGGTGAATGAAGACAATTCAGGTCAAATAAACAATCTGGAGAAAATACAAACTCTGTGACCTACCTATAGTCCTTCATATTACCTTCCTGTCCAGTTTTGTAGTGGAGGCCCTGGGTAAAACTGTACTTCCATTGTCTCTATGTTGGAACTGCACTGACAAACAATGTGTCTTCGTTTACTAATTTCCCCAACTGCAAAACAAAAGATCATGTCCTCCCAGTTGCTAACTCTTAAGTTTCCTTGAAGTTCTGTGATCATCCCATTTTTATTTTCAAGGATTTCTAGCCAGAGCTATCCAAAGTGCACACACGGGGAAACATCTTCTGTCATAATTGCTTGCATTGCTTCAGTCGTTAACTTTTAGCATAACATTGTAGACATGCTGTAACAAAACTGTTATTGGAAATTAGTCTGTAGATTAATTTTTCTGTTATATTACTTTTAGTCAGCAGTGTAGAATACCAACAGCTGACACACGGGTCTACTGTACTGTACAACATTACGTTAAAGCAATGTGGCAACAAACAGGCTGCTGGCATTGTGCGAACTGATAATAATGCAGATACTAACTCAGTTTGTCAAAAGTAGCTATTGCTAACTGGTGTGACATATTAATCTTCGTATGCAATGCACTGTTTGAACAATAAATTTCATTTAACTTGCTGGTTTACCGAATGTTAGCAAGCTTAGCAAATCATGCTCACTTTCATGAGATTGTCAAACTCACTAAATAATTGGTGCACAAACTCCTTAACTAAATTTGGCAACCATAACTTGGTTATCTATCATTTATTTACATATTTATTGTTTAAGATGCATGTCATTTCAGCCTGTGTTAAGCAATGGGCATAATGGTCCAAAAGATGGCCGCACAGTCTGTTTGTATGCTAGCCACCCATGGAAGGTGTTATCAGATTGGCTTGCAAGATAACCCACATCTCTCCTCTAACTCATACCCTCACAATGGCTGGATGCACCTGTTCCTCAACTCGCCATTGTCACAAAGGGAAATGCTCCTTATCAGACCCCTTATCAGACCCCAACTCTGCAGGCTGAGACAAATGTTATAGCTCCGTCACAACATAACAACAACTGGTTGTTCTGGGTGGTGTAGTGACATGGCAACAGTCAGAGAATTGGTTTGGGTAAAACATTTTTACCTAATGCACATTCTTGAATAAACTGCTTGCCAATGGGAAATGCATGATGAACATTTCTGCTGTGTGAAATAAGTTAATACAATGTGGAAAAATTATTGGTAACACTTTATTTTGAGAGTCCCAAGAGTGCACCTGTTGATGTTCAAAAGATTGTCTGCTGACTATCTGTAAAATGTTAACTATCTACTAATCCTAAACCTTACCTATATCCTAACCCTAAACTTTATTCTATCCCTAACCTTAACCCTTACCCTAAACCATATTCTAAACCGAACCCTAACCTTAACCTCAGTAAGTAGTTGTATGTTAAAAGTTTGTTGATAGTATCTATAAAACATGTTCAGATGGAAATTGGGTGTCTCAAAATAAAGTGTAACCAAATAATTGTCTAATTTCCCAATAGAAAACTCACTTAAACCTTTTTATAGTTTTTCCCTCAGCCATGTTAACATGGCTGCTTTCCCTCAGCCATGTTAACTCAGATTAAAGAAACAGGAACAAGGTATTGTGGTTTCCAGTAAGACTTCTGTCAATTGCAATCCACCCTCCTTTGTTGGCCTCAGTGGAAATGGGCCAGAAGGACAGCCAGTGCTAATGACTTCTTCTTACATCTGACTGTTGTCTTTAAGTGGAATGTGCTTGCTATTTGCTCTTTTCACCATTTTCTTTCAGTTCTATTGACAAACACGTGACACTTTGGATTAGACCCCAAATGATCAATGGAATCGACAAATGTATAGTATACTGAAAGGGTATTATTAGCTAGAAAGTGTCTTTAAAGGGATAGTTCATTCAAAATTCAGATTTTTCCACTCACAAAGTGATAATCCTGAAGACACAGTAATTTTTTCAAACAATCCATTTTCAGCTCTATCCCAGTCTGTAATTGGCGTTATTAGCATCGTCCAAATTCATGAATGTAATCGGTTCATACCCATATTGCAAACCTGCATTGCATGCGGAAACAGCCAGCGGAATTGGCTTATTTCAAACTGGCACTAGCAAACTATTTTCTATAGCCACTAAACACAGCTTCTGTCCTTCAGCAGTGATATCATCGAGGTGAACGTGAACTTCAACCTCAACAAGCTGTGTGAAGATAGGTTGCTTTGCCTAGCTGGCCAATCTTCATTGGTGGACATCAGAATGATATTTGTATGCCTAAGTTTGCGAGAAACATTTTACAGAGCCCTGTGACCCATGTTCACTTAGAAGAGGACTAAAGGCAAATGCAGTTGCATCAAGTTACCCAGTTTAACCCATGGAGACAAGACAGATTGTAATACTTCAGATCGTTATGATACACAAAGTACACATTGCCTCTGGATATTTTAGGCAAGGGTTGAGGATTAACATGTTCACCATCATCCCTCTTTAGTTGCTGTCCAAGCTTCTATTCAGTAAATTCATCATCTGTGTATTATGGTTTGGAACTGTGGCCTTTTTTGTACTTTATTGTCTTATTTTATGTCTTATACTCCTTGGCTTGTCTGTACGAAGTGAGAATTCCATCATTGGACCTCTCTCCTGCTCTACCACACTTGATCCTGATCACCACCTGGTTGCCACCACTGTGCCCCAGATATCACTTACATTGATTACGTTTACACTTTCTCCTTGTATTTGTTGTTCTGGCGAGGGTGTGCTTTTTCTGGGTTTATGTTAGCCGGCCTTGCTACTGGTTGGTGTGAGTTGGCCTACCCCAGTTAATCTATGCTATTGCTAACCCTTCTACTGCTAACTCATCTCGTCGTCATGTACCTGCCAACTCCGCTCCCCGTGCTCCTCCTCACCTACCCCTGGATTCATTTGGTTCTCTCCTGCAGTTATTTCTTATAACAATTGCGACATGAACATTCACATTGACTCCTAAAGCTCCAAACTCACTTCTGATTTCACTGCTGTCCTGGACTGCTTTAATATCACCCAACATGTCAATTTCCCAACCCACACCAAGGGCCACATTCTTGACCTAATTTACACTGTTGCCCTCAACATCACTCACATCTCCTCTTCACTGTTCCCCTTATCTGACCATAAGATCCAGAATTTCTCTTTTTCCTGAAACATACCACACAATACTGTGAAACGAAATCTCCTTCCGCAACATTAAAGCTGTCGACCCCCAGACACTGCCCTTCCCCTTGCACCTTGTACGCCTGAAGACCTCACCAACCAGTTCAATACTTTATCTGCTGCTCTCAACTCCATGGCCCCACTTCAAACCAAAAATTTCGCCTTCACATCATTTTCACATCTGACATCCGTGCCATGAAGCAGGAGGGCCGCCGGCTTGAACGTCGAACCAGAACTAGCTTAACTGTTCATGCTGAAGCCTGTAAGCTTCACATCTCATGGTACAGAGATGCTCTTCATGCTGCCAGAACCTCTTTCATCTCTGACACCATCAAAACCTCCAATACAAACTCCCGGACTTTGTTCTCCACTATCAACAAACTCCTCCTACAATGCAGTGAGCTCTCCACACCATCCACTGTGCTCACAAACTCTTTTCTTCAGTTCTTTAAGGACAAGATTACTCACATTAATGCTTCCTTGGCTAACCCCATCTCCCCCAGTTCCTTCTTCCACTGTCAACCACCTACCCTCTCCTGTTTATACACACCCTCCTGAGCACCTTCACCCTAGTCGACTCACCATCTATCACAAAACATATTTTATCTTCAAAAACAACTACCTGCTCCCTGGATCCACTCCCTGCCACTCTCATTAAGGCCTGCATTCCTGCTCTCTGTCCATACATTCCTCAAATAGTAAATATTTTTCTATGCCATGGCATTGTCCCCTCCAGCTTAAACTTGCTGTTGTCACACCCATCCTTAAGAAACCTGGCCTGGACACTACCAATTTCAATAACTTCTGCCTCATCTCCAACCTCCCCTTCCTTGCGAAAACACTGGAAAGGACTGTTGCCACCCAACTTCAATGCCACCTCCTCAATAACTGTCTGTTTGAGCCTTTTCAATCTGGCGCCCGACCACTTCACAGTACTGAAACTGTCCTCCTCAAAGTTGTTAATTACCTTCTTGTCTCTGCTGATGCTGGTGCCCTCAACGTCCTTATCCTGCTTGACCTGAGTGCTGCCTTTGACACAGTCAATCACCAGATCCTCCTCACCGGGCTCAAAGCCTTGGGTGTTGAGGTAGCCACACTTTCCTGGCTACGCTCATACCTCACCAACCATACTCACAACATTTCAGTCCATGGTCATAATTCTGACTCAGTTGTAGTCACACAGGGTGTCCCCCATGGTTCCGTTCTTGGGCCCCTGCTTTTTATCATCTACATCTACCCCCTTTGTTAGATCCTCCGTCACCTTAAACTGGACTTCCACTGCTATGCCGATGACACTCAGATCTACCTCAGCACTAAATCCCTCACCAACCCTCCTCTGTCTCATATTGAAACTGGCAACAATAAAAACCTGGCTGGAGCAGAACTTCCTCAAGCTTAACAGTGACAAAACTGAACTTCTACTACTTGGTACAAAATCCACACTAACCAAAGCCGGCACCTTCACCCTCACTATTGATGACTCTGTTGTATCTCCATCCCCTCATGCATGCAACCTCAGTCTCATACTGGACTCCTCACTCAACTTCCAGCAACACATAAACAGAGAGTCATATCCTCATTCTTCCACCGCCGCAATATTGCCAAGTTACAGTCTTCGCTGTCCCGCACTGCTGCTGAAACCCTAATACATGCATTAATTTCTGCCCATCTTGAATATTGCAATTCTCTCCTTTCTGGCATTAACACTTCATCTCTCCATAAATTAAATCTAGCTCAAAATTCAGATGCAAGACTTCTCACACACACCAAATCCTGGCAGCACATCACCCCCATCCTACAAGAACTCCACTGGCTCCTAATCTCTAAACACATTGACTTCAAAATGTCTTCTTCTCACGTATAAAGCCCTCCACCAACTGGCTCCACTCTATATATCGGACCTTATTCCCCAATACCATTCCTCCAGGTCACTCCGCTCTGCTACTGCTGGCCTCCTTATCATTCCTCGATCCAAGCTGCGGAGCATTGGAGACAGGGCTTTTTCACGGGCTGCTCCAAGACTTTGGAATGCACTTCCACAATTAATCTGTGACTCCACATCTGTTGCCATCTTCAGCTACCACCTCAAGTCTCACCTGTTCAAACAAGCCTATCCCTAGCCCCACCCCTATGTTGTTTGACTCACCCCCCCTTTTTGTTTTTGTTTTGTTAGCTACCGTTTGTCTCATTGTGTAATGATGGTGTGTAGTGGTGGAGAGTAGGAACCAAGTGAAGGCAGTGTGGTTGGTTTTTAAATTGGCAGTCGAGCACCGAGCACACAAACGAAATGAAACCTTGACACTCACCGCTGACGAGACTCATACGGAGACAGGGAAACAATAACTGACAAGTGAGGGGAGCAGAGGCGAAACATTTAAACACATACTAATGACTTAATTGGGACCTGGTGTGAGTGACAATTGGAGACGACAAATGAAGGAGTCCGGGGTGAGTTCATGAATAATGGGAATCCGGGAAAAGTGGGGGATGACGGAGCTGTCCGTCACCACACCGTCACAGTACGCCCCCCCAACCCAGAGGAGGTGGAGCCGCCGGGACAGGACGGGGCGCCGCGGGACGAGGCAGCGGCTCCAGGGCAGGAGTGGGCGCCACGGGACAAGGCGGCCTGTCTTCAGCGGGCTCGGATAGCGGTGGCCAGTCCTCAGCGGGCTTGAGTGGCTTCTACTACAACAGGGCAGCAGGGGGAGTTGCCGGCGGCAACCAATGGACAGCAGGAGGAGCTGGCGACGGCAACCACTGGGCAGCAGGAGGAGCTGGCAGCGGCTCCAAGGCAGCAGGGGGCACTGACTGCGGCTCCAGGGCTGCAGGTGGCGCTGGCTGCGGCTCCTGGACAGCAGCAGGGAACCCCCGGTGCCTAGGAGCTGGCACCAGACGTAAAGGAGTCCGTGGAGCAGCAGCTGGGGCGTGACGGATGGCCGGATGATCGCCTGTCTAGCCCGCCTGGCATTGGGGAGGTGGTCCGGACGGGCCTGTGCCATGAAACGAAAGCGAGAGTCTCCAAACCGTCACACATTGCTCTATCTGTAGTTGTTTGTTATGTATGTATTGTAAAGCGTCTTTGGGTCTTTGAAAAGCGCTATATAAATTTAATGTATTATAATTATTATTGTTAACAAGTAAGGATCTATCCCCCGAAAACCTTTCTTCCAGCTTGTATTCAGAGTCAGACATAATATATGTATTTTCCTTTATCTCTCAAGCAAATATAGTTTGACTGTACAAGGTGAATATCAAAGACGAAATAGGTAACTTGCTTTCTGTGATGTATACACTAATTATTTCCAAAATAATATGTGAATTGATACAATTGTGAACAAAACTGACCGGTAAACACAGGAAGTACCCATTTATTTGAAATGAGAATTATATTGTTTTAAATGAAGTTATAATGACATTTTAAGTGCGATGATTAAAACTTAATTTAATTGTTTACCTCAAAGAACATCGTCATGTTCACACTCTTGTTTGGAGTGCTTTAGAGTAGTTTTCCGCTTGCAATGCAGCTTGTGGTACGAACTGTTTCCCTTTATGAATTTCGATGATGTTAATAATGTTAATTACAGACTGGGACAACACTGATAAATGGATTGTTTGAAAAAAATGACTATGTGTATTCAGGAATATCGTTTGTTAAGTGGACTTTTGAGAACCATATGAAAATGTGTCAAACAGTACTATCAACATTACTGTTTGCCACAGAAAAAAAAAAATTCTAAGCCCTTGAATATGTCTGTACAATGATTATCAAGGGGCTTCCCCAATGTGAACACTTCATACGCATAAAAGCAGTTTTACATTTATTTATACACTATATTAAATTATTAAAGATACATTTAGCAAATTTTGGCCACTGGTTGTGAAAGTGGAACTGTCAAGACAAAAAGGGTCCCACTGAACATGGTGTACTTTTTGTGCCAGTTTGTTCCCCATGTCATCAAAACCGCTTGATTTCAAAATGCTATGATAGTGATTTTAATGATAGATTATGTACATATAAACAACAAATTACACATCCAGCCCAAAATAGAAGGTAAAAAATGTACATTGTGTACAATCGTCTCAGACTGAAACTTTAATTTTAGGCATCAAAATCATAGAAACTGTATCACTAATTCCCCAAGACGCCACTACTACTTTGCTGATCATGACTTTGTCATGCCAATTTGATGATTTACATTTTCTACTTTGAAAATGGACATGCATTTTGTTTAATCATTGAATCAATGTTATATGTAAACAAATATATGAACAGTGTGCATTCAACTTTTTTGAAAAGGACAAAGGTGCAGTGGTCTCTTCATTTTTTTCCAGAGCTGTATTTGCCATTTTCAAACCCATGTACATATCTGAATGTTTATGGTAGCAATGCCAATGGAACCTTGGGTTCATTCAATGCTACCACTCCAACTAATAAATGTAATTGTGACTTCCCAAGACTGCAGTTGTCTCAGTATTACTGTTGTATCAGCAAACTAAACAGAAAGAGTCATCATTGTTCTTCAGTGCACACTTCCCCCTCACCCTTTCACTCTTTCACTCACACACGTGCTCTCACACACACTAATCTTTAACTATCATACATTTCTCCTTCCTGGCAGAACTGTAACCTCTGTCTGGCTATTTTAGTAACAAATCGCCCCCCCACCTACCCCACCCTTATGACCAAAAAAGAAAGAAAAACTGAGAAATCCACCATGTTCCTCTTCCGTTATTTAGTTTTCACAAATCATATATTTTGCAATTCTTAACTTTCCACTTGCAGCTGCCAATTTTTTTTCAGTTTTTATCAATCGCGAAACACAATCTCCAATACAAAACGTGAATGCAATACAGTAGAGGAACACAACTGACAGCTAACCTGTGTATGGAATGGAAGGTCACAATGTTGTGGATGTTACTGTTTTATCATTGGAATTATAGATCATTTTACAATTTCTGCTATATATCTAAGCCCCTTTTTTATTGTATTAGCTAGATTGTTTTTGTTTAACCCACACAAACCCACTACTCATTTTAAACCATCCCCTTTCTCTTGCCCTCTGCATTTTCTTCTCCCTTCAATGATCTTTCATCCTCACACCTGTTCAGTTTTACCCCACCCAACAAGAGAAAAACAACTCCAGCCATCCATCTCCAGCCATCCATACTTTATTGGTACAGTGGATACTACACTGGATACTACAATAATGCAAATTAAAGTTTGAACTCCTTGGTGAATTGTTGGGAAGAAAAAAATTACTTTGTGTCTATTTTACACAAACTCCACAATTACAGATTTCCTTACAGAGGTTAAAAGTCATGTGTTGCTGAGAAGGTGGAACCACACCTGCAGTATAGCTCTGATACTATTATTTCATCTAATTTATTTTGTCTAACTCCATTATGTCTGTGGTCAGTTGACAACTGTGAAACTGTTTGAGCTTTGAGTGACATTACTCTTCTATTCCATGTTTACTTTGTGTACTCAGTTCTAATTATATCACTTGTACTGCTACTGTATAGTTAATGTTTGCTTTTACAATGACAGTATATAATCTAAAAGCAGTTATGCTATTCTGTAACAATGAAATCTACATTGAATAATTTTAACAGTACTTTATTGTTAAATGGACACTTTGTCATGAACTGTTCTCTGTCAACAAGTTAAATTCTAAATATGTGATAATAAATAAGATATGTTTTTTTAAATCTGTCTGGAAACATGTTTTTGGTTCAGGATGTTATGCAAAATGCCATGTTGCATTCATGACTGCATCAGAAGTGTGGAAACAAATTTTTTGACACTATGAATGTCCGGGAAACTGACACCCCAGCCCAGTCACAGGAAATGAACACCACACTGAGTGATACTAAGGGAAATGTGGCTATTCCATCATCCATCTATGCTTTTTATTTATTTTTTATCAATTAATGTGAAGTACCAGGAAAATATTTAGAATATTCAATTGTGCTGAAATAATTTCCAATTGGACATAATGTGTAAAACATTCACTTTATGTTTATATTAGGAGAAGTTAACATGCAGTTGCCAAGAGATTCCCAAGATTACCCCTGCTCTTTTTTACACAGGTCCTGTTCTCTCAGCTGAGATCCCCAGCTGTCAGGGGAGGAATGACCTTTGGTGTTACTGGAGTGTATACAGGTAGCCACAAACATCAGTGCATGAGAAATTATTAAAGGTTTCTCTGTATCACACAGGTGAATTTCCTGGTTCTCCTGTCTGGTTTGCATATTTGAGGTCCCATCCTGTTAGTTTCTGTCCTGAAAGAAAAGAGTCATTGTGTTACTATTGATTGGATAATACTGAGCTGTTGCAAATTTCTCCATTAACTTCATAATTCTCAAGTAGGTTTGTTGTTGGTGCAAATTATGTCTGTGTGCACCATGGGAAAGAACAGGGGAAATAATAAAGGACAAAAAGGAGAGGAAAACCTCCGGAGAGAGAAAGAGATGGTTGGAGTGAAGGAGGGTAAAGTCATTGGTATTGCACATCTTCGTTGCCTTTGGCAGTCAACATTTGTCAGTAAAAGGAACTTTAATGTTGTTTTTTCTGTCGGACAATTTTAACACCAGCACAGAAAATGTACTCTATATTCCCTTTACTCCAAACTGTTCTTCAATTTCGCTTACATCAACCTATTTCTAGATTCTCCAGGAAATTAGTTGGCTATACCTGGCCTACTAACTGACATTTTTTTCTTTTTTTTGTTCGACAACCAGATTGTAACTATTCATCTAATCAACCAACTACAAGGGAGTACCGAAAACCTGCAGACACCTGGATGGAATTCATTTGAGATTTGATTTACTGATTTAAGTCGCTTTTACATAGCACATGAATGAATGGGGTGACAGGTTTAGGGACAATTATTTGGATGTAGCTAGACACCACCAGACAGAACAGGTAGAAAATGGTGAGACACTTAAATGAAAGCTGCAATATTTGTATCTTATTATTAGAACTATGATCCTATACACAAATAACGGATATTATCATGTATACTGTGTACAGGCCTTCGTAAAAAAAATAACTGGCTATTGGCATATACTGTATTTCTTTGCCTGTATGTCATTCTGTCTTCTATATTCTATTTGTGCAAGTCAATAAATTTTTTCCCTGCTACTTTTATTAGATAATATGCTAAGAACAGATTCTTATTTATGGCAATGTCCTTGGAGTAATTAAGATGAACTGTATTGCCCAGGGACCTCGCCCCATTATCTTATTGAATGGTGTTAAATTCTCTGTATGGTTTTGTCTTTCTATTGTTCTGCCTTTCTGCCAGCCTGTGGCACACCTCTGTGAAATAAAGAATTAAAATAACTGAAAAAAATATTTTTAAAACAATAAACAATAAGCATCCATTACCTGACACTCCAATTTTCCCTTCAAATGCCATAAGGGTCAATCCCATGTCACGGTGAATGCAAGTTGAATGCAATGTATTGACATGAGCACCTACTTGTTCTACAATGGATTGGACAAATTAAGCATGAGATTATTTTAAATATCATAATATATTTCTCATTGACTGTAATAAATTGACTCAATGACTGCAAAGGATTGTGACGTTTTTTGGCTGCTAATCGCTGAAAATTGAGGTGTAACTTTGAGTCGGTACTTTTCAATAGTACTTGTGTATTAACGCAAATGTTTGTGCGGTTATGTTAAATACCACTGGCCTTAAACGTATCAGATTTGTGTATACACAATTAATATTCTAGTCTGTGCATTTCGAAATTTTATTTCCGTTTCAAGTTATACGAGCGTAAGACGGGTAGCATTACAAATAATTAACATTAGCCTTAGTATGACAAAGATTTCGAATATGTTTGCTACCGAAAGTCGCGTTAATGATATTATCCAACCCTCAAAGATAGCAGTGTCACGAGTGATAAAACGGGCCGAGAGATGTTAAGTTCCTAGTACATATTTTGCGAGGCACTAGCTTACTTCCTTGTATACAACTAGAACGCACTTTTCACCTTTGTTGCAACCATAAGATCAGCATGGAAGAGCCGACATAAAAGAAAAAGGAGCGTTTTCGGAAGAAAAATATATTTAGGATACAATAGCCATATAACGGAAAATACCTGGATTATACAGTTGTTTTTGAACGAGGTAACGTCTCTTATTTCTTTGTCTAGACCATTGACATGTCCACATTCATACCATTGTTGATAAGCATTTCTTAAATAATAATAACATATACTGTAGGTGTTTTAATCAGTTACCCTTTGGATCTTTCAGGTCAGAGGCATTCTGAGGGAAGAGTATTGACCCTACTAGGCTGATATTAGTATACTAATATACTCTAGGTATCGGCGTATGTGCTTTATGCGCACTCATCATAGTTCAGAAACTACAGTATTAGAATGTTCACATTTTGGTGGCGAAAGTGAGATGAAAGCTTATTTGTATAATATATTTCATTCTCATTTTGCTGAGCCTACTGATTTACCTCTTTTTCTTTAGCCTATACTGTATGAAATAAAACGAAACATAAAACAAAAACGATAGCAATAGCCAAATACAACTTATACAATATTCACATCACATTGTTCCAAGCAACACATTACTTTTAACATATGTAAGGAAAACTGTAATTGTGGTGTTTGTGTAAAATAGACAAAAAGTTATTTATTTATTTTTTCAGTGTGTGTACTTTTCCAGTGTGCCTACATAATGTTCATAGCACATTTATGACTGCATCAACTTGTATTTAATATCAAAGAAAGTCTGCCATAGTTTATACTGGATAATTTAATTTGTCTATACCTAAAGTTTGAAAAGCCTTTACCAGAAGACCTCATGCCATACTTTGACACCAATGCACGGTGGGCATTGTGATTACGGTTCCTAGTGTCATAGCAGTGGTGTGTTTTACATGGTATCTAGTCTCAGCCAGTCACTGCCTGCCCTGCTTTGGCAGACAGGATGATAGCAGATATGTCCCAAAAGCGCACATCTCACTGGGCTCTTATAACTCACGAGATTTGTATCTGTGGGTAATATGTTGTGTGAGACAGACACATATACTCTCAGGGACCAGAGGCAGAAGGAAGGGGCAGAGTTATTATGGTCTGATTTGATAAAGTGACTAAAAGATATATGGATGGAGATATGGATGAGGGGGGCACAGTCTACACCGGGAGCACATGCTATGTTTGTCTTGGTTTGATTCACTGGAAATGTGAGTGGTTGGTTAGAGACTAAGGAGGTCTGTAAATGTATGAAAAATATCAGCCTGCCGCTAGAGATGCTTTCTCATGCTACAACTTCCTTATTCAGGAAGAAGCATATTGGACAATTCCAGCATTATGCATCTTGCATCTCACATTGGAAAAAAATTTACCTTGAAATGTTTGTGTCTATAGTACCCTTTGGGGGATGTTTATACTGGAACAAGTGGAATTTAAGTCTTTTTAAATTGGAGAAAAAGCTTGTTAGAAGAATCGTGATCATTTTCATGAGTATCAAAATGTGAAATTCATAATGGCACATAACACTTGGTGTCAGATAACATTTGAGAGTTTATGAAAATCTAAGAGTCTATGAAAGCTGAAAGAAACATAGTCTTGTGCCATGTAGTTCAATTCCCCACAAACCAGTAAATCTTTAAGATATTTTCACATTTCTGTCCCTGATAAGGAAGGATTGTGTAAGTTCACAGAAGTAATAAGAAAAGGTGGACATGCCAATTAGTTACAGAGTTTTTCCTGACATCAAACGGATGTTAAACGTGTAATTATGGGGCGCAAGGGTGCAGTGATGTAAGTATTTGTGTTGCATTACAGCTGAGTCATTGTGGTCCGGAGCTAAAATCCTGGTTGCAAGATACCAAAAATGCCCATGAGTCTCGGGGTAGGTGGATTGGACATCAGACAGCAGTGGCTTGTCGCTAATGACTCCTTGAATTTGATTGGGCGCCTGGAGCTCTATCATGTGCTCTATCATCCATGTGTGTAGGTGGCGGCAGAAACTTCCTGTTCAAGCCAGCATTGTGATGAAAGCGGAATGGTTTGGTGGGATGTTCATAAGGGCAAAAGGGACACGTCTTAATTGACATTCCAAAAAACGCTGGGGGAGAAAAACCTTTAAATAAATAAAAAATATTGTATTTCCATAAAAACCTCTTGAACACTATTACTGCAATTTAATTAGTTGTTGTAAATTATATGGAGTGATGAAATTACGAAGTTCATGAGTCTTATAGCAGCGAACTGATAAGAATCATAGTGGCAAAAAGAAGTGTTGACTTTAGGTATGATACGTGTGATGTATTTACCAGAGTGCAGCTTTCTACTGGGTAGTGAGATAGAGGAGTGAGCAGAGGTAAAGGGGGGATTAGGGTTAAGATGGACTTGAATATAAGCTGGACCAATGAGTCTGGCATTGCATACTGTATTCAGCCACGGACAGTTTACACTAGGTGATAAGTGTGTTGGAGGGGCCAATGAGGACAAAAGGGATGATGTTTTGATGAACAATGTCACATCAATCAATTAGATTTTTTGCTGCAATCCTGTAAATGATTTTGCCAAAATCCCAGACTTGTAGGTATAGTGGTTAGAGATCTAGGAAGACATGTAGCTGGTGGGTTAATTGTTTGTTTAATTGTTTGTTTAACATATGATCATAGTGGCTCTTTAAAGTTATCTCTGCCATAGACAAAAGAACACTTGATAGGCGGATGTCATAGAGCCCCTTTACATCAGAATGGAGTAATTTGGCTGCCATCTTACATGGGACCTGTTCTAAACCAGCTTCAACCAAGCTTCAGTTTCAACAAATGCTAGAAGTGGCTTGTTAAGTTTTTATAACTGTTATATTTCCATATATGCATAGCATAGCATAGTGCATACAATGAAAATGACAATTTAACAATACATTTCAAATATTTATCAATAATTCATTAATAAAAAATGGCTCCGGTATCTGATGTGGGAAGAGTAACTGCCTACACTAGATACCAGTACCAGTACTTTAAATACACTGCAAATATATGCATGTATTGTGTATAATTTAATTTCGTTGTAGAAATGACTATTTTAGTAATTTACACTCGATCATTGTATAATACTCTAATACTAAACTATATGGTACTGAATAATAGTATACTGAACGAAATTGGGTTGTTTTTGTGCTGTAATGTACTGCACTGCACGGCCATGTTCGGCTGTGGTCCCTTAACGTGAAATTACCTTAATATACATTATTGGCCGTTTATCAATCCGCGTTTCTGTCCGTATTTGTGTTCTTGGGAACTCGTTTGACGTCATCTTTCATGTCCCAAGTACGGTCCCAATCCAAAGAACGCAAGTTACCAAGAACGCCTTTTATCGAAAATCCATTGGTTGGTGATTTGTTCAGCGAGTATGCATCTGATATCCCATCAGTAATTTCAAGATGTCAGGAGAGCAGGAAAAACTGTAATAAGTTTGAACTTTTCGTATTTCAGGTAAACGGTACCTGTAAATCATCGTCAGAAAAAAAAGATGACGAGAAATGGGCATTGTAGTCGCGCAATATTTGCTTATTTTATTTAAGGAACGGCTATTTAATAAATGTGCTCCCATCAACTAGCTAACGTTATTCAGTGCAGTGGAGAGGCTAGTTAACGTTAGCTAAGTTAAGTGATAGGCTCTGTGCACAAGCGTATGGACGAACTTCCGCTTTAGCCAGATGTCGGCATCTAATTGTCCGGTTTACTTAAGGCGATCACCCGCGTCGCCCAAAATTTCCGTTTTTAGTTTCCAAGACCTGCCTAAAATAAGAATTAGTGATGTCCATCGAATTGTTGATGCCTGGTCCCGTGCTCCAACAAGCAAGCGGAACAAGGGATTCAAACTCTACGTATCGAGTTATCTGCACAACTACGAGGGTAAGTAGTTTACTGTGGTGTGCAGGCCAGTTATTGGCTAAGCTAGTTTAGTGTAGTATTAGGCAGGACAGTAGAACGCATAAAAATTCACCCTAGCCTCAAAAACGGCAAAAGAACGCTGGCTGAGCTGGAACGCCAGCGCGTCCCCATAGCAAGTGAATTGAAACGAACCTTCGTTCAGCCTCTTCTAACCTGAATTAAGCTTAAAATTCCATAGCCTCAAAAAAGCACCAAAACAGGTCTCCTCTTTTATTTTACTACTGTAACCTAATTTCACAACGAAAAATAACAACTGGCATAGGAAGTAAACATCTGGTCCTATATGGTATTAATTGCGCTTAAAACTGCGTTACGTGGAAGTATATAAAAAATCGCCTTTTCTGACTATTTCTAGTCTAGCGTTTGAAGTCATTGAACGGCGCAAGCCACATTTTATTAAAAAGAGGACATTCTCCTGATTAAAATGAAGCCCCACTTGTACCTTGAAACTTAAATGAGTCACGTACATTATATTTCTTTTTCCCGCACAAAAGCACCAATCATCTTGTTGTGAGTTTAGGTGTTTACTAATGCGGATGAGTATTAGTAAGTAAACCGGAAACTGCAGTACCGACTTCTAGACAAAAGCGGAAGTTCGTCAATACGCTGGTGCACAGAGTTTATTACAGTACTGGTAGAGAGGGGCAGCTTTTTTAGAATTGCAGTTGATCGACATATGACCAGTAGGTCAGAATGTATCCCGATAGTAAGTTGACGACTACCTGTACTCCTGCGTAGTAAAAAGTAGGAAACTGGACCATTACCATAATTTCATTTGCGGATTTCATTACCAGAATTTAATTAGCGTTTTAATTTATGACGGCACGTTCTAGACGTTAGACACTGGACTGTGTGCGTCAATCACGGGAAAATCCAGCAGTAGACGTGCACTCCACTGAAAATGTATACAACGCCGATACAAAACTCTAGGGAGCTCTGTTGAGCTACTTGGCGAACGCTACCTTGGAAGCTGGCGTATAATTGCCATCATATGACATATGACTAGTGTAGCCAGGAAGACAGGCAGTGATGTCATTTTTTCCTTTAGCTTACAATATGTTTGTGTTGTAAACTAGCTGGCTTAGCTGGCTGGTTTGCTGGCTAGCTAAAGCTAACTATTCAAACCCAATTGGCTTAACTGAAAACAGTATTGTCTTCTTGTTTCATTTCCTTTTTTTAAAGTATTTAGGACCCTGCCTTATATTCAAGCTACACAAACGTTGGCAGCATTGACAGGGATGATTATTGACTATTTTAATGCGACTACATTTACATTGAGCCTCAATCCGTGACATTTTAACTGTTGTCTGTATGCCAGTAAAATACAAGGGTAGA
Source organism: Esox lucius (assembly GCF_011004845.1). Classification (NCBI taxonomy): domain Eukaryota; kingdom Metazoa; phylum Chordata; class Actinopteri; order Esociformes; family Esocidae; genus Esox; species Esox lucius. Next base: position 16,892,199 of record NC_047580.1, on the reverse strand, counting down.
ATACTTTATATCAATACAGATTGACCCAGAGTTTCCTTTCTTAACTGACAGAGGAAAATGGAAGGATGCAATCAAAGTTTAACTTTGGGAAGGCAAGAGACACAGGAGGAGGGACATAGAAAGAAAGAGAGAACGTGAGGTGATGGAGGAGAAGGAAATATCACATATTATCAAGAAAGAGACACTTAGAATTGTATATAAGACATTCCAATCATTCTCAATCATGTCTTCAGAGAGGAGACAGAAAAGGCAGTTGGCACAGATGGTAAACTTATTTTACCCATAGATAAATCAAAGTCTCCTGTAATATGTCCCTCTATTGTGATGGAAATGTTTTGGTCTTGCAGTAGGGCTGCAATGAGTTGATTATATTTTTGTATAGTGATTATTTTGCATAAACACAAAAATGTAATAACCTGTGTGACATTTACAATCCCGATTTAAAATGTCATTCATAAACATGATGCTTACTTCCTACTTTTTCATTGTTGTAGTTTTTGTTTTGCCCTTTTTAATGGATTAAACAGGAACCAACTTTGTATTGCTATATTTAGAGAGCAGGATGAAACAAACAGGGAACCACAATCAACCTTTCAAAATACTTTTTTAGCCATGAGACCATTAACAGTTAGTCAGCTTTAAGTGAAGCTTGGATATTTAAAAGGTTTTGCTCTCCAGATTCAAACTGTTAATAGGCCTGATTTAATTTTATGTTGTTTTCCAATTCAGATACATTGAAACATTTCCTTTTCTTGTAATATTATTCTCCTGGAGTTGGTAGGGCCATGAATGAATGTGTAAATATATAGATAACCAGAGTAATCACAGAAATCGTCACTTATCAAATTTAATCATTCACATTTATTTATAAAACCCTTTTTACATCAGCAGTTGTCACAAAGGGTTTTTATAAAACACCCAGCCTGAAACTTAGATAAGCAAGCCAACAACAATGTTGAAGAGCAAGCAACTACAATGGCTCGGAAAAAAACTCTAAGCGGGGCCGAAATTTTGTATGAAACCTAGAGAGGAACCAGGCTCTGAGGGGTGACCATTCCTCTTCTGGCTGTGCTGCGTGAACTTTTTGAGAGTAGAAGTTGTAATGATTCATAAATGCCTTTGGGCTGTGTCCAGAGTCTATAAAACCTTATCCAGGTCAGAAGTAGGGATGTGCTTGACAAATATCTTATGACAAATATTATCGATAATTCCTCAGTTTTTTTCGTTGAATAGTCAACCCCACCCACTCGTGCCAAAAAGAGAGTTACTACATTTAAAAAATAAAATGTTATATACTATGCAATAAATTCTACGTTTTATTTAAAAATGAGGTTAACCTCAAGAACGTTTTAGTATAAACAATTAGGCTAGATGTACTTTTACTCGGGAGACATTCAGATTCAGAAATGCCATAACAGCAGCAAATAACCTAATGCATAGGCCTGTGAAGTCGTTAGTATATTATTACAAGTTATTTATTACAAATCATTGTTACAAGTATTCCATTAATGATACATGCAAATGAACTATAAACGTAGTCAAAAACACACATAGCTCACATTAATTAGCGCCGAGATATACCAGGTTAAGGTTTTTATTTTAAATTTTCCCCCCTCAAAGATTTCAGTGTGTTTTTCAATTGAATTGTCCACATTATAGGTCCCATTAAAAGTGAAAAAATTATTTATCTTTGTCTCATTCTTTTATATCACAAAAACCTGGCATTTTAACAGGGGTGTGTACACTTTTTATATCTACTGTATGTGTATAGGTATTTTCTTATCCATGGTTTTAGAATCTTTTAGCTACATTTTCAGCAGATCAACATTGCCAATTTATATGGATACCACATTGCAAACTAACATCTTTACTGCATTTCTTATAGTACTCCATTCCATAATATAGTTCATTTATCAATATTGTGTAACAGAATGCTAAAATAGCCATCAACTACTTACTAATCCTTTATAATTGTTTTATTGCATAGCTATTATAATGTATACCTTGTTTATTATAAATGGTTACCTATATCTTTAGAGCTAAAATTGTCTGCTGTGCACATGATTCACATTGGTTTAGGCAACAGAGAAAGATATGGCTTAGGCCCAGTAAAATATGGCGTTTTGTATGATGTTTTATAAAAACTGTTGGTGTTTTATTAATCATGTTGTTAAGTGAGTTTTGTCCCAGTCAGATAGAGCTCCCAGAATTAAAGCATACAATTCTGTTCACCAAATGTTTCACCTTATATTTATATGACATCTCCCAATTGATTATACTTTATAAATGTATTATTATAAGGTTGATTTATTTTAGCAAATGTATTGTGTTGAAGTTGTTTGTGAGACTGCAGTGAGTGGGGAATGGCTTTACCAGAATGCGTGAGCAAGAAAGGTGCAGACTTTCACAAACAGTCCTAGTTTAAGGCATGGAGTTTCAGGCGCATAGACAATTTTTGAAATATGCTGTTGTTCCCCTTTAAAAAGAAACTGATCCTGTTGTGAGCGCTAACAATACAAGCAAAGAGGAACATAGTTTAAATGGAAAAGAGAAGTGACTATATACAAAAACAAAACGTTGATCATATTGTCACATTCAATAGATACTGCTTTTGCGTAACTATTAATATGAAATTGATAATGTCATCTTGCGGAAGGACTTCTACACATCCTAAAGGAGTGAATGTGTCAGGTCCTGTCTACTGGGATGCCCCTAGCCATCTCTATGTTTGTGTATGGGTGATAGTGAGGGCCAGACAGTAGGGATGCCCCTAGCCATCTCTATGTTGGTCTAGGGATGATAGTCAGGGCCTGACAAGGATGCCCCTAGCCATCTCTGTTGGTCTAGGGGTGATAGTCAGGGCATGACAGTAGGGAGGCTCCTAGCCATCTCTATGTTGGTCTAGGGGTGATAGTCAGGGCCTGACAGTAGGGAGGCTCCTAGCCATCTCTATGTTGGTCTAGGGGTGATAGTCAGGGCCTGACAGTAGGGAGGCTCCTAGCCATCTCTATGTTGGTCTAGGGGTGATAGTCAGGGCCTGACAGTAGGGGTTTGGTTCTCTCTTACAGACACAGGCTCATTTCAGTCATAAGAATCCCCAGTTTATTATTTCCCTCTTTAAATATTTTACACAGATAAAATGGAACTAAGAATGTAGTTCTACTAAGTCATGGCTTAATTTGGAAAATAACTCTTATTTTCTATTCTCTATCACTCACAATCCCTATATTCCCACACGGAAAACTCATGCAAAACATATATGCACATATGTTAATAAATGTTGAGAAATCCTCTACATATATGTGCCCTGAATATGTTCATGAAATATATAACCAGCGCTTCACACAATATCATAATAAAATGCATGTCATATATTCTTACGTTGAATATTATGTGTTAAACTAATGAAATATATGAATATGGAGAACTTTAAGCATTTCTCATCAACACATCATGGAATTAACCACAAGACCACAATATCATCAGAAAGTTGATTTATTTCAGTAATTCCATTCAAAAAGTGAAACTTGTATAATGTATACATTCATTCCACACAGACAGATATATTTCAAGTGTTTATTTCTTTTAATTTTGATGATTATAACTGACAACTAATGATAACCCCAAATTCAGTATCTCAGAAAATTAGTATATTGTGAATAGGTTCAATATTGAAGACACCTGGTGCCACACTCTAATCAGCTAATTAACTCAAAACACCTGCAAAGGCCTTTAAATGCTCTCTCAGTCTAGTTCTGTAGGCTACACAATCATGGGGAAGACTGCTGACTTGACAGCTGTCCAAAAGATGACCATTGACACCTTGCACAAGGAGGGCAAGACACAAAAGGTCATTGCTAAAGAGAGCTCTGTGTCCAAGCACATTAATAGAGAGGCGAAGGGAAAGAAAAGATGTGGTAGAAAAAAGTGTACAAGCAATAGGGATAACCGCACCCTGGAGAGGATTGTGAAACAAAACCCATTCAAAAATGTGGGGGAAATTCACAAAGAGTGGACTGCAGCTGGAGTCAGTGCTTCAAGAACCACCACGCACAGACGTATGCAAGACATGGGTTTCAGCTGTCGCATTCCTTGTGTCAAGCCACTCTTGAACAAGACACAGCAACAGAAGCGTCAGTCCAGTCCTTTTTGGGCTAAAGACAAAAAGGACTGGACTGCTGCAGAGTGGTCCAAAGTTATGTTCTCTGATGAAAGTACATTTTACATTTCCTTTGGAAATCGAGGTCCCAGAGTCTGGAGGAAGAGAGGAGAGGCACAGAATCCACGTTGCTTCAAGTCCAGTGTAAAGTTTCCACAGTCAGTGATGGTTTGGGGTGCCATGTCATCTGCTGGTGTTGGTCCACTGTGTTTTCTGAGGTCCAAGGTCAACGTAGCCGTCTACCAGGAAGTTTTAGAGCACTTCATGCTTCCTGCTGCTGACCAACTTTATGGAGATGCAGATTTCATTTTCCAACAGGACTTGGCACCTGCACACAGTGCCAAAGCTACCAGTACCTGGTTTAAGGACCATGGTATCCCTGTTCTTAATTGGCCAGCAAACTCTCCTGAACTTAACCCTATAGAAAATCTATGGGGTATTGTGAAGAGGAAGATGCGATACGCCAGACCCAACAACGCAGAAGAGCTGAAGGCCACTATCAGAGCAACATGGGCCCTCATAACACCTGAGCAGTGCCACAGACTGATCGACTCCATGCCACGCCGCATTGCTGCAGTAATTCAGGCAAAAGGAGCCCCACTTCCGTGTGGGTAATTCACCACAAAAACTCTCTCAACTAACAATGTTAAGCTATTTTATAAAATTGCTGAATACCGACTGGTTACACAGGGCACTTGCCAAATGAGGTCCTAATGATCTTGTTAGTAATCTTAACACAGACATCCTGTTAACATGGTTTAATTCATGACAAAAGCTGTGAAAACACTGTAGGCCTGAATTGGAAACGGTCACACATACAGTTTACAGTAAACTCTTCATTAATCATTGACTCAGTACACTCATGTATAATCTTTCCACTCTCCACCCTGTGTTGCCATTTTCGGAATGTAGTGACATTAATTATATCTAAATTCCTAGGTTCTTTCACCATGGGCTGTGTGGGGTCCAAGGAGCAGCAGGATCCCATCAGCAAAGCAGTGGTCAATGATGACTTTCAGAACCGGACTCAGAACTCTGCACATTACGTCAAAGATCCCACCACTGGAAACAAGGCAGTGAGTTAACTCCTTTTGGAGGCTGGCATGGTGCGATGATGATGATCATGTTGTACTGCATTTGAATTTAGATTTAGAACTTTAATTCAGTTCCAGTTCACTTTGTTAAATATTATGCACAAAGTGTTTTTCATTTAAGTTCTGAAGTTCCTTTATGTCGGTGGCTCCCAACCTTTTTCAGTTACTGTATCACCGACAGAATTTTGCTCTGCTTTGAGTACCCCTGAAGTACCCCCTCATGTTAATTTCACTAGTAAGTCTATGGTGTCATGAGTGTTTTCAAGTACCCCCTGTGGAGAGGCCAAGTACCCCCAGGGGTCCTAGTACCCTTGATTGGGAGTGATGAAGTGATGAAGCCAAGTGCAACACAGAATTCAGTTATACAGTCTGGGTCCATGTTGGAAATTGAAAATCTCACAAGATTATTACTACAGGGTTATAACCGATGTTGTTAAGGATGATATTAAGTCGGTCTGTTCATTGTGTACAACACTTTTGGCAGAATCTGCTCAAAATATACCCAAAACAGGTATTGCAGTTATTCCCTAACTAAAGGTTTATGTCAGAACTTCAAATTGCATTGGGATGGAAACAGACTTTAACAGAGAGATGGACAGAAAAGTCCACCTCCTTTACCCTCCCCATCCGTTCTGGGTTCATCCTGGCCAGTCCAGCATTTTATCCAAAAAACATGTTTCAGAGAGTACAATAGAAATATGGGTTGATAATGAAGGGTTTGAATTGCAGATGAATCACAATTGCCATGTAAACTAACAAGCAAAACAACATGACATTTTCACATATCTGCAAAGATCCTTCACAATAGATATATAAAATATGGATTTGATGAAAAGCCCTCTTTTTACATTAAATCCATCTCTGGTGTTTATGACCAAAAAAAAGTTTATTTGGCTCATCTGCGAAATAACCCAGTTCTGATTAAAGTTCCAATAACAATTAGCAAACTCCAGGCAGTGACATTTAAGTCTTGATGAGAGTTAAATGCTTTTTTCTGGCAAGATGTACAAATAGCCTGTTGGTATTAGAATATTAGCAGTTAATACATAGAATGGTTTAAATATTAAGAATGCAGCCGGTCCAGCCAATGGAGATAATTATTTATTAAAGGTTTTGCATCAAATGTTGTCTCTTTTATGGTACAGTATTCTCACTGTCAAAATGGCTGTTCACTGGTAAATATATGGTAGGCGAGGCTACCCATAATTCCACAACAGAGTTATATAAACTATTGTGGAAATTTACTGAGCTGATGTATTTATTAATTATTCCATTGTATAGGAGATTGAAAAATTAGTAGCTACACACAGTGTTGATAGTAATGTACTGAGTCCATGTATTAACTCAGTAGGAAAATGCAAGATGTGCTAATTCAGAGCTAATCAAAGGAACAAGCCTAGGCTGACTGACATCAGATACAGATGTGATGCTCAAAGGTCAGTTATTTTGTCAGATGTTGTCACACCTTCTTGCCCATACAGAAGGAGGTGTTTCTGAACTGTACGGCAGTCAGAGTGTCACTGATCTTGTGTTAGTGTCTTTCTGTCTCTGTTTGCAAATATAAATAAGACTGTTATTGTGATCTCTGTGATCCCTGCCTTGAAGTGTTCTGACTTTTGATTTCTATCACAAAGCACATTGGCTAATTACAGTCACAAACTTTGACAAAATGTGACTTCCTGTGAACATGATTTCCTGAGAGGGAATACAAAATAGTGTTGTGTTATTCTTCAATGTCAAAACATATTTAACTTGTAACAAAGCATACAACCATAATAATCTCACACTGGCAAATTAGAAGGATCTAATTTTAGTTTTGGAGTCTTGGTGACCCCAAGATTTAGCCAATTTCTGCAAAAGTGATTTTATTTTCTCGGTATTGTAGGTATTTTCTTTATAGCCATTACCCAATTAATTAAATAACAAGAAAAGGAACCAGGCAAGCCTAGTTCTGCCGGCCCACGATTAGAAGAGATGAATATTGTTGCCTAGGCTGGATTCGATCTACTGTTTCTTATATGACAGACTGTCTATAACCACTACGCTATTTAAACAACCTGTGTTGTTGCACATGATTCGTGTGTAGAGATGTGGTGCCTGTTTACTTCTGCATTGTCAAAACTCCACGGTTCTATGTAAATCGAAATCGAGAGCAGTATGTTCCTTGTCGGTGCAGTTCATCCATCGCAGTACAACCGTAAGCAGTTTTACTTAGGCTCACTATAATGAAGCTACTGAAGCTTGTAGCCAGCAATGTTTTAGGCTATCCTGAACAAATCCTAATGCATAAAAAAAAAAATCAGTGGCGAGGATCAAACACCGGTTGTTTACATGGCAATCTGCATCTCTAACCACTATGCTATTTAACAATGGGTAGTCAGTCACTCAGTAAGAGACATTCGCTCTTCTTGGCCGGCTCCGCTTACACAGTCCGGCAGAAAACAGTTTTTTTCATTTCCTTTGTGTGTTCTTTGACCTTCTCTTGTTTACAGATGTCTGAGGGAGTTATTTATAGACAACTAAGGGAGTTATTCATATTTTACTACAGTGAAACAGGAAGCCGATAACGAGTTAAGAATTCCTAGTGACGGTGATGAACTTGAAAAAAGATATACAGTTCCTTCTGAAAGTATTCATATCCCTTTACTTTCTCCACATCTTGTGCTGTCAAAATTGTTCATCCAATAAGGAAGGAATGCCCCAATTAGTCACTTTAACTATATATATATATGTGATAAGGAGGTCAATGCTGTTCGGTTTATTTAATATTACAGACCCACAATGTAAATAGATTTAATTGTGATTAATTTTATGTTTTTGATTTAGAAATGATAATGTTCAGTTAAAGAAGTAACTGCTAAAAACTACACTTTTCGTATATGCTGGTAGCATAGGTGTGAAGTGTGCTGTTACAGTAACTTACCGTTGACAGCGGTGGTACTGTTGCACTGCATGACTATACTTGATGATCAAGTGTCATTAGATTTTTAACTTTATTGTCATTGAACAATTACAATATAACGA